>NW_028277098.1:102265000-102977734 GCF_059951505.1 Python bivittatus | reverse complement strand
AGAGAGCCAGAAGGCACGAGGGCAGGAAGCGTCGGCTGGGCGGACAGGTGGGGCTCACGTGGGGTGAGGCACGGAGTTGGATCCGGAGGCTGTATCTGACCACGCTGTCACCAGCCCCGTTCCACGGTCCAAGGCAGGCCACGGCACCCGAAACGGCCTGGAAGAAGAGCACCTTGGAAGCATCACAGATCAGGGCTTCTCAACCTCAACAACTTTTAACAGGCGTGGACTTCAACTCCCAGAATTCCCCAGCCGGGATTCTGGGAGCTGGCTGGGGAATTCTGGGGGTTGAAGCCCACACGTGCTTCATCTGCTTGGATGAGCCTCTTGGTTACTGATCTGCTTTGTTTCTTGATTTGCAAAATGTGCGTTCTTCCATTCACATACCCTCCTGGCAGCTACAAAAATAATGTAGTAAAAACAAGAACGTTTTCTTTAAACAAGCCCAAGAAAAGCTCAGGGCCCTGTTTTTCAGTGAACTCGTAGAATTACCCTCCTCACACCTATAGTCAGCATAGTATTGTACGGCGGACTTTAAGTCTGTAAGCCGGCTGGGGTCACCGGGGTGTGTGAGTGGCCGTGTAAGTTCGTTTAATTAATAAACACCCGACTCACTGTTGGGCTTTGCGCGATCTCCCAAGGCTGGTGGAGAAGGAGGCGGTGAAGGGCCACTGCCTTGGCGCTAAAGGGCCTGGTCTCTCGAGGAAAGGGGGCGCAGGGGGTGCCGAAGGGGACCGAAATGCCTCCCGTGGGTCAGCTTGCTCCGCCCCTTGGCCCTCCCTCCTGGGACCACCTGTCGGAAAGGCATGGCGCTTCTTGCCGCTGGCTAACGGTAGGGACGCCATAGCAGTTATCGGCACAGCCGATTTATGTACCGCAGCAGCGCCAACTGGGATGCCCAAGCGATTTTCCTTACCAGCAAATAAGAAACAAACAGCGTTTGGGAAGGGAAAACAGAAAGGCACCCTGGAGAGGGACCGCAGCGGCCTAGTGCCAAGGTTGGCTTGCGTGAGCAGGCTGGAAGAGGGTCCCTGCCTCTGGCCCCTGCGTGGGGCTGCCCACAGGAAGCACCTCAGCTTGACCCGGGAGGGCTCCTGGGGCAGATCTGTCTTTCTGGCTCCCCCCGCCCCACTTCGCTTATCAGGCACAGCTGAGGGTGGGCTGCAGCTCTTGCACTGCTCCAGAAGGACAGATCCTGGCCCCAACAGCTTAATAGCTTGGCACGCGGTTCAAGCCCGTGAGGAGAGTACCTGATTACTGGCAGAGGGCGTGCGGTAATGCCCGAACCATGCAAGAAAGGTGCAGGGTGGGTGGGTTGAAAGAGGAGGTTGAAGCCAGAGGGTGCACAGGAGGGAGCTCCAGGCGTGGGAGCTGCGAGGGGGAACCCTCTTACTGCAGGGATGGGGATGGTGGGACCGGAGGAGCGAAGTGGGGCTGAGGGGGTGAGCCATGGAGAAGGAGCACGCACTGGGTCGTGGAGGAGGAGCCAGGGGATCGAGGTGATGCCATGGCACCGTGGGTGGCTTGGCGCCCTGCGCTGCTGTACCCTTTAGGAGTTTTAAGACGATTGCACGAGAGGGCTGCAGCTGTCCTATTGATCGCAGCAGAGGCAGCCGAATGAATGAAAGGCGTTGGCCAAATGGAAAAAGAGCATGGGGCGTACTTTTGCCTATTGCGCGGGGGGCAGCTGTAAGGTGGGGTATGGGCAAGAGCATCAGCTGATTAAGAGAGCGGAGCTCCACGTTGGCGCCTCCCTTCCTCGCCGGTGGAGCTTCAAAGCCCGGGATTCAGCCCCCCGAAGCCAAGGCGAGGCTCTTGGAAGCGCTGATCGGCCATTTCCTCCACCCGGTTCTGGCCTGTCTTTCCGACGCAGGCAGGGGCTTCCCCTTTCCTGCCTTCCCTCCTCCCGGGTAGGGCGCAGGCCTGGCCCAGGGCTGCCCACTGCCTCTTGCCGTGAAAAGCGTTCTCTGGATGCGCTGCCAGCGGCACCGGTGCCCCTTCTCCTCTTCCCCCCCACGCACCCCACAGCCCGGCGTGCCCATTCTGGACCCGGAGAACCCGCGTTCTCCTTTCAGCACCTCACATCAACAAGTAGTTTACTTGCCCACTTGCCAATCAGTGTCCGCAAACTAAATGGCATAATGGGGTGTAATCTTTCATCACAGCTGAAGATTAAGGGAGGAGATGAAGGAATAAAAGGGAGGTAAAGTGAGCTCAGGAAAATTTCCTTTAAGTTGCTATGCTTTCAGCCCTCCGGTTAAAAAGAGGGGAAGAAAAGGTTACGGCCAGCCTTTGTTTGCAGCTGTGGCGAGTAAGAGGTGGCACCAAGGATGGAAATCCCTGGGGAGGGAGGAGGGGATGCCCCCTTCACGGCAGTCTGGGCCCTTAGTAAAGCAGAGGCTCTCCTCTCCCTGCCTTGGCTCCGGAGCATAGAAAGTAGGAAGGCGGACGGTGGCATCGCCGGGCAATGAGTGCGAACCGTCCCGGCGGCTCTCTGGCGTTGGGGAGAAGAGATCGCCAGGCCACGCGTGGGGCTTCCTGGCCGTCTGGGCAGTCAGCACCCCACATTCGGGAGGGAGCCATCGTGCGCTTCTGTCCCACCGCATCGCCGGCGTGTGCAGTGGTGGCTGAAACGAGCTGAAATGTCGCGTTGCGTAGAGAGCCAGCCTAAAATGGATCCGCCACATCAGGGCACCGAGGGCTTTGGGCAGGCGGAAAGATGCTCCTCGGTTCCTTTAGCGCCTGCTGCTCCTGAGCACCGCAGCGCAAGGGTGGGAGGGTCCCCCCCGCAGCGGGAGGCCCCCAGGGTGCTGCTGAGCCTGTCCTGCCCTCTCCTTCCACCCCCCTCCAAATCTAGCTGCGTTGGGAGCGCATTAGCATCTGCGTCTTGCGTGGGGTGCTGGCAGAATTGGGGTGCTGTGGTGGGGGCAGGCCTGCGGGAGCAGCCCCCTTGGCTGCGCTTCCTTGGTGCCCTGACCTTTCCTGCCTCCCTGCTCTCCTCCTACCCTCCTGCCAGGAAGAATTCCTAGCGCTTCACTCCTTTCAAGCCCAGGAGAAATGCCCAGCCCCGTGCCATTCTCCCTGGGAAGAGAGGGGAGACCCCGCCAGGGTGGACGGAGTGATCCCAGGCGGGGTCTGGGCTGCCCAGAGTGGCTCATCCTCCATCAGGGCCTGTCTGCCTGCCACCCCTGGCAGAACCAAGCGCACCTTCCGGCTTTTGGCGGGGAGGGGAGGGGCTCAGAAAGGACCTCCCCCCATGTCCCTGCATGTGATCGGTAGGCTCCGCCAGAGCCCTTGCGCACCCTGGGCAGTGGTTGGCGTGGGTGGGGGCACCAGAGGAGCCCCTGCTGTCCTGCCAAGGGATTTTGCCCAGACCGGTGGCACTCCCGAGTCAAAGCAGGTCTTCCTCTTCCTGCCCGCAAAGGGAAACAGCTTGCTCCAGGCGTGGAATCCTTTCTCTCCCTTCTCCGCTCCAGCAAGACGCTCCATAGGCCCCTTTTCGCTCGCGGGGCAAGACCTGGGGCTCTTCTCTTGCCTCCCCCATCCCTGTAAATCCAGCATCATGAAGCAAAGGTGGATGGGCGGATGGATAGATTACGTGCCTCAGATCGGTGTCAGCTCTTAGCAACCACATAGATTTCCTCCAGGATGTTCTGTCCCCAGCCTGGCCCTTCAGGTCTTCCAACGGTGCCCCATGGCTGCCATAACTGAGTCCACCCCCCTTGCTGCTGGTCCTCCTCCTTTTCTCTTTCCTTCCCCTTTCCCAGCGTCAGAGCCTTCTCTAGGGAGCTAGGTCTTCGCATAATGTGTCCGAAGTAGGATAATTTGAGCCTGGTCGTTTGTGCCTCGAGGGAGAATTCTGGGTTGATTTGAACCCTAACCCTAACCCTAATCCATTGGTTTGTTTTTTGGGGCATCCACAGTATTCTCAGGAGTCTTCTCCAACCCCAAAGTTCAAAGGCGTCAATACTCTTCCTCTCCTGCTCTTCAAAATCCAACATTCACTTCCATAGATTGTCACAGGGAAGACTATGGTTTGCACGATTCTGAGCTTTGTAGGTGGAGACACATCACGGTATCTGAATATCTTTTCCAAGGCCTTCCTGGCTGCTCTGCCAAGTGCTGGTCTGCGGCGTATTTCTTGACAGCTGGTTCCTTTACTGTTGACGGTTGATCCTAGAAGTCAAGCTCTCCACCACTCCTTGTCAACCTTAAGGCTGGTTATTGTACCTCTGTCATTAGTTTGGTCTTTATACATGTAGTCCTCACTTAATGACCGTTTGATTAATGATGGTTCAAAATTACGACGGTTTCGGAAAAAGTCCTTTACAACCTGTACTCGCACTTACGACCGTCACAAACCGCTGCACCCGAATATCTTTCCCAAAGAGCAAAGATAAGCCACCAAAGAGCAAACATCAATCCCTGGTTGGTTTACAAAATAAGGGAAGTGCCCACTGCCCTGTTGCTGGCATTTCTCGCGAGCAGCATGATGGGCAGGACTGCAGTGGGGCTGGCTCTGTCCGCTGCCATCCCTCCCGCCCTCCCGCACACAGCCGAGACAGGTTGGACTTTGGAGCCAGCGTGCACCTGCCGTTGCCTTGAGTAGGAAAAAAGGGACGTTCCAGCCCTTCGTGTACAAATTCCACCCCACCCACCCCCCGGTGACGTGCAGCACTTTTTCTCTTCCCCAGGTCATTGTTCCTGGCCGCTACTTTCAGTCCTGGGTTGCGGGGCGGGGCGGCTTTTGTGCCAGCATCTTCTCCTGGAGGGGATGGTATTCCAGGAGCATAGCCTCCCCCCAGAGATCCAGACCTTCCCCAATCCTGCAAGCCTTTAGACCAGTGTTTCTCAACCTTGGCCACTTTCAGAAGTGTGGACGTCAACTCCCAGAATTCCCCAGCCAGCCATGCTGGCTGGGGAATTCTGGGAGTTGACGTCCACACCTCTGAAAGTGGCCAAGGTTGAGAAATATAGCTTTAGACCTTCTTTAAAAATGTGGCTTTTCTACCAAGCTGCGGGTGGTGTGCCCCCTGGTAAAGGAATGCGACCCCCCCATTATGAGATGCTGCTGGTGGTGTTTTCGCTTGATCTTCTGTACGGAGCTGATTTTAATTTATGCCGCCCAGAGTCCGTTTCCTTATAAATTGAGATTATCCGTCAATATATACGGGGAACTGGAAATGCTTTTTCGGAGGCTTTAGCAACGGTGGGAGCAACCGCAGCTGTCCATTTGTCCTCCTGGTCGCTCCCTGTCCCGAGTCAGAAAGTGGGGTTTTTGCACTCCCGCAAGGACCCGTTTTCCGCTTGCGTGTCAGATCGTCCGCTTCTCCCACAGAGCAGGGTGCAGCCTAGCTCCTGCCCGTGTGCAGAGTGGCGGCCTTGTAGGGGGATCCTCCCGCTGCAGCTGTTTTATTCCCTTTGTGGTCCAGAACCACGTCACCCACCCTTGCCTCTTCAAGCGCGTGGGTGACCAGGACCCGATTCCCAGCCCTAACGTGGCTCTGTCCGTGGTCTCGTCCCGGCACATGGGGCAGGGAGACAAAAAGGCCTTGGAGAAAGGAAGGGCGAGGGTTGCCAGCGCTGGGTCCGGGAATGGGTGCGTGCCAAGGGTGTGCTCTGCTCCCGGGCTCAAGGCACTGGCCTTGCACCGGTACAGTCGTCTGGCTGGCGAGATTTGCCCGTCTTCGGTGTTTTCACAAGACGTCGGATGTGATCCATGGAGCGAATTAGCCGAGTTCCCCCAAAGGGCCAAAACCAGAAAACCTTACGCAGGTTGGCGCTGATCGAGCTTAGCAGTTTACTTCTTTGGCTCCATTTATTTAGACCTATGCCGCCGCCCCTCTCGCCAAAGAGACTCTGGGCGCGAACAAAGTTTAAAGATAAAAGCAATCATATAAACAGTGGTAAAAGAACACATGACCCACAACTGAAAAAAGGAGCAGAAGCCGGCGCCAAGAACAAAAGTGCAAAGTTTTGCTCCGCTAATGTGTGAACGTCGCCACCTGGTCTCCCTGTCTTCGGTTTAGCTCGTTACACACTGTGCGGACGCAGCCAGGGCGCCTGTGTGTCTGTGCGCTGGTTAGTGGAATCGGGTCGTGGGGGCGGCAGGGCAGCGGGAGCAGTTGTGGTTCCCCGAAAGGCCCAGCTGCTGGGCCCCCCCGCCTCCCCCATCTCTCCTCAAGCAGCTGAGTCCTGGAAAGAGGGCGGGGAGGAGGCGCAGTTCAGATCGTCCCGCTGCCTTTCTGCAAATGGCCCCACTCTCGACCCATGTCAGAACAGTCAGTCGTGGGAACGAAGCGAACCCTCCCGCAGCTGGATCGGGATTGCTCTGGGGGGAGCCCAGCCTCCCTCCCTCCCTCCCTCCTCCCCCCCCCAGGGCAGAAGTCGCTCCTCCAAGGGGGGGGCGAACGCACATAAGAGCCTCTTGTGGGCAAGAGAAAGGAAGCAGCGTGCAATTCGAGATGGCGGGGGTGACTCCGGGAGGGGGTCTGGGGTCATCTGGAGTCTGGTTTTCAGGAGGTCAGGATGGGGTGTGCCTCCCCCCTCCCCCCCGCGGCTCTGGTGGACCCAGCCCTCCACCGCTGCACCGCGCAGACTCTCACAAAGCAGACCGTAGTGAATTGTCTTCCACGATGAGAGGCTGGCACCTTTTGAATTCTGGGCGCCGGAGGCCCTTGGGGTGGGCCAGGAGGCTTCTGTTGCCAAGGTGGGTGTTTGAACCCGTGTCCCCAACCTGGCGCCCTGCAGATGCCCTCCAGCTATAATCCCTCTGAGCTGCCTCTGGTGGTGGGGATGGCCAGCGGCACCCGGGCGCCAGTGCCACGCCACCGCGGTCGCCCTGGGGCCTTTTGGGATGCTACCCCTTTCCATGGCAGCCCACGGGCCTACAGGGAGGGCTGTCCCGGGGTGCACGTAGAGGAGGCACTCGGTTGCTGTGGCAATGCCCGCTTGGCTCTGGGGCCAGCGGAATTAATCCTCCCAAGAGCCACGGGCAGATCAAGCTGGTGATCCTCTCGGAAGGGGCTGAGCGGGAGCGGGGAGAGCCTCTCCAGCGGCCCCCCCTCTGCACAGCAGCAATTCAAGGGAGGGGCCCTCTGGCCAGGCATCTAGGCGAGCCCTGGCACAGGACGAAGCCCGGATGGGCATATGTCTTGCCCGTCTCGCTTGCCAACCTAAGAAGAGCCTGAGGGCACCTTGCAAACAGCGCCTGGCAGGCTCCTTTTCTGCTGCTTGGGCAGTTTCCTCCTTCCACATCACCTTGCAGCCCCCCCAGCCTCCCTCCTGCGCTTCCCTCATCTGGGTCAGTGATTAATCGAGATTAAAGAGTGCGGAATCCGAGGAGATCCCGCAAACAAATAGATCCTCCCAGCTGGCAGAGGTGGGGATGGAGGCACCACAGGCTTGGAGGCCGAGCTGGGGCTGGACACCTGGCATCCTCCGGACCCTTTGGACTACAGTTCCCATAAGCCAGCCAGTGTGGCCAGAGGGCAGGCTTATGGGAGCTGTGGCTCGGAGCACCTGGAGGGTGCCTCCTGCCTGCCTGGCTTGGAGCCGGGGAGGGTGAGGGCAGGGGTTCTCTCTCCCCCAGCAGCGGCTGGACCCCAGTCGTCCCACCCCTTGGGGGAAGGCACGGGCGGGAGGACGTCGGGGGCGCCTCTGCCCTCCTTTGCTTGCCCCCCAGCTTTTGGCCCCGGGCAGGAAGCGGCGCGTGGGAGCCCTTGGCGCGGGAAGGGGGAGTGTGCTGCAGGGTCTCTTGCTGAGCCTGTGGGGAGGGCCCAGAACGGGGCCTGTGCAGAGGGGTTGCCTCGGCCTCAGGGGTGGGCCTGGGGCTGCGAGGCCATGGAGGTCAACCCTGGAGATGCAGCTGGAGCAGGGGAAGATGGGTGGGAAAGGGTGCCCCCAGGAGAGGGCTGGGCGCGGGACGCCTCTTCGTTGCTCCCGGGCCGCCCAGCAGGGAGGCAGTGCCAGCCCCGGCATGTGTGCTTGGTACAATGGATTCCAGGGCTGGAACAAGTGTTTCCAGTGGGGGGGAAGGGGGGCTAAAGACTGGCACGTAGGCAATCTCCATGGGAACCGGGGAAGCAGCAGAGCCCGGCAACAGCGGAGGAGGAGGAGGAGGAGGAGGAACGTCTGCAGGTTGGGGGGGGTCAGATGGGATCCCAGCGGCAGGAAGGCCAGTGGCTGGAGGCCAGGCGGACCAGAGCTGCCCCGGTGGAGGAGGGAGCGAGGCTTCGGCCAGGCCCCTCGGATCTCCACTGGGCAGCCCACCCTGGGTCCCATCCTCGGGGAGAGAGGAGGCGTGGGCGCCCCTCTACGTCAGGAAGGCTTCTCGAGGGCAGAAAATGCCCCCTTGAGGGTCTCCCGGGTCAGAGCTGAGGCTGCAGAGCGCTGAGTGGATGAGGGGGAAATGCCCCGGCCAGCCGGCCAGCCAGGATACGCCCGCTCGTCCCTCTCGCCCGGTCTCCTAACCGCCAAACGGGTTTTCCGAGCCTGCAAAACAGACTTGAGCGAACCTGCCAAACTGGACTCGGAACCGGGATGTGCAGACGCGGCAGAGCCGGGGAGTCTGCGGTGGCAAACCGTCAGGAGTAGCGCCTTTTCCGACTAACACGTTTTATCCAAAGGCAGAAGCTTTTGTGAGCTTCAGTGAGATTCGTCGGTCGGAAAGGCGCTACCGGGCTCCTCCTGGCTTTTGGCTTCCGCTGCTGCAAAATCTCTGGGGGAAAGTGAGCTTTCTGGTGTTGCTGTTTGGACCGGCCCCCCACTCCAGCCTGTCCCTTCAGAGCAGCCCCTCCTTCCCTGGCGATGCGCTTCCTAAGACAGGGGCGCAACCCTCCGCTCCCCCAGAGGTCTCCCACTGGGCTTTTTGGATGGCTGAGGTTGGGGGGCTTTGAAGGGGCAGAACGAGTGCCTTGTCGCTTGCTGCTTCACGGAGCCCCCATTCCACCCCTTACGGTTCCTGCAGCATCCTCCCGCTGTGGGCCCTGGCGCTGCTGATTTGGGGAGCGCGGCCCCCAGCAAGTTCCTCCCCTGCCCCCCACTGAAGGGGCTTTCCTCACTGGCTGCGGGCAGGGGGAGAAGAGGGCGTCCCCTGGGGAAAAGGGGCCTTCCGGCACTGGCGAAAGGCTCCGCTGGACGCAGAGCTGGGGTCGCAGCAGCGCCGGGTGACCCGGCTCTCTCGTTGCAGACGATTCCTCCTCGGAGAGCTGCAGCGGGAATGGCTCGTCCACCCTGAACCCCTCCACCTCCAGCAGCACTCAGGGCGACGCCACCTACCCAGAGGTGAACGGAAATGGAGCTGGTGCCCCCATGGATTTCAGTGCCTCGTCGGAGGACCAGCCCATCAACCTCTGCGACAAGTTGGCCCCTGCTCACGTCACCTCGGCCTACCAGTCGGACAGTTGCAGCGCCGACGGCCTGCGGAGCCGGGCGAAGTACGGAGCCAAAAGCACAACCGAGGTGGGTCTGAGCGGGCGGCCGTCGGGGGCTGGCTCCTGGCCCGCCTGCGGTGCAGTCGGAAGGCGCGGGCAGCTGGAGGCAAGGGAAGGAAACGGGAGGGCTTGCCAGGGAGGCCCCCGGATGGGCTTGGCATCGTCACGTGAAAAGAAGCAGAAGCCAAACCTAGGAATCCGGGGTCCCCTCTTGGTTGGTTCTGGCTAGCATTCCCATCCACCCAGCCCATCAAACGCGCACCGTCCCACGCGAGGTGGGTCTTGCTGGCCTGCCCTCGTGACGCTGAGGACGCCCAGTTTTGGAAGAGATGCGCCGGGCTCAGAAATTACAGAGAAGCTGTGCGTACAGGAGAAAGTAGTTTAACACCAACCGCATTAAGCCAATTTAGGCATCGGACTCCTCGTTCTGGGAAAGCGCAGCGGGGAACGTAACTCAGAAATGGGGATTTCGGGGCTGAGGAAAGGGGACGGAGAGGGTGGAACTGTGCAGCACCAGTTGGGGCACTGGCTGCCAACTTGGTTGGATGAGACAAACGCATGGCTGGGAGTTGCGTTCCTTTGATTCTTCTGGCAGGAATCAGACAGCCCTTTTGGGGTACCAAGTGAGGTGGGGCTACAGCGAGGCCATTCAGCCCATCTCCGAGGAGAGCAGGGTGGGCGAGTGGGGCCCCTGTGCTGCTCCTCGCCAGATAACTCTGCGGTGCCCCTGCGGCTGCTCTGGGGGCTGGAAGAGCTCCAGCAAGGGCAGGAGTGGGCTGCACATTGATAAGGCTGATCTCGCCAGGAGACCCAGACACGTGCCCAGGGAGGGTGAACCCGGGGGAAATCCGAACGTCCCAGCAGGGTGACGGGGGCGAGCCGAGGGTCCAAGCTGGTGACCCCTTCCTCTTCCGGCAGTCCCCCCCCTACAGCTCTGGCAGCTACGACTCCGTCAAGACCGAGGTCAGCGGATGTCCCGAAGACCTGACCGTGGGCAGAGCTCCCACGGCTGACGATGATGACGATGACCACGACGACCACGAGGACAACGACAAGATGAACGACTCGGAAGGCATGGACCCCGAGCGGCTAAAGGCTTTCAACGTACGGGCGCTGCGCCGGTGGCGAGGGGAGGGTCGGCCTTGCTCCCCCGACTCCCAGCGGGAGAGGCCTTGCTGGCCCGGCAGAAGGCTTCCGATGCAGCCCCCGCTGAGGGCCTGAGCCGGCGGCCGTTCTGTGGGTAGCCCACGCGGGCCAGGAGGAGGAGGGGCCTGACTTGTTCCCTGTTGCTTCTGCAGATGTTTGTACGCCTTTTTGTGGATGAGAACCTAGACCGCATGGTCCCCATCTCCAAACAGCCCAAAGAGAAAATCCAGGCCATCATTGAGTCCTGCAGCAGGCAGTTCCCAGAGTTCCAGGAACGAGCTCGCAAACGTATCCGCACTTACCTCAAATCTTGCCGCCGCATGAAGAAAAACGGCATGGAAATGGTGAGTGTTCCCGTTGCTGCTCTGCTGGCCTCCTGTTTTTCTGTGCCGGCCTCCCGGTTGCCACTCTTCCTCTTTCGAAACGCCGCCGGTGTATCAGGGCCACCTCTTGGTGACCTTTTTCAGAGTAAGGCCCTGAGACCGGCTGTGAGTCAACACCCGTGAAATGGCTGGAGGCGTTGCCCTGAGGTTTGGGTTGTGGGGTTGTCAATGGGGTGATACCTGGTTCTTGTTTCCGTTGGGTTTTTGGAAAGCGGTTGCGATCCTGAGGTTGGGGAGCCAAAAAACAGAGGGCCAGTTCAGACAAGACCCGGGTGCTGATCACCAGTAGGAGGCTGTAGGCCTAAGGCTTGCTCCGGACGCGTTTCGTCTGAGAATCAGCCCCACCACAGGGCAAGACCACCCTCAACACAGTTTTGCTCCTGGATGGTAGCCGTGATTGCTTCCCTTGGCCCCTGGATAATTTGGCCCCTGCATTGGTCACATCCGGGTCCAGATCTAGCCACAGGCTTTTATGTGGGGGCTGCCTTGGCAAGGCATTTGGGGGCTTCCCCTGGTGTCAAATGTGGCAGAGGCAGAATTGTTGGGGGTTGCGTTATGACACCCATTATTTCACCCGGTGTTTCTGGTCTGTGGCTGCGCACAGTGGAAAACGCTGGCTATATCTTGAGAGCCTGTCCACTTGGGACCAAGACTGCCTTCTCTCAGGTGACTGCCTGATGTCCTGGATGTGGATCAGGGCTTTTGCAGTCCCAATGCCCCGGTGGTGGGGCTCCTGAGGCCCAGGAAGTCAAATGTCTTGTCAGCACATCCTTCAGACCAGGGTTTTTCAACCTTGGCAACCTGAGGATGCGTGGACTTCAACTCCCAGAATTCCCTATGCCGGCTGGGGAATTCTGGGAGTTGAAGTCCACGCATCTTCAAGTTGTCAAGGTTGAAAAACACTGCTTTAGACCTTTCATTCTTCTTCCCCTTCTCGGCCTTCTTAGTTGCTCGTGTTACCTTTTCAACTGAACCTTACATAGCCATAAATATAGCCATATTCAGTTGCTCCAGCTGCTGGCTTTCCTGAAAATGTTCCTTTCCTGCAGACCAGGCCTACCCCCCCTCACCTGACCTCAGCCATGGCCGAGAACATCCTGGCGGCCGCTTGTGAGAGCGAGACGCGGAAAGCAGCCAAGAGGATGCGGCTGGAGATCTACCAGACGTCGCAGGTACCGGCCCCGGAACCGAACTCTTTTCCGGCACTGGGTGTGGGGATAAGTGTCCCCGAGCCTCTGCGCCCCATCCTTGACTCGGGGTACTGGTTTGGTTCCAAAACTTACGTGATCAGAATTCGTTTACGTGCCACTTCAGTCCTAGAACTGACTCTAACATAATAAGCGCTTATGCTCCCCAATTCAACAATATGGCGGACAGTGAAAAACATAGAATTAAAGCATCACATCGTGCTGAGGAAAACTGATCCAAAATACAGATAGTCCTTGGTTTACGACAGCAACTGGGACTGGAATCGATCAGGCCGCTTAGGGATGGCAGTTCTGGTGGTTCCAGTTGCCGCTGTTAAGTGAGGACCATGCAGGTCATTAAGCGAGGACCTCATGTAACCATGACTTCCAACTTTTTGCCAGCTTCTCCACTGACTTTGCTTGCGGGAAGCCAGCAGGGAATGTCGGAAATTGCAGTCACGTCACTGTGGGACGCTGTGCCAGCTGGAACTCCAAGGACTGGTCATAACTACCATTTGTCCAACGCCATCATAAGCGTGAATGGTTGCTGAACGAGTGGTCATAACCCGAGGACCATATGTATTTAATCACAGCTTCATACAAGGGGGACCCAGTTCTCAGACACTTCCCTGGATAAGCCAGATCTTAATGACTTTGTTCATGCTGATCCAAACTCAGGGGGAATGCTGTTCCATAGAAGCGGGGCAACATCTGAAAAGATGCACCTTCATGGCCCCAGCAGTAACACTCTGTCAGAGTTTGGAGATCTCCCTTTCAGTTCTTTGGGATTAGGCAGACATCACTGGTAAGGGAAGGTCCTCACGATATCCCGTTCCTGAGCCACATTGAGCTTTAAGGGTGACAGCTAGCACCTTGAATTGCACCCAGAAGCCAGTCGGTAATCCATGCAGCTCCTGGAGGAGAAGTGTTATCCAGGCAAAATGAGATGCGCCCACAATATCTTAGGCTGCTGCATCTGGGACCAGCTGCAGTTTTCACACTGCACTAGTCCAACTGAGAGGTGATTGAAGTATGAGTGACTGTGAGTAGGGCCATCTGATCTAGGAATGGTTGTGATCAACACACAAGATACTGCTGTGCGAATGACCTCCTCACCACAGTGGCCACCTGCTCCTCAAGCAGGAGTTGTGAGTTCAGGAGGATTGCCAAGCTACAAATGTGTGCTATATGAGGGAGCACTACCTTATCCAGAACCAAAGGGAATGTCCCCAGCCTCCGTTGGTTTCCAGACCCAAAGGCACTCTCATGGTACGCTTAAACATGAGTCTCTTCCCCCACATCCAGACCCTCACAGCCTCCAGACCAGAGCTGCTCAATCTTGGCAACTTTAGGAGTTGAAGTCCACAACTCTGGGATAACCACTCAACTAGAACCCCTATCCAGCCCAGAGTCACTGGGTATCTTCATCATCATCATCATCATCATCATCATCATCATCATCATCATGATGCTGATATCTGACCCTGTGTTGATGGATGACCTCCCCAACAGATCTTGCTTATAATCTTTTTTTTATATTTAAGAAGATGGGCCGGTTGTGCCTTTCAAGAAAGCTTGCAAGCGGTGCCTCCGGAGTCGGTGGGGAGATCAAAGATGGTGGCACTCTTGCTTGTGGCTTTTCCCTAGGGAGCCCCCACACGTCAACGGCTTTGCTGACGACTTTGGGTTAAAAGGATTAAGGGGTTGGGGAAGACTTATTTCTCTCAGTGGTCCTGGCCATGGTGGTCTCGGGGGTGGCAGTTTCTGTGGTTCCTTGTGCCACAGCTGCGTTGGGGGAACGTGTTCCCAAATACATGTTCAGCTGGGAGGAACTTTTATTAGCCATTCTCCTGCCGTTCAGCACATCTGCATGCTGTATCGTCTCATCATAGGCTGCAAACATCACACAGTGAAATTAACTAAACTTTAGTTGATTCGTCAGCAACACGTTAATCAGCATTATTTGATGTTCTAAAGCTGCTTTGGATAAGGTGCCTGTCCCTTTTACGAGGGATTGCAGAAGAGCATGTTAATGACATTCATTTCTTTTTGACAGTATTTGATAGATTGAAAGTAAGTTAACTGAATTTGCTCTGATGTATCTCCTAAAGGGCTTTACACTTTGTTGATACTTTCTGCTCAATTAGCAAAAGTCAAAGAACTTACATTGTTAAAATGTGGACTCATTTAATGCACTAAACTTAGTCCAGAGGCAAACAAAGTTATCAGATTGCAGGAACATTTTTCTGAGGAAAAACAGTTTAAAAGATTAGGGTGTTTTAACTGAGAATCACCACCACCAAGCTAGCTTGCCACTCAAAGGGTTGGCTCTTAGCCTTGATGGGGGCGGGACTGTCGTCTGTTGGGAGACCAGTGGGCTTCCTTGGGCAGCTGGCTGGCCGCTGGGAGAACAGTCTGCTGGACTAGATGGGCCAGGGTGTCTGATCCAGCAGAATAAGTTTATATGGTACAAGACACGGTCTTAGAAATGCTTTTACCCCTAATAATGTTGATGCTCCTAATTTGATTAGTACATATTCAGAGCACAGAGACCTTCTTTGCACAGTGTAGAATTCTCTGCCACCCGGTGGAGCGATGGCTCCTGTCTTAGATAGATTGAAAAGGGGCTGGAGAACTCCCTGGAGGAGAGGCTGGAGAGCAATACAGCACGAGGCCTGTGCTGGCTCCACCACTCATGGTCTGGGGGCCAACGATGGAAGGAGGCTGTTGGCTTCATGCCTTTCTGAGAGATCTCCAGAGCATCTGGCTAGTCGTGGTGGGCTCACTTAGCCTTTGGCCTCCAGAGGTTTGATGCTCTGCATTAAAGAAAAGGGAGCAAGCAAGGCAGGTGGCAAGCGAGCGAGTTGCTTGTGGTGGCCGAGGGACCCCGAGGGCTACAACCTGTCCTTTGTTCCTCTCCTTGTAGGACGAACCAGTTGCACTTGACAAGCAGCACTCCCGGGATTCGTCGGCTGTCACGCATTCCTCTTATTCACTGCCAGCCTCCTCCTTCTCCCAAGATCCCGTCTACATCAACGGGAGCCTGAACTACAGTTATCGGAGTTATGGGACCCTGGGCGGCAGCTTGCAACCGACTCCTTCACTCCAGACAGGGAATCACAGTAACGGTAAGGAGGGAGGCTGCCACGGCCCCTGCGTGCCCCGACAGGCGCCCCGCCCTGCTGCTAGATTTCTGGGGCAAGCCCGGGCAGTGGCCGAGCCTGGGAGGTCGCCCTGGATCCAGTGAAATCCGCAGCACCTCTTTTGGACCTCCCCAGCCGAGGGTCACCATGAGCCTGAACTGCAGCTTCCCGACTGTTCCTCTGATCTGCACGTTGGCTTCCAGATACCCTTGGGGTCTGGTTTCTAGAGGGACGGTTGTGTGCAGAAACTAAATAGAGGCAGATGGACAAAGCCCCTCATCATGACGGTTAGACTCATGGGCTTGGCAGGGGGGGATTCCCAAGGTTGAGAACCCTGGTCCAGAGAACCATTTGCCTTCATAAAACTTGGTAATGTTATGGTGCTCCATGTTTTCTCTTGTCTGAGTCCCTTGGTGGGGGGGAGCACCATCAATGTCATCCCATCTCCCTGACCACAAAGGAGGATGCTTTCGAGTCCCACGTGCCCAGCAAGTTTCAGCTTCCGCTGCATTGGGCTCATGCGCAACACTCCCCCGCCTGCGGCAGCCCGACCCCTGTGGGACCCACGCAGCCCCCACTCCTTGCCTGGGACTCCCGCCTCTTCCCATTTCGCATTCATGTGAGCTCCCTGCTTAACGACCCACATGGTCCTGGGGTTCGGATGGCAACCGGGACTGCCGGGACTGCTGTCGCTAAGCGGTGCGGTTGCGTGGCGTCACGCTTTACAACCGCATTGCTTAGCAACGGCAATACTGGTCCTAGTTGCCGTCATAACCCGAGGATTACCTGTAAATAAATAAGACCAGGCAGTCTATGTCCAGGGAAGGGGAGCCCGCCCCCTCCCCAGTAATTGATTCCACTCTCAAATTCTTATTATTGTTTCCTAACATTTTGTCTGGATGTGCCTTGCTGTATAAGTCCATTATTCCACGTCCTGTACTCCGAATGAGAGAGAACAAAGCTCGACATTCAGTGTTCAGGAGGCCATCGTGTTCCCAGATCAGCTGGTTTTCTCAGGGCTGCCTTTCCCCAGCTGCTTCCAGCCCCTGATCGTTCTCACTGCCTTTCACTGAACCTGTTCTAACGTCCCTGAGTCCTACTTAAGGACACGCTACTGGAGATGAGGTCTACCAAAGCCGTGTATAATTTATTTATTTTTTATTTATTTATCAAATTGGTCACCGCCCATCTCGTTGAAACAACTCTGGGCGGTTTACAGCAGAGATAAAATTCATTAAAATGCAACATAAAAACAGTCCTAAAAATAAATAGGGTCCAAGAAAGATGGAGAGTTGGCAAGTAATTCCAGGGAGCGTCATCAGGGGGCTAACCACCCCCAGGGACGGGTAGAGCCCACATCACCCATGCACGCTGGCAGAGCCAGGTCTTTAAATCTTTTCAGAAAGCCGGGAGGGTGGAGGCCCGCCGGACCTCTGGGGGGAGAACATTCCAGAGGGCAGGGGCAACGGCAGAGAAGGCTCTCCTCCTGGGCCCTGCCAGCCGACATTCCCTCGCTGACGGGACCCGCGACATGCCCTCTCTGCCTGACTGGGTGGGATAGGTTGATGTGACGGGTGAGACAGTCCCTCAGGTAACCTGGTCCCATGCCATGTAGGGCTTTAAAGGTGATAAGCAACACCTTGAATTGGACCCGGAAGCAAACTGGCGCCCAGTGCAGCTCCCGCAGCAAAGGTGTTAGGTGTGCCATCCTCCGGGCACTCATTATCATATGTGGGGCTGCATTTTGAACCAGCTGCAGTTTCCGGATAGCTACCATGTAAACGGCATTGCAGTAGTCTAACCAAGAGATGACCAGGGCATGAGTGACTGACCGGGGAGCCTCCTCATCCAAGAAGTATCTATCTATCTATCTATCTATCTATCTATCTATCTATCTATCTATCTATCTATCTATCTATCTATCTATCTATCTATCTTTGTCCCAAATAACGATTACTTCCTGTGAAGTGGAAATCATACTCCTGTTGATCCGGCCTGAAACTGCATTTTCCTTTCACGAAGCCGTAGCGTGCTTTGTAAGGACACCCGTTGCCTCTGCCCATGATCCAGGAAGGCGCAGCTGATCTGGTCCTGGAGATCTGAATTCATGCAAAGGAAGGGGGTTCCCCCCGTTTCCTTCCCCTGCCTGGTTTGCCCAGATTCTTCTTCTTTCTAACTTGGTTGCCCACCTCTTCTGTGGATGTCTTGTCTACTGTGTTTTCTTATCAGGGCACCAGGGGGGGGGCAAAAAAGTCAAGATGATGGCCACAATCATGCAACTGAAGCCCCCTTTTTTACATGCATCAACACATCTAAATCACGTGTTCCAGGCCAGCACCTTGCCTTTTTTGACCGCCTTTGGCTGACTCAGACAGACAGATTTTCTTGTGCAGGAAACATGGGTAGAATTCTAAACTTGCGCCCCAAACAACAGCCCCAAGAAGAGGGGGCTTAAATGCGCAGGAGTAGCACTGACTTACCTTCATGTTTAAAGAGGCTCCGTTTGAAGATCCGAATTCTGCTTGGTCTTTTGCTCAAAGTGCTCTGCAGGAACATTTTTGAAAAGGGGGCTTTGGGGTGCACCGGAGAGCAAGCAGAGCCCCTTTTTGCAGCTCTTTAAAGAAGCCCCCTCTTTTCCTGGGATTGTGCTCTTTTCACAACCTACCACGCTGCAAACCCCCTTTTTGGACTCAAATCTGAAGTATCGCACAGCCCTTTCGTAGTATTTTTGGAAAAAACCACAGGGCCCCACCTGCTATCTGCGGACTGTAGTTGGGGCTTGGGCCCTGGTGGGCTGCTCCCTCCGTCCCTCGGCCTGACACCTCTGTCTCCCTCCCTCTCTGCTTTGCAGGCCCCACTGACCTCAGCATGAAAAGCGGCACGTCCAGCGCCACCCCCCCGGCCAACAGCACGAACAGGGGGGTGCCGGCCGCCCAGCTCAGCCCAACCGAGATCAGTGCTGTGCGGCAGCTGATTGCCGGCTACCGGGAATCCGCAGCCTTCCTCCTCCGCTCTGCAGATGAACTGGAAAACCTCATTTTACAGCAGAACTGACTGCTCGCCTCCCTGCGGCTCCTGTGCCGGAAGACACTGTCCACCGCTCGCCCGAGGCTCTCTTGATAATCTGCTCAGGACTGGCCATTCCTTTGCCTACCACCACCCTGGCACAGGTTCTTGATGTTTATCAGGTGGAACCCCGAAAGATCCCTCTTCGACCAGGAGCCTGTGGCCCAAGGAGCCTGCCTTTCAAAGCTGACCAAGCCAGCGCCCTCTGCCAACCCAGAGCCAGCCCCGCAGCCTGGAAGGACGTAGGACTATGGTGGTTTGGGGAGAAAACGGGATCGGGGTGGATGGAGCTTCGGGCACGGTCAGGATTTACTTGTGGAGCCCAGCAACGGTAGAGCCCTTTTCACCGCCCCCCTCCCACTTCTCCTGCCCCTTTCACGTCTTAGGAATTGCATATTTATTGAGAAACTCACCAACCCTCTCCCCGTTCTTTCTCTTCCCCATAATTTATTTTTTTTTCTAAAAATGGATTCTTGAGTTTGTACAGAATTGCCACTTTTGTGTCTCTCAGTGAGGAAGAGGTTTAATCCTGCACCGCCACATGCGCTTTCCGGCGGTCCAGCTCCTGGAGCCGGGAGGCAGGGAGGAGAAACGGACCAGCGAGGCTCTGAAGCCGGCGGAAAAGGGGGGGGACACTTTCGGGTCTCCCTCCCTTTGGCCAAGTGATCCTTTGGCCGCAGCCCCGGGCCCCCTTTGCCACGCTCGGACCGCAGTCGTCCTGCCAGGAGGACTTGGGGGGGGTCACTCTGTGGCAAAACCTCAGCAGCTCCCTGGCCTTCCTCCTCCACACTCTACCTCACTGCTGGGCGCTCCCCGCCAGCCCCGGCTCTCCCTTGAGGAGGCCAGGGTGGTTCCTTGTTGCGGGGCCCGCAAGAGAGCGGCATAGCACCCCAAAACGGAAGGTGTGTGGAAGGGGGCGAGCTAGAGCCCGCAAACGGAACTTCCTCCGCAAGTCACAGCGGTAGGCTTGTCTTGAAAAGGCAGCCCGTAGCCCGGTGGGCAAAGAACGGTGGCAGCCAGAGCCTGTTTTTTGAGGTGTGGAAGGGGACTGGCCCCCTTTTTTCCTCCTCCTCTTCCAACCGCCCCCCTGCCTTGCCCATGCAATTGCAAATGCACTTGCTTTTGCTCAGTGCAATATTGACCAGTGCTGCTAACATTAGGAACGGAGGAGACTGGGCGGCCTTAGCAGCCACAGCAGCAGCGACCAGAAACGGCTTGGGGTGACACTCGGGCCGACCTGCTTACCCTCTTCACCCTGCCCTGCCCTGCCCTGCCCTGCCCTGCCCCAGCCACATCTCCCCAGCTTTGCCAAGGAACAGCCGCCTCTGCCAGGCTGGGGGGCGCGCTCGCATTTTGGACAGGCCCATCCCGGGAGGGCCTCTTGAACTTGTCCCCGTTTCATTTTTGCATCACTCCATGCCTAAGCCCATCCGCCTGGCAGGGTTCCTTCCCTTGCTTGCGCTCCGGAGTCAGCCTGGGGCTTGAGCCCAGGGCCACCCGCTGCAGAGCCCTCGTCCAGGCTGTGCTCGGCCTGGGGAGCACTCGGCTTGCTGCGAAGGAGAACCGGCCGGCCTCTGTTGCGTCCCACCCGTTCCTGAGGACGAGGAGGGGTTCTCCAGGGGAGGAAGGGATTAACGTCTCTGCTAACAACCTTATTGCCCCTCCGCCGCCCCCTTGCTGACTTGATTCTCCTCCTGGGCCTGCACAATCTAGAGATGCTTGTCCTGCTGTTCCTCCTGCCAACTTTGATTTTGTGTAAATATTTATTGTGCCAGGTCCTGGCGAGCAACAGCCCTAGTACAAAACCCTTAGCATGCAAGAGTGGCAGAGACAATCGCCGTCCGGAAAAGAGCGGAGTTCACCTCCTTGCCTGCGGCCTTGGCGCAGCTAGGGGCGCATCAGGAACACAGAGCCATGTGATGGTGGGTGGGTGGCCCAGAGGCTCTGTGTGGACGCAGCTGAAGCTCCTTTGGTGTAACTTCGGCCCTCTTCACTAGGCCCCTTACTGCCGGGTGGCTGTCCGCCCGCCCGCCCCATTGTACATGAGTGGCAGACCGTCTGGGACTCAGAAGGGGCTCCCACGGTCACCAAGAGGCTGGCACTCGGCCCACCTTGAGTTTGCGATGCCTTCTGGCGAGCGCAGCGCCTGCAATCCCTATTGGACCCCAGAAGCCATGTTTCGTAAGATTCTTGGGACGCCCCCATGGTCTGTCCTGGATCCTTACCGACGAGGAACCCCTCTTTCTGCTGAAGGCCAGTTCTCTGGTACGTATTTGCAGGAGGGGCTCTGCCACTCCCCCCCCCGCACTCAGCAGGCCCGTCTTCGAGCGAGCGAGGCAAAGAGCACCCCCTGCTTTCCCACAGCAGCATTTGGACCCTGGGAAAGGCATTTGCAGGACCCTCTGCAGAGAGGATCCCCCCAGCCCCCGCCCCCTCTTTACAGGCCGATTCTTTCGTAGGTGGCCGTAACATTTAGTACCAGTTCCTTTACGAGAAATGCTGCTTTGAACTCAGAGGGTTAAATACAACTTTGATTTGTATTTTTTTTGTAAAACTTTTTACAAGGTAGTCTAGCAATTTCACCAGAATACCAATTACAATCTGTCCATGGTCTGATTTTTATACCATTTAGTGGTGCTTTAGAAAGTTTGGTTTGGTGGTTGTTTCCGAGCTGATTGGCTCAGTTCTTCACCTGTATGTACCTAAGACCAATGTGAACCTTTGTACTTTTTGCTCCTGACTTTGGACTCAGTGAAAGTGTACTGTTTACATGTACAGAACTCCCAGCACCCCTGTGTTCGGCAAGACCCGGTCTTGGCGAGGAAGACCCACCTCACCCTTCCTCATCTGCTTAGTGCAGCCACAGATCCGCTAACCTGTTTCCCTTCGCCGCTCTCCGTAAACACGCCGCACCCACGGCTCCCTCCTGGGCTGTACTGCTAGGAAGGGCTTAGGCCGGCCGACCCCCTTTCTCCCCTGCGGCTGGCCTGGCACCAAGGTCTCTCAGAGAATGGCTAAAGCAGAGGGCAGGCAAGGGGATGGCCCCTCCTAGCCTATGGCTCCTGGACCCCGACAGCGTGCTGGCCGTCAACAGATGCAGAAGATGGTGTGTGGACTGCTGGCGGGCACCAGGCTCCTTGCTCCTGCTAGGAATCCCCTCCCCAGCCAAACTGCAGGATGGCAGGGCGCGGTTTACAAGCTGCGAGGCACGGCCACCCTCGGGAAGAAAGGCGGCCGAGGCATTAGCCCTCCGGTGCAGTTACGAGCGTGATCAAAGCCCACCCATTTCCCCCCAGAGATACTAAACAGAAAACAAAGGCACTTAAAAGCAGCTTGAGAAGGCGACACTTCCCTGCTTAAATCAGTGGGAATTCCTCTGAAGAGAAAGTTCTTCCTAACAGGCACCTATGCAAATTCACGTGGCTCTTCTAAGCAGATGAGGACTTCTTTCCTCAATGTGCTATGGAAATATTTTTGTGTTCTAGACAGTGGACCTTTTTCCAGTAAATGTGGCTTAATATTTTAATTCTTAGATCGCGTGTTTGGTTTTATGTGATGCAACTTAATTCTGTTCTGTTTGTGAAATGAGTAGCACAGGCCAATCTCCTTGTCCTATTCACTTAAAGACCAACGAGCTGTTTAAATCAAGCGGTTCTTTCCATTCATGGTATTACTTGCTAAATGCACTGATTTCATAAGTATGTGGATTTTTTTGAGTCTGTATATCATATAAGACTGAATCTACTTAATAAACACTGTATAACAAACAGAACGCATCTCGCACCTTCCAGCGCGGTGGCAGTGGCTTCTCTTGGCCCAGGCACCGGAGAATCTGCAGATTACTCCTGGCTGCAGCCCCCAAAGGAGCAGGGCTGACTCCCCAACCCCTCTTGCCCATGTACAGGAGCCCCTACAATTCCCTATTGACTTGGGCAACTCATCCCTTCCAGGCACCCAAAGCTGAAAACCACAGTGGGTGCATTCGTTTTCACTCCTGACTAAGCTCACAATGGAGGTGCAGTCATATTAATTCCTAAATAACATTTTCCCCCCACCATAGTTCAGTGCATGATAAACTGGAGCAGAAAACTACAGCAAGTGATCCCCAACTAGACAGCACCTATCAAGGACACTCCATGGCACCTGGCCCATAAACAGTTTGGCAGCAGTGCTGCAAAGCTGGTGGGGAGCGTCCAGGACAGAGTTTTCACTACAAAAGAGCCACCTCTTACTCCCCCAAGGCCTGGACTGCAATAAAGGGACAAACAAGGATTTTATTTATCCTTGCTGAAAGACGGCAGGATGGGGACATTCCACACCCCCAGTGGCTGCAGAGAGACAGCTAACCCTGAGAAGCAGTTCTGCTTGACACAAGCCTAACCCGAGCACTGTCAGACGAAGACAGTCTCGCATACGGCAAAGCAGAAGGCAGAGCAGCACCGTGAGCACCTACCACCAGAGGAAATGAAATGGGGCGTTGTTTCTTCCGTTGGAGGTGGGGGGGAGTCTATTTCAACTCAGTTTGGTTGCAGCATTTGTCCCTTTCTTCACCGACAACACACACAAATTCCATTGGAAAAGGAACATTGCAAACCCACATCAAGCTGTTCCAAATGTTTTATTTTTATTTTTTTCTCCATACCACAAGGGACATATAACATCAGGGTCGACCAAGAACTGCCCCTCCCCATCAGCCCAGCCTCCATCTGTACACAGCCGTGGCCCTGGAGGATGGAGGGTCAGAGGGGGCAGCCTGTTGCCCCCTTCTTTGGTAAGCAGGTTCAGTCCATCCATGGATTCGCCTTTAAGACCACAACTCCCCTCACCCTCTTTCCCTACTCAGGAGATCCCACTGATTCAAGCATGAGCCCCCCGTCCCCGGGCAGGAGGCCCAGATTTTTACACTTCTATCACTTTGAGCAGGGAGGTCTACGGTTGAAAGCAAAGAGGAAAGAGATCGGTCCAGAAAGGAAGAGGTAGGTAGGAGCTCAAGGAAGGACAAGAGGGAGGTTACAAGCTCCTGTAGCGGAGACGCGGCTTCCTCCCTCACCTTCGGGGGGAAAACCCGCTGCCCACAGGCACTTCCCAAGGGGGAGAGAGCGGGTCCTGCCTCTCCTGCCTTCAGTTGTGCGAGGTGGACTCACTTCTGGGTGGGGAGCAACAACAGGGGAGCTGGCTGAGGCCTGCCCTTTGGCTCACCGCTTCCCCTCCACTCGGCAGGTCACAGCCGTGAGCGAGACACGGTCGGTCTCGGGTGAGGCAGGACGGAGGACAGCCGCCGTATGTGGTCAGCGATTCATAACCAACACTACTCTAATGCAATACTGTTGTAGCCTGAAAAATGAAAGGAATTTAAAAAAGCTTTATGTACATTAACATCAATTTACAGAATTGGCCAGTACTGTGTACAACATATGAACACATGATTCCTACAGATGCATAGAGGGTACAGAGGGGAGCCAAACATATCCACTTTTTTACACCCAAGAACAAAAAAAAAATTATATTATAGATTTATATTTATATATGTATGGGGTTTTTTTTAAAGAAAAGATGACACTGCTTAGAAAGTAAAAACTTGGTATCCAGCCCAACCTTCGCTGACAGTCCAAGTTCTCCCACAGCTCGACTGCTGGGACAGAGAACCCACCTCGCCTCTGCCAGACACAGGAAAGGAGGCGCTCTCAGCCTCCCTCCTCCTCCTCCTGCATTCCAGCTCCGAAGCTCAGTCATTTATTTCCTGTTTGCACTTACCCAGCGCTTGGGGAGGGAGGTGGCAGGAAGAGAAAATGGAAGACAGAATCCTGGTTCAGCTGGGCCTCCTTAACGTGGCCTTCAAACAGGAAGGGGTCAGCTTCAGCTCCCATAGAAGCAACACCCCCCCCCCTGCTCTGATAGGGCTCACGGCACAAGAACAGTTCCAGGCAGGGTGCTAAGCAGGCCAAATATTCAACAGTTCCTAGGCGCGTGAGAATAAACCCTCTGAAACCAGCCTGTCCCCATGACTGATCTGCCAACTCTAGACATACAGGAAAACCCAAGACATATAGCATCAATACTGGCTTTGTTAGGACCAGAATCTTTTGCATACAGGTTCCTCCTCCTCCAAACCCACTCAATATACAGCTTTTCCTTCCAGGGCTGCAGGCATCATCTTACCACAAGGCACAGCACACAGAGCTTGGAGGGGCCAATACAGTCGTCATGGCAAAACGCTCCACAGCCCTTGCACATGATCATGGCTTTAAGGCTGCAGGAACACTTGAGGGAGATTTCTTCCATGCTGCTGTTCTCAGCAAACATCTGGGCAGAGAAGGCCAGCCCGCCACGGGAAGCTGCCAAGCTTGCCTTGTGGCCGAACGGCATCAGGTTTCCTTCAAGACTTCTGGGAAAAAAGGGTGCGCTGGAGGCATAATTAAGATGGGCGGAATTCAGCTGCAGCTTTGAAAGCTTCCCATAAAATGCCTGCTTGATATTCAGCTGAGAAGGGATGGAGGAAGCTTCCAGGGGCTGCACGGCCACCTTCCCTGGCTCCTTCGGCAACTTGAAAAAAGGCAAGTCCCTGGCCAGGGGGAGGGTCTGCAAGTGCTTCGTCAACTCCGCAGGGCCAGGCGGGGCCTCTTTCGCCTTCTCCATCTTCCTCTGGCCGGAGCCAGAGCAGGCCAGGCCCTTCTTGTTCTCAACTCCCCCGCCATCTCCTGCAGGAGCCCGTGGGGGTTTTGCGGGCCAATCCTCCCTTGCGGGCTGCACGCCGGCTCCAGGGGCCAAACACTTGGGCTGGGGGGAAACCAGTTTGCTGTGAGACAGCATGCCCCAAATGGGGAAGGGCTCCAGCGCTTGGGGGTTCTGGGCCTTCGCTGCTGCGCCACCGGAGAAGCGTGACCCAAAGACCTTCCTGCCCAGGGCTCCGGGGGGCTTCTCAGCGGGATCGCTCCTCATCTGCTCCGGCCCCCGAGAGGTCAGGCTGAGGGGGAGCTGGGGCCCTGAGGCCGTTTTGAGCTGCACTTCCAGACTCCCGCCAGCAGCAGATTCTGCACGGGGAGAATCTGTTTTATCTGGATAAACATCGGGAGAGCATCTCTTTCCCAGACTCAGCTGATCCGCTGTCTGGGACTGATGGACGGCTTGATCCGGGAAGCCTGAGTTGGGACTAAATTCAGGACTTCTCTCTGGTACGCATGGCCTTTCAGCAGAGTCCCGCAAAGGCTGTGAGACGCAGGCGCCCTTCCTGGCTGTGTCCCTCACGCCCATCCCTTCCTCGTAAGAGGTCTCCTGCACGAGGTGTTCACTGCTCTTAGCCCCCCCGGGAAAGGAACCACTTTCTGCCGGAGGCTTGTGCAGAGGAGAGGCTGCAGCCCCGGCCTTGGTGCTGCAGGGAGACCCTGGAAGAACTCTTTTGGGAGGCACACTCTGTGTGACCACCTGCACCTCAAGGGGACTGCTTGCTTCGACAGACAGAGGCTGGGGGATCCCCAAGCGTGGCCTAGCCTGGCTTTCGACCTCAGCAGGGAGAATCGAATTGCCTGCGGTCAGGAGAGGAGCAGGCAGCGTTCTCCTGCCCTGTGAGTTGGCAACCCCTACGTCTGGAGGCAAATCCTCCCTGCTTTCAAAGTCGACCTCTTTGGGTTCCTTCGGGTGCCTCTGGCTGGATGCAACTTCTCCCTCTTCGTCCTTGCTACAATCCCGGTTCAATTCCAGGTTCTCATCTGTGAGCTCAGCTTCCAAGTCAGAGGCAGTCTCTGTTGTCTCACTTAGCAGACTCTGGGCTTCCTCGCCACTGAACGGGCTGATGCTTGGCCCTACATCTGCCGGCTCTTGGTCCACCTCTACTTCCGTCCCGAGCGGTGCCTCTGCTGGGGGACAGTGGCTCTTATGGACCCTTGCATTTCCATTCAAGCAAGGAGAGAGCAAAACTGTTTTGGACTGAGAAGCTTCCTCTGCATTACTCAGTGCCCCTCTTCCGTGCCATGGTCTGGCCATCTGAGGCTGGGATGTTGGAAGCTCCATCCCCGCAGGGCTGGAGTTCTCTGGAAGATCCTCCCATGCAGGAGAGCCAGAAGCCTCAGAGCCATCTCTCGCACTGCTCCCCAAAGCCAGATCAAGGGAACTGGTGGAGATGGCTTTCGGTGCAGAGCAGCAGTCCAGCATGACGGGACGGTCACCTTCACACCCCTCCTTCCTGCTTGGGCCTCTGAGGAGGCTGCTTTCAGAGTCCTTTAGCCAGGAACTGTTTAATGGGCTACTCACGGGAGGCTCCCTCCTCTCCTTATTAGGACCCTCCAGAGAAGCATCTCCTGGAGATAGCTGATGACCTGAATCGTCCAAAAGATGCCCAGAATTACCGGCTGGCACTTCCGCAGTTATGCAATCAAGGGCCAATGCAGCCCTACTGCCATCCAAGGGACAGCCTCCCAAAGACTCTTCCAGCTGGGCAGCACCTTCAGCTTCAGGTGAACGAAGGCTTACAGCCTGTCCACTTCCAAGACCTCCTTCCATTGTGGGCTCTCTCCCACAAGGCGGCAAGCTCATTTCAGGCACCTCCAAGCCAGTCTTCGCTTCTATGTGGGAAGGCGACAATAACTGTGTTCGCTGTAAATCTGACAGACGCTTCCCGCGAGTTCTCTTTGATCTCCAGTGCTTGGAGCGGTGGCTGCTGGGTTGCCGGACCCTGCCGCCACCGCCGCCGCCCTCGTCTGGGCTCCTTCCACCTCCTCCTGGCCCACCCCCACCTCCAATGGTGGCGGCAGGAGCAGCAGTCGCTCGCTGGATTCTCCCTTGCAGAGGACAGGCCTTAAAGCCAGCAGAGGCTGGGGTCCCACGTCGGTCCTGGTTGACGGGCTCTGGAGTGGGGATAATCCGAGGACATATCTGGTAGGCTGGCTGACCTTTAACCACCCAGGGGGGTTTGATTCGGGAAAGTTGAATCTGAAGAAAACAGACAAGAACAAGGGAGTTGGATACCATCCTTGAGGCCTGTGCACTAAAAGCCTACTTTAAAACTATATTTTAAAGCCTGCTTTTAAAACTACAATTCTGCTCTTGAGGTGCAGAAACTTAATGGCCAAGGCTCCCTTCCGAAAGAATGCTGGGGAAGGCTCCCCTCACAGAAATACAACCCCCGGAGTACCCTGGGAAAGAGGCCTGGAGGCCTGGGTCTTCTGCTGCATTTAGTGGTCTTAAGAAATCATTGAAGGGTTTGAGTTCTAAACCTGGTTTTAGTGTTTAACAGCAAAGCCAAACCAAGGCTACGCAGCATGCTCCACTACATTTTGGCTGATGGACAGCCACGGGGCCTTTTCTGTTTCCAGAAGAAGGAAAAAGAGGCCGGGAGGACCAACCCAGCACAAGTATTCCTGCTGAGATACTTTTATGCCCCCCGTCCTACCTGCCCCGCCGCCCAGATCACTCATGCGAGAGAGGCAGGGCCCCCAGGGCTGCCCAGCCATGCCTCCTGGCCCAGAGGGAAACCTGCACTGGGCCCGAATGGAATGCCTGGCTGGGGGGGAGCAGCAGCGGCAGCAGCAAGTGCCCCCCGTGGCTACTTGAGCCCGAGGCATCAGGCTGGGCCAGGCTGCGCAGGGAGGCCTAGAGCCGCCACCCCAGGGCAGGGAGCAGCAACCCGACTCTCGCTTACCCGGATGGGAGGGACTTTGGGCTCCTCTTTGGTGGGCTGCGGCTTCTCTGGGCGAACACTTTCAATTGTGTTACGAAAGGACTGACGATCCTCGAGCCGGGGCTTCTTCTCGGGGAAAGAGGCAGAGGCGGGCTGCTCGAAGCACTTCCTTTTCTGCTGATCCTGCGGCCCCAGAGCCAGGCCTGGAATCCTGTCTGGGGCCGCCGCCGCTGCCACGGCCACCGCATCGTCCACCTTGCTCAGGGCCGTGGCCACCTCTGGGGACATCTCTGCCTGGGGAGACGCCCTGCTTCCTTGGCACGTGTTCGCAGCTGGGTTTGCCTCTCTCTCATCAGCGGGCGCTGCCTCCGCAGACGATGCCTCTTCGGAAGGCGCGGATGGCTCCGGCTCACGCAGCTTATGCCGGCTCCTCCGGTTTCGGCAGCGGAGCGAGCGCTTCTTGAAGTGCCCGTCAGGCTGGTGGGCCACGGGAGTGCGCAATGCCCTGGCAGGTCCTTCTGGGGAGGCCGCTGTGGTCCTGTTCTCCGCATCACTTGGCACAGAATTCTGCTCTTCCTTGGTCAACCCCAGCCTGTTGGTCAGTTGACAGAATTCAGTCAGTCAGCAGCTCATCCCAAAAGGGTCTGTGCTGTTACTGTTATGAACTAGACAGAATAAGCTTGGCCAGGGACCAAGATCAAATGCTCTGGGGAGAAATGTTTGCAGGGGCTCATTGGGCCTTCCTTTCCAGGAGCTCCCACTGCAACGTCCCCTTCTCACAACAGGCGGGATCAGGGACACCTTCAGGGGCTCGGAAAGGAGAAAGGCGGGCCTTGCCTGGCAACCACTAGGGTAAAGCAGAGCCTGCTCCCAAAAGCATATTTATTACTTATTAAATTTATATGCTGCCAAACTCGCAGCAATATTTCCAAGTCTTACACTTACTTCTGCCCGTAATAGTCCTCAAAAAACCTCTCTTTCCACGGTTCCGTTTTCTTTTCCTTCTCCATTTCCTGTCTTATGCGAACCTGCATTTCATGAGTGAACTCCCCTGAAAAAAAAAAGAGGAGGTCAAGAATCATAATTTAACTGGCTTCTCACAGGGCAAGTGCAGGACAAGAGGAATCCAGAACAGAGGAAAGAAGCTCCCATGTTCTCGCTGATGGGTTGAAAGGCTCTTAAGATGAACTCTCCCAACCATATGTCAATGTTTTTGCAATACAGGTAGTCCTTGTCCTCACTTATTGACTGCCTTGTTCAATGACCATTTGAAGTTATGACAGTGCTGAAAAAGTAGGTTTATGACCAGTCCTCGAACTTGCGGCTGTTGCAGCGTCCCCACGGTCACATGATCACAATTTGGCTGCTTCGGAACCGGTGCATATTTACAATGGTTGCAGTCCCGCAGCCACGTGATCGCCATTTGCATCCTTCACAGCCAGCTTCCGACAAGCAAAGTCAATGGGGAAGCCGGCAGGAGGCTGCAAGTTGCAGTCATGTGATATCATGCTTAACAACCTGCAGTGATTCACTTAACGATTACAGTGGCAATGACATTGTAAGTCCACTGCAGTCATGTGACATTTCACTTAAGACGCTTAGTGATGGAATTGCTGGTCCCAACTGCAGTCGCTAAGAGGGACTGCCTGTTCTCCCAAACAAGTCATTTTAGGAAAAGGCATTTAATTCTCTCTCTCCCTCTAAAATTTTATCCCCAACATACATTAATCTTTTGAACATTAATCTTCTTCAAGGTAAAACATGCAAGATCAATACTCCATAGCATTGGTTTTAGTGCTGCCTAAAAGAACCCTGGAATTCTGCTGAAATTCTTGGGGGCAGGGGAAGGGTTCAATGAGGACAGGCAGCCTGCCAATCATCCTGGACCGTCCTCCCCATGCCCATCTGTAGGTAGCATTGGGCATGATCAAGATACCTATTTAGTCTTCAGGAAAATTCTGCCCTGGAACCTAAAATCCTTTGCAAAACGCAAGGGTTTTAGGGCAGGCAAAAGTCCCTTAATGCCCAAATTGTGTGGAAATGGTTACATGAAGGCAGAGGGCTTGAAAATAAGGGCTAAACCAGTTTCAGGAATTCTACTGTTTTGTCCATTTTATTTACTAAAATGTATTTGCCTGCCCTATCCCCAATCTCTATCCAACCTTTGCACTGGGGAAAAAAAAATAGCAGCCATAATGAATGACAATACATTCACAAAGTGAACTTCAAGAACCTTTCATTTAGACTGACTAAGAGGTGGCAAGGTTTAAACCAAGCCAAAAAGCTCAAGAGAGTGAAGACTGGATACAAAGGAAGAGTTACACCCAGGCAACCAAGCACTAACTGATCATCAGCAATATCTAGCAGGTTTTAATTTTCCAGAAGCTTCTGGCACGTCTGTCCTGTCACCTTCCTTCCAGAAATCAAGGGAGAATGAATGACATTTAGGAGCACAACAGGCCTGATGCAAAAGGAACAGCATCTTAGGCGGAAGGCTGGCATCAAAAGAATCAAGCCTGGGATCTGCACTGTTCCAAGACAGAAGGTGGCCACTTCATCAAGGGAAGCAGATGGAATCTTGGCTGCAACAGGCAATGGAACTGTCATGTGTTCCCAGTAGAAGAGAATCTCTGTAGCTCAGAGTTGAACTGTGAAGTTTTTGATGCTCTCTGAGCTTGGTTGTTTGCTTGCAGACATTTCATAACCCGACTAGGGAACATCATCAGTGCAAGTCCTGTTTGTTTGTATCTGCGAGCAAACAACCAAGCTCAGAGAGCATCAAGAACTTCACGCTTTCATACATAGCAGAAACAAGCCTGAGGTTGTTTCTCCTGACCTCTGAAGCCTCAGCAGACTGACAGTAGAGGTAAGTCTCTTGGTTACCACAGGGCAATTTAAAATGCCTTCCAAGCAGGTACTCCTGCTCCAAGGATGGAGTAGGCACCCTCCTCCACATCACAGCCAGCTGCTGCTGAAGGAGAACCGGAACACCTACCATCAGCCAGCCTCTCCCTCCAGCTCTGGGCAGCATGAGTAAAGAACTCATTATTTAGAGCACTCCCACTAAGACGCAGCAATCCGTCTGTCCCAGCCTAAAAGGAAGCAAAATGAATGTGAGGGCAGCACGCAAAATTGCACTGAATCCGTTCCAAAGGTGGGGAGAGAGACCATACCTGTCTGTCCACTTCAGGGAGGAGGAACAGAAGCTGCTGCTGGAAATGCAGGGGAAGGGCATTGAAGGTCCTGGAATTTATCAGCGCACGCAGGTTTGTGTTCACAAGAATGGAGCCAGGCGTCTCAAAGTCTATATCGTCCCCCCTGTTCCTCTTCATTTGTCCTGCAGTTTCCAAAAGGCAACATAAAGCCAAAAATATTTACACAGCCAAGACTCAAGAGAGACACGTGCACACTTGCTGACACAGCTGTAGCTTTTCAACCCAGAAAGTCTTTCTTGGGGTTTCTGAAAAGCAGCATTGCCAGTGCTAACACAACTGAGTGGGCAGGGAGATGAAGCCACACGGAGAGCAAGAGAAACTTTAAGCAGTCTAGAGGTAGAACTGCTGGGCCTCTCAAAAGCAGCGATCGCCTGAGGATCGAGGGTAACAGCCACTGAAAATCCGCCCAGGGCTCCTCCCCAAAGTTTCCTGCTCAGAAAAGCAGCATCTGGAGGATGTCTAAACTCTGGTGCCAATGAGCCACCCTGAGGCTCTGAGAAAACTTGGGCAGGACAAAAAAGGAGGTGGATGCGCAATTTTTGCTGGCAGCCAAAACTTCTAGAAGCAGCTCTCTTGGTGACTCTCACTTTGGAATCCCCACATTATTCTGAGCAAGAGATGAAACTTGCAATGCAATCGAGTACCCTTTATCTGGCCCTCTTTGGTAGACAATCCGACAAGGCAAACTACAACTGGGACGCAAGGCAACAGGGGCTCCTCTTATATCTCCCCCATTCTGAGAAAGCCTGACAGCCCTGCTTAGCCTGCCCTCGCCTCTAACAGCTACTCAGGGATGCAAGACCACCAGGAACGCCCAGGGCTGGAGGCTAAAGTGGGAAGTTGGGAAAAAAACAGCCTGGAAGAAGCCAAAGGCAAACCATTTCCTATTGCTGCCAAGAAAATGGCTTTTATTTATTTTATGCCCCTACCCTATGTTTCTGAGCTCACCGTGAAGGAGCCTTTACTTTTAAGCCAATTGTAAAAATAAACCGAAATCCCTCTTTGATGGTCTTTAAGAGGATTTTAATCATTTATTTATTCCAGCCTATATTTGTTAAGTTTAATGGACTGAGCTTTCAATCTCTTGCTACTTTTTATAATCATGTTCTGAACACTGTTTGTTATTTTACGGTTTAACACTATCATTTTATCCCTTGTCAAAATATTTACCATTTTGGTAACTTCTACATTTGTATGCCACTCACTTTAAAATAACTCAATGCCACTCACCACATAGCAATTTCTTAAGCAATCAGAAAAAGGAATTTTTCAGGTGGTAGGGAGAGAGCTGAAATACAGGAGGTGGTTGCAACTGGCATGCATTTACTCATTGCCACAACACACTTGTAGGTGTGCTTCAATCATATTACACTAGAAACTCAGCATAACTCAGTCTACCAAGAACCATACCAATCATCCATTCATCCATTGACCATTTAATTTCATTTAATTTCACTTGTATGGCTGCCCACTTCCCAAGCAAGTCGCTTTTTTTTAGCAGCACTATTTTTTTTATTAATTTCACAACTTCCCATGATTACCCAGAACATGGCCCCATCTCCTTGAATGGGAATATGGGTAACTGCCTGCCATTGAGAGATCTCGCTCACCACCAGGGTGGCTGCAGGGGAAAGGGAGGGGCCGCTCTGAGCTGCAGAAGGAAAGGGGAGGCAGAAGCCCAGCAGAATCGTCACCGCCAAGCAGCAACCCTTCCCTCCGTCTAGGACACGTTAGGGAGGACCCTACCCAGAGCGCCAGGGAGGGGCCCCCTGTTCCTGGCAGCTTTGGGGAACAGGCAGCCCAGGAAAGGACGTTTATGCCAGCCAGATAAGCCTGACTGTGAGAAACTGGTGCCCGAGGTACCCTACCTATCTTTCCACCGGTGGTCCAATTCCTCAAGGACTGAAATCCAACTCTAGTCAAGTCCTAAAGCAGCATTTGATAACAGTCACAGATTGAATGAAGAAAAATACATTTATGTTTAATTCTGATGAGACAGAAGGGTCCCTAGTCAGCCAGAAGGCAGCTTACTCTGGGTACTATTTTGGAAGAAAAGGCAGGACGCGCAACCCGTGACCCAGGAATCTACAAGAGCACGTCTCCATCCTGGATTCTGGCCACCCCACACAAGTGAGCAGGAAGATCCTGCCAAAGGTCCCCAACTATCAAAAAGTACCGTGAGAGGGGGCCTGAAAGTGAGCATTCTCAGGGGGCTCCCCTCCTCCGGAACAGCCTGACCCTCAGGCAAGGGGGGCTCCCACCCCCATGGCCTTTCTGAAGCCCATAAACTGTAGCTGCGCCAGAAGGCCTTTGGGATTGAGTCAAGTGGAGCTAACAGCACCAGATGGGTAAAGATAGTTAAGTATAACATGTAATGTAATTTTAATGTATTTTTATGTATTTCATTGTTCACACTGGCTTGTTGCTGATACCTTTTATCTGGCACAGAGATAAAATTAGTTGAAGATTGAAGCAGCTTTGTAAATGTTGTTAAGCAAGCAAATTTTAAAAAAATAGACGGAGATGCCCCATATTCCTTCAAGTATAACATTCACTTGGGTCTAGTGTGCAGCCCCCCGCCCCCACCAGGCTAGGCTCTCTAGAGAGCAAAGAAACCCAGGTTATCACCCCATTCAAGCGCTTTACAATAAAGGTGGCAACACTGATTTCTGACTGTCCATATACCAAATGGTTTGAACATCTGAGGGACCTGACTCAGGAGGAAATAGGAAGGAAAACAGGCAGCCTTACTTAAAGTGGACAAATGTATTACACGCCCACCCTGCTCTGGTCCTTCTTTAACCATGCTCATTCCACAGTGGCAAACTCCTGCTTTTGCTGCTCCCTTTTCTACAGGGTACACTTGGTGTGAAATCACAGTTAGACTTGTAACAAGCTTTTTGCAACAGCCTTTTTCATGAGGCACCACAGAGGATTCTTAAAATGTTCACATCCGTTTCCAGACTATGTATGTAAGTCATTGCTAGCTCTGTTCATTCATTGACTAGAAAGAAGGAAACCAGGCCTGGAGAGACCTTTCTTACAAAACAGAAAGAGCAGAACGCTCCTATACATTTTGCTTCATATCGCAGCTTCTAGAGGACTACGGCCTAGCTCTTTTTTTGAAAGGAAGTAAACTCGGGAATCTGGGGATTATAGTTATGCTCAGAAAGGGGCAAATGCCCTTGTGAGAACTTCATCTAAAGGAATCCATCCATCCATCCATCCATCCATCCATCCATCCATCCATCCATCCATCCATCCATCCATCCAACGGTTATAGTGATTTGCAGTTATATCTCATTCTGCTTGTGTATCACCACAAGCACTTTAAATATTTATTTTATTACTTATTAGATATCTATCTTACTACACAGTCCTTGATGACAACTGGGACCGGAATTTCTGTCGCTAAGCGAAGTGGTCGTAAAGTGCGACCACATCACTTAGCGACAGCAATTCCTGCAGTCCTGTTGCCGTTGTTAACTGAATCCCATGGTTGTTAGATGAGGTAATGTTGTGCCGGCTTCCTACAACCAAAGTCTTTGGGGAAGTTGCAAGTCCCAGGCTGGCAGGCAAGTAAATGGTTGCTGCTGGGTGGGGCAGTGAGTGAGTGGGTGTGCAGAGGTGCGGGGGAGGGTCAGGGTGTGTGTGCGAGGGGTGTTGCATAGGTCCGGGAGGGTGCATGGGGGTGCGTGAGAGGCTCCGTGTAGGTCAGGGAGGGTGTGTGAGGTGCCGCACATGTCAGGGAGGGTGCACGAATGGCTGGCACAGCATGAGCACAGAGGGACTGGGGAGGGGGTGCGGGTGGGGGAGACTTACCCCAGCAACTTGGGACCTCCCTGCTGACTTGACTTTCTGGGGAATCCAGGCAGGGAAGGTTGCAAATGGCAATCCTGTGATTACAGGCTGTTTGGCAACTAGTTGTAAGTTTGAATGGGTTGCCAAGCACCTACATCGTAATCATGTGACCATGGGGGTGCTGGGACAGCTGTAACTGTAACCAGTTGTAACCACCATTTGTTCAGCACCGCTGTAACTTTGAATGGTCACTGAACAAATGGTCATAATTCGAGGACTACCTGTAATAAATTTGACTTTCAGAGGTTACACTGGTGAACATTTGTAAATGCTCTAGAATTATTTGTAATCCTGAAGCACTATGACCTGCTGTGTGATCAGAGCTTCATCTAAAACCTATTAATAGAGAAATTCTGGTTAAACAGAAGCATTACACTGTCATTTGTTCTCTGAATAAACTAAAGCAATAGTCTTTGCTATAGAAAGTTTGTGAAGCTGTAGAAAAATAATCTCTCTGAAGGGAGCAAGAGGAATCAGACATTCCAATCAATGAGAGGTGTGCATGAAAGGATAAGGAGGAGGAAATTACTGCTTTCTCTAGAAAGTACACAACTACCCATCTCAACTTCACTGAAGATCATCTGGATGATCCAGCAAGCTACTCCAACCATGTACTATGGACAGATGAGGAGAAAAGTGGAACTTACTGGCAATTATGGGAAATATTGTGTTTGAAGAAAATGAAACACTGCATTTTAACAAAAGAACCTATTCTAACTGTGAAGCAAGTGGTGGGATCATCACAGTTTGGGTTGGTTTGCAGCTTCAAGAAATAGCCAGCATGCAGTCATTGACAGAACGATGGATTCTGGATTGTACAGGTAGTCCCCCGGTTAAGAATGCCTGGTTTACGGATGACCCATAGTTAAGAACAGAGCCTACTGCAGCAAAATTGGAGTTAAATACACAATATTCGAGTTAAATGCACAATGGTTCAAGTTAATTACATAATACTACTTATACAGTATTATACAATCATTCTGTTCTGGCTTACATAAAAACTCAAGGACAGATTTGGGAATGGAACTCATTCTTAGGAGAATGTCAGGGTATCTGTCCAGGAGCTCAAATTTAAGTCATGCAGCACAACGATTCTAAGCGTATGTAAACCTACAACTGAATGGCTGAAGCAAAAGAAATTTAATGTTTTGGAATGTCATGCAGATGACATAGTACTAAGCTTCACAGAACCACAACGTGCAGTAAGACAGTCAATGAAAATAATCCAAGGCTTTGGGAAATTCCCTGGATATAAAATCAGTGTTCCAAAAACAAAAATAATTACAAGACATTTAATGCGAGATTTTCTGTGGAAGGAATCTGGCTGCCAGTTAACACACCCAGTGAAATATAACTGACAGGTAACAATCAAGACATATAACAAAACAATTATGTTAAACTATGGAAAGATGCTAAAACAGATCTTGGAAGGTAGAAAATGTAAAGCTTTCTAAGTTAGGATCAATTGCAACTATTAAAATGAGTGTATTATCCACTTGTAAACTATTTGTTCCGATCCCAGAAGAAACTTTACAAGAATAGTAAAAAAAACTGTTAATAAATTTATATGAAGTGGAAAAAACCTAGAGTAAAATTCAAAATTTTACAAGATTCAAAAGACAGAGGTGGGCTTGCTTTTCCAAACTTCAAACTATATTATAGAGCAAGCTCTCTGTCAGGACTAACAGTCTGAACAAAATCCCAAAACAAAAGAACATCAGTACTGGAAGGAGCCAGTCTAGCTAATGGGCTTCACAGATTTTTTGGTACAAGGACATGAAAGAGGACAAAAATTTAAAAGGACATACAGGTAAACCTTGCCTAACAACCACAATTGGGACCAGAATCTCGGTCGTTGAATGAAGTGGTTTTAAGTAAGACGCCCATGTGACTGCTTTGCTCAATGACTGCAATCCAGGCACACTCGGTTGCAGTCCGGGTCGTTAAGTGGATGGAGCAAAAGAGCTGTCCGCTGAAGGATTTCAGCTCCACGCGGAGCTGAGATCCTTCAGCAGACAGCTCTTTCGCTCCATCCTCTTTCCCCTCCCCTCTCTCTGCGGTGAACAGGAGCACCTGAAGATTTGAGGCCTGCACCTTCACACCACTGAAGGGAGAAGGGAAACCCCGCAGCAGTGTGAAGGCAGGGACCTCAAATCTGAAGTTCTGAACTCTGTAACGGTCTACTGCCGCATCCCTCCACTTGCAACCTTCCCTGCCGGCTTCCGGCAGAAAAGATGGCAAATGGCAATCACATGATTGCGGGGCGCTTGGCAACCGATCATAAATGCAAGCCAGCTGCCAAGAGCCCAAAATGCAGCGATGTGACTGCGGGGGAGGGGACGTTTTACAATGGCCAGAAGTGCTTTATGGGCCGTACTGCACCCTTTCTGAGGCTGTCATAATTTCAAACCTCCGTTAAATGAACGGTCATTAAGCGAGGACTACCTGTATTATAAGACAGAGTTTGACAAAAATATGGAACTTTATGAGAAAAATAGTAAGTCCAACATCTTATCTTCACAGCTAGTCTTTCTTTCAAATGCTTTTTATATTGGAGATAACTATAGTAAGAAAAGTGCAATTACATATGCAGATATGGTCCACTCAGATCCCACAAACAGACTAAAAACACAACAAGAATTGCTTGGCAAAGGCTGGAACGCACCATGGCTGATGTACTTATAAATAGTTGGAAGAATAAAAACTGACCTCAGAAATGAGAGAGGGTTTCTAAGATACACGAAAGAATTTACAATGCTAATACAGAATCAAGACCACCTATTAGGGTGCATACATAAAGACATTATCAACAAAAAATGCCACAATTTACTAAGCTACATGTTCACAGCCACAAGGATAAACTTAGCACAACACTGGAAAAGAGATATCTTAGCAAAGATATCAGACTATGAATTTAAACTTGAAGAATATGCAGTAATGGCAAAATTAATAGCATATATGCACAACAGAAATTTAAAATTTAAGCAAGAATGTCTTCCATATATATTACATATTATGCAGCAAGGCAAATTCCAACAAAGTATGATATTTGTGGGGAAAAAGAATTGACCAAATAACTGAAATCAGAAACACACGAAAATGTTAAATATTTATAAATACTGTATATCAGCTGGAGGACAACAAATATTTACTTAGGTTTCTTATGCTGGTCTTTGACCGTAATAAAGATTTGATTTGGTACTTATGCTTTTACTAGTTTTTCTTTCTTTCTTTTTTTAATTGTACCATTTAATGGTATCTTTGAATGACAAAATAGTAGAGATTTTAGCATTTGCCTCAGAGATTCAAAAAGATCTTTAAAATCCTTTTCCTTATTGTTAAAAATAAGTTAATGTATTTTGTTTTTTATGATTAATTTTTCATTAACATACTGAGCACTAAATGTACAACTTTTGCAACTTCTTTGTCCACTTACTCTTGACTATATCTTTGCATCATTTCCCCCCTTTTTTCCCCACTTGTTCATTTTCTTTTTTTTTAAAGATTAGTACAGTAATAAAAAAAGAACGGCTGCATCAAAACCCTGACCTGAATCCTACTGAAGTGTTGTGGCATGTGACTTGAAGCAGTGCATTTGTGCAAGACAGACCCAAAATATCAAGGAGTTGAAGCAATTTTGGAAAGAGAATTGACCTAAAATGTCTCAAAGCAGGAGCAGGAAAGGTCTGGTTCAAACTGACTGCTGCCGTACCTCCGGTTACTAAATCAAAACCTTCAAATACTCTTTAAGCTGACAGTGACTGTTGGTTCACCGGTGCACAAAAAGGGCATGACACAGTACATGGGTTTGTGTGCTGTTTGTTTAGTCAAAATCTCTTCATCTATTAATAGGCTTTAGATGAAGCTGAGATCACACTGCAGGTCACAGTCCTGCAGCCTTATGGACAGTTCTAAAGGATTCGCATACTTCCTCTCACCACAGTAGGTGAGAGAAAGCCATGCAATTAACAAAAACATCTTGCATCTATTACCAACACAGAAATTCAACACAGCAACTTTTGTTAAAGGAACAAATTAAAACAGATGTAATACTGCCTCTTAACCAGAACATCTGATGAAGCAGGCATATCTGTAGTGTAATAAATAACAGAAAAACTCAAGGGGCTCCTGAGTAACCACACCATCGCCGAGAAAGCATCAATGGCAGAGTCTAGCATGCTAAAAGAAAGATCCAGAGAACAGCCGCTGCCCCCCCCATCTCCAAACCAGCCTGAGCCAAACTGCCAAAGTCTGCCCTGATAAGAGAAGACCCCGGATTCCACCTACCACTCGAGGGCTTGCGGACTCCCCGGAGCAGATGGGGGGCTTCCCTAGCGATTTCTGTTCTGCTACAGAGTGTGCCGGGCAAAACAGATGAGCTGCTGGTGCCCTCTTCGCCAACCTGCTTCCCTGCAAACCCTGAAAAAAAAAATCCATTGATGAGAGAACACATCAGCTGCTTCCCACTGTCCTCACTGCAACCCCAAGTTTATCGAGCAGAACATCCTGATACCCAGCAACAGTCACAGCAGGGGAGGATAGACGAGAGCAGAAGGCTTGTGTCCTTTATTCTGGCCACATTATCTGTTTCTGAAGGGAGAGAAGTAAAGGCTCAGGTGCAGCAAACTTAGTTCGGTAAATTCTGAAGTAAATGTCCAGATGCAGCTTCTCCACATTGTCCTTCCTTTTTCCTCTTCCTTGTGCTTGGAAGGATTTGCTCCTGTTCCTGGGGTTTCTCCCTTTTTCTTTGACTTTTATAAACTCAACTGACTCTTACGGCTACCACAGGAAAGCAAACGGCTTTACGCTGCTCCAGATCATCTTAAAAAAACCACTTGGCAAGAGGCAGCAAGCTACCGTTGTTTGGTTTTTCAGCCAAGTCAGTGGCAGGAATTAAGAATAAGAGGCAGAGAAAGCCTCTTTCTCAGAGGTCACATTTTGGGTAATTCGCGGTGCAGTGCACAGAACACAGGCACCTGATTAAAAGGAGGAGCAGCCTGAATAAAGCACAGGCATCTGGACCACAATTTACACCCCCTGGGCTAAGATCACGTAAGTAGCAGCAACCAGGAATGCTTGTGAGAGCAGTCATTTGAGGCTGGGTTTGGAGGGGCCACACAGATGTGGCAGTCAGGGGGGGAAGAAGAGCTTCCACTTACCTGAGGAGGTTTCCATATGGGCCCCGTTTACTTTCAGGGGAGTCAGAACCACACGGGGAAGCATCATGCCTGTCTTTTTCTTCTGTTTGCTTACCTGTTTCAAAGGAAATCAAGAGAGCGCTGCCAGGAAAATACTGATGAAACCTAAGGGTCAAGGATCCTACCTTCTCAGGAAAAAGGGCAAAGGCCACGACGCCCTCCATCTCATCCCTAACAGCCAATGACAGCTCAGCACGGTGGTCAGAGCCGTCAGAAGTGAAACAAAGCCAGCTTTTTCAAAGATCCTTATGTGTCACCATCTTTGGACCTGCCCATTGTGCAGGTGGGTGGTAGTGCTCTACACAGCTTCAATAGTCTCAAATGGGAAGCTTCTGGCTGCTCCCAGTCTTGGCACCCTTCTCCTGTCCTAGACACGGCAGCCTTGATTCCGCTATCGTGTTCTAATAACACTAGGAAGGATCATCAGAACTGATGAAGTCCTGGGCATGTTACTTCTGATTATGAGTAAAAGTAATACGGGGGAACAGTGGACCTAGCAAACAGAAGCATGGAAGAAAAAGTAGAGATTTTGTTACAGGACCACCTCTCCAACTTGGTACTCTGGGAAAAGCTGAAGGACAACTTCTATCACCTCCAGCCAGCATGAATGCAGAACCTCACCCTACCTGCACCTTCACTGCCCCTGACTCTTCCTTCTCTTCTACATCATACAGCTGATCACTTGTTCCCCCCACCCACCCAAAAGCAATCTGTCTATCTAATCCCAGCCTAGAGAGAACGTGGCAACAGTGAATTCAATATGGATCTGCATGTGGGAAGGGGAGATTATTCCTGGATGACCAGAAGGATAAGAGGTGAGCAATTTAAGGAAAGCCTATCTATGGGGAGACTCAATGAACATTTCAAAGCTGCAGAGAATATGAAGTACTGAGGCCTCCCTATAAGGCTGTGTCCAGTTCTGGGTCCTAAACCATAGAAAGGATGTACTCAAGTTGGAACAGTAGAGGGAGAGGGAAAGAAAGGGATTAGGTGACAGGAAGCAAATTTTACCAGGAAAGGTCTCTCAGATATAGCCTAGCAAAGAAAAGACTAAATGGGAAAATAAAATTGTTCAAGTACATTAAGGACTGTTACACAGAAGTAGTAAATACTTATTCTTTGCCACCTCAAGAGCCATCACTAAATCAAAAAGGGTTTGAGTTACAGAAAGGTAAATTTCAGCTGAATATTAGGATAACATTTTTAGCAGTAATTGTGGATTGATGAAAGAACTAATTAGAATAAGAGAGGCAGTGAAAGAATGTTTTGTACTGAGGCCTTCAAGCAGGACAGCGGTCAACTGTGAAAGTTCTTTGCACTGGAGGTTAGACTACAAGGCCTCTGAAGACTCTCTACCTCTAACTTATATTCTGTTGGCTCACTCCTGTTTCCATTCCTACACAACACAGAAATACGGGCAGGTTTCTTGTAAAACACACACCAACTATCCTCCAGATAATCCAGGGGTACTCTTGCCTCAATTATTCTATCTAGATCAACAAGAGAAAAAGATATTTAGATAATTCATCAAACTCTGTCCTTGGAGGGTTTTAATAAAAATCTGGACAAGCATCTGCTGAAATAGTCCTCCTATGTAGCAGTCCGAGGCAGACTCCATGCCCAAGTCTGCACAGTTGCTGTGCCAAATTCCAGATTCAACTGGAAAACAAGATTTCTATCGTATTGTCAAAGGCTTTCACGGCCGGAATATGATGGCTGGTGTGGGTCTTCCTGACACCAAAACAAGCAGCCACTCGTTAACCCAACCCCCCCCACCCCCCCTTCAGGCACCCTCGCTGATCTCTATAAATACCCACAACAGGGTCACATCACCCTGGGCACAGAGAGAACTGCTCCTGTCTGTGCTCCTGCACTCTGAAGATGCCGGTCACAGATGCTGGCGAAACGTTAGGAAACAAAACTTCCAGAACACGGCCGCGCAGCCCGGAAGACCCACACCAGCCACCAAGATTTCTATCACTCCACCTCATCTCCATCATAAATTTTTGAAAGGCCTCTGTCCCACTTCTATCTGACCCACAAGTCAAGAAATAACTTTATAGCACAGCCACATTCTGCAGCTGCCACTTCCCCCTTCTAATTCACAAGGATCTTTGAAGTCTTTCCACATTTAATTTTATTTAAAATGTGTCACACTTTGGCAGTGCTTTCACAGCAGTTTACAAACACAGAAAAAGTTCACCTCCAGTGGGTGTTAACTGTAAGCAAATGTGGGGGGGGAGGGGGGAGTTCAGGCAGAATAAGGGTCGTTTCCTCTTTGCAACGCAGCTCCCAGGCTGCGCTCTCCCACCCCGACCAGCACCGGAGCTCCTCTCCCGCTTTCCTACCTGTGACGCTGTCCTAGTGCTCTCTCGGGCAGCAAGCACACTCTTGCTCTGGGACTCCGTGGAACAGGAGGCGTTTGAAGAGGTTTCATCTAGAGAAACTGGAAAGAAAGGATCACACCATCCACATCCGTGGAGGAAGCAACTGGCTCAGGCTCTGAGCAGAAGCACACTTACCGTCGTTATCCCCACTCACAGTGCTGGCAGCTTCGTTAGAACCACTGCTCTCCGCGTCATCCAACTCTTCTCCTTCAGGCCCAGCGAGGGTCCGAGACCACTGGGTGGCAGCTTTCTAGAAGAACCAATGAGGACTTGGAGGAACTGTGTCTTGGGAGCCAGCGGAGTATGCGTGTATGTAGGGATTAGTTAACCATATTTATATGGCTGCCCGTCTCACAAAAAGCGACTCTGGGCAGTGCACAACAATTAAATAAAACAGCAAATAGATAAAAAAAACAACCGTTATAAAAATATAAAAGGTCATTATTAAAAAAGAAAAACACTGCAAAAAAATTTAAAATATACAACCCGCACGGACAGTATCAAAAGATCAACCGCAATCGAGTCTCCGGTTCCCTGGGACCTCCAGGCCTGGTGACACAGCCAGGTCTTGAGGGACTTCCTCAATGACAGTGGGATGGAGCTAACTGATTTTGGGGGGGGGGGGGATATTCCATAGGGCGGGCACCACGGCAGAGAAGGCCCGCCTCCTGGAACCCACCAAATGTAAGCCCCTGGCAGATGGGACCCGCAACACGCCTTCTCCGCCAGATCTAACGGGACGGGCTGATGCGATTGGGGAGAGGCGGTCCCTCAGATAACCCGGCCCCATGCCATGAAGGGCTTTAAAGGTCAAAATCGGCACCTTGAATTGGACCCGGAAGCAGACTGGCAGCCAGTGCAGCTCACGGAGCAGAGGTGTGATACGTGCTCTTCTAGGGGCATGCACAACTGCCTGCGCCGCCACATTCTGCAACAGTTGACGCTTCTGGATACTCTTCAAGGGCAGCCCCATGTAGAGCGCATTACAGTAGTCCAATCTGGAGGTGACTAGGGCATGAATGACTGTGAGCAGAGCCTCCCGCTCCAGGAAAGGGTGCAACTGGTGCACAACATGAAGCTCTGCAAAGGCCCTCCCAGCCATGACTGCCACCTGCTCTTTGAGCAGGAGTCACGAATCTAGGAGGACCCTCAGACGGCACACCGGGTCTGTCTGCGGCAGTGCCACCCGAGATGGTACAGTCCTAGAACCAGTAGGCCCCAAACCCAAAGCCACTCAGTCTCGCCAGGGTTCAGCTGAACCCCGTTGTCCCCCATCCGGACCCTCACAGCCTCCAGGCACTGGGATAAGATGTTCATGGCATCGCTTAATTCTCCAGGGGCAGAGATGCATAATTGGGTATCATCCGTGTACTGATGAGACTCCATCCCATAGCGATGGATGAGCTCACCCAGAGGCCTCATGTAGATGCTAAATAGAAGAGGGGAAAGCACCAAACCCTGTAGCATCCCACATAATAGGGTCTGAGGGCAGGACTTCTCCCCAATCACCACCAGCTGGAATCGACCCCGAAGGAAGGAGGCAAACCAGCACAACGCAGTGCCACCCATCCCCAACCATCTAAGCCAATTCAGAAGGATACTGTGGTTGATGGCATCGAAAGCCACTGAGAAGTCAAGTAGGGCAAGGATAGATTCACAACCCTCATTCCGCCCACACCAGGGATCATCCACAAGCGCAACCAATGCCATTTTGGTCCCATACCTGTGTCTGAATCCTTACTAAAAAGGATCCAGATAATCCACTTCCTCCAAGGCCCTGTGAAGCTGTTGCACAATCACCTTCTCAACCACCTTTTCCAAAAAGGGGAGGTTAAATACTGGACACAAATTGTCCAGTATAGTGGGGCCAACGATGGCTTCTTGAGAAGGGGGTAAACCAAGGCCTCCTTAAGAGGCGACGGAACAACCCCCTCACTCAAAGAAGAATTAACCACCGCTAGAACCCACTCACAATACACCCCTCGGGCCACTTTCATAAGCCAGGAGGGGCATGGATCTAAGAGCAGGTGGCTAAGCTCACAGTCCTAAGGACCCTGTCCACTTCCTCAGGTCCAACAGGTTCAAACCATTCTCAGGTAACTGGGCAAGACTCCATTCCAACAAGGCCAGAGTCCAACTGTGAGCGAATCTGAGTGATTTTATCCAACAGATACTCAGCAAATTCCTCCGCATACCCCTGCAAAAGGTTCCCCAGACCCCTTTACTCAAGAGGGCTCATGTCACCCAAAACAGGGCTGTGGGGTGGCAATCTGCAGACGCAATAAGGGCGGAAAAGTACCGTCACTTCGCCACCCTTACTGCCACAAGGTAGGCCTTAATAGCAGCTCTAACCCCTGTTCAGTCGAGTTTGTCCTTGGTTGCATGCTAGCAATACTCTCGACGTCTCTTCTCGTTTCATCTCCCTCAATTCCTCCATAAACCACGGGGAGTGGCGGAATTCCCAAGAGAGGTGAGGTTGCATGGGCACGATCCAATCCAATGCCTCAGCCACCCCCTTGCTCCAAGCGGCAACCAAGGCTTTGGATGGACTGTGCAGCAAATTGTAAACCTTTCTCTGTAAACCACCCAGAGTCGCTTTTTAACAAGATGGGCGGTGACAAATTTGATATATAAACAAACAAACAAATCAGCAGGAATAACCCCCAGCTCCCTCTGCAACCCATCCAGGTCTATCAGTTACTGGGGGCGGACCAATCTAATGGGTCCAGCCTTTCTGCAGTGGACAGTGGCACTAGAGAATCCCATGGAAATCAGGGTGTGATCTGACCATGACAGGGGAGACATCAAGAGCTCCCCCAATTTCAGATCACACAGCCACTGCTTGACAGGAACACCAGATCCAGTGTGTGACCACTGTCCTGTGTGGCGCTCTGGATGACCTGGGATAGGTCCATGGCCATCATGGTGGCCATGAACTCCTGAGCCACCTCAGACTCCACTTCTAGAAAAGGCAGATTGAAGTCCCCCAGAACCATAACTCTGAGGAACTCCATTGCCAGCCCAAAAATGGAGTTAAGCAGCTCAGGCAGGGAGACTGCTATGCAGCAGGGAAGCTGGTACAACAGCAACAATCCCAACTGATCCCTAGAGCCCAACCTAATGATCAGGGTCTCACATCTGGTGACCTGTGGTGCAGAGCCCCAGAAAGCCGTAAAGGATTCCCGGGTGACAATCACCACACGCTCACCGCTGTCCCAGAGTCTCAACTGATGCCACACCTGAAACCCTGCTGGGCATATTTCCAAAAGGGCTACCCCATCTTCTGGCCCAGCCAGGTCTCAGTAGTATGTGCCAGGCCGGCCCTCTCATCAATGATGAAATTACTAATGAGGAGGCCTTATTGCAGACCAACTTGGCATTCAGTAGCAGCAGCCAGAGGCCAGGGCTGCTGAAGGTCTGCTGACAGGGTACCAGGCTGAGAGCAAGGAGCTGGAATGCGAAATCAGTATAAGGCAATGGTTCCACATTCCTTGAGAGCAGCTCGCTGTCTCCCACCATACCTCCCCATGCCAGTCACCACCATAATACCATGGCCCACCTCCACCCCCCTAATGGCAGCCCCACCCCCAAAATTAAGTCCCCCAAGACCAGGGACTGGGAACCTCCCATTGTCCTCACCAGCCTTCCCTGGGAGGGGAAGCCAGCACCCCGAGGCACTATAGCTTCACCAGCTCTCAGCACCATCAGGGTACCCAGCCACCACCTGCCCACATGCAGCCATACACTCACACATACAACACATTCATACAAACCGCCTTACTCACATACTCATTCGCCCACACTCACAGGCTCCCTCCTCTGTACCAGATGGATAGGGTTGAATCTAAGGGTCCTCCATCCCCACCAGCTACTGAATTAGCAACTGCATTCACTTTGAGCCAGCCACAGTTGTTAGCTGGTATAAATAAAGCATATCATTGTGGAGTCCTTGGTGCTCTCTGAGCTTGGCTGTTTGCTTGCAGACGTTTCATTTCTCGACTAGGGAACATCATCAGTGCTAATAAGTGTGGGGTTCACTCCATTATATACAGTAATTTGCCCTGCCAGTGTTGGTGGGAGTGTGGTTTTCTCCTTGGTAGTTCCTTGATTAGGTATTGTTTTCTGCTTGATTTTTTGCCTGGTGTTAATCCCTGCTTATCTAGGTGTTGGCTGCTGGAGGGGATGTGTTCTGGTCTTCTTTTGTTTCCTTCTTAGCTTTTTGTCGTCTCTTTTGAATTGTGTGTAAACATGGTTTATCTCTATGTGTCTATTGATGGCGGATGTGTCTGAATGCCAGGCTTCCAGAAATTCCCTCCCATTTTTGGATCTAGCTTGCTCTAGGATGCTCACAGTTTCCCAACTGAAACTATGGTTAAGTCTGTCCATGCGTTGTGAGATTAGGGAGTTTTCATTGTGTCTTCTGACTGCTACTTGGTGTTCATGGATGAGCTCTGCTAATCTTTTGCCTGTCTGTCCTACATAGTGGCTGTTACAGTCCTTACACCGTATGTTGTATGTACAGTGTATGACTGTATGTACAGCCCTTACACTGTACAGTCTATACGATGTAAGGACTGTAACAGCCACGATGTAGGACAGAAACCACTCAAGGAAGCTGCCATAAGTACAATGTAACACAATATTCCAAAAGTTCTATTTAAGCATCAACTTACTGAACTGAACCCAAAGCTGGCTAATGATAAGTTCTAGACTTGAGACCTTATCATATGTCAGGTGCTAAGTTCATACAAAATTCAGCAGTCAGTTTAGCCTTCATCCAGTCTCGCGATTAAAAGAATAGCAATCTGGTCTTACCTTGAGAGTAAATAGGCTAATCCGCCCAGGAAGTTTATAAAAAAGCCCATCGCAGCTCCTTGAATTGGAGTGAAGCATTGCATTCAGGCAGGCCAACGGGGATGTGCCACTGAAGATGGAAAACATGCATAATTCAACCTATCAGTCCAGACACACATTGTTTTGAACTAGTGAAACAATTGTGGCAAATTCTGATAACCCAACCTATTATGAAAAATAAAACAGGCTCGTTAAAGCTCCTTCAGACTAACTTCACGTGACACAAATGCCACACAGTTTTATTTGCCTCCCTATTCAGAACAACCACTGTCAAGCCAAGCACCATCAGGATGGTTCATGCAATCACCATTTTTATAGCATGATTTTTCAAGTCCAATCATTTTCTGTCACCCAGGCAAGGCAGGTTATTGGTGGAGGTGAGGGAGTTGTCAGCAGTGGAGGTTGGAGGGTGGTACATTGGAGTGGAAAAAATGGTGGAGAAGGATGAGAGCAGACCAGACCCAGACTAAAACTTGGCTGGGAAGTTGAATGGATTTGCTGGCCACAGTTGACAGATGGTGAGCTCCATCTGCAGGGCTCCTGTGCAGAAGGCTGAACGAGGATGGAGGAAGAACATGGTGGCCCCCATTATTAAGCACATGGCAGCAAGAAAGATGACCCAGTCATGGAACCAAGCTCAGCTTCACTCCCATGGGCAGACCTTTTCTAGAGAGGCTGGTGGAAGAGGAAGCAACAAAGATGAGATGTGGAGAGCAACCAGTGCAGAGGGCCAGATGCAAACGCCAGGAAAATGGGAAGCTGAAGAGAGGCAACCCGAGACTAGACTGAGGTGATATAGAGGCAGGCAGGCAGGCAGACAACTGGACTGCTGGTGGTTTATAAGACTGGATTACTCTAGTGAGCTGGGAAGTTGTGAAGGAGCCCCCTTCGCAGTGGAATAATGGGAGTGGGGGCTGGAAATCCCTTAGTATGTACCATGGAGGTGCATGGATAGCAGGATGTGGAGAACCTGGAGATGGATAGTAGGAATACAAGCTGATCAGAGTCAGTGGGAAGGTGTTAGCTGTTTATTGAATTGGAGCTGGGAGGAAGCATTAATAGTGTGTAGTGGTTGTGGAATACTGGAACTAGACCTGTGGAAGTGCCCTGCATATTGCAGCCAGGGCGAGTGGAATATGCTTGGCAGCGTGAAAGGAGGAGGGGCTGGAGCAGAATACTATGCACAATGGTGGTGGCTCATACTGGAACTCTGGTGGGGAGAGGAAATTATGGCCAGGGGCACTCAGTAGCCCATTATAGGAGAAGGGGCACCCCAACTTTTGTCATGTGCCTTTGGACTGGAAAATGCCAGATCTGTGTGTAGTGATATGGTGCTGAACTGGCACGTATTAATGAGAGCTGGTTGGATAGCAATGAGGACGTAGTCCTGGGGAGAATATGCCCATCTGAAGATCAGGTCCAACAGCAGCCACCATGCCAATGTCACAGTGGAGAGGTCCTTGCAAATATTTGTGAAGTGACCAATTACAGTGACCAACAGCATTGTCCTTGAGGTGACCAGTTCTGAGTGCCTCTGTGTGAAAGTGGGCCACAGAGACAGGCTAAGGCTGCTGTTCAGCTGTCCAGCAGAAGCCCTCCACGAGCTTCTGGACCATCCCAGGGCTGGTGCTGGTGCCCTCAAGCCTTATGATCTTGAGTCATTTCAACCTCCACATCTTGGGAAAAGAGCCCAGAGTGGCTCACAAGTTCACGGCCTCCATGGTGACCACAGAGGTGACCATGCCGTGACACAGGCATATGCTTGATCTGGTTTTCACTTCAGAGCAGACGGAATATGATCTGAATATAGAGGACACTGACATCTGTCCTTTGCCATAGTCAGATCGCTTTATGGTGAAACTGCAGATGGTGAACATCCAAGAACTCTATGAGTGCAAAGAACCCATTAGAATGGTCCACCTCAGGCACCTAATGGATAGAGTTTCCAGAGAAAGATTTGGACTTTCAGGCAGGCAGTTTTGTCTTGCTCCTGATTAATTTCTAGAATACAGAGATGGTCAGAATGCTGATTACGATTGCTCCGGATGTCTGTAAATTTATTTCAAGCACAATTAAGTCTGGATCCAATACAATGGACTCCCCACCCCCAGCTCTCCCAGGCAGTTCTTGGGAAGAGAAGCAACTCGCTTTAGTCTCCCCTGGGGCAAGGAAGCTACTGCTTTCGCCCAGTAGACAAAATCCAGGCTGCCTGTGTATCATTTTAATAGCACTGTCAACAAGATAGCATTTGGATTTGTTTGAGAAATTGGAAAAGCAGTATTAATCCAGATATTAAGGACTGGCTTTCAGAAATGAGTAATTTATCCATTTTAGAAAAGGCAATATGTTATTCTATGGTATAGATTTCATTATATTTTACAGTAACAGAGTAGTATTATTAGGTAATGGCATTTTCTGTAAAGCAATTATTTCTATATGGTGTGTCTGTGTATACACACACACACAAAATGTTCAGCATTGGTATTTTTGGAGTCCTTGGGGTTCTCTGAGCTTGGTTCTTTTCTTGCAAACGTTTCATTACCCGGCTAGGTAACATCTTCAGTGCTAGAATGGGATGGGGTTTGCTCTCTGTTTATATACTGTGGCATGCCCTGCCAGTGTTGGTGGGGGTGGGGGTTTTGTTTTGTTTCCTCAAGGAACTACCAGAGGACCAAAACAAAACCCCCACTCCCACCAACACTGGCAAGGCAGGCCACAGTAGATAAACAGAGAACAAACCCCATCCCATTCTAGCACTGAAGATGTTACCTAGCCGGGTAATGAAACATTTGCAAGAAAAGAACCAAGCTCAGAGAACCCCAAGGACTCCACAGTTCAACCCTGAGCTACACAAAGTCGCCTCAATTGGTATTGTTTTTTGTTTTTTTAAACTGGGTTTTTAGTTTTTTTTTTTTTAACTTTTTACATTTTGGGGGGCTTCTTTCTCTTCTATTTTTTGCTTCAGATTTTTTAGTTGTTTATTGTCTCTAGTATTTCCTTCATTTTATGTTTTGAATGCTTGTACTCTATTTTTTTTGTAATCTTGTTAAAATACAATTGGAAGAAAATAACCTATAGCATCTGGAGATCAGAAGAGAGATCTCTATGTAAAGAAGAAAAGGCTAAGAAAAACAGTTGAAAGTTGTTCTAAGATATGTTTTTCAATCTTAAACACAAAATCCTCAAGAGTATTTCAGTTTCAATTTATTAAAAAAAAGGAAGTAGGCTTATACTTTGAAAAATTATGTGCTACTGTACAAAACTTCCCCTTCAACTTAATTTGTTGATTCCCCCCCTCCCCCAAATTACTCTGTTTCTGGGAGAATCGATATGACTTTTGAGGGGAATCTCATCTGCATGTTTAGCAGTTATAAACAATTCTCCCCAGATTAGAAGATTAATACAAGCTGAGGAGAGAATATTAACTACAGAACTATGTACTTTCCACAGATAGGCAGGTGAATCCACTCTTTGGAGAGACAGGACAACAGTACTGTTGCTGATTTGCATTCATAAAGCCCCTCAAAGCCACTTCTTCATTTAGACAACATTAGCCAGAACCACAAAGGAGTAAATACAGAGGAAGAGGTTCTATCTTACAAGGGCACTGTAGTCTCCTACAATAATATAAATAACAATACTGAAAGGACTAAGCTAGTAAACCAAGCAAACTATTAAAGAGCTGCCTAGAAGAACTTTTCTGCCAACAGACCAAAACGGAACAGTATTCAAAATGAACAATGTAATTTCTGCCTTAAATCAGCCCTTGGATCTGGACTATCCACAGCTTTCTTCTTCCCCAATGTTTGACTATCCTCCCCGCTTTCATGGGCCCAGTGTACCGAGAGACGGACAGAAAAAGGGTTCACAAGGGAAAGAAAGCAACAAGGAAGCCCTTCTGCACTCACCACTGGAACATATCAAGCCCAATTTTATTTGCATCTGTTCCTTCCTATGATCAGAAAAGATACTCAAAGATCACTTGTTTCTTACTCCCCACAAAGAAACAAAGGAGTACAATTGGCAAAATATGGCCTACAGTAAAAATTGAGTTAGCCATTAAATGGCAGCACAATTAATACACATCAGCCTATGATTTGACTAGCAAAAAACGAAACATCCCAACCCTGAGAAAAAGACTCACATAACTTTCCAGAGAAACTCTGTAAATGTTCATATTTTTTCAGAAGTGATTTATCTTCTGTCGAGTTGCAGAATCTGTCAGATTGCCACTCAGGCTCTATATCTTACAGGACATTGAAGACACCCTACTTGTGGATATTATCCTGGTCTGCTACACCCTCAACATTTTCCTTGAGGAACCCTACTGCTTCCCAGGAAGGGGGTTGAGAATGATCCAACTGAAGGTAACCAAGGTTCTTGTCCTCCAAAGCCACCGAGTTCACTCTGGGAAGCAGTCTTGCATCAGAAGCAGGTGAACTCAAATCACCCACTTCATCTGGGGCCATGATCAACTCTCTCATTCTTTCCTCAAGTTCCCCTCTGAGCTTTCTGTAAAATTATCAGGCCTAACTTCATGTTTGTTTTCAGTGCTATTACAACAGAAGGCCTGTGTGCTTTTCACTGCCCGTACAAGTTTTAGGAGTGGGGGGTTGAAATCCATTCAGTGAGACAGCAGTGGGGTGATATTATATGAGTAGACCCCGCAGATCTAGCATCCCCCACCTCATATTAAAGTGAACTAAGAGGGTTAGGAAAGAAAAGAGTGGAAAAAGCCAAACAAAACGCAGTCAGTAATGCAACTGTGCGCTAGTATTCAGATGGCCAGAGAATCTGCTCCATTCAGTGTGGGGCAAGATGTCTCCCAGGTGATGGAGAAAAAGCACAGTTTGGAGCTTGGAATGTTTGTAAACATTTTATTTATTTCATCATTAATGTTTATGAAGAAATATATTCCCTACCCATTTCTCACAGTGGTAGGAAAAGGTTTAAAAATGCAGCAGTCAAATATCCTGTTGATTTGGGATTGCTGGGGAAGGGAGTTACCATGTTCTGAAGACTGCCAGGAAGAATTAAAGGAATTATTTTTCACTCTGTAGTGTAAAAGTTTCTGGAGTGAGATTATCAAAACATGGATGGAGAAAATGAACTGCGGTCATCTTTGTGGAATGTTATGGGTAATGAAACAAATTGTGGCTGATTTCACTTCAGTAACTTTTTGGTGTGGGAAGTGATATTATGGTTGGTAGTCCTTCAGATTTGAAGAAGACACACTCTTATGCAGTTCATCTGTGGACATGGAGGTGGCTCTGCAGTCCCAGTCTGGAAGTGCAGAATCCAGCACAATGAGGACATTGGAAGTTCATTGTTGTAGTAACTGTGGGTGTTATTCTGTGACCTGCTCACCGTTTTCTCTTTGTTTTTGGTGGTGCCTGTCTTCAAAGCAGGTGGAGGATTCATAGCGCAGGGCTTGCCAGCAGGTTCTGTCAACAGCCGCAACTTCTAGTTCCCTTGGCTGGATGTCACAGCGGCGTAGGGTTTCTTTCACAGCATCTGTGTAGTGCTTGCGTGGGTGACCTCAAAGTCTCTTCCCAGACTCCAGTATGCTATAGAGCAACTGGTGAGGCATACAGTGATCATCCATTCTGATGACATGTCCCACCCACCGAATCTGGGCTCTGATAATCAGGGACTCAATGCTAGCGGACTCCACACAATCCAAGACCATGGAGTCTTGGGATTCTCTGAGCTTGGTTGCTTTCTTGCAGATGTTTTCTTACCCATCTAGGCAACATCTTTAGTGCTAGAAGAGAGTGGGGTTTGCCCTCTGTTTATATACAGTAGCTTGCCCTGTCAGTGTTGGTGGGGGTGTTGTATTTTCCTTGGTAGTTCCTAGATTAGGCTGTTGTTTACTGCTTGATTGTTCGTCTGGTGTTAATCCTGGTGTTAATCCCTGTTTCTCTGGATGTTGTTTGCTGGAGAGGAGGTGTTCTGGTCTTTTTGCTTCCTTTTTCACACATCAACAGGCACATAGAAATAAACATTTACACACTATTCAAAAGAGACAATAAAAAGGAAACAAAAAGGCTAGAACACCTCCTTGTCAGCAATCGATACCCAGATAAACAGGGATTAACATCAGGATTAACACCAGACGAACAATCAAGCAGTAAACAATATCTTAACCAAGGAAATACAAACTCAAGACAAACAATCAAGCAGTAAACAGCAGCCTAACCTAGGAGCTACCAAGGAAAAAACAACACCCCCACCAACATTGACAGGGCAAGCTACTGTATATAAACAGAGGGCAAACCCCACTCCCTTCTAGCACTGAAGATGTTGCCTAGACGGGTAACAAAACGTCTGCGAGCAAATAACCAAGCTCAGAGAACCCCAAGGACTCCACAGTTCAACCCTGAGCTATATATATTCTCTTCTATTGATCCAAGATCTCTGGGTTGGAGACACTGTCTTGCAAACAAATACCAAGGATGGAGCAGAGAATGCACGTGAGAAATTTCTCCAATTGTCTGATGTGCGTTTGATGGACTTTGGTACAGAGTCCAGGACACACATCCATATAGGAGAGAAGGGATAACCACAGCTCTGTAGACTTTCAGCTTTGTGGGGATACAGATGTTGTGTTGATTGAGCACTCTAGTACACAGCTGCCCTAGTGCCTGACTGGCCTTGCTGGTCCTGGAGTCAATTTCTTTGTCCAAAGACCCATCGCTCAAGATGATGCTCTCCAAGTATTTGAAGATGCTTTCCAAATATTTGAAGCTGTTTACATTTGTCAGCTGGATGTCTTCAACATTGATTTTTGGTTCTACAGGGTTGGTATTTGGCACAGGCTGGTAAAGTACTTCAGTATTGTTCAGGCTGATAGTCAGGCCAAAGAGCGTAGCAGCATCTGAGAATTTGTTCAGCATCAACTGTAGATTGCTCTCTTTGTGTGCCAGAAGTGCACAGTCATCAGCAAAGAGGGTTTCTTGAATGACTGTACGAAGGCACTTCGTCCATGCGTTCGAGTGGCGAAGGTCAAAGAGAAAGCCATCCAATCAGTACTTAATATATACTCCCTTCTTCAGATCCCGGACAGCATGTGACAACATGTGAGTGAAGAACGGATTGAGGGCTAGCACACAACCCTGTTTCACCCCACTGGAAATGGCAAATGCAGCTGATGTATCACCATTGTAAAGAACCTATCCTGTCATTCCGTCATGGAGTAGCTGAATCAACTTCACGAATTTTCTCAGGCATCCATTACGTCTCAGGAAGTTCCAGAGAGCCTCCTTGTTTACAGTGTCAAATGACTTTGTCAGGTCAATGCAGACAGAGTAAAGAGGCTTGTTCTATTCGATGCACTTCTCCTGGACTTGCCTCATGGCAAATATCATGTCTGCTATACTCTATTCTGGCCGAAAGCCATGCTGTGCCTCTGGGAGGTTCCTTTCCAAGACAGTGACAAGTCTGTTCAGGAGAATGTGGACAAAGATCTTGCCTACAATGGACAGCTGTGAGATACCTCTGTAGTTCCCACAGTCTGATTTGCTTCCCTTATTTTTATAGAGAGCCACAATGAGGGCATCACTGAAGTCATCAGGCATCTCCTCTGTGGACCAAACGTCTTCCAAGATATCTTGGAACGCCTGTAAAGCGCTTGGGTCTAGTGCTTTGTAGATCTTAGTAGGAATGCCATCCTGCCCTGTTGCTTTATTTGAGTTCATCTGTGAGATCACTTTCTTTATCAGTAGAGGAAGGCAGGTCTAGGACTTCCAAGGTTGGCAGCTGAGGAATCTGCTGTAAAACATCATGATCTACTGTGGACGGCCTATTGAATAGGTTGGAAAAGTGTTTAGCCCAGCAGTTTTTCAGTCCTTCGTGGTCTTTGATCAGGCTCGATCCATCAGATGACAGCAAGGGGGAGCATCCTCATTTAGAAGGACCATAAACTGACTTTATGGTGCTGAAGAATTCTCTGATAACATGCATGCCTGCATATATTCCATCTCCTCAGCCTTCCTCTCCACCACTCATCCTGCATTTCTCGCAGTTCTGTCTGTATTATACAGACAATATTATACAGTGATATTATACTGACTATGTAAACCGGAGCTTAATGCTACATGCAAACATGGCTACTCTTTTTGATCAGTGTGCTGAACTCATATAAGTGAGGATCAGAGTCACCTAAAAGGGGCTTTTAAAGCATCTTTTTCTGCTCAGAGTATAATTAACAGATTTTGTCAACATTATTTCCATGGGAAAATCTCCCCAAAAGATACAATCCTTTAGTTAAAGCTCCAACAAACATTGGCTTGGGTTCACCTCACTTATGGTCATCACTGGACCTAACTCAAGTTTTCTGGCTCATATAAGAATATTCAGACCAGTACAGCCTCTTGTTTACCTAAGGATTTATACCTCATCTTTGCTTTATACCTGACATACACAGCAATAGTTACTCCACACCAGAACTGGGGAATCAAAAGCTAGTGGATTGGCAAAAGGAACATGAGTATCTCAGGCTTCCTAGGACTGCAGTGACCACTGACCATATCACATATGAAGGTAAATTATAATTACTGAAAGAGACCTTCCTCCAAACTCCGTGCAAAGACTGTGATTCCATCTATCTCACTGATTGCTCAGGAGCTAGGTTTGCAGAACTCATTAGGCTAGGCTGGACTGGAGTTATGGGTTAACGGCTTGTGGGAACTCAGTCACTGTCTTAGCCTATTAACTCAGATTTAAAGAATTATGTGAACCTGGCTTTTATGTAACAAAGGAACTGACAGGGATAGAAGAGTGGGGCTGATCTTATATCCTCAAATTCTATGATGAGGAAACAAAACTGAAGACATTTTTCATTTCGTGCTGGGTGGGCTACATATTTGTAGCACATATTTGCACAATATGAATCTATTGTACGTAACAACAAGTAAGTAGCCTGAACTCTACAGTAGGATTGCTACTGATAAACGTAACATGTCCTCATCCATTCTTTGTTGGCTTCCTCCTCTTTCTGCCTCTCTTTCCGCTGAGAATGGGAGAAAAGAACCCATCTCAGAATCCCTTTGTGTGGTCAAGCAAACAGCAATAATCAGACACTCCAGGGTGGGCTTCTTCAAACCAGTGTCTCCCAAATGTGTTGGACAATTCACAGTCAGTATGGGCTAGAGCTGGGTGGAGATGTTGGGAATTGTAATCCCAATACACCTGGAAAGCACCAGGATGAGGAACAATGCTTCAGCAAATATTTCACTAGACAAAACTAATGGTGCAAGAATTCAGCAACCATTTTCATATAAGGAATTGAATGCCCAGAACAGAGCACAAACAATTATCTGTTGTAAGCATGGCATTTGCCCCTGTCAAATATAACAGCTTATCAGGACAAGAACACTTAACAGTTGTAACTGTTGTCTTAGAAAAATAAAGCAAACAGGTTGTACAAACTTAAGCTGTGTTAAATGGATAGGGCTGTCACTCCAGCCCTGCAGAGATAAACCATGCCATTCCCCATGGCCTGGACGTCTGCTGCTGGCTGTTACAGACTCAACAAAGCATCCTGGCTTGAACAACAGACACTATCCAAGACGTGCAGGAAATCCTCCAACCAAAGCTAAAAGTCACCTTAGGTATTCCAAATGCCTGAGCAGAAAGGCTGAAGAGAAGAGGGTTAGGGAACACAAGTCAATTTAGTTCTACCTATCCTTTGACTTAAGAGAAAGAACAAGACTAACCTCATTTCCTTTAGGCCCTCGGTTTCTATAACCTGCAGGATCTGTTTTGGGGTCATGGGTCCATCAGAATAGTTTTCCAGCACCTGAAAAAAAGAGAGAAAATCCCAGGTTTAAGGTACAAAAACTCATCCAAGGATATTCAACTGGCACTTAAAGGCAAGAAACTGGCTTAACCTTTCTGCAAAGCTAACTGGGATGAACTTTAGGCTGTAACAGTTTAAGTGCATGCCAACATATATTTAAAATAATAGAGTGGTTTGGCAGACTCTTTCAACCGCTGCCTCAGGGCTGAGCTAGACCAGACACAAGAGACTCATGGTCCTGGATCTCTGGTTTTTGGGTTTTTTTTAATGCAATCACGAGGATGGGTACAGGACAACTCAAATGAGTCAGTGTCCCCTGAGGGGACTGTTTAGCCTTTCCCCCTGCATGTTTTTCATATCTAAATTGCCTCCCTTCAAGATGTCATTTGCCCCACTCAACAAAATACTCACCATGCCTAGAAAGGGGATGGGCACAGAATATAGAACAGAATTGTTCTGGGGCCACATAGCTCCACCCGCCCCCCAGGAAGGGAAAATTATTAAACACAGAAGGGGCTGTTACTAAAGATGTTCTTGGCTGCAAGGAAGTGCAGGCAGGAAAAACTTCAGAAAATGCTTCAAGCAACCAGCAGCAGGTAGAAAAGTAGCACTGAGCACAGACAAGGGCTTGTTTGCTGTAAACTTTGAGGCAAGCTCGAATATGGAGATTCAAGGATGCTTCTCTGGACTGTTTCAGAACAGCCCACCTGTGTCAAGGTAGTTAGTTTTCCTTCTGCTGATTTTATACACCTCTCTCAACAATTATTCTGTGATTCTCCTTTGCCTCCTCCCAGCACAACTCCACAAAATACAACGGCTCTGGGATAACAGGCCCACTTTCTTTGGCTGGAATATGTTATCAATTTCCCCTTCCTTCCACACCATTCAATTTTTCCTTTGCTGTACAGAGTCATACAACTGAATGGAATAAAACCCAGCACTTGTTAAGATGATCAGTACAGAATTTTGTGAACCTCTGTCTTTTGTAGAAAGAAAGACTGAAATAAAGTTAACATAAAATTCAACAGAAAGAAAAGTAATGTCTGGTTCTCTTGGTGCAAAAAAGATGCTTTTTTTTTTAAGTCAGCAAATTATACTCACCAAAACATATCAGAAAATGCTCTACTTTATGTTGTATCTTCCCTATAACTAAAACGCATAAAATATATTTAATGTCAAGCTTCATTAAATGCCCCTGTAATTGCTGGCCTTTCCTTATAAACTTCAGGCTTCAACAACACAACACAACACAGAGGTGGACAACCTGCAGGCCACGTACACTCCCAGCATCCCAAGATCAGCTGCCAAAATTCTGCAACAAAATGGCTAATTTTCAGCAGCACATTTTTAAAGGATCAAAGTGATTGCAAAATTTCTCAGTGCCTCAGTTTGCCAGACCCCATAACAGTAACATATAATAAAAAAAATACTTCTTTAGAATTTCTAATTTGTAGTCCTTAAAATAAGCATCAACAGCTTCTAGTGTCACTAAAAAGGACACCAAGTTAAAAATGCTAAGGTGATGTAAACATTGACAATTAGGTTGTTAGAAAACACTGCAAAGAATGGCAGCTGAAAAACCCTCCATACAGACCAGGCAGCATTGAAAGGCAAGAAGTTCACAACCATTTTCACCTCTGAAGAGAGAAAAAGCTCAATCTGAATCCCATATTCTGCTGTTAAACTGTTCTGTTACTAGAAAATGGTTCATGCTTCCCAAAAGCAAGAGAAACCATACCTACTCCGAGATGCCTAACTGTCTCAGGACTGTGAGTGAATTTAGTTTGGAAGGAGACTAGGAGTCGGAAACTGTGAAGCAAACACAACAGACACACCTCTGGAATCTAATCAAGTGATCTAAAAAGGTGTTAAGCCTCAGTGCTCTGAAAAAGCCATTCTAATTCAGTGCAAAGATAAATACTAACATATTCTTAAATGACACAAGTCACCTTAAGGATAAAGAATACTGAACCCTTTGTAAAGAATTATGCTTTAGTGAAAATAGGGAAGCACATAAAATTAATCAGAAGCTTGTGAAATTCAATTAAAATGTTCCAGAAGTCCCTCAAGACCAGGCTATGTCTTCAAGCCTGGGGGTCCCGGAAGACCAGTGACATTCTTAGATGGCTCCATTTTTGTAGCTAATACTTGCTCTCTCCTGTGCCTTGGTTTTTATACTGTATTTTATGATTGTTTTATATTTTTATAATGATTTTTAATATATTTATTGTCTTACTATTGCTGTACACTGCCCAGAGTCACTTTTTGTGAGATGAGTGGCCATATAAATTTGATAAATAAATAAATAAAAACAATTCCAATGCTGTGTGCTATTACAGGAGATGTACACATAGTATAGGAAGTATGTTTCTAAGAGGCATAATCTTCAGATAGGAAATATGTCATAGTTATGACTCCTACTTTCAGCAAAATGGCATGAACTGCACAATGGCCATGAAGATGTGAAGCAACCCTCTGGGTGCTGAACACAACATTATAAAAAAGCACCCATATGACTTTTGTGGATGCTTCTACGAACAAATGCTCAACAGCCATTGTGACTTATGCCCCACAATTAAAATATGAACACATATTTTCCAGCTGAAAGAGCAGAATGCTAAAAAGAAAGACATCTGTTACAAATCCTACCAGCTCAGAAGTCACTTTAAACAACATGTGGAAAAGTGAAATGTCACGTCAGTAACAAGGAGGAATGACATTTGCCCATGTTCTCCTGTTACATTTTATTTCAATGAAGAATTTTCTGAAAAGGTTCTCTGAAAATAATTACACACTGGAGATAATTCCTGCAATCATCTATGTTATGCTGACCCAGACAGCGCAGACCTCTAGGCTACTGCGCCTCTTTCCCAAGTTAAGCAGCCTGACCTTGATATGAATTGTGTATCACTTGAACTGTGTGTATTCAAAATCTTTACAGAGTGTCAGGCTGGAATGTACTAGGCATACAAGCAATACCCAAAGTTAACCCTCAGAAAATCTTCATATAAAGCACTAAACAGCTTTATAGCCAGCTTGAAAGGCAACTCACAAAGCAGTAACAGGGAAAAGAAATTATCCAAGTAGATAATTTAACCCAAGGTTGAACCAGAAGCAAACCAGAAACAGATTTGGCACATAGAAAATTATCACTAATGTTTGAGACCCACATCCAGATTTCAATCTCAATATTTTCTAGGGTGGGCCAGGTGGAAATACAGACCCTATTCTCTGCGACCATCCTGCCCTCCTAGTATCACAGCTTTTTTGCACACTGTTGGCCGACATTAGAATATTTAGCAACAGGAAACTAAGCCTAAGGGAATACATAGAATTTTACACCACTGCAGATGAAAGTTACTCAGTGAAGGAGACTGCTTAGCTATTACTTTTCACTGCATCTAAAGAGATGAAGGGGAAAAAAACCCTATCCAATCAAACTATTAGATCTCGGTCTGATCATCCATCTTAGCTAGATTTCCATGTTAAGATATATTAGTGTCCAAAGAAAACTTGAACAAATATCCAATTTATTTATTTGAATGTCAATGCTATATTATCAACAGAGCTCAGTACATACCAGTTCAAAAGCATTCCCTCCACTGTCACAGGCTCTCCTGCTATATCTTCAAAATTATCCTTACGCTCTTAACAGATAAAAAGTCAAAACTGTTTCACTGAGGCACATAGCTAGCCAAAGATTAAGATTTTTCCCATTCCTTCTTGCATTCCTTGAAGTCATCTGAGCACATGTAGATAATTTGGAAAGAGAGTATTTTATCTCTCTCTGTTCCACCAGACTGAAGATTAATGCAGCACACCAATCTCCTTCTGCTTTCAACATTCCTTAAGACTCTGAGAAACTCTCCTGTTCCTCCTCCTAGTATGAAGTACTTCTCCATGCATGCAAGAGGACTTTGGAAAAAGGGGCCCGATGCCCTGCATTCACATAAAACAAAAGAGAATCTTTTACTTTCTAAAACATTGTTATGTGCTAGACATTTATGGAAGAGTCAGACTCCAAAATTATTTTACAAATGCCCAATTTTCAGTGGCAACCACATTCATAGTTCTACTGTTTAAAAAACATTCTATCATTGTATGAACAACTTTGTACTAAATGTGTATTAATCAGTAATCAAGAGGGATGCAAGGCAGTTTACAATAAAAGTTTCACCCAGAAAGAGGAATCTTCCAAATGGTGGCCAATTAAATTGTGCACTTTCAGAGATTTTTTTTTCCTTAGTATGTAAAAAGAAAGGTTACTTCCGGAAACCAGTCTCAGTAGAAGTTGCAGTAGAATTAGGCAACTGAATAATGCACAGCCTACAAAAAAGCTGAGTATGCCATTTGGAAGACTGTGGTTGTTCACTTCACTTTGCAAGTGGGGAAAATGTTATTTGAGGAAATGTATTAATAGAAGAGGAATTTATTCCTTAAATAGATATAATCACATTCCAATTCTCCATATGATCCTTGCATCTCTGATTTCTAGAACTGTGGAAAAGGATTTTGTTTTTTAAAGTATAAATGCAACCCCACCCCCAATGCCAAAAACCCAAACTAACCAAAGACATTGCTCCATTCGAGATTTTACAATTTAAAATTTAGGAAGAAATCTTTTACAATAACAGCTACTAAATAGTTTGGTCTAGTGGTTAAGGCACCAGGTGAGGAAGCGGGAGACTGAGAGTTCTAGTTCCGCCTTAGGCACAAAAGCCAGCTGGGTGACTCTGGGCCAGTCCCTCTTTCTCAGCCCAACCTCCTGACAATATCATTCTCAGGTAACCTTGGAAAGTAATGAATAAAGACAGAAAATGTCCAGATTTCTTTAACATAATATGTATGTTTTCCAATGGCTCATACCACCAGAACCTATATTCAAGTAAATGTTCATAAGACTGCAGCTCATGTATATAAAATAATTTTTCTCCGGAGCAAATGACATTACATTCCTTACAGATATTCTGCAAGGAGGATATTTTAAGGAAAAAAAATTTTTCTCTCATCAAATGTAAAAAATGTAATTTTAAACATGCACTGATATCGTAACCATTACATAAGAATCAATGTTTTTTTCCTCACATCTGCCTAACAGTGCAAATACACACACACACACACACACACACACACACACAACTTGGCTGAGCCACTTTCTTCTGAAAAATGCCTTCCTTTCAGAGGTCTGAAAAATTTGTGAAAAACTTACCACTTAGAGATAGGTTTCCTTCATATATAAAGGAAAGCCTAGCTTATTTAAAAAAACAAAAAATAAAAATAAAAACAGAAGGTAGAAGCATCCTGCAGCCATAATACATACGCCTATTTCAATTGGTACCATACCAAAGAATAGAAGAGAAAATAAGTCACTTCTATTCACCGGATTTTCATTCATAGCAGTGATCCTGTCTAAAACATAAAAAGCAGCCCTCCACACTTAAATACAGAAGCAGAATTCCCAGTTTGTATTCAGTCAAAGCATTCTGTTGGTGAAACACAGGGGCAAAAAAACCCCCTTACTTAGATCAGTTCAGTTCTACTCCTGTGTTAGAACTGGCATAAAATCTAGATTGAAGTATGTCCTATATATTCTATATATTGAAGTGAAGTAAGTGTTTTTGTTTTCAAAAATTATCTGGACATACTTCAATCTAGATTTTATGCCAGTTCTAACACAGGAATAGAATTGGGGAGCAACTTTTTTGTAAAATCTGTGACTGCATGCTGTACAACTCTACAACAGTTGCAGAAGACATAACAATCAAGGGTTCTGCTTCTGCTTATGGAGTTGATTTCAGAAAGGAGCACAGAAAGGAGGATTATCTCTTATGGATCTGGAAGATGCCACAAATATACTGACAGCACTTAACTCCTATTTCTGCTTGTCAGAGAAGGCTATGCAGGTGCTGAGTTAGTGCCTGAGCTAAATAATGTGCTGGATGAGGTCAATACACTAAGATAAAATAGACGTGCAGCTTGCTTTTACCAGTGTTGAATTACAGAATCAACATGCATTCCCCCTAAAAGGTGAAAGTATAAAATGTAGGTTTTTAAAATAGCTTTTCCAATTGTCACATAACTACCCTTAGAATATTTTTTACCATCTTTGGCTACTCAACCTTTCCTTGATAAACATAATCTGACCACATGTGTGCTTTGAAAACTTTTTTATAGGTGGCAATAATTCACTGTACATGAGTGCCCTTGAAGATGATCAAGGAGCCTCAATTAGTACATAATAAAGGTATGCAAAACAGACACTTCCACTACGAACACTCCATTTTTCTCCTAGAATATTCTCAGGTGGGGTGTGCATTTTTCAGAAGTTTAGCATCTAAAACAGGAAGTGATTTTTGGTGTTCCAGATCCAATATAAGCTTATCCTTTTTATTAGCTTTTAAATGGTCTTATGTACAAATACTGTTTTGTACCTTCCATGACATTAGGGACTTGTTTTGTGCCCTTATTGTATCATATTTAGATAAAGGAGGTTAGAAATGTCAGTGCGAAGTAACATACAACCCATATCCAAGGCTGCTGATGCCCATTTTATTATTTTTCTTGCAGAAACCAGCAGTTAACTAACAATGGGAAAATGCTCTGAGTAAGAGAGATACCTATAACACTTTGGTGCACTGCAAAGATCACTTTTGGGAATACTCCTGCTGAGTAGTTTTAGGATGTGGAAACATCAAGATGTCACCTAGTCAGTCTGAAAATGGAAATTCACAAGCACTCACATTCATGTCTTCTCCAGTTAAAAAACAATGACACATTAACCAGCTTTAAGGATAATTAATTTTTAAAAAGAAGCTACTTTCACATAGTTTTTTCTCTTTCTCATATTTATTTATTTAGGGAGCAAATACCACAGCTTTCACTGCCTGATAATGGAAGGCATATCCACCTCTGAAGATATCCATCCCTCTGCATTTGCTTTGTCTTCTAATCTGGCCCAAGGTGACTGAATGGTGTGACCCACTTTGGAACTCAGAGAACGCTTACCAATTTGAAAAACATTTTCCTTATTCTGTTGCATCTCTCCTCTTTGTCTGTTCCCATAAGAACATATGAGTTACTCCATACAATACACAACCCATCCTTAGGCCAGCATGTTTATAATGGGAGTGGCCACCTTGAGTCAGACTGAAAAAAGTTCCTATTTCAACAAGAGAGTTGACTGGCTTTGAACTTGGAAGTTAATTCTTCAGTGTTGATCCAGAAATTTTTATTTGCACTTTTTTTTTTTTTTGCAGTCTTCCAGCCATCTTCTCTTGTATTTATCATATGGTACTTTGTCTCTATGGTAAATGTACCAGTACAACCGTACTGTGTATCACAGTAATTCTGTACAATGTACTCCAAACCCGAGGAACTAAATAAGGTGAGACAATCTTTCAAGGCTCCCTTTCACGCTGGGCGAGAGTTCAGTGAACATGGAATTAACCACAATCAAGAGACAAATTGAAATTCACTTCAACGCCTAACGGTTTTCTCTCTGCCAAGCTGAGCCTCTTCCTGCAAACTGAAGCCGTTGATTACTGAGGTATAAACCAGAAAATTCAGGACAGCCACAGGTAAGCCATCCTCAGCTTCAACCCTCCCCCGCGCATAATAAAGGGTCCGGGGGTGGCAGGCAGGAAGGCAGGCAGGCAGGGCTGCTGCGAGAACTTCACTCTGGCAGGGCGCGTGAAGCTCTCCAGAAACCGCCGCGCGCGCAGGCAGCCCGGGCTCAGCAGCACGCGAGCCGCGGCTCGTTCAGGGACCCCCAAGGCTCCCTTCCGCGGCACGATGGCCGAGGGACGCCGGCCCCCCGCCGACCAGTCCCTCCCGCAGGCTGGGCCCTCTATGCGGCCCCCCGCTCCCGCCGCTACATCCAGACCCAGCGCAGCCCCCCACGGCCGAGAAGCGCCAGAAGCGCCACCTGAGGCGCCTCGCAGCCCCGCGGGCCGGGAACGCCGCGCTGGAAGCGGAGCGCCGGGCGGGCCGCGGCCTCCGGCCCGCGTCCCTTCCCACGTGGCTCCGAGGGTCCCGAGGAGGGCCTCCCGCCCGGCCCGGCCCGCCCGCCCGCCCGGCCGCCCGCCCCCGGCCTCGCAGGAGACGCCGCGCTCACCAGGCGGGCGGCCTCGGCCCACGTGCGCTCCTTCTTCCTCCGCTGCTTCATCTCCTTCATCTTCCTCCGGTCGGGCGGGCTGGGCGCGCGACAGGGACTCCGAGCAGGCCGCGGGCAGCGACGGGAGCGCGCCGGGACGAGGAGCGACCGTTACTCGGGCGCGGCAGAGGCGGGCGGGGGGAGGGTGTGGGCGCGCGCCCCGGGCGGCTGAGGGGAAGCGCGAAGTCGGCGGAGGAGGAGAGAAGGCGGCTGAGGCGACCCCGCGGGCGCGCGCGTCAAGGAATGCGGCGGTGGAGGCCCGACATAACAACCGGAGGGGAGGTCAAAGGTCTCCGCAGGGGCGGGCGGGAAAGGAAAAAAACGGAGGAGGAGGGGCGGACGGCGCTCGAGGAGAGGCTGTGACGGAGGCGCGCTAGGCCCGAACGGTGGCCGCGGAGGGACAATCCGCCTCAGTCTCCGAGGCGCGCGCGGGCGAGGGAGGAAGGAAGCGTTCGAAGGCGAGCCAGCCGCAGGGGACGACGGGAGCTGCAGTCCCGGAAATAAAAGAAGGGAGAGGCGAGTGGGCGGGCGGGGCGAGTTACACCTCCCAGAATGCTCCGGGGAGAAGAACGCGGGTCTCCGGGCGGCGCTGGCCCCGCCCCTCCTCGCGCAGCCGCCGCGGTGCATGACGGGTAGGGCGACGGGCGGGGAAAGGCCGGAGGCCGCGCTCCGAGCCGGGGCTTTTCCCGCCCCGCAGCCGGCACCGGAACGAAGGCCGCGCCGGTGCCCGAGGGGCGGAGGAAGGGACGCTCCGGAAGAGGGCGAGGATGGAGGGGGCGAACCCCGCGCGGGCTGGAGCTTCTCCCCGCGCAGGTGGGGCTGTGGGGAGCCTCCCCGGGCAGAGCGGGGCTCGTCGAGGTTTGGGAGCCGGCGGGGCGGCCCGGTCCGCCCAAGGCCGAGCGGAGGAGGGGGCCCCTCGGCCGTCCTGCAGTTGTGGGAGGCGCGGGAGTCGGGCCCCGGGAGGGAGCGGCTGGAGGAGCGGCGGGCGGGCTCGCTCCCGGGAAGCTCCGGATCCCCAGAGGGGCTGGCAAAGGGGCAGCGCGCGAGGGGCGAGGGACCCGTGAGCCCCGCGCGGGCCTCCAGACGCGGAACGCCTGAAGCCCCGGAGGGAAAATCCAGCCCTGAACTCTCAGGCGGCGCTTTCCAACCTTGAGAAACGTTAAGGGGAGTAGAGTTCCACTCCCAGCGTGCTGGCTGGGGAATTCTGGGAGTTGAAGTCCACCCATCTTAAAAGTTACTTACTAGGATGGGCAGAGTGTCATTTTAGCAGAGGCAGCTCTCTTGCTAGCAGGGGGATACAGGTAGTCCTTGTTTAGTGACAATTGGGACTGTCAACTCGCTCACCAAGCAGAGCGGTTGCTAAGTGAAGCCGCAACTGCTTACAAATCTTACTTTTGCTTTCCTTTGCTTTACAGACCTGCAAAGGTCGTCAATGTGAGGATTGGTCAGAGTTACTTTTTCATTACCGTTATAACTGTGAGCAATCACTAAACAAGGCAGTCACTAAATGAGGACTAGTTAAAGCAATTAGGCCACGAAAAACTGGCTATGTTCTCTCCTCCTTTGAAGACAGATGCTGGAGGAAAGAACTGCAGGCCGGCTTGTACGTTGTAGCTTAATGCTGCTTGTTTTATCTGCCTGGAAAAGTCAAAGGAATTGATCTTTTTACCTGTGTCATGCTAAGAATGGAGGAAAAGGATTAAATGGATCACAGGAAGGCCTTTGTGTGCAGTAGATTACTCAATTCTGAGAACTCGCAAAGCATATTAATACCAGCTGCAGAGGTATTACATGGCTGCTGGTACAACCCATTAAATGGCAGGTTTATGAGATACAGCTTTTTTGTGGAAGTTCATTCCGAATAAGCTGGCCCTTTCAGTCCAGGCATTCAAACAGGCATTATTGCCTTGGCGTTATACGTTTATAACATTAAATCTTGTGTCTTTTCCCCTTTCTGTAATTTTTAAGCGCTGTCTCTTAAATATCTTGATGCATCCAGCTATTATAAATTATTAATATAAAACTGGCATATATATGTGGTGTTATAAATAAATAAAATTTTGCTACAAATCCAGGGAAATATGTTACTTTACATACAATAAATCCAGATTATTTTTATTATACTTTTTCAGGAGCACTTTTACATTCCTAGACAAGAGGGGCTGTTACAGATACAAGCTTTAAATCCATGGACAGAAAAAGAACTATTGACATTGCTCTTTATGTACAGAAAAAGAAAACAGTAGTCAGTTAGGTATAACCCCAGGAAGGAAACACTTCTTGCAGAAGACAGTAGCATCTCTCATGTCCTGTCCATTCCCATGTGAGTCCCACTGAAACCAAGAGAAACTTGTTCATTCCAATGGGACTTACACAGGTAAAGAGCCCAGTGAATGCAATCTTCCATAGGCCTTAAGAAATCCCCTGTCCGTCCAGCATGGTACCAACTTCTAGAATTCCTAGCTGGCACGGGATTTGAAGAATCAGTTCAACACCTGGGGATACCAAGTCAGGGAGGGCTGCCTTAGATAACAAGGCAGTGGCTGACAGCACAGCTTATTAAATATTTCCAAAGAGTTGTCAGCTTTAGAGAACATCAGAAAACACTCCAGAAGGACAGTACATGAAAGGTAAGATGCAGAAAAGTTTTAGACATGGGAAAAGCAGTTGACTTAAATTGTTCCAAGTGTTTTTAAGTTAGAAATGCAGCCATTAGGGAAATAGTTAAGTGCTCCTCTCTTCTGTTTCCTCTGAATTCTTCCCAAGCAGGTTGGTAGAGCTCTGATCAGGCCTTGCCTGCCCTGCCTGTTCACAGCAAAAAGCAACAGGATGGTGCGTCGCTTCATCTTTGCATACTTTATAATCTTTGGATTCATCATCACTGAATTTCTGCGCATCAGTCAGTCAACTGTTTAATTACAAAGGGAATTAAACACCCCAGCAAAGTAGGGGATGACCTTGGCAGCGTAACAATAAGTGGCTCTTTTATATGACCAACCAGCTCACCAAATAAAGGAAGGTAATCTCACATCCCTCTGATCCATGTAAGAGCAATGGCTAATCAGCTTCTCTCCAGTCCAGAAATAGACTTGGCGAATTCAAAGCAGAAGGTCTGTGGAGCAATGTGGGGCCTCCTGAGGCACCATGCCAGCAAGATGCCTCGTGGGGTGTCCTGACCCACAGGGTGAGAGGCCGTGGAACTACTGGGGCCCCTGAATAGAGTGGCTCAGAGAACACAAAGAAGAGGTCTTTTGCTCAGATTATGTCTGAGATAAGTTCTCATAGACGCACATGTACACGCTCATACAGCTGAGGAACATGGACATTAAAACATTCAGAGAAGAAGCTGATGAAAATATATTCACAGTACAACCGTCAACATAAAAAAAAAAAAACACAACTGAACTTGCAATTTGCAACAATGTTGAATATACAAACTGAACTATAAAACAATATGGGGAGGGCACAATCTTCAGCCTTTTGACCCCACCCTGTTCAGCAGCATCTCACTTCCCACACACTGCTTGGTAGCCTGCCTTACTTACTAGGAGACTAGGAGCAAAGGGGGAGAGGCATAAGGGTGTCTCTCAACCAAGACGTCTGTTGGGAGCCCCACCTTCAGGGTCCCTTCCCCCTCAAGCTTTGCTCAGATCTAATGTCTAACGCTATAATTGATAGGAGACCACAACCCCTCCAAAAATTCCATTTCTTCTGGGAGGGAAACTGGAGACCCTTCAAGAGGTCATGTAAGCTACGTGGACAGTGGAAGACAAGGAAGCATCAGCCACAAAATGCTCCCAGGCTGTAGTGTAACTAGAATGAGATGGTGAGCAGGGGAAGATGACAGCTTGGAGCTGGACACCGATGTAAGGATTACTGTTAGACCAGGTAGCCCCTGCTGGTCATTCATGGCTGAGATCTCCAGGAAATGATCCGCCTGGAACTATTTTTTATTCATCCTTGTAAACAGGCCAAAGGATTGATGAACTTCCTATTGCTTCTACTGCAGAAAAAAGGAGAGCAGGCTTTGGAAGCTCACCTTTGATCTGCATTTCTACAGAAAGCTTTTGCGGTGCATTTCAATCTCACCTCTTTCCCAGCTTATAGGCTCGTCCACCCCCTCCCCCCTCCCCCCCAAGGTGCCAGTCTTTTAATGGAAAGGGGGGGAAAAAGTCATCCCGGCTAGCAAAATCCTCTTGTCACTTCTCAACCTCACTATATTTTTAGGTGTCATTGAGGTGATTCCACCAAGATTACCTTTGGTTCCAAGAGTAAGAGCCAAATGCAACAGAACGACCATAAAAGGAAGAGAGAAGGCAATGGGGCAAGGGGACCCACATGCTTCTCTTGGCTTCTAACACACACTAATGTAACTCATGCATTTCTGATTTCCTAACTAAAGTCTTGTTCACCTTAGACCCACTGCCCAAGGAACAAATAATTCCTTTATGCAGGCGAGACATCCATCATAAACCTGTCCTACCAGATGCAAATTAGCTGCAGAAGGGGCTGTTGTTTCTTCTCAAAAGGCATTATTTTGGACTTTAAGTCCCCCTTGCAGGTTGTTACTTGCCTCTGCATTTATGGCAAAATGTTAGCCATGCCCTGACAAGGAGCAACTGGTTTTACTTTGGGACCAGCCCACGCGACTGGGGATAGAGCTGAGAACCAGAGGCACTGGAGGGAGAACCGCCGGGCTTCCTTCCAGTTTTAGGCCTGAAAAATACAAAATCAAGAAAAGAAGCATGAAGAAGAAGCAACTTTCTAAAATAACTTCACAGTGTATTCATTGGTAGAAAACAAAGATGACAAATCATGATCTAAATTGTATTTCTACAAAGAATTCAATTTGTTATATATTTATGGCTAACAAAAGCTACTCAGTTTATGCCTTTGAAAAGATCCTGCCCAGATCATTTTCTAGTGATAGTCAAAGCCTGGGTTGCGCATACACGAATCTTCCTTCAGTGACCCCACTTAGAGAGACTGGAGGGAGTGTTTTGCATTCTGTGATTTCTCTATGCCTTAATTTTTAGAAATTCCTACATCTCTACCAGATACCAACTTTTTTTTTTTTACAGATATCTCTTCCCCAACTAAAGTGGCTGAGAGCCAGCCAGTTCAGCCCATCCAACTACTCAGGCCTGTAAATGGATAGCTGATTAAAATACAAGCTTACCGGGATTTTGATTTCTTGCTCGACGTACTCTCAAAAGTGGACGCGTCCACTTGGATCTCATCTTCATCTTGCAAAGCTGCTTCTAAAGCTGCCTGGACCTTGGGGGCGATAGCAGGGCCCTCGTAATCCCGTGTGGTCCGGCTGGGCATATCCAGTTCAAGCAAGACAATGTTTTCTGCCTAGATAGTCCAAAGCCAGAGGATTTAGACACACCCAAGCACAATACTTGATTGCTTAAACAGGAACCTCCATCTGTATAAATCTTCACTAAATAATAAATTAGAATCTCAACTGCTCTCCAGGGGTGCTACTCTTTAGACCAGTGTTTCTCAACCTCAGCAACTTTAAGATGTGTGGACTTCAGTCCACACATCTTAAAGCTGTCAAGTCTGGAAAAAACTAGCTTAGACCCCCTTTGAAAGGTAGACATTTTTTTTACCACACCTTCTCTGATAAAATCACTGCATCTTCAGCTGGAATTTTTTTTGGGGGGGGAGGGAAGCACAGCCTCTGCACAACTCCTCCTGCAGTAGAAGAACCAAAGCTCCACACAAGCAGAGACACAATATCAATTGTTATCATGGATCACGAGGAGTCCTTCTAATGCATGATCTTTTTGACCAAAAGCAGCCAGCCAGGAAGGAGGTGCTCTGGAAAATTTGCAGGCTTGTCCCAACAGCATCCTTAATGTCTCATGATGAATCCTTCCAGGTAGACACCACTGTAGACATCCATCACTGGAGAACAGCTACTCAACTATTCTTCACTAAGCTACAGGCCATGAAGGACATTGGAAACCTTGTGATCTCCAAAGGGAAATTACACTCTTTTTACAGGACGTAAGCGCCTGCCTTTCCAATGAGTGGACACCTTTCTTATTTCAGGTAATGGCTAGTCCCTTCTTGTATTTACTTTTCACATTGCTCCTATTTTTCTTCAGAGCTCCCGCACAAAAGAAGTCTGAGCTCACCCTGTACCGAGCTTCTGGGCGGACCATCATGGACATCCTAGCATGCTGACTCAAGGGCCTCTTGTATCCCACTGCGGACACTGGCCTTTTCATCATCTGTTGGTTCCTAGGAAGGGAACGGGAAGTCAAATACACAACACCCTCTCTGTTCACAAGCAGCCACCCTAAGATCCAGGGAGCCTCTCCGACCACCATGATGTTCATCTCTCGATGCCCCAGAAGACCACACCACTGTTGCCCAACACCAGAAGAAGAAAAAGATCCCCCCATCTTAACCACCAAGAATCGAAGTTTTCACCTCAGGAACCACAGCATCCATCCCAATAACATTATTGTGCACATCTAGCAGGATCTCAGTTCTCCCTTTCAGTTGTGCAGACTATTTAAGTGCAGAAAGTAGAGCTTCTTTATTGGAAAGCTCCAGTAGTCAAGAATTCTTTGAGCTCCACTCATGTCACCACACAACATAAAAACAGTTTCTATGTCATTAGTCAAGTTGTGCCTCCTTTATTGTTACTCACAAATATACACACCTTGGCAACATTCCTTCAATACCCTAAGCCTAGGTTCATACAAACTAATGTGTTCACATACCTTGCTATATCAAAATGAACCAACTATATTCTACCTCAATGTGATGGTCTGTTTCACACACCGTGTTAAGACACTGCTTGGGTTGCCACAGCACACCAAACCTCAAACAGACTAATATTGCAATGGAAGGTATCTGCAAAGAGGAGACCGGTATGGGAGATCAAGGCTGTCGGGAGAGAGGGAGTGTGTTCCAGAAAGAGGGACAAGGCAAGTGCTTTTTCAGTCCGCAGCAAGACCATGAGAAGAAGAGGTTTAGACTAGCCCCTCCCTAGGGTATCATGGGGTATACCCACTAGTTGCTGTAGTGTAGAGCAGTGTTCCTCAACCTTGGCAGCTTGAAGATGTGTGGACTTCAACTCCCAGAATTCTGGTGTAGAGTAAGTCTGGCAACATTGATGTCAGGCTCAGCCCAAGAACGACGATGAAACAGTTCAGTTCAGTACAGTTCTTTTATTTGCTTACAGCCTCTAGAGAGAATCTCGCCAGACTAACTCTGCACTACAGCAACCAGTGGATGTACCCTGTGATACTCTAGGGAGGGGCTCGTCTAAACCTCTTCTTCTTCTCGCAGTCTTGCTGTGGACTGAGAAAGCACTTGCCTTGTCCCCTTTCTGGAATGCACTACTTCCCTCCCGACAGCCTTGATCTCCCATACCAGTCTCCTCCTCGCAGATACCTTCCATTACACATATGCTGTGTGAACCCAGCCCCGAGGTAGCAACTCTCTTCTCACGGTCCCTAGAAACAGGATTATGTTCAGCTGCATTACCTGAGGCTGTTCTAAGCTATCCTAGAGTCTGTTTTCTGGAGAAGACCACTTGGCACCTGGACTGGACAAAGGAACCTTAGGAAGGGGTTCATCTGTATAAGGGGCTGCTGTCCATTCCCTAAGATTACGCAAGCCCTTTGAAGAATAAGATCTCCATCCTCTTGTCTTCTCAGCCAGGGTTTGTCCTGTGACCTAGTTGCTGGGTCAGTCCACAATGCACTCAGCTGATAACTAGCATCCTGTTTTCAACTCCGCTAGGAAATCAGTAAAGAGGACATGAAGCTCTCCTTTCCCATACTTGGTGTCCAACATCTGGTATTCTGAACATGGAGCTATTGCTTAGTTATCACGATCAGCAACTGATAGGCCTTTCCTGCTCCATGAATGTGTTTAGTTCTTTTATCATACAGCTATTTTTATTTATTCTATTATAATTTCAAAGAAAAAAGGAAAATGAGTAATGCTTCTACAGAGGTAGAAAAATATAGAGAATCTAGTAAAAAGAGGGGAAAGAGGGAAAACCCCCAATATAAATAATAAAATACTGGTGGATATCCAACAAATCTTGAATTAGCAGCAAATCTAAAATATCACATGGCTAATGTATTCTTAAACATCAATAACAGCTTAGAGTACTGTAGACATTTCATACCTAATTTCTAGTCACAACATGTCTCTATAAAGCTCTAAAATTGATTAGCCCAATTGAAATCAATAAGAGCAAAAAGAACAGCTATAAACAATAAATGATACATTGAAAAAATACTGTAAATAATGCAGACTATACATCAAATTAAAATATGAACTCTAGAACTCAAATTTGGGATGTAGAATAATTCCATGTATAAAATTGTAGTTTAGAAATGGTTTCCAAATAAGACTAAATTGTATATCAGGTTTACTTTTTTTTCAAAGGTGCTGGGCCCCCTAACAGATTTCCCCCTCTGTTCCTAATGCTCAATTTTTCTAGCTAATTATTTCGCAACAGGGCATTTTAAAATAATTAAAACATTTAGGCAGAGAAAAGTGGAAGGAAAACTGTTTACATTAACATCTGATGCTCTAGAATGAGTAGCCCATGACCCACAGAGCCCTTTGGAGTGATGGGCCAAAACAGATGGCCTGTTTTGGGGCAAGAGGATTAAAAAAAAAAAGACAGAAAAATAGGCAAATTTTTCATGTGGTTGGAGAGCAGGAAGAATTAAGGCTGAAAATGTGGACTGCACCCAATCCAGCCATATCCAATCCAGGCTTGAAGGCCAAAACATTAAAAGCTATAAAACCTGGGCAGAAAAAAGTTTCTATTCCTGCTTACTGAGAAAAGGTAGAATAAATTTGTAACCATAATGAGGTTCTCACTGCTGAATATTCTAGTTTCATCACCCAAAGCCTGCACAGCCATACTTTTGTTTCCTGATCTTCAGCAAATATTCTGCACATTTCCAAATTGGTATCTTTGGTCATGAAAACTAAAAACTTTTATGATGAGAAGAATAAGAGTCTGAAATTTACAGGAAGACAAAACTTTAGGCTAGAACTTCCAAATGTATATAGCAGGGGGGGGAAAAAACAAGGAACCTATATTGCACATTGCGAAATTCCTGCACTGACACTGACAGTGTAACATCTACCATTTAAAATGGAAGAGTGGCACAATCACCTTGCTGGCTGAAAACCAGAGAAGCAGCCAATGAACATCATGCCCCCAACCTGGAGACCCAGAGCAGTAAAGCTGTAATAGTCAAAGAAGGAAATACTTTGGAGATAGACGGGACAGCAAGAGGCTGTGCATGGATTTAACATTTTTGTCATTTACTCAAAGTCTTTTGAAATGGGGTAGATAGTCTGACAAAATAAATAAAACTGGATATGTCCTTCAACCCCCAAAGTTAAGGACAACTCACTCCAATCGGGTGATGGGGTGAAGTTTCCACTGGTCCTCCTCCTCATCAAAGAAAGATCTGTTCATGATCTTGTTCTTCTCTTCTAAGGGAATGAAGTTTTCAATAATCAAGTGCCTGTATGAGATCAGCAAAGGACAAAGTGAGATATGGCCGCCTTGTGGGAATCTAGTCCACATCTTCCAGGTAGCTAAAGTAAATAAGTTCATTCCCAACTCTGGGGCAGCTGACCATGATGCCCCTTCCATCCCAAGTTCTGGGCTTTAACAGTAACAAATGGTCAGCTACAACATACTTCAGCTTGAGCTCCCGGGTCAGTTCGTTCTGGGTTTGCTCCAGTTCTTGTCTCTCTTTGATGTGCTCCTCCTGCAGGTCATGGATTTCAGCCTTCACAGCTTGCAGCTTAGAAAAAAGCTGGAAAAGAGGAATACAGTTGTGGAGTGCGACATGAACAGACAAGGCTACCTTTGCAAAAATGGACCTGCATGGACACAACATCAGTGAAGAGTCATGCACTGTGGCCTGCAACATCAAGCTCCTATCCACAACCACACACGGTGATCGCTGGATGATTTTGGGCCAGTCTCTCTCAGACAGACCACCCCGACAGGACTGTTGGGAGGGGAAATCAAGGCAGTGCACATCCCAATCCATGCTACTTGACCTTACAGAAGGAAGGGTGGGATGCAAGCAGCGATTTGGAGAAAGGAGGAAAACAACCACCACCACCACAGATTTGTTCTATGGCTGAGCAGACCTGAACCCTGCATTCCGATCTAGAATCTGACTCCCACAACTCCCAGCTAACACACCTGAATGGGGGTGGTGAGGGAAGCTTACCTGATAACCACAAAATCTTTAGGCAGGGAAAATAGTGCAACGCACCAAGACGTTCTTCTCCACAGTCCCTTTGAAGTACTCAAGGGAATGTCCTGGAGGACTCGGCCCATTTCAAATCTGCCAGCTCTTGCCACTGTTGAGGCAGGCAACCAAATCTTGAACTTTCTTATGCTGATATCACCCATCAACAAGGAGCCAACTCACCTTTTTCAGTTTTTTAGTTTTTATGTCCACCTCCTGCTGTAAGGAGCTATAGGTCTCCTTCAGCTCCAGGGTCTCCTCATCCCGACTTTCCATCTGCTGTTGGATTTCTCGTTCCCGTCGTTTCTGTAGAAAATACAAAGAACATGACATTCATATAAAGCTTCTCAATTTACTAAACTATACTTTTTTGTTGCTGTGTTAAAAAATCATTCACACTAAAAGTATTGGGACACTCAACTCGGCACAAGAATTAACTCATTTCCTGGGAGGGGACTTACAGCCTGTTTATGCCAAAATAAGTATCAATGAATTAAAGGGCCCCTTCCAAGTCAAAGAGCCTCAGGAACTTGTCTAATGTACTTGGCTCTCAGTTCCTAACTGAAAAAGAGGATGGAACATTAACTGATTATATAGAAATTTTAATCAGATGAAAAGCTGGAAGGAAGATGGTGGCCTTCACCATTCAGAGGGTAACTTTTCTCAGATTAAATACTTGCGAACAACAATAATTTTTACTTAATTAGTTTTCTACTGCTCAAAGAATTCAACTAATAAACTTCAGGAACTTTACACCTTAAACAAGGAAATACGAAAAGAGGGAAGGGCAAATTATCCAATGAGAATATCACATAAATTAGTGAGTACATAATTAGTCTAGATCACTATTTTTCAACCTTAGCAACTTTAAGAAGTGTGGACTTCAACTTCCAGAATTTCCCAGCCAGCACATGCTGGTTGCGGAATTCTGGGAGCTGAACTCCACACATTTTAAAGTGGCAAGGTTGAGAAACACCGGTCTAGATAAATAAAAGGTTCATTTCATACATAATATACCTTTGACTACTAGCTATATTTGAGCAACAGTGGAAAAGGGTTAGTGTTTTGATATCCTGCTGTGCATGTGCTGAAAAGGCCACTGCGACAAAGGTGAAAACGCCTGTTGTACAGTGATGAAGAACTAGGACCAGGAAGAGCCAGCTTCAATTCCTCCCTCAGCCACAGACTCTCACTAGGTGATTTTGGACCAATCACTTTCTCTCAGTTCAGCCTACTTCACTGGGCTGTGAGGAGGAAAAATATGCCACTCTGAGCTTGCAGAGGAAAGACAGAATAGAAATCTAACAAAGTAACTGGGAAGCTGGACGGGGTGGATTTTTGATACGCTCTCGCAAAGTTCTGTCTATATCTTCAGTAGTTCTCATGCTTGTGAAAGAGACGTGCTTGGGAAATGTTCTCAGGGGACTTTGTCCAAATCGTAAAGACCTGCAGGTGAACAGCAAAAGAAGGTATGGAAAAATGGCAGCTCCATCTCCATCTTACCTGCTCAGCAATCTCTTGCCGCTTCTGTTCCAAGATTTTCTGCTGCTCATTTGTGTGATCAACAATGTTTTTCCCACCAACAAGAAGCTTGCTTTCCATTGCCTTAAAAGCAAAAATTGAAGAGGGGCAAGGGGAGGAACCCCAGCTCACAAAATTAGAACATTGCAGATATTATCACTGTCTCACAACTATAATTCCAGTCAATTTAAAGTTTAAAGAAAACAGTATTCTTCATCTATCCTACCCCTGGCTGATGTTTATCAAAATGAGAGCCTGTTCTAGATTCAATTGGTAAAGCTAAGTTGAACACATTTAGTTCCATTACTGATTAAATAATAAATTAAGATATTCCCCAGAAGCGCAGCAAGTAACCCACCCTTCGCTGCATTCAGGTTGTGAATATTTTACATATACAATATCTTGAAGAACAGGTCATAAACATCATCTCGACAGAAAAAGAACAATTTTCACCTTTACTTCTGCATGCCTCAAGGTTTAATTCTAACACAGTATGCACACACATACGACAGTTTGAATTTTCTGAATACACAGAAAAGAGCATGTTATGCTGGTTAATGACCAATATAAAGATGCTGTACTGTAGAAAAAGCATCTTACCTTGATTTTGGCACCCAGCTTTTCAGCTGCTTCTTTCTCACGTTTCAAATCTTCCATCTTCTTCTCCTTCTCTTTCAGCAGCCTCATCTTGTCCTCTGCTACCAAGCTGTGATCCTCCAGGATGGCTTTCTTCTCTATCTCCAGCTTCTCTTGCTGCTCTTTCCAGTAGTCATCTTTGTCAACCCCTTCGTCTTCTTCACCCTCCTCCTCCTCCTCCTCCTCCTCCTCCTCTTCCTCCTCCTCCTCCTCACCAATACCACCATCTCTCCTCCTCTCCTTCTTCTTCCTCTTGCCAATGGACCTTTTCTCCAGCTGTGCCTTGAGTCGAGCAATTTCTTCTTGGAATTCCCGTAGGAGTGCATCTTTGGGATCTTCGTTGACTCTTGGCTTGTTTTTGATGTTCTTGGCACGGTTGGCATAGCGCAAAGTGGTCAAGGTCTCCTCAACATTATATGAAGCGGGGCCAATGTTGGCTACCATCACAGTCTTGGCATTGCCACCCAAGGAATCCTGAAGCAGCCGGGTGAGCTTTGAGTCCCGATAGGGGATGTGAGTGCTTTTGCCATCCACTAGGGCAGATATGACATTGCCCAAAGCGGAGAGAGAGAGATTGATCTTCGTTGCTTCTTTCAACCTCTCCCCCTGGGCTCCTGTCTTAGACTGACGCTCACTGCCTGCAAGGTCCACCAGATTAAGCTTTCCAACACGTATGTGGTTCTCTCCATCAAGCCCAACCTCACTGCATTCAATTGTGATCACAAAAATGGCATGGGAACGGGAACTGTGTTCATTCATATTGGTAGCTCCGACCGAACGATTCTGGTTTCCTACATTCATAACATGTTCTATTTCTTTGACACTTTTTGTGACAAATGATGATAAATCCTTTACATAGACTCCTGTATCTGGCCTTTCCTTCAATTCCAGCCTCTTGGACTGGTCCTTTGATAGTAAGTCTCTGATTTCTTCTTGGTAGATCTCCAAGTAAGATGCTCTCACCAGATACTGCTGGTTCTGAGACCGAGAAATATGGGTGAAGATGTGGTCAAATGAATTGGGAATGACCCCTCTTTTCTCAGGGTCTCCACGCACACCTTCCATTGTGTACGTTTTCCCTGTCCCAGTTTGCCCATAAGCAAAAATGGTCCCATTGAACCCCTGGAGTACCGAGTCCACCAGAGGCCGGAAAGTCTCATCATACAGTTCAAACTGTTTGGAATTCCAGTCATAAACAGCATCAAAAGTGAAAGTCTTTGGTAGCTCATGAGAAGTTCCCTTTGGGTTCTTCACAGATACCTGCCCCAATTTCACATCTACTTCAACCACTTGTTCATAGGAAGCCACTTTCTCTTTGCTGTTCATTGGTCGGCATCGTACTACAACTCTGACCGACTCTGAGCACTTTAACTTCAACATGACAACAGATTAGCACTAGGACAAAATTAACTGATGACAGAATCACGAAGCCCAGGGGTTTTTCTAAGCCTAGAAAGAATACAGGGCAATAATAGAACATAATGATGGACACCATAATAGTTAGCACAGCAAGCAGAAGTTCCTATCCTATAGTATAACACTTAACACCCTAGATGGACCTTGGCAAATGTTTGTTTGTTTATTTATTAAATTTGAATGATGCCCAACAATGCTGGGTGGCTCACAAGTAAACACATACACCTGCACACACAGAGAGAGAATAAAAGATGGCAAAAATGACAAAAACCAAACAGGGTAAAGCATTACAGTAAGATATGAAAGTAACATCTCCTTTTTCAGGCTTACAATTACAACAAGAAATAGGATAAATAGTTTGGTTAAATGGGAGGGTTTTAATTTCTGTTCCACTCTGATTATTATTGCAGAGTTCCAATTCAATTAACGTTACCTTTAATCATATGCATATTCTGGTCCTTTCTCAAAGATATTTTAAGGACTGGAGGTACCACTTTTAGCAGTAAGATAATCTGCAATGGCGCTTTTAGTATCCACAGTTGTAAGGCACAGACAACCTTCAGGAGATATGAAAACCCAGTCCTATCCATGTTTCCCCACTGCCCAACTATTAAGCTTGCAACTAGGGTTGTGTAGAAAGTGAGGAAGATGGCCTTGACAGAAGTATGCAAGAATTGTTACCTAGACAAAAGGGGCCAAAACACTTTTTACGTCCTGAAAAACAAGGTAATATTCAGAAGAGATTCAGATAGATGCCTCCCTGATTCCCTGGAGTATAAGGAGGAGGTATAGCAAAATCACACTTGCAAAATTCTGTTATTACAGCCAATCAAAGTAGTTTCAGCCATTCATTCTGTGGAGGTGATTTCCTGGTCTGGTCTATCTGTGGGGCTGACAGATTGCTAGTGGCAGTGAAGAACCAATGACCGAGCATCAGTTGATTGGAGGGAGGGAAGCAAAACCCTCATTCCTCAATGTGTTGAACTATAAATCCACACAATTCCAGGTGGTATGCCTAAGATCTGAATATGACAGACGGGCTATTCTAACATGTCAATTTCTTTACTAGGTCCCAAAGCTTAGACGAACCAAATCATCCCAACATTGGTTAATATCTGCAACCATCCTTAGCCCAAACATGCAGACTTAATAATATGGTAATAAATATTCTCAGTTTCCAAAATTAACATTTTTAAAACCAGGATGTTCTTGCAAGGGCTGTCAAAAATGAAGAAGCAGCTTCTGCTAGTGTAGCTATTTTACACACTATCCAGGATCGCTTCCATTTTAGATTCTGGAGAACTGGCCTAACGTGCCTGCTCTTCTTTTCCCCTTGAAACTATCTGAAGTCATCTTCATAAGTATTAATTAATAGTGCAATAAAATTTAAAAGGAGCTTGCCATTGCCAGGAAATGACGACGTTAAAGAATTAGCATGCTAAAGAAAATGCATGCTGGGCATTGAAAAGATTCAATGACCTTTTCAGGATCCCCCTCCTATTCTCACCCTCCCCCACTACAGCACATGCTACACTAAAAAAACACATTCCAACATTTCACTTCACTTGGTTCCCCCCCTCCCTCCCCTCTTTCCCTTCATTGACTGCCGGTTGGAGGAGGTAGAGAAATTCAAACCTTTCGGGGACATCACATGTTGTTGTGCCACACACACTGCAGGGTAAAAGACAGGAATGATACCAATATTCTGTTTCTGGGAGTCTCCATGGGAGGTGGTGGGGACCATAACACAAGGCCACATGCCTCCAGACCACACAACTACCATTTAAAACTCTCTGCCACTTGAAGAGCAACATCTTGACTACCATCACTCCTTCTGGGAATAGAGATCACAGCTCCCCCAAGTCCTGCTGAGCCCAACCTTTTTATTCCTGGCATTCTATACCTGGTTTGCCTGCCAGATGACTCCAGATGAAGTTAAAGAGGGCTCCTGATTTTGCTTTCTTCCGTGAGAGTACGTACCAGTCACAACTGAGCAGCTTGAAACAGGCTGACAAAGACTGTTGTTGCCAGAGGAGCTGCACTGACTCACCACTTCCCCTACTCTGTAAATTGCTGAACCATCCTGTTATATCATCAGGTCATCAGCAGAGCTTAATTTATGCCAGATCTCACCAAGACTTTACCCTGGCATCCTTTTTCAGCACAAACCTTGCTATTCCAGTGAAAATAGCAGTGGGCTTTCCAAGCAGCGCTGAATGCCTTTGCTATTGTTTGTATTCGTCCACCAAGGATTAAGTAGAAAGGCTTCTCGATCAGAGGACACCTGTTAGTTATTAGAGATTCCTCACATCCTTCAGAAGAAAGTAAGTAGTATTAAAATTGACTATTTTTTGTTTAAGATGAAACTGCCTTTGAGCTGAACTCCACCTGGGTGACCTTGTCACATCCCTGTAGTTTTCTTGGCAGCAAAACCAAGGGCTTTGCTATTGCTTTCTCCCAAGACATTCTTTCAATGTCCTAGTTCTAGCCTACATCTGGAAAACTTTGTGGCACAAACCAGATCTGTCTTTGGTTTTTTTAAACCAGCTAAGGTGAGTCAGGCACTACCATGAAGCCAGGCAATGTTTGACTAACCTTCTGATTTTTGTTGTCCTCCTTGAACATGGAAGCTCTTTGCAACCTCATGTTCTCCAGATGTATTTATGACTTTGTATTTCATAATTCCCATAAAGGGGGACAATGGGAACTGATGTTTGATCCATAACCAAGCTTGTGGAAGTCAGCAAGTGAAAGTAAGGATACACATTTACTTTGGTAGTCCTTCTAGAAACCGACACTGACAAGGAGGTGCATTTCTGGAGCACCAAGTAAACATATTATGCTGAGTATAGTTTGCACTATCATCCAGCAGGACACGCCCCCACTCACACTCTTGCAAACAGGCCTTTCACAGAAACTCTGACCTATCCTGTCACAACCATTTTAGAAAGTGCTCTCCAGAAACAGCACTTAATCTTATAAAGGCCAAAGCCATCTGGCCAGATCCCAAACTGATTCTAATCCACTAGCTGGAAGCTTCATACTGAATTTTCAATTGGCCGCCGTCTAAAAGACAGGAGCAATTCAAATCCTGCTTTTTTGGAATGCAGGATGAAGTTGTGCCTAAAAAACAAGCCCTGGTTACCACTGGAAGTTAAATGAATGTGGCAGTTCGATCATCAGCTAATTGTTTGTGTGAGAAATGAAGGAGACTAATTCTTTTAATTGGTCTCTTGCTGTGCAGGGGGTATATCATTGGATTGGCTTTACTGTCCTTTTAGACACCCCAACAAGGGGCCCTGGTGCCTCTGCATGGCTGGCAGCGCTCCATTCAAAGAAAGAGTATCTCACTATATAAACATGTCAGGTATTTGCAGGTGTAATTATGCGCCGCTGCAGCATCACCTGTCTTTTTTCATAATTCCATATGAATTCATGTAATTCATTACATAGGTTATTCATTTACTCCTTCTCTCACCAGATTTCCCATTTTATTGTTAAACTACTTTTAATTTACCTCTCAGGGGGCAGGGATCCCTCAAAACAATGATTCCTCTATTTGGGGATGTTTTAATTTTTGGTTTATATAAACACCGTAAGCCACTGGGAATTGTTTTGATTGAAGCGGGGCAAAAGTATGATTAATAAATAAATGAAACGGCTCGCCAGACTTCAGAATGCAATTGCATCTGTAAAGTACTATTAAAAGAAACACACAGGCCGCTGCAGCTAAACATATTTTTCCGTTATTGTACAAATCTTAATATCATCTTCATAGGGGAGGAAACCCAAAGGGCCACTATTGCTAATATCCCATCTCTGCTATACACTGGCATAATGACTCTCACTTTGAGCTGCAGGGCAGTCTCTTAACACCCCCCTGGGAAACTCATACAAAACCAGGCAGTCCTTAGACAACTGTGACCCCACGGTATATTATCAAAGCTGAATTACTTCTACTGATTGCATATCACAAATAAAACCTCCACTTTTTTTTTTGTTGGTATTTTATCTGACTCTTTCTCAAATCTAGAGGTTTCCACCTCAAAATACAAATAAACTATAGATTTATATATGGATATTAATCAGGCAAATGTCATGTTTTCGCTATTTGGTGCCTTACAGAGTAAGGAAGTACTTCAAAAACACAAGAGACTTACAATTCATATCATACTGAAACAAATCATATTCTGATTTAGCACAATATCCCAACCAGGCCACTATGGCTTGTTCAAAAAAACACAGCTTATTGTAAATGGATTCTTACAGCATGAAAGCCAAAATCGAGGAAGTTCTGTTACAGTTTTGTGAGTTGTGTGAACCTAGTTACTGTGCTTTATTCAATTTTTTTTTTCTTCCTAGCATTTTTCCCACAGGTGCAGGGTCTGCTTTTTTTTGGACCAACCGAATGTTGATCCATTGGTTGCGCACCTGAGCCTGACATCATGGGCTGAGGGAGAGCAATCGGCCCAAAGTCACCCAGCCGGCTTTCATGCCTAGGGCCGGACTAGAACTCACTGCCCAGTAGTTTCTGGTTTCTAGCCCAGTAGTTTAACCACCAGACCACACTGGCTCTCAAGCTTAGCAAGATGACCAGATCTCCATCTGCCTTCCCTTCAGGAAACCAACCTTTGCTATAGTTCAGCTGTAATAAAGCTTTGGAGAGCCACGCCCACCATCATGCCCATCAAATTCTGATCTTCCCAACAGTCTTCCTTTTCTACGCAAACCAGTCAGTTACAGCTATTCGTGCATATGTCTATTATAGGGGTATGTATATAGGTATGTCCAAGGGCCTGAAGATGCCTAACTTCATCTCTGTCAAAAAAAAAAAAAACTGGCAAAATGCAAGAGAGCCAGAGAAGGCCCTTGATCAGGAATAACGTCATGTAAAACAGCTTTTCATGAGTCCAAGTAGAAAGATCCCGTAGCTAAATTACATTTGTTCTAAAACAAAGCTGATTACACCTGAAAAGGTTTTAGTTTCTTCCCTTGGACATGCAACAGGCAGCCCCAAATAAAACGTAATACAAAGAAGTACTGTAAATGGAGTGTTTCCCGTTTAGCGGCCTTTTCTAAGGTCAGGCCGCTAAGCGTTCGCCGGCCACAAACGAGCCTCACAACCGCCCGAAGCAGCGACGGCAAACTCCTCCTCAGAAGCACCTTGGGCCGGTCCCTCCCTCCCTTCCCCCAGCCCACCTGCCCTGTGGAGCGCCCTCCCCCGAGACCCGACAGCCCCCCGCCCGCTAACCTCCCGGGGAGCCCCAAGGCCGGCCCTTCCCCGGGCCTTGGGACGCGGACAGCAGCGCCGGCTCCCCGCTTCCCGGGTTCGTGGCTTCCCTCACGGAGGCAGGCGCGGCTCTCCGCTCGGGGTGACGCCGCCCGGAGCCCGGTTTCAAGGCGGGCGGCTCCACGAAGGCTTCGAACGAACGAACGAACGAACGAACGGGGCGACCCCGGCCGGCCGCTCCCTCGGCCCACCCGCCTCGCGGGGCTGCAGTTCCGGGGAAAGAGCGGGCGGCAGGACGGTCGGGGCGTCCTCCGCCTTGAGCCACATACAGAAAAGGGTCCCCGTCAAGCCCCTGTTAGGAAAGCCTAAAAGACGAAAGAGCGGATGAATGGAAGGGCGAGGCAAGCAAGGGGAGGGAGGAAAGGCTCAGGCAGGTCAAGACCCGGACCAGGCCAGGCGCCCGCCCTCCTCTGCGGCCAAGCCGTCGCGCCGGGCCGGGCGGCGGGCCCGGGACCCCGAGCGCGGCCCGGCAGGCGGCGGCCCGGCAACGGCTTACCTCGCGATCGGCTCCCCCTCCGGGCACGACCGCCGTAGCGACGGGCCGGCGCCGGCGCCGCGCCCAGCTGCCCGTGCCGGGGGAGAGGGGCGCCGACGCGGCGGGCCCGGCCTGGAAGGGCCCCTCGGCGCCCCCGCCCTGCCGCGGCGCCTGATGGGGCGGGCGGTCCTCCCGCGCTACGGAGGGTGGGCCCGGGACGCCTGGGAGGCGTCCTCGGATGCGCGCCCCCGAGGAGGCGGCCCTCCCCGCGGCGCGACGCCTCACCTGCGCCGCTGCAGCCGCGGCCCCGGATCCGGCGCGGAGGCGGCCCCGCTGCCGCCGCCGCCGCCGCCGCCGCTCACTTCCTTGGCAACGCGGCCGCCCGCCCACAAGCCCTCACTTCCGCAGCGACGACCGGCCTTGCCTAGCAACGGGCGGGCTCCTGCCGCGGCCGCCGCCGCGATGCCCCGCCCTCTCCAGGGCGGCGCGGGCACTTCCGGGGCTCGCGCTTCCGGAGGGCCGTGAGGCGCGCGGGCCGCGGCGGTGGGCCGGCTCGGGGTCCCCGCTCCCCCGGACGCGGCTTGGCTGGGACCCGACCGGCGGGGGCTCGCGCGGCGCCCGGCCCGAGCCCCAGCTGGCCCGCGCCAGCCTTTCCTCGCGCGCGCCGCCCCGCCCCGCCCCGCCCCGCCCCGCGCTCTCGCAGCCCTCGCGCTCCTGCCTCACCCCCGGCCGTGGCTGACAGCCCCGCGGGCGGCCACGAGAAAGGCCCCCCAGGTTAAGCGGTGAGCAAGGTCAGCCGCTCGTGTGGGACGAAAGGGACCGCAAGCCCTGCAGCCGACCGGGACGACGACGACGACGACGACGATAATAACGCATTAAGCCTCGCATGCCGCCTGTCGGCCCTCGGAGGCAGACCGGACTAGGAAACCGACGTCGGGCAAGCTAGTGCTGCTTCGTGATACGGTCACAACAGCGGAATCTCGCAAGTCCGAATGCGCTCCGCGAGAGCCCCGAGAACCCCGCAGTCCAGCCCTGAGCTACGGATCTCCGCCGTGGCAGGAGCCCGAGGACCGGACGGCCCGGAACGCCCCTCCCAACTCGCGGCTCTGTGTCAAGTCCACAAAGTCCAAACCCCAATTTAGAAGAATCCTCGTGAAACCAGGCCTGGCTCAGATAAATGCTCCTTTATGGGTTGGTACATGCAGCTTGAAGCAAAGCTTTGCTAAAACTAAAGCCTGTGTAAAGTTCCCTCTACTTATTCCTCCCCCCTTGCTACATTGGCGCCAAAATCCTTTCTCACAGACTGGTGGCCTTGTGCATTCCTCCCACTGATAACACGGTTCTTCCCAGCCTTCAGACCACCACCGGTTTTGTCTGCCTTCAGGTCTTGCTGTAAATTCCCATATCAGTTTGAGCGCCTCTCCATCTCATAGCAATAACCCAAACACAACTATAAACTACCATCCCCCCCAGATACAAATGGCAGAATCAAATCAAGCAAACACCCATTGACTGCTATAGCTTTTTAAATTGACATTTGATTGATGCAGGTTCTGGCACTGTCACTGAGGGCCACTGGGAGCCCCAGGGACAGGGTTCCAAAACGTGGCCTTTGGAGGGAATGAGAACCCCACTCGGCATGGGGACCACTATCTGACTAGCCTCCATGGATCCCAGTTCAGCGCTGCTGCTGCTCCTGGATCCAAGAGATCCTGGAGGTGTCTTTAGCATCTCAGTGTCAGTCCTCTAAGGTAGACCAAACCTGGAAACCAGACACACAGGCTAAGACTACTCTTTTGATAAGGTTCCAGTAACAATCTTGCAAGTCTGAATGCCCCCCTCCCTCCTTTATCTTCATGAGAACTAGGGAGGATCAAGTCTGAGATGCTTTCTCAAATTACATTCCTGCTTCGGATTCAGGTTTCTTTTATCTGGCCATTGTCTTGGTAGCGGCTCTTCCTCCTGTTCCTCAAGGTTACTCTTACATCCCATTACACCGCCCAACCCTAAACAGCTCTGAACACCTGACAACAATCAAAGAAACTAAAATAAAATAAATAAAACATCAAAGATTAAAGATGGCAAGTGCATTGAAGTGAGGGGTCTTGGTCTCCCTCAACCAAAGACCTGGGTGAAGAGCCGGGTCTTCACCACTCTTCTGAAGAACAGCAGAGTGGAGGACATCCGGATCTTGGGGGAACCTCATTTCAGAGGGCAGGTGTTGCTACAGAGAAGGCATGATTCTGGGATCCTGAGAGATGACATTGTTTGATTAAAGGAACCTGGAACATGCAAACCCTGCAGGATTGAATTGGCTGGATAGATGTTATGGGAGACAGGCAGTTAAGCATGTTGTGTGAACGCAGCTAGTAGGTCCTCCCAGGATTTAGTCCTGGCTTTGAATCTGAGGATTATGGTCATACTTCAGTCTGCTGAGCTACGTTTAGCCCCTTCCACACACCTGTAGGAGGGCTGGTGGTGAATTAAGTGCCTTGAGTGATCCCTTTACCTGTAGCCCTAGTAGAGTTAGTTCTGGATGTCCTCAGGCCAGAAGAGAAATCTAAACTGCATTTCTGCATGACTCCAGGTCTGGCTCCAACTCCAGAGGATCTCGTCTGCTAATCTGTACCCACTCAGGTACAGTCAGAGTGGGAAAGAGTAGCACACATAGGCCCAAAGCTATTAAGCAACCTTTGAAATTGTGGAATCCTTGGTGCTCTCTGAGCTTGGCTGTTGGCTTGCAGACAGTTCATTACCTGACTAGGGAACATCATCAGTGCAGGGGAGGGTGGGGTTTGCTCCCTGTTTATATACGGTAGCTTGTCCTGCCCGTGTTGGTGGGGTCTGGTTTCCTCCTTAGTAGTTTGTTGATTAGGGTATTGTTTTCTGCTTGATTGTTTGCCTGGTGTTAATCCCTGCTTATCTGGGTGTTGGCTGCTGGCTGACAAGTGGTAGGCAGTGAAGATTTTTCAGTATATAGATCACACGATCCCTGCGCCTGGTACTGGTCAGTGGCAAGTTCTGGACACTGCAAGGGTAATCCCAGGTCTGCAGTAGTCAAGGTAGTGTAACTCAGGAAGGGTTACAGTTGGCACCCTCATCATAATTGTGCAAACACAGTCCCTACCACAGCTGCCACTTGCAAATCCAGTGACAGTTGTGTTTGTAGGGCACATTGAACCCAAACTGCCAAGCTCCCATTTTAGTCCATTCTACCCCATTGTGGTAAATACAACACTTTGAGGCCAGAATGTAAACACTATGAGAATGGTAGTTGTTAGTGGGTACAGTGATGACTGGAATACATAAAAAGGGTAGCTGTGTTAGTTTTATTTATCAGAATCACAAGAAGGTCAATTGCAACTTTACTCTGTGTTAGTCAAAATGAGCCCAGTCTCAGGTATCACACAGTAAGGATTCAAACAAAGGGGAAACACATAACAAAAACAGGCCACAAGGTTTCAGGAGACTGAAAACTCTCCTATAAAGGAGATATTGAGGGAACTGGAATTGGTTATTCCTGAGAATACTTAGAGGGCAAACAATGTATTAGGTCATTTAAAGCTGGGTTTGCACAAGAACCAGCTAGGCTGAAATTGGGTAGAGTAATACACAATTCTATATGCTACACAAACTCTTCTGTTGTTTTAGCATGTTGTGTGAATTAGGCCATTGCAAATAAATCGTAATGTGATTTCTTTAGGCTCTGCATGTGTGAATGTATTTGTGTTTTTTTAACCCAAGTTTGGGGTTAAGCGTGTCATACGAAACAGCCACTGGATTATCACACACAAGAAGGACACAGTTTATTTTCCTATCATCCATGAATGCAGGGCCCAGAATAATAATCTTAATTTACAGGAAAACATGTTCTGAATCAGTTAGGAAAACCAGTGACCACTGTCTCTCAAAGAAGCTTTAATCTGGATCCAAGGCTCCCTTCCAATGCTATAAACATCAGGGGTCTGATAGCACCTTTTCCAACTTAAAAATGTTATTAGAAGACATAAGCTTTTGTTCATCAGATGCACAGAGTGGCTAGACCAGTGGTTCTTAAACTGTTTGACCCAGTTACCCCTTTTCTCAGTCTCAAATAATGACATTATCTCCACAAAAAAACACACACTGTTGTTTTACACAAGTGACTTGGTGGCAGGAGTCCTAAACTAGATACTCAACTCACAAACAAGCTGTTACAAATTGCTCCAATGCCCGCAGGAGATGCCCAGGTTACCCCCAGTTTAAGACCACCTGGGCTAGACTGATGTAGGATTTAAATTGGGGTGAGGAAAAGGGAGGGGAAGGCAGGCTAGTTATGCAGATGCTGGTTACACGTGGGACAGATTATAAGTACCCTATCCATTAACAATTGTAGTGGGTTAAAAATCCATTGTGTTTGTTAAGACCTTCTGAGGTTGCCTGAAACCTTTTGATATACAGTACAGTATATGAGTTCAACAATTTCTCACTTAAAGGTACTGTTTTCTAAAACAGTCTCGAGGTCTGCTATGGAGTGTCCTGGGAGATTGAAATGCTCTGGTAATACCATGCCCTTATTTGAGTCCTACCTGATGTCAAACTTGTGTCCATGAATTATTTTGGGTAAAGTTGTCCTGCTTGTCCTACCTAGGATCCAGAGTGGCTTTGCTGGCAGATGATGGCATGCATCACATTGGAGGAAGAACATGTGAAGACACCTCTAATCTTGTATGTGTACTTTTGGGGGCCTGTGACTGTTGCTGGGAGAAAGGAGACATCTGGGTTTGTCGCAGGGTCTGGCTCCCATGTTGGCATCGTTGCTTTTTGCTGCTTATGAGAGTCTACTTCAAGTTGGGTGGATGTCTGTATGCAAGTATGGGCCTGCCACCCAGGGCCCGAGAAAGTGCAGGGTCAATATCCAGTATGGGCTGCAGCTTATTAATAATGCATTTGAGTGGTTGTCCACCAGTTGTCACCTACAGCTCAAGCCATCTAATACAGCCCTCCTCCTACCATGCCTCTCAATGCTGTGGTTCTGTGAAGCACTAATTTCCTGCTCTTCAGCCTGAAAGCATTGTTTTTAGTATTTTGTAATACATTAGAGTTGTGCTCCCAAGAGTACAGTCCAAACATGGTAGAAGAAAAAGCTGATGGGAAGGGAGATGAAAATAAGAAAATTCAAGCAACAGTCTTTAATGCATTACATTATGTAAAGCAAGCTGTGATGAACTTTGGGCTACTTAGGGAAGCTTTGATGATCTGCCTCAACTCTGTTCCTCTTTCTCCCAAGGAAGGTGTGTTCTGGTGTCTCCTGTATGGAAAAGCACAGGACAGCTGATGGCAGCCAGCAGCGAGTGGAAGTGGCTGCTTTTCACTGCCAGCTTCTTCCTATGGAAAAACCCCTCTTATTCAAGGTGAAAAAAAGACTGTGGGGCAGATACGGATATGCTATCATTGCCTCCTTAATTCAAACATTATTTTCTTGGGATTGCACGGCTACAGTGTTAGCCCAGGAAAGTACATACTTTCTTTAAAGAGGTGCCAGCTGGTACAACTTCAACATTTGTTCCAAAGTACTTTTTTGGCTTCAGATTCAAACCACATCAATCTGACAAATTTAAGGGAATTGACCAGAGTGCCAATCCGAGGTCTCGTGCAATTAAAATTACTCTTAATTGCAAGTAACTGAAACCAGTGAACTTTGTTTCATCTAATGTATTTTCACTTGGTGACGTTAGTCTGGGGAAAAATAGAGTTGTTTAAAACTTGCCTTATACAAGGTCATAATTATACTCACTTATGTCTTGGACACCTTGCAACTGGTCTCCTGCCAATACATTCATTCTACACGAGGCTGCCCTCAAAGACCACCTAGAAATTACAGCTGCTCCAGAATGTAGCGGCACGAGCAGCGATGGGCAAGCCTTGCTATGTCCATGTAACACTCTGCTACATGAACTGCACCAGTTGTCATTTGGCTTCTGGGTGCAATTCAAGGTGCTGGTTGTTACCTGTGAAGCCCTACATGGCACAAGGGCTGAATATCTGAGGGACTGATTGCCTTCTCTGTTGCTGCATCTGGCCTTTGGAACAGAGTCATTCCCCCCCCCCCAAGATACCTGCATAACCCCCACCTTGCTGGCCATCAAATGATCTTTAAGAAGTTGGCTATCGCCCCAGACCAGGGCCTAGGTGACTTGGATGGGTCCCCTTTAGTGGTGGGCATAGTGGGGATCTGTTGTGATTTCTTCTGTGGTCTCGCTCTGCACCTCGGTTATGGTTCAGGATGGGTCATGTACAGTTTTATATTTTATTGTGCTTTTAGCTTGTGAAGCTGCCCAGTCATTTGGAACTGGGTGTCTTAAGGAATGCGACATTATAAATAAATGCAGTATAACTGCACACATTCTGCAAGGGGATAAATTCTTCAAATGCATATAGAAGCACCTGAATAACCCATTCTGCATGATAATTTTTTATCTTTAAAAACAGATATTTGCAAACACATGTATAAGACCCCACAGTCTGATTTTTTTTGTCCTTTTGCTCCTAGTATCAGTCTAACTGGATCCACATAAATTTCCACATTTGGAAATTTCAAAAGAGAAGATAGAAACTTAGCTATCTGAGTCAAATCAGTCTTTCCTAAGCGTATGCCACCATCACATTTTGATTTAATCTGACCAGAATTAAAGCTAGGAAGAATTTTTAAGTATAAAGAGACACAGGAAAAGAGTGGTGATTTATTATGAAAAAAATACAAAATTACCTATACAATTGCTTTTTAAAAAAAATAAAATACAGCTTCCAATGTCATATGCAGCACTCAACACCTCAGTGCTCTTTATCCTGAGCCAGCCCACAAATGGAGGTTACAAGCACTTGTGAAGCCGAACTGCACAGTATTTAGCAAACCAGAAAGATGTACCAAACCCATCTTCCTGTAAGCTCTGAAAGACCAACATCATTAAAGTAACTGTAATTCATTAATAATACTGCTTGGCACTTTCTCCCACATGCTTTCTGATATACAGCAGCAGGATACTGAAGGTCCAGTAACACAGATTCTTATTTCTTTCAACAGATTTTTCAGACTTTGAATTAGGAAGCTTATGAAGATAAATGCGTGCTTCCATGCATAAGATCTTACATGGGTCAAGACGTGACAAATTTATCAATAGCATGGAAGGAACTGTCAGCCCTACGGGATAGACCAGATCAGGAACTGACTCCACTAGGACTATCTCCATTCTCAGGACTTAAGAAATGCTCCTGTCCTTTTGGTTTGTGTAATGGGTTCTAAATATTTGCTTCAAGGCCATTTCCCTGGGTCTCTACAGCAGTGTTTCTCAACTTTGGCAACTTTAAGATGTGTGGACTTCAACTCCCAGAATTCCCCAGCCAGCCAAGGTTGAGAAGCACTACTCTACAGGAACAGAGAAGGGAATTCCATCCCTCTCTCCTCACCCTGGGAAGACGGTAGGGCCAACAGCTCCCTTACTGCTGCTTCAAAGAGCCAGCAGGCAGCCAGCTCTTTGGACAGGTCTGTCAGTCACCGTTAGCCTTGAAAGCTAATGGAAACTCCACAAACGGGGGCAGTATAGCATTATAGAGTGGAGGCAGAAAAGAGGGGAGGACAGGTGCCTTTCTGCTTCATCAGAGAATTTATTAAGAAGGCTGTACTTCCCCAACCTGCTGTTGAATCTTAGGCTAACTGCAGATGGTGAGAGCTGCAGTAAAATCGCTCTCTGCAATCATAGACAAAATGCAGGCTTATAAATTTATTCTAGATTGAAATGCATGTGGCATTTACATTTCTGAAAATGCAGGGCACTTAGAATAAATTCCCTGCATTTTCAGAAGCTTCTTACATATATCTAAGAAATTTAGCTGTTTGTTAGAAGAGCGCATGAAACCACCAGCCAGTTATTTCTCAAGATACCACAACATTGTTTCTCCTAACCCTCATCAGAACTTCACCACTATTGGGGGAAAACACTTACAATTCAGGTAAGCAAAGCTGGGAGGTAAGATCTGGTACCTTACTGCAAGATCACCTCTTTTCCATTAATTGTCTTTGCAACTAAAATGCTGCCTTTTCCCCAGAATCTCAAGCAGGCAGGGGAGAAGATCCCTGAAGTCGAGGAGCCTTTCTGTACGCTATCGTATCCTCAGCCTTTTGTAATGTCACTTAGAACATTATTGGGAGATGAAAAAAATTCATCTCTAGCAGCTTACATAAATAATCACTGATGCAGTTCCAAGAGGATGGTATTATTCTACTAAATTGGCTGATGCCGCTCAGCAAGCTGGCAGCCGCGCTGTGCTTCTGCATCTTCAAGGGCAGCCTTAGGTAGAGCAAACTGCAGCGGTTACAGGAGAAGGGCGTGAGTTGCTCTCTTCAGCATCTCCTGGACCCAGGAAGGTTCACAACTGGTGGACCCGCCTAAGCTGGCCAAAGATTTCCTGGGCATGGCCTCCATCTGCACTCCAGCAGGAGCCACCCACCCGGGAAAAATCCGATGGCACACCAGACGCTTCGGGGGCAAAACACCTCCAGCTCCAGCAACAGCTGGAAACTCCAGGGAATCAGAAGCTTTCTACAGAAGCAGTGACTCCATCTTACTGGGACTGGGTCTCAGATGGTTCTTCCCTACCCAGGCCACGAGTCAGGGCATCTCCCCCATCTCCTGCCTGGCTAGGAGTGGAGGCGTAAAGTTGGCCTCAGCAGCAAGCTGAGGCTTCATCCCAGTCCAAGGGAAGGCCTCTCCCAGTGGCTTCACTGACATAGTAAGCAAGAGGGAGGGAGATGGCCAAGCCCTGGAACACCACACACTCTTATTACTATGTTATCCGTTTTACCTAACCCAGACACTTAGAATCTAGCGAATCAGGCCTCATACCAATTTTTGTACTATGCAACTAAAGTACTGGCTGCATAACTGGGGGTCAGGGTTCCAGAAGACACCTGTTTAGCCTCCACGTTTAAAAATGGAAAAAGGCAAATCTGCAGGGGAGGCTTTAATTTGGATTCCTGCACTGAGCAGGGCATTGAGCCAGATGGCCTCAAGAGCCACTTTCAATTCATTCCTTTTGTACTTACGGAGGGAAGAGTTTAATAGCAGCACCTGATCAAGTGAACTGAGTGTCTTTCCATGGTAACACCCTGGCACACTGGGCCATTTGCTGGGGGCAAGCCTGGAGTGTGAGGGGTGGTTCCACCTGCCCACACTCTGGGCAGGGGGTTGGACTAGATGGTCTTGCAAGTCTTTCCCACCCTTTAGATTCTAGGATTCAAAGCAAGAAACAGCTGAAGTAACTTCTGAAGGCATTCAGATTTAGTGGACTGCCAATAAAACCTTTTTTGGTATATAAAAAAATATTTAAAATACTTTTTATCACTCTTAGAAGCCAGTCAAAATGGCACAAGCAAACAGAGAAAAACGAGGCACCGGTGCTGCTGAAAACAGCCATCAATAAGATTCAGCTGCAGCTTAGGACTGCACAGCACGACACCAGGGGTACCAGCACTTCTCTAAAATTAGGCATAAGCAGAGGCCAAAAGTCCACTCCACTTTTTAAGATTTAGAGTATTAAAAGCAGACTGGTTATTTCTGCTAACACCTTTTAAAAATTCACAGCTTCAAAGCTTAAGAAGAATGGCAAAAAAGCCTACTTCTCTTTCAAACAAAATAGCTTCAACAGAGAGGCCAGATCAAATTTTCAGGAGGGAGAGCAAAGAAAGAGACACATCGCTAACCAAGCTCTAGGAATCAAGGTAGACATTCAGATGGATGATTATGGGCCATCAAAATGGTGTCAACTTTTAGCAACCGCATAGATTTTCTCCATGATGTTCTGCCTCCAACCTGGTCCCTCAGGTCTTCCAATGGTACCCCCTCGCCACTGTAACTGAGTCCCTCCACCTCGCTGCTGGTCCTCCTCTTCTTCCCTTTCCTTCCCCCTTTCCCAGCATCAGAGCCTTCTCCAGAGAGCTGGGCCTTTGCACAATGTGTCTGAAGTAGGATAATTTGGGCCTGGTCATTTGTGAGAACTCTGGGTTGGATTCGTTCAGTGATCTATGGGTTTGCTTTCTTGGCTGTCCACAGTATTCTCAGGAGTCTTCTCCAACAAGATACTCAGAACTCTCTGAAAAATGGTTGATGTATCCAGTAAAAATAAGGAATGAGTATGTTTTTGTGTTTTAAAAAAGAGATGATTCCTTGGAGATTGCTTTTCAGCATTTAGACTGTTATTTCTGTAAAATACAAAACCACTTTAAAAAATCTCTCTTGTATTCTGAAAAGTTTTTTTTTTAATGTATATTTATTTATTTATTGTTAAACTTGTATGCCTGGAGGAGTATACTTGCAGGACACTCCTCCAGTTACTTCAGAGGCTTCAGTGCTAATTAGGACTTTGTTCTGAAGATCCAAATCACATTACAGATCCCAGCAAATTCAGATTTAGTCTCTCTAGTCCAAGCAAAGGAAATGGAGATTGAATCCATTCTGGAAAGAGGTAAGCTAAAACACGCCAGGCAAATATTGCTCAGGGGCAATTAAACCGTCTTCTGTTTGTCAGTACTGAACTCCAGAACGTTTTTGTGACTTACTGATCGTGCCATTATAACGTACTGGGCACTAAGCAAGCACCAGTTGAGACATTAATTCTGATTGAGGTAAGAAGGCCGTGAAAAGGGAAGGAGGAAGTTCAAGTAGCATATTCAGAGGATTCCTTGATTCAACTATGGGATTTTCTGAGAAGTCACTCTATTCTTCCAGCTCAGACTATAAAAGAATGGCACCAGGGTGAATTTACCAGATGCACGCTTGCTTCCAACTGGGTTTAGTGTTAAGCTGAGTTGTGTGTCACGAAACCCAACGCATATTGTCCTCTCTGTTACAATTCATCTCGCAGCTTTGGTGGGTAGTCCATGCCAAAAAAGGAGGATGGCCTCCTGTGCACATCCCGCTCCCGTTTCACAAAGGCAGTAAAAGAGGAAACGCAGTTGCCAATAAAATGATCAGACTGGCCAAGAATATACAGATCTATCTGGGCAACTTCAGGTTGCAAATATACCACTTTTATCTGCAATGAGAAAACAGGCAGAATGCATCATTTACACTGTTCCTGGAAATAAGGGACCACAAACGAATAGCAAATGTGAGGTTCAGAGGTCCATATCACCTTAGAGCCAGGATTTCTGACAGCAGCCATCCCCAATCCACTGCACCCCCGATGCATTGTAGAATTACTTAATATTCATTTCCTAATATCAAACGCGAAAGCTTTTTTTCTACTGGGGTTGGTCTTTTATTTAGTCACTTTTCAAAACAATTATCTTCCCTTAATGGTTTATACTATAATCCATTTCATTCAAGATTAATAGAACAAATTTGTAAGATGTAAATTGTGCTGGATTGTGTCTGGGTGTGGTTTCTGCTGTTTACTCTTTCATTCTTTTATAATTATTATATTCTGTTTTTATGTTGTTGGTTTTGGGCGTCTAAATCAAACAAATTAAATTAAATTTTGGGGCATGATCCAGCCTCAAAATGGTGAGTTTTGCACAACTATACATAAGTTCAACCTCTGCAGAGATAAATACAATTTTCTTTGGTTGGGATGGAGATTACCTTTTGTTTGAAAAACTGCTGTATTTCTTTGGTATAGGGCTCAGAGTCAGTGGCAACGTACACGGCTTTTGCATCTATCTTCTTCACCCAGAGTTTGAGGGCTCGCTTGATCTCTTTCAGGTCTGGCAAACACATATCCATGGTCAGGGGCGCAGCGGTATTGCGATTGTAGCCCACACATTGTGGTGACGCCATTAAATGGGACCCAGCAGTGCCCTCCTTCAACATATTGCATGCATTTTTCTAACAGAAGACAGAAAGAAGGGAGGGTAACACGGTCAATACTGGCTGTTAGTCACGGTATCTATGTCATTAACTTCAGGGGTTAATGATTTTGTACTTCCTGATACCAATGGGGAACATGAGGGGGAAGGTACTCCTGCACTCACATCCTGCTTGTGGGCTGGCTCTAGCACCTGGATGGACACTGGAGAAAAGAAGTTGGAGGAGAAGGCAGCTTGTTGAAGTCTGACATTAATACTTGGGAAAACCACACAGTATATCATAAAGGGATTGATTGGTTAGCGCTTTGGAAAGAATGCAGTGATTCCCCAAAGTCAGCAAGGGTTTGTCAAGAGTGTCTGACCAGACTGACCCTATCCCTTTCCTGGTTGGTTGAACTAATTGCTTTAGTACACCGTGGCATGTTGTGGGCCTAATATAGCCAATCCTTTATTACAGTCAATGAGCAGATGTCGTAATATATCTTCCACTTCAACAAAAGCATCTGACAAAGTATTCCGAGATATTCTGACTAGCAAGTTAGTTAAGTGTGAGCTGGCTGGTCTATCTCTCAGTGTACTAAAAAATAGTGATTGACGGCTTCTCATCAAACTGAAATGATGTATCGACTTTGGTCCTAGGCTGGCACTCCTTCGATTTTTGTCTTAATTGCTTGGATTAAAAAAAAAATGGAGGGAACGCTTATCAGATTGGGAGATCAATCAAAACTAGGTGAGGCAGTTCAAATCCAGAAGACAAGTAACAACTAAAAATACCTGAGAAGTAGGCAGAAAATGACTCTATGATATTTAATAAATGCACAATTCTTCACTAATGGAAAGAAAAAACCCCAAATACACAAGTATAGGAGGTAGACGGGTGTGGAACGCTATGTACAAAAAGGATATTGAGATTGTAATTGATCAGGTGGTGAGACATGGCTGCTAAACAGCAAAAGCAATTTTGGGCCAAATCAATAGAAGTCTAGGAAGCACAACGCACTGAGTCCTGCATCCAGTTAAGGGCACCACATTTTAAGAAAAAAGCGGCAATGAAGATATAGTCAGAGGATGCTGAAGCTCCCAGGCTAACAACTTGACTCTCTCCCTCCTCCCATTTAACATCTATGGGCAACTGCTGGGTGAGACCTGCTGGCACATATCAGTATGCTGATGACACTCAGCTGTACATCTCTACCTGGCTGTCCAGGCACTTTACCAGCGCCTGGAGGCTGCGTGTTCTGGATGGGGAAGAACCGGCTTAAGCTCAACCCTGACAAGACTGAGTGGCTGTGGGTTTAAGGGCTTCCTGTATCTGATGATTTCCCATTGTTAACTTTGAAGGGGGTTACGTACCCCCAGGCAGAGTTGGTGCTCCATCTGGAGGTCCTCTTGGACTCATAGCTCCTGCTTGAGGAGCAGGTGGCAGCTTTGGCCAGGAGGGCCTTTGCACAAATGTATCTTGCATGCCAGTTGTACTCATTCCTGAGGCCCTGACCACAGTCACTCACTGCAATACGCTCTACACAAGGCCGCCCTTGAAAAGCATTCTGAAGGCATTCCAGTAGGCTTCTGGGTGCAATTCAAGGGGCTGGCTGTCACCTTTAAAGACCCCTTGTCTTTAATGGCATGGGGCAGATTACTTGTGGGACTGCCTGTCCCCTGGATCTGGCACAGTGGGCATGCTCTGGGTCCCCTTAATGAGACAGTGTCACCTGGTGGGCCTAGGAAGCACGCCTTCTTTGTCATGGTACCTGCCCTGTGGAACAACCTCCCCACAGAGATACAGACAACCCCAACCTTACTGGCCTTTGGAAGGCCATGAAGACCTGGCTCTTCTGCCAGGCATTGGAGCCAGGCTGTTAGTTTGGGAGCTCCAGCATGGGTGCCTGGCGTAGGTGTTTGGCCTTTTTAATGAGAGGGCCCTGACCCCGGTTTCTGGTTGTTTGTTTTATTGCTGTTTTATACGATATGTTCACCACCCAGAGTTTTGCCTTACTAATTTGATTAATAATAAAAACAGGTTCTTACAAGTTCTCTCTTGTCTTTGTCATTGGTGTGTAACCGAACACAAACACAATCATGGGAAACAGAACTTCTATGAGGCTCTGTCAGTCACATACCCAGTCTGAACCCACACGCAAATGGATTCCCACGTAGGGTCTGATTAGGAGTGAATTAATATAGGACTCTCCTTTATCCACCATCTCATCAGACCACACCACATAGCGCTGCAGGGGCCGGTACTCTTCCAGAACAGGAAACTGGGCTGGTGCACCCGGAAGGGCAAGGATAGGATGTTCAGAGGGTGGAAACCTAAAAGAAAACAGAACAGAAATAGAAACATGGTGATTCGTTCTTTTCTTCCTGGTGGTCAAAGGAAAGAAAGAGCTGCCAGCCTGGCTGAAAGTCTGAACCAAGTGACAGGAAAACTCCAAAGCACAGAGATCTTTTAATTGAATGTTTTGGTGGAGGCAAACCACTCTGAGCCTTCAGGAAATGAGCAGCAGCAGATAGAAAAATCCCTACATTTCCTATACTGTCAATGTTACCTAGTATGGTAATAAAATGTTTGCAATCCAAAAAGCTAGCTCAGGTCACAAAGAGAGGAATGAATAAATAAACAGTTTCGCTCGGTAGATATCAAGCAAGTAACTCCAGCAACTGGCAGAAATAAGCTACGCCACCATCTTACACAAGGAACGAGATGGGAAATAATCTTCAAAGCTCAACTTGCAAAGCATCTTGCTTGGTGGAAATATGCAGGAAGGCATTCCAATGAATGATATCGGCAGAGACAGGTCAAGCCAGGGATTCCCAGTTTGGAGAGATGAGGTCTGCGCTTGGTCTTTAGGTGGCTTTCTACTCTACTACCATATAATCTGAGAGATAATATGCAGTCTGGCCACAGATCTTCCCTATTCTCACTTGTTAAAAAGGCCTCAATAATGGATCAATCCTCCCGTGAAAGAGGATACCCCAAACTCAAAGCACCACTAAAAGTTCCTATGCAGTTCTATCAGTTTCCTGGAAAACAGAGGTAAATAAGGAAAGAGAACTTATAACACAGTTTATAAAAATATTATTTGTATATTTTTATTACTGCAGTTATGGAATTTGGCTTAGAAATACAGAGCAATTCTCCAGACACCCTGCAGTGCTTTGGGGGGTGGGGGTGACCTTGTTAAGAAACCAACACTAAAACACACTTCCTTGTAATTTAATCAGGAGCGAAAAACTTTGCAGAGAGTCAACATATTAAAACTTATTATGCTTCTTTACTGCCCAACATTTGGCTGAAACCAAAACAACTCTAGTGGAAACCCAGTCTTTCTTCTCCCAGCCTCAGTGATAAATTAATGCTGTATTAATGTGCCTTGTTTTAAAAAAAAAAAATTGCTATATTTTGCTGATTCAGGGTGGGAAGGCAGGATGCGTGCCCCTCTAATCTTACTATGAATAGACTGCCTACCCAGGATCCTGCCCCATGAGCAATCCCCAACTCATACTTGCTACCTTTGGTTCCAGTCGTCCTTATAAAAGGCACTGAAGGAGAGGCCTCCAAACAGCTCCGACCTATCAAACTCCACAGCAAATTGATCCCAGAAAGGCCCAAAGGGGTTTCCATCCTGCAAAAACAATGGGGGATGTTGATTCATGACAGCAGACCAAGGCAGAGGCAGGAGCTCTTTCCCAGCATCTCAAGGCCCTCTCCTGAGATCTGCACACCTGTTTGACAGCTAAACATGGATAAAAAACACTGCCAGAAACGATTTGCAAAACACACTGTTTGGGACACAACGGCCAACGAAATGGAATGGCAACGTGAGTAGAAAAGTTCTTGAATTTGCCCAGATCCTCAGGAGAGGGGAGGACTCCTACCTTCATAGGACAGGTCTTTTTGTCAGCGCTTCTCTGAGCTGCAACTTCAAAGCAATATGCCACTCTCTTGCCAGGAGGCCAGTGGGTAGGTGCCAGCTTCTCCATAAATTCCTCCAAGCTAATGACTCGGTGGTATTTTAGAAGAGGTGCCAGCTTGAAGTATTCTTTGTACGGAACATGCAGCTACAACAAAAAAGAGACCCACGTTTACACAAATACACTGAATGCATAATTACGGAACAATAACAAATCCACATCACAGTAAAGGAAAAACTGCCCGCTTCCAATTCAAAGAGGACAAACGGGCAAGTTGGATATACTCCTGCACCAAATATTTTGCCCTACAAAGGGAGCTTGCAACGATCTCCGCAGGTACATCAAGAGCTTTGAGTCCCATCCAAACAACTAACGACGACTCACATTTGTGTAGGGCGGCCTGTGATGCCGGTACTCAATCCAGGGAGGCACAGCTAAAGTCCGATTCATCGTCTTTGCAAACGCCAAAGAGCCCAGGAAATGGTCCGCCTGATTCCCAAATCTCCCTTGGAACAGAACGGAAAAGACCGTCTCTTACTCGCTGGGCAAGGAAAGGGCGGCGGGCCTGGACGGGCCTCACCGAGACTCTTCTCCTCTCATCGAGCTGAGCTGAGCTGAGCTGAGCGGCTGAAATTAAAGAGCTCTCAGGTCAAGCTGAGCAGGTGGGCGGCCGTGCAAACTGCACGACCGACCGACCGACCGGTCTTCAGATTCTGGTGCCCCCCTCAGCCACAGAAGCCCCCTGGGGGCTCCGGGCCAGGCCCGCTGCTTCTCAGCCCCCCGCCCCACCTCACAGGGCCGTTGCGAGGGAGCGCTGGGTCCGCAAGCCAGGCGCGGCCCGCGAGATGCCGAGCGCCATCTCGGAGACGAACGGCGGGAGAGGGCTTCGCGGGGAGCCCCGCGCACGAACCCCACCGCCCCTTGGCGGGGCCCTGCTCTGCGTGAGCTTCGGCAGCGGAACCCCGGCGCGAGAGAAGCGCTCCCCTTTGGGAAGGACGAGGGAGCAGCCGCCGGGGATGCGGCGGGGCGGGGCGGGGCGGCCGCGCGTCCACCCCCGATCAAAACACGCACAATCAGAATAACCGAGCGCAGCTGCAGGAGGCCGCGGGGACTCCGCCGCCCGCGCCCGTCCGCCCCCCCTTCGCAGCCCCCTTCCCCGTAAGGCCGGGTCAAACCCCCCCCCGCCGCACGGGGATGACGGGAGCTGTAGCACAGCCTCCAGGGAAAGGCGGCCCGTCTGGAGGGCGCCAGGTTGGCGGCGGGCGATGCGGGGGGTAAGGCCGCACCGTCCTCTGAGCCTGACGGCGGGGGAGCCGGAGGACGGCGGAGCCGGGCCTCACCCATGCAGGGGCAATAGAGCAGGTAGCCAGCAGGGTCCCAGCCGCCGTCTGCGCCGCCCAGGCGCGGAAGGGCAAGCAAGAGCAGGAGGCCGGAGCCCAGGCCGCCGAGAGCCGCCATGCCTAGCTAGGCCAGGCCCCCCGGGCCGTCTCCATAGATACCGGCTCGCCCCGCCCCGCCCCTCCCGCCAGGCCCCGCGCGCCAGGGAGGGCAGGCCGAGGTGACTTCCGGCCCTGGCCGGAAATGGCGCCATGGAGGCCTTAAGGGGCGCGAGCCAGCCCGCGAGAGGAAAATAAAGGCTGCTGGGCCGGGGGCGCCGCCGCCGCCTCGTCCCCCTCGGCTGCATCGCCGCCGCCTTCCCTCCCTCGCCGGCGCCTCCCGCCATGGGGCCTCGGCCACGCCCTCGGTTCCTACGGCAACCCTCGGGCCCTCCTCCCCTCCCTCCTGTGTCTCAAAGCGCCGGGACTGGACGGCAGAGGGGAGCCACTCCGGCGGCGGCGGCGGCGGCGGCAGTGGCGGTGAGCGAGTGTGCGAAGCACGGCAGGCAGGCAGGAAAGCCGCGTCGGGGGCCCCGAAGGCCGGGCGGGAGGGAGCCGCGCGCTCCGAAGTGCGCACGCGCGCTGGGGGAACGGCTTGGCGGGGCCGGCGGAACAGTTTGGGCCCCCTTCGCTCCCGGGGATCGCCCCCCCCGGAGTATCCCCTTCCAAGGCCGGTGGTGGGGGCAGCGGCGGGAGAATCCGGGCCAGGCTTCCAGCGGAGGAGCAGAAGCGACGAATGGGGGCTGGAGGGGCCTTTGGACCTTTTTCTTTAAGTTGGAGTCGCGCTGTCTTGGGCGGGGAGGAGTCCTCTCTCGGACGTGGGGCACCCTGGCCTTCCTCTGGACCAGTGTTATTCAACCTTGGCCGCTTTAAGACGTGTGGACTTCAACTCCCAGAATTCCCCCACAGCATGGCTGGGGAATTCTGGGAGTTGAAGTCCACATGTCTTAAAGCGGCCAAGGTTGAGAAACGCTGGTCTGGACAGAGCCACATCTCGGAGCTGGAAGGTTTCAGGTTCCGTCCAACAGGGTCAGGAAGGCCCCCTCCCCCCCTTGCTCCGTGCAACCGCCCTGCTTGGTCTCTGGAGGCCTGTGGGCAGCTCCCCGCCTAGGCAGACAAATGGCACACCTTCCTTTGTTCTGTTGCCACAAGAGAAGAAGAGAAACAGGGGACAGTTAGTCAACCTCTCTCCAAAAGGCAGACATATAGGAGGGTATAATAGAGTACTCTTGTATATGTGTACAATAGAGATTTTCTTTCCCTTCCTCTCCCTCCCAGTAGTGCCGTCTTGGAGTTCCTGTTCTAAAGATTTCTTGTGTGACTCTCTTATCTTTGAGGAGCAACAGGTAGTCTAATGGTGAAAACTGCTTTTTAAATAGATATAGATATTATATACATGCACCCAGTGTTTCCATGGGACAGATTATGTACATTTTACAGCTGTTTGCTGCAAGGGAGTTTTCATGTGATACAGAATGCTGGTTGGGCTAGTTCCTGGCCTGATTTAGTAGCCCTCTTCTTGGCCGTGTTCATCCCATGTGCTTCTCCATGGTAAACTGGATCATGGCACTCTCTGCTCAGTTTTCTGGGGTCACGCCACAGTTGACTAGTTTGTAGGTTACTGTGTCATGTAAATGCAGTCTACAAAAGGGATATCCTTTTGCTGCATTTTAAATGAGGGAAGCGACCTGTCAGTTTAGCAAGCTTATTGTCTCATTTGCTGATGTGGAGGGGAAGGTGTAGGAAAATTACTGGAGCTCGGAGTGTGTGCTCATCTCTTTGAGGTTATGTGACCTTGTCTTGTTTGACTTACTTGGACTGGGTGCAACTGAGTGAAAAGCTGCCATGTTTGCTCACCAAATTTCTGAGCAGGTACACAAACATTATCAGTACGTGTACTATCTGCACACCTAGTTCTGAATTAAAATAGAGTTGAGCCAGTGATTTATTTAATTATTTAATTTATATGCCTGCGATCCTTTTTCAGTAAGTACTACCATTTTTAAAATGTCTGAGGAGGGTATTTTCAGTTTGAGATGGCTGTGCATTTACAGCAGAGTACTCTGATGTGACTTCAGGTAACAGAAGAGGACATGTCCTGCTCCAAGGAGTTGACAGTTTATCAAGACAGTACTTTATTTGACTTTGAAGTCATTCAGAAATAATGCTATTGTTGTGTAGGAATTATAACCCAGTAGTAAATACATTCGTTTTGATAATAATTTGGTATATGTATAACTTGATCCAGTTCATCCTTACTCAGAATAAGTCCAGCAATGTTCACTTTATATTTGTTCCCTGTTATGGACATTCTTGCATTGAATTAAGTAGATAAGTGAGTAATTGATCTTTGTCCAACCTTCATCTTTGCTGTACAATTGGTTTCTAAATCAGTTGTTCTTACCCCCAAATATATTTTCCAAACAGTAGTGGGGAAAAATGCAAAACAAGACTTGCTTTCTCCTATACTGAGCACTCTGTAGGGTCATCCTGGCAGCTTGCCTTTATTAGATGGAGAAAATACTTAAGCAAGATAAATGTTATCATGGTCAAGTTTTGCAAAAGTTACAGAGTACCTCATACTGAATCCAAAACCTGTCATCTCAGCAAATAAAGCCACAAGATGAACTAGTGCAGAGTCAACTATGAGACATTCCTGCAGTGAAAAATGTATAGTAGCTCAGTCTTTTCATTACAGAAAAGCTACTGCCGTTGACACTCCAGATAAGAGTTTTTCTTCTTAGTTTTGAGATCAGCATTTTCAGGGATGGGAAAACACCCCAACTGTTTCTTAAAGATTGATGCTCATAATTTGGAACTGAAACCCTGGTGCTTAAAATTAGGGATATAGTGAAAAATGGGTGCTGCTCTGCCTTGTATGTCGTTACTTCCCTTATGAGTGCATTTGTTCCTTCCAGGTGCAGAACTCTTTCTACTGAAGCTTTTGAAAAGGGTTGGTGGATGTGACTGGACCAGTGAGATGCTCTTGAGCAGGAATTCTACTTTGTGTGGCCCTCCTCTGTTAGGCCTGCCATGACAGCATTCTTCACCAGCGTCCCAAACTGGATTCAAGATGCAAAGCAGGAGGAGGAGGAGGTGGGCTGGAAACTAGTGCCCAGACCCAAAGCTCGAGAGAGTGAGAGCCAAGGAAGATGCCAGTATGAGCTATCTGAAGCATCCTTCCCTGGTGTGGATAAATTGAGAGCCAGCCCAGAACAGAGGCCATACTGCTGCCCTCAGCTGCACTGTGGCAAGGCCTTTGCCTCCAAGTACAAGCTCTACAGGTATGCAATGTAACCGGGGGGGTAGCTTAAGACTGGACCTATTATATAGCTATATAGCTCACTTGGTTTCAGGGGAAGGAGGGGACGCGCTGCTGTCTTGAGCAGGTTGGCAGGAAGGGTAAGATGCGTTTAATGACTAGCCTGTTATAGCTTGTTCTGACAGTCATTAATCACCCGGGAGCAAGATGGGCACTTCAGAAAAGCGGACCCAAATTCCTGCCTCACTTTTGCAGTACAGTATTCTTCCCTGAAATGTTAAGTTTTTGGAGTTGCAAAACTAAAGCTCAATTCTGGGGAAGTGTCAGAACGTGAAAGGTGAATATATGGGAACGTTTCTCTGTTGGCTAGCCAGGGATGCAAGATGGAAGAAAGATTGCATATGGCTGCTTGTTTGGGAAGAGCAGGGGACTTGAATGAGATTCATTCTGACTTTTCTTTGGTTTCACGTTTCACAGCAGAGTGGGAACCTCAGCCTGCCCTGGTTTTGTAGTGTATGTTTGGGACAAAGCAATAAAACATTTGCAATCTTTGTTTCTTTTTCTGAAAAGGCACCTGGCTACGCACTCTGCCCAGAAGCCCCACCAATGCATGTACTGTGAGAAAATGTTCCACCGGAAGGACCACCTTCGTAACCACCTTCAGACCCACGACCCTAACAAAGAAGCTCTCCATTGTCCAGAGTGTGGCAAGAACTACAACACCAAGCTTGGCTACCGGCGTCACCTGGCCATGCATGCAGCTGCCAGTGGGGACCTCAGCTGCAAAGTGTGCTTGCAGATGTTTGAGAGCACCCAGGTCCTGCTGGAGCACCTCAAGGCTCACTCCCGGAGGCCATCGGGCAGCGTGAAGGAAAAGAAACATCCCTGTGACCACTGCGATCGGCGCTTCTACACCCGCAAAGATGTGCGGCGGCACCTAGTGGTGCACACGGGCCGGAAGGATTTCTTGTGCCAGTACTGTGCCCAGCGGTTTGGCCGTAAAGACCACCTGACCAGACATATGAAGAAGAGCCACTCCCAAGAACTGCTGAAGATCAAGGCAGAACCCGTGGACATGCTGGGTCTTCTGAGCTGCAGTTCGACAGTGGCGGTGAAGGAGGAGCTGAGTCCCGTCTTGTGCATGGCGTCCCGGGATGTGATGAGCAGCAAGAGCTTTCCTGGGATGCTTCCCATGGGCATGTATGGGGCACACGTCCCAGCTATGCCCAGCTCAGGGATGCCCCACTCACTAGTCCCCAACCCTCTTCCAATGGGCATGAGCTATCCTCTGGAATCATCTTCCCCTCCACAGCCTCCCCCAAAGTACCAGCTTGGATCTACCTCATACTTCCCAGACAAAGTACCCAAGACGGAGGTGGACAGCTGCGTGGCAGAGCTCCCTGGAGGCCTTTCGCTGGTAGCTGGTGAGCCATCCTCCTCCTCGCCTCAGCCGGCTTCCCTGGAGGAGACGCTACTCTCCAAGAGCCCCGCTCTCCTTTCTGAAGCTCTCTGTGCTGCTAACATGGACTTTTCCCACCTCCTGGGCTTTCTTCCCTTGAACCTTCCATCGTGCAACCCTCCTGTCTCCTCGGGGGGGCTAGTTATGGGTTATTCCCAGGGGGAGACCCAGTCCCTCCTCACCACCTTGCCACCACAGGAGTCGTCATCAGGAACCACGGCCTCCCTCGGCTTTGGAGCGCTTCACCCATTGCCCTCGGTGTTTTCCCCAGGCCTGGGTGCCACCACTTTGCCACGTTTCCACCAAGCATTCCAGTGAGAGAGCTGGACAAGCAGAGCTGCTCTGGGCGCATGGATAGGGGACTGCAAACGTGCTCAGATTCGCTGTCTTTCCAGCTTTGGGCTGTGGAAAGCTTCAGGAAGGACTGGAACTGCCCCGTACATTTCAATGTATGCCCCAGTCCTGGACAGGGAATAGGTTGCAGTGAATAGAATTTCAGGTATTTTTCTTTTTACATTGCTGGCAGTCAGGAGCCGTGTATCCTGCTGAGACTTAGGAGGAGCTTAAGTCAGGGTCTCTTTCAAATTAGGGCCCAACACATATTCTGCAGTTCTGTGTCACTTGGTCCATGCGGCAGGAGCTCCCCTTTCTGCCCCCGCCCTCGCCCCCACTACTTCTGGTGGTTATTCCCTTGATGCTGAGCGTGTGGTGTGAGTGCAAATCAAACTCTTCCTTTGGAGCCGTTTCCTTATGATGTATTCCTGCAGAATCATGTTTACTCAATCATTTCCCACTATTACAAATCAGGTAGTGCCACAAACACAGTCAGTGTTTCTGGCACAGCTAATACACTGTTTACACAGTGAAATCAGATAGCTCTGGTTTCACCTCACTACTACTTCCATTTCTTCCCCTGTGGGGAAAATAAACTGACTTGGAATAGCTTCAGCTTTTGCCAGTTTAGTTTAGCACTCTAGGTGTGTGTTTGTTGTTTTTCCAAATTTCTGAACAGGTCAGAAGGATCCTCCGATATAACAGGTTAACTGATTTTCTGCGTTTGAGAGGCTTTCCCGAAGGACGTAAGGGTGTAGCGATAGCGGCCCTCAGCGGTGGACTGTTCATTAAAGGTCATCCCCATTCTTACTGGGACTTACTGTTCAGCAGCGAGGCCCGTCGTTCTGTCCGGGTGAGGTTTTTTTTTCATCTCCTTGGCTGTTCCGACACAAGCAGGCTCACTGAGGGGTGATGGTGTTTGGCCTTTTGGCCTCAAGGAAATGTTTGTTTCAGCTTCCTGGGGCCTTTAGTCACCTTTGCTTTTAACCGGCAGCACCCACTCCCCCTGAGCCCACCCACAGCACGCAGCGCACCAACCTTAGAGGAAGGGAGGGTGGGACAGATGCACAGGGCTCAGCTGAGGTGAGGCAGCCTGCCTTTTCTGCTGATTAAGCAACACCGAGGTCCCTTGCTTCTTAGGGGGAGCTCAGTAACCTTTGGGGGTGGGAAGGGTAACCCAACGGTGTCATGTTTTCATGCCCCATTCCTGCAGGGTTGGTTGGCCTCGAAGCTCCATAGCTCTGATGCTCCCCTCTCTCCCTGCAAGGTGCTGAGGGCTGGTGTCCCAGCGTGAGCTCCGTACTTGAGCAGCACAGAGCAAAAGTAAAATGAAGATAGCAGCCTGCAACATTTGCTTCCGTCAGGAAAGTAAACTAAAGCAACAGGAGAAGCAGTGAGACTGTAGAGCAGCGTTTCTCAACCTTGGCAACTTGAAGATGGGTGGATTCCAACTCCCAGAATTCCCCAGCCAGGTTGAGAGACGCTGCTGTGGAGACTTCCTCTTGTCTGAAGCATTTGGCTGCACCAGGTGCCGTTCCTTGTCGGCTTGTGTCTTAGCTTAAGTTATGGGAGATTTGGAGTGGGCTGAACCTTTGCAGGAGAGCTGGGTCCTCCGGTGCTTATCCCAGAGTGGCTGCCCAGCGTCTGCTTCTCCTTCCTTCACTTGCAGGCTGCTTGGCATTTCACCTTCCTCTTCGTTCAGAGGCGGATGGTGTTTGAAAGGTCGGAGGCTGCAGTTCCGTCTCCCGATCTTCCCAAGGGCTACAGAATGGCACTCCGAAGGGATGGGGGGATTAGCCCTATTTTTAGGGAGGAAGGACAAGAATGGGAGTAGGAGTAGGAGGTGAGCCCCCAGTCCCCCCTCAGAATGTCCATGGGGGATTAAATATGGGATTAAAGTGACTCTCAAGGGCGTCATATTCCCATTCCCGTTCTCACCCTTAACTCCCCCTTCCAAAAAAATCCACAGGGATACTGGGGGCTCTCCTGGCTACCTCCCTCTGTCCTACTTCCCCCTACATTCTCCAGCTTCTTCTCAGCCACCTGGGTGGACTGTGCTGTATGTATTACAGTGAATACCTCATGATACCTTTTCTCTGCTCTTGTGTTATTACCCTCCTCGCGCCCTCCCCCCACCCCCACCCCGTGGCTGCCTGCAGCCTCATTCGGAGTCAGTCCACCTGCATGCGTTTCAGGGTATCTCCATGGGCCCCTTCCTTTTACCTCACACGCAGGGGGCTGAGCTACGGGGTCGGCTACAGGTGTCTTACCTGCCCAGGTATGTTTAGGCTATCTCTGCAATAATTTCTCTGGTGCGTTTTTTGGTCTCTCTGAATGCCTGTCCTTAGCAGATGCTTTAAAAAATGTGTCGTAATTCCAGATTGCTTTTAAAATCTTGTGTCCATCCCTACCAACTTCCAATATTTGCTATTTCATATACAGCGTCCCTTCTGTCATGGGCATAGGCCTTACAGGCTGGGCATAGACAGCCTATCTCTCTTTGTGTTCTTCATTATCTGTTTAAGGTTTTGCATAATACTTACCTCAGCAGTTGTGCGTGGCACTGAGTTCCACAAGCCATGCTTCCTGATCTTCCTTGTAAGACGTTGCCTTTCTTATTTCAGTGTGTGCCTTGCACTGGGTAAATTGGAGAGTGCCTGGGCTTCTCCTGATGATTCAGTATTTTTAAATACCTCGGTTGCATTTCCTGTTACTCTCTTTTCAGAAATAGTTGCACATTCTCCTCTTATGCAATCTTCATCACATCTCTACCTCGAAACCTATGAAAAAATTCCACACTTCAGTTTCTTCAGGATGGCATTTGACATAGAGCTGATTCAAGAGATCATATTTGCTGAGTTGGCTTCATTTGCAGCTTTCGGCAGCTGCTGTCTCTTCCGTTGCTTTCAGCTTTATAGTTTAGCGAATGTTATGTACAAGAGAGTGTTCCAGGTCATAAACCTTCCTCTGCTGGAGTTGCTTGTCCCTTTGTTTCATCATCCAACCAAAGATATAGGATTTTAACAAAAGCCAGAGCATTTTTGGACTGCAGACTTGACATTCCTATTGTATCAAAAGATGACTCTGTTAAAAGTTAGAAAGGGGAGAGTGGGTTTATTTCGGCCATAGATTCAACATGGATGCTGAAGCAGCAGCGGTAGGTTAGATTAGTAGTTTGTTCAGCCTGATTTTCTGCAGACCAAACCTGCCTGCTGCTGCTCAGACGGTATTGCAGTAAACAGTGGCGTTCAGTAAAAAAGTGATACGAGAAAAGGCAGGGGAGATTTGGCTTCAGTCGTCTTGCCAGCGAAAGAGCTGTAAGATCAAATGTCCATACGCAGCACTGATCCACTCCCTCTCCAAATCCGGGCAGCACCTTTCCAAAGAAAGGTGGTGGTGCTGTAGATTGGCCGTTGCCCACAAAAGATATTTTTGGTTTTGGTTTTTCTGTGGCGTTATGGTCAATGAAAAGGAAGCTTGTTTTGTGCTTTGGGGGAGTACCTAAAAGGGTACTTATCCAGGTAGCTACAGTTGTAGCCTTTTAAAGAATAGAGGGTATAAAGTTGTGCCTCACAAATCCAGGAATGTCTCGTTGCTTGTCTTTTGCTGACAGTGGTCCTCGGTGAGGTAAGGGCTTCCATGAACTGGCCGGTCTCCTACTATAGAAAATAAACTGGTTCTTTCAATCGCAGTATTGAAGAAGCAGGATGGGGGAAAATGGAGTGATGATTCTCAATAGTGGGGGAAAGGCAGTTGCTGTTGTAGACGGCTCTCAGTCCTGAACCAAAGTCGTCCTGGTTTGCAGGGAAGGGGAGAGGTTGCGTGACTTGCAAGTTTCACCCTGGAGTAAAATTGACCAGACCTGAAGCCAAATGGCCTGGTCAGTTTCACTGCTGGCTAATGAGCACTTAAAAGGGAATTGACAGAGCCTCCCCAGGCCAGAGCTGGTGCTGCCGTGGAACGGAGGGAGACGCCCTTCTCTGCGCTCTTCAGAGAAGTAGTTTGTACATGGCCTCAGATATTTGGGGCATGTGAAAAATTGGAAAGCTTGAGGACCTTGCCTTGCAACTTGTTAATATTTCCTTTTGGTGATGGGTTTATGTATTAATCTATTTCCAGACATTATCACATAATGGCAAGTAAACCAACACTGTGCCATTAAGTGGGTGGAGCGGAAAAAATTGTGTTAAACTCTGGGTCAGTTGGTAATGAACTGGCCTTTAATTGTGCTTTCCAAACGGCCAGGTTTTTTAAAATTCTTAAGCCACGTCCTTGCGCTCGCTCCTAAGTGTAGTCTCTTCTTCATTTATGTAGGATTTGTTTTCCTGTGATGTGTTTATCTTTACTGAACTATTTGCACAAGATGGCAAAAAAAGGTCTTTTCCTCTCCTCTTCCTCACAAAGAGGAGGACGGTACCTTCATTTTTCCCAGGCTCCTAGAGCTGACGACTGATAACTCACAACGAGGGGATCCCATCCATGCCCTGGAAGATGCGATAGGATCAGACCTTTAGGGAAAGGTCTCGGCTGTGCTCAATGCCAGCTCTTGCCGCACGAAAGCTGGTAACAGGAAGGTGACTTTAAGGCATAGTCAAGGGGAATGATGTAAGATGCTTCAGTTGCCTTTTCTTCTCACTAATCCCATCTCCTCCTCTCTGCCTTTTAACCTTTTTATTAAGGAAAGTCGTCCCTTAGCCTTCGGTGCCAGGCTTAGCTCATGCCCTCCTCCGTCTGTACTTCCTGAAGTGTTTTTTGTTTTTTTCCTCCAGTTTTGCTTCATCAGCTGCTGGTTTTGCTGTACGAGCCTTGCCGCTCTTCCTTTTGCAAAGCTCAATCACGGGAACGACATTTTAGGCTTCTTATTTTTAGACCGAGTCATTTCTTCCCGTTCTCTTAGCAGTAAGTTGAGTGATTTTGTTTTGCCAGTTTTGTTTGGATCTGTTTTCAATGTATATAGTGAATCTATCAGATTATTTGTACCTTCTCTTTAACTGGCTAAACTCTTGTGATTTTTTTCTCCCCCTGAGAGAACAAGTTACTCAGGATTTGAGAGCAAAACCTACTGTGTGCTCCCGTCCCCAGAATCCTCCATCCTCCCTTTCTGTATCCAGAATATGCCTCGGTTTATTTTCTTGCCATATTCAAGGGGTTACCCATCCCTAGAAAAACATTCTGAATTCTTCCCTCACCGCCAGTGGGATTAATTTTAATTTCCCCATTAGAAAGAGGCCACGCGTAGTCCTAACTTTTTAGAGTAATCTATGGGAATCAGTACTTAAACAGAAAATATCCCCATTAAGGTGAATTGTTTTAAGTAAACTCTGTAGTAAGAGACCACCGTTCTCTGTATTTGCTGTTTGTTCTCCTCATCTGCCTCCTATAAGCTTGGGGGAGACTTCTTTTATTTGACCCCTCTGTAATTCTGGTTTGTTTAAAGACTTTCTGCATTTGATGGTATGGGGAATATAAACTTATTTTGGATTACAGGTCCCATTGTCCCCTTATCCTTGGGCATGGAAGCTAAGGCTGATAGAAGTTAAAATCCAAAATAGCTGAAAAGTCATCACGTCCTCTGCCTCTGTGGTATGCTCACAGCTAGTCCATGAACCAATACAGAATGTTCCCTCTCCTGTTTGCATGTTTTGTGTTAACAAATCCAACTTCCCACAATTATTTATGAAATTAGCAACATTGGGACTTCGTCACAAGATGCCAGTCAAGAATGGGAGTGGGGGGGGGGAACAACACACATTTGCAGCCCAAAGAAACAGTGTATGTTCTCCCCCCCACACACACTTTAGATAAGCTGAAGTGAAAACTATTTCCTGCCCAATTTTAGGGTTTGCCCTCAAGTCTCCCTCGTTAAATTTCTGAGAGTTGTGGTTTGGGTTAAAAAAAAAAAATACTGATGTGGCATGTTCAACGATATTCTTCTCCCACATGCCTGCAGCATGTGAAAACGTTTCTTGCTGGGCCTAACCCGGAAGTGAGGGGATTGCCAAGGGACAGGGATGACAGCAATGCAAATATGGGAGGGTGTTGCATAATGGTCTCCCCCCCCCCAAAAAAGCCCTCAAAACCCTAAATCTCAGAGGTTATGAACTTCCTCTAGGTTGGCCTGTGTTCAGGCCAGCTGGCCTCTTCTATTCCTGCAGAATGATGATCGCGTATCATACGTCTCTACCGGTGCAGAGAGGAGAACGGAGAAAGCCGGTCAGGCAGGACAACCGTCTCACCTCGATTTGAACAGCAACTAGGAATTTGGTCCTTCACGTCACTCTCCCTGCAATGGCTGCTTGTTCCTCCGAGCAGCAAAGGCCAGTCACTTACACCAGTGTTTTTCAACCTTGGCCGCTTTAAGATGTGTGGACTTCAACTCCCAGAATTCCCCAGCCAGCTGGGGAAACATAGCTGGCTGGGGAATTCTGGGAGTTAAAGTCCACACATCTAAAAGTGGCCAAGGTTGAAAAACACTGGCTTGCACAGGTAGTTTCATTCTGCAGAGGAATGATTTTTGTGCATACCTGGGCGGGAACAGAGGCTGAGTGGGCTGTTTTGGAACGCCTCTTTCTCCATACCTTCCAGTGCTTCCGGCCACCTGAACTAGTTGGCCATTGTCCCCCACGTTTGCCCCCCTTCCGTCCCTCCCCCCCCCCGCTGGAACCGCTATGGCCTGATGCTGAACTCCTCCCCCAAATCTAGCACTTTTTCTAAACACAGCAAATGACCTCTTTTATCAGAGTATTGTAGGACTTCTTTCAAGTCCTGGTTTTTAAAAGATTGAAGTGCCATTAGGAAGCGTACAGCTCATCACTGTTCAGTTAGGTTTTTCTTCTGTCTTACAGAATTGAGTCTAAAACGAAAGAGGGTGTCTTTGTTTTTTAAATGAAATTGCTTATTAAAACGTTTGGAGTATGATGTCTCCTGTTCGTTTGTAGCTGGCAGTGCGCGTGATTCACTAGCTGCTACGCAGGTGGCGTCTACCAGTGTGGAAGCAACGCTGGGCCACTTACAAGGGTGAAAAGCTTTTGCGTCGGAACAGGGAGGACTAGGCTCCTTACATGTATAGTAGTAGTTTGCACAATGGGAAGTGGGTTGGAACCCCCAAGCCAAGTTTTTAAAGGGCTTTTTAAATCCTGTGAAAAACAGGGCCTCGCTGGGTACGCTGCCACCGTTTTGGTTCATGCACCCAGTGTAAAAACAATCAGAAATCACTGGTGCACTAATAAAGTGCTGCTTTTCAATAAAATGACTTTTACTGGTCAAAGTATATTAATGGGAAGTGTGAAAGCAAGTGAAAATTCCCCAGCAGAATTGAAGCAAAACACCAGGTTGGCTGGCACACAAACGAGGGAACGAGCAGGCCGGGATTGGAATTGCTGCATCAGCTGCATCATGCACGCGCACTTCTTTTAAGGCAAAGCTGCACTGCTGACAGTTGGCAACTGGCTACTGAATCACACAGTGTATAGCATAAGGATGTGGTTCTCCTATAAGGGGGAGGGGTGTTAACATGCATTGCAGCCCTTTGTTTTCAATCCTACACTTGTTAATTTTACCATCCTGGAAGAGAACCAAGTAGCTTTTTTTCTGGCAAGAGTTGTTGCACCCATTTATGAGAACCGAGGAGGTTACCGTCTGTCAGTTTTTAGGTCCTCCTGATCTACCCCATCTTGCTTGCGTCATACGTAGAGTATGAAGATTTTGAAACACAGCATGAGCCAGTAACCATCATGCTGACTGTCCAAGGCAGTGTTTCCCAACCTCGGCAACTTTAAGATGGGTGGACTTCGACTCCCAGCATGCTGGCTGGGGAATTCTGGGAGTTGGAGTCCACCCATCTTAAAGTTGCTGAGGTTGGGAAACAGCGGTCTAGGGGCTCCATGGCCTAGAGCCATTCTGGGAACTGAAGACAAGGCTGACCCAGCAACTCCCTTTTTAAAAACCAGGCAGGGGCAGGAAAGCTAGTAGGATTTAAAAAACAATTTATGACTTAAAATTCTTAGTAATTTGTAGATTACACGATATACATGTACAGCTAAAGCCCTTTTGCTCTGTACAAGAGAGCAATCATGGCTGATTCCAGATGCATCCGACTGCAACTCCCTTTGTGCCCAAAAAGCATCAGGGCGAAAGTGCCAGAAGGCGCTAGAAAGCTGCTAGAGAAATTCTAGGGCGATCGTTTCCTTGTTAAACCGGCATAATCAATTGTACTCCAAGTAGCCTCTCCTTTCATCCCAGGAAGGTTGTGGCAGCAATGACATAACAAAGTTAAAGAATCCAAATTTCTCTGCATCTCAATTTACTCCTGTGAGTAGTACAAAGGATTCAGCATCTCCAACTCCAAAACAAACGTTTCTCCTCATCAACAAGGTACAGAAGCACCAATGCTCTAAAAAGGACAGAGGCTCGGGGGGGGGGGGAATTGCCTGGACCCCCTAGTGCCTGTAGGAAAGCATCTTCTCCACGCTATTCCCCTCAATGTGGAAATGTTTATCAAATGATCACACATCACAGTACCAAATTAGGCAAAACCTCCCATTTTACAGAAGTCCGATTGCCCACTTCCACCCCTGGCATTGCAAGCAGACTAATTTCCCAATGAGAACAGCGAGAGCGTTACCTGTGGATGGTGCCTTGGAAGTCTGATCATGGCAAGGGACCAAGAATATCTACAAGACGAATCGGACAACAGCGTATTTATTTACATTTGGGCTCAAACAATACATTAAAAATACAAGGCTGACAGCATGGCTAGAGCAGATCCGATGGGGCAGAGGTTACCTAGGGGAAAGTGACCCACTCGAATACTCCACGTCAAACCAAAGTTCACCAAGGAATCCCTCGGCCACAAATCCTGCGGCTCTTAGCCCAACCTTGATTGTGGCTGATGCGCCCTTGGTGTGGTAAGCAATGAGATGGCATGGGGAGGTGGCGAGGGGCAGACGACAGCCAAGACAGCCTCTCCAGACGATACTGGTTTTGCTTGTGCCTTGTGGAGAATGTTGCAGACCCTTCATCCATCCACGCAGGGCAAGAAAAGCGGGGACGGGGGCAGTGGAGGGAAAGAGACGTTAAAATAGACATCATTAAATTGTGAGAAATGCATGTTTACTTATTCTAAGATATGCTCACAGAAAATGGAAGAGTTTTTCTCCACATAGTGCACGTAAGATTCACCATCAGGACAGATCAGGTAGAATGTCTGGAGATTTTTTAATTCTTGGGCGAAAACACGGTGTGAACTGCTCTAGGTCTCAGGAAAAATCTCATCACAACTTTTTTCAGCAGTTTTAAAAATCAAACCCATTTTCTGGTAACACAGAAAAAGGTGTGGTTTGTCCAAGGAGTGTCTTTAACCATCTTCCAGCAACTAGGTTCAGGTTGATTTGCAAACTCCAAATCAGGGCAAGAAACTTCCACCTTCGGGATTGAAGAATTTTTCACTTGCAGCAACAGGAAAAGATTGGCGCGTACATGAATTAATTTGCAGATCCCTTTCCAAATATGTCGTTTGCACAGAGGTCAATAAGGGACAGAACTGAATGTCTAATTTCTAAGGACAGACCTGAACAGGGGAAGAACATGACTCTGCCAGGACTGCCGGTGATGGGTGGAGGGCGGGGGACGTGGTTTTACAAATTCCTGCAGAACCGGGGGGGGGCAGGCAATTCCTCTCTGAAACGCAGGACTCGCCCAAGTCCTTTCCTCTCTTCCACATTGCCACAGCAGTTCTCTGTGTCTGAGCCACGGATTCCTCAGCACATGAACATGGCAAGCTTGCTCATTTTTCTGCTTACGGTCCCTCGTCTCACCCAAATCCAGGAGTTAGCGGGGAGGGTCCAAGAAGTTTCCCCAGAATTTCCCCAGGACATCTGAGCTGTGTTCTCCAGTTTGCTGGCCTGTTTAATTTTCAGAGCAACAGTTCTGCGTTCCTTATCATTCATCATTTAAAACTCAAGGTAGCGTTGCTGCCTGCTGAGACTTTTGGCACAAGAGAAAGTGGGAGGGGCAGGTTGGAAGATTTCAGTTTGAAAGCCCCTTCTGAAAAATTGCACTTGTCTCGTTCTGAAATAGCACCTCTGTAGCACCAGGACAGAGAGTTGCTGAAACCAGACCACACAAGAAACTTCAGCAAACCATTTCTAGGAATCTTTCCAGAAGCCTGCGGTGCCCGCCGTCTTCTTCCCAGCACAGGCATAGCAAAAGGCTATTGAAGAATCTCTCTCCCTGAACTCGAGAGTAATCACTGCAATCTTGGGTTACTGTCTTGATTTTGAAAATCAGACGAAGGAATATTCATTGAAAGGGGTGGATTGGAGTTTCTAAAAAAACCCTTATATCCGCAAGAGAATAAAAATTAAAATGTAAAGAATCTATACACCCTTCCCCTCCAGGAGATCCCCTGATTCCACGGACACTGTGCCAAAGATTACATTCCAAGAGTTGAACTATTTTTTTTATTTCCCGTGTCCTGCTCCCAAAGGATTTTGTTTCCTTGGGAGAAACAGGAAAAAGTTCCCCACTTCCTTCCTAGGAGGAAACCAAAGCATGGTGGCTTTGTGCCATCTGGTGTCACAGTGCCTTCAGTCTATTTTCACAGCAGCATAAATTTTGCGGACAAACATGTAGGCTGCATAGAAGCCGATGGTCCCCGTCAGGAGCCAGAAGGACAGCACCATGAGGGCTGTGTAGCCGAAATACAATAAGGAGGGAATGAACTCCACAATGTCCAGCTGAAAAAGAACAAAAACCAAGTTAGAGGAGGAAAAAAAGAAGGGGATGGCGGGGGGAAGAGAGAGCTCATCCCCATTAGCTCCCCTTCACCAGGGAAGAACAGTTCAGGGACTCTCTCAGCCCCCCAAATATGACGCCCACCTTTAAGAATGTGGCCACCCATTTATATTTTTGCTACCACGTAACTCTCCCTGAGCTTGTAAGGGGAAGCAGACTGGCCCATGCGGATTGCAAACAGTACCTTATTCACGAAGTAGAAGACTGCATATATTAGCACATAGAAAGCAGATCCTCCAGACACCAGGAAGGTCCTCCACCACCACCGGTAATCCTGCCAAATGGATCAGATCAACCCTGCATTATTCTGCCGGGGGCTCCCTGTTCTTGGAGCCTAAGTCAGAGCCAGGCTGCCTGTGCAGGTGGGAGAAGCCCGGCAGATCTTGGGGTGGCGTGTAAAGCTAGAACACATTTTTGGACAACAGACTGCGCAGGGAACATTCCCTGAAGTCATGGGAAAAACAGGCCTTGCGGTAGCCCTTCAATGTAGTCCAGACAAGAAGCAACAACTATGAGTACTAACTCTATCTTTATTGTAAGGTTACATTAACGGAACCTTGCCAGACTGAAAGTATTTCTCCCCTCCTCTCCTTTTACTCTCCGGAAAACTAGGGAGGGTCCCTTCTGAAATGCTTCCCATGCCCTCCCCGCCCCCGGGCCTTCTGTGGGCTGAGGTATCTTTTGCATGGCGGTTGTTCGGTCTGTGGCTGCGCCTCCTGTCTCCCAAGGTCATTCCCACGGACCGATACACCTTCTCGTTTGAAGGGCCTGAGAGGAGACGCCTGCCTGGGAGCTGAGGTGAAGAGATGCTGTGACCCAGGGCTTAATGGGCGGGACTGTTTGTCCCTGGTTGTAGCTGAACTGAGGCATTCAACATTTTTCCAAACATCCCTTGGAAGTGGCAACTTCCAGGCAGAGAGGGAGACACAACCGGCTTTTTCCCTGCTTCAGAGGCTACCCTTCTGCTGGAATCACGCTAGACTTCACAACATTCTCACCTATCTTGCGCAGCTCCAACTTCTTCCCCACCAAAAACATACAACCAACTCCTCCTCCTTCCAGCACAGAGAAAAGGAACGTGCCAAGCGGAAACCTGGGCTAATTTCTACTACTGTGTTGATAAATGCCCCTTTCTTTGGATCCCAGTCCATACACCTAGCTGTGTAAGACACACAACCGTCACCTGCACGTCAGAGGCCTCAGACCTCTGGGCCCGTCGTGGACCTGCCTGGGTTCCCCTGCCTTGTGACCCCACTCCCTCTTGTCCCCTTACCTCAGCACAGAGCTGGAAGTACACCATGACAATGCTGATCTGGGAGCAGGAGACCACGAGGATGATAAAGACCAGGAATAAGAAGCCAAAGAGGTAGTAGAACTGGTTCTCCCAGATGGCCTGAATCCAAGAAAGGCACATACACAAGAACGTGTGTAAGATACTGAAGTAAATCTCTGAAACCATTTCCCCAAGAGGAGGGTGTTTCGGGAAGCGTCGGCCCATCCAAAGGAGCAATCCTGTACTGTAGCTCCATTCTTTGGAGTGGCCTGACTTAGGTCAAGAAGATTCTGCAAAGCTGTATCTGCCACTCGAGGGGAGGGCACACCGAGAGGTGGCTTCCAGGCCACTTGTAAAGTGGAAGTGGCCACAATTTGTGGCTCGGTTTGGAGGGCTTAAGGGAGAAAATGGACGCCTTAAGCAATGCAAAGGTTTAATGCACCTATTTTGTTCTTAACCCCAACAACTCTGGCCATGTTATGACTGTCACTACTTACAGTCCTGCAGCCTTGGCCTCAGAAGATATATAAATATGAACATCATTATTATCAGCCCGAATCAATCCACTGCAGAATGAAGGCCTCTTCCTTGAAGATTATGGACCACAGTCTACCCCACTGATACCATGTACAGACATTTTTTGACTTCTTAGTCTGGCCTGGAAGAGTATGCCTGGCCCAAAGTCCCCCTGAGTTTCTCTCCCTAATGGAAGATTAGAACCTGGGTCTCCCTGCGCTAGTCCAGCGCCTTCCCCACTGTCCCACACTGGCTCTCAAAGCCCAGATTAATCAGGCCACAAACGGGACAAAACATGGTTCCCACACCTCCCCACCCCCCATCGAATACTCCTCTGCCCCAAATGCTATTCACCACATGCTGGACTTGGCCAAAATGGATCTGAGCGTGTTGGGGGAAGCCAGCCATTAACTTAGTATGCTGGGTAAAGCAGACCACCACATTAGACCATGATTTGTTTTATTTGTATGGGCAATGAGTATTATGCAAAGGCACACAGCCGCTGGGGACATGAGGGTGGCAACAGTACTTACACTGAAAATGAAGAAAAGTTCAATAAACATGGCTCCAAAAGGCAAAATTCCGGCCATAAGAATCCTGTGAAGAAGAGCAGGGGGGGAACAGTTATTAGGTAAGCACGTGATCTTGTTCAAACGGATCCCTCAAATGCTTGGACAACTGCGTTATCTGCTACTTCGTTATCCTCTGTTTAAATTGCAGGCGCCTTTCTGGATCTCAGATCAGCACCCAATCAGATCCACGCTCCTGCCACGCGGTACAGGCCGGATATGAAAGCAATCCTTTACACTCTGCTGTCCCCTTGTTGTTGTTGTAGTAATTATTATGTTTATCCTGCCTTTTTATGTATAACTCGAGGCAGCGAACATACCTAACCCTCCTCCTATTTTCCCCACAACCACCACCCTGTGAGGTGGGTTGGGCTGAGAGGTAGGCACCGGCCCAAAGTCACCCGGGCGGCTTTCGCGCCTCAGGGAGGACCAGCACTCGTGGTCTCCTGGTTTCTCGGCCAGTGCCTTCACCGCTGCACCAACCGGCTCTCTCATGGCACCTACTGCAGTTACCATCCCCAACTTGCAACGAGGTCGGCCCAGAAGACTCACCCAACGAACCGGTTCATGTACCACCTCTGCTCCGGGATCTGCCTCGGGATCTGATTGGTCCGCACAGGATTGTCATACGGCTGCTTGCGAAAGCCGAAGTAGTAGCCCAGGTACACCAAGGGCAAGGAAATGCCGAACCACATGCAGAGAAGGGCCACCATGGTGGGAAACGGGACCTGGAAACAGGAGCCCAGTCCTCAGGGCAGTGCCAAGCAACCTACTGGTGGGGGGGCAGCCCCCTTCCTCGCCCCCACACACTGCTGGGAAAGGCTGGCCTGCAGTTTTCATGGCACACTGAGCCATCAACTCACCACCTGGGCTATGTCATGCAACACGCTCAGCTAAAATGTGGCTGGCCCATTTTCGTAGTTTCTATCTCAGTGTGTTGGGCAAACACAGACCATTAGGAGGAGTAAACACAGGTAGTCCTCATGGAACAACCAATCGTTCAGCGACCATTCGAAGTTACGACGGCGCTGAACAAGGGGGACTTACGACAGGTCCTCATAGTGGCAGCCATCTCAGCGTCCCTGCGGTCACGTGATCATGATTCGGGCGCTTAGCAACTGGCTCGCAATTTCAACGTTGCAGCGTCCCGCAGTCACGTGATCGCCATTTGCAATCTTCTCTGCCGGCTCCCGACAGGTACTGAGACTGCCGGAACCACCATCGCGAGTCGGCAGGGTCACGTGACGTTGCGCTTTACGACCGCATTGCTTAGCGACGGAGTTGCCAGTCCCAATTACCATCATTAAGCGAGGACTGCCCGTATGATTAAGTGAGCCAGGGTACACAAATTATGCAAAGACAGCCTCTGAAGCTTCTGCCCCGTGAAAACCATTTCACACAGACAGGCCTGGGTCAGGGGAGAGGAGAACACAGAACAGGCCGGGCCCCCCTCAGAGCTACTCTCGCTGAATGCAGCACAGCCGCTGAGCAATGCTTAAACCAGCTGGTCCCGGCCTGGTTGGCCGGCCACGCTGCACGGGGACGAGGGGACCCGTAGTGCGACAGGCCGGGAGCGGCTGGTTTAAAGCCACCATAAGAAGGAGAACTAGAGGAACGTGAAGGACAATTTTGCTTTGTTGCTGCCTTTGAAAACTTCAAGTTAAAAAAAAGGCTAAGATGAGCACTGAACATTTTTTAAAAACCAGTAGAAAATGAGAACGCATTCAGTCCTAGAAGGTGAACAAGCGTGAGGAGTTTGGCAGGAAGGATTTCCAATGAACAAGTTTTACTGAAGGCAACAGAATGCTGAGAGAAAAAATGCCATTCTCTGGTTAATTGCCTGAAACACAACCAGAAAAAAGAGTTTCTGAGGAAAAAAATCCGAGCAATAAAAAGCTGATCTCTTGCAAACAGTTCAGCTTACAAGACATTAAATATTGGCCTAGAACCCACTCCAGTTAGGCTTTCGTAGGAAGGAGCTATTATTTCTAACTACAGGTTGTTCTTGGTTTATAATGGCAACTGGGATGGGAATTGTCATCACTAAGCAATGTGGTTGTATAGCGCAATGTCACATGACTGTGCTGGCAGTTCTGGCAGTCCTGGTTGCCATCATTACGCGAGGACCTCACGTGACTGTGACTTCCAATTTCCTGCCGGTTTCCCCACTGACTTTGCTTGTGGGAAGCCGGCAGAGAACGTTGGAAATTGTGATCACGTGACCGTGGGACGCTGCAACAGCTGGAACTCCAAGGATTGGTTGTGAGTACCACTCATTCAGCACCGTCGTAACTTTGAACAGTTGCTGAACAAATGGTCATTAAATGAGGACCACCTGTATTCCAATTATTTTATTAGTGTATCTTGAAAAGTGGGAAGTAAACCATGGCTGTTATCACCAAAACATAACAACAAATTGGTTGCAAAAAACCCTTTTAACTTGTGCAAAAGTTGTAGAATCATATCAGTTGAGAGGAAGTACAGGCAGTCCTCGACTTACAACCATTTGTTCAGCAACCGTTTGAAGTTACGGTGGTGCTGGAAAAGGAGACTTACAACTGGTCCTCAAAGTTGTCCCTGTTCCAGCACCCCCATGGTCACATGATCATGATCTGAGTGCTTGGCAATCCATTTGCACTTACACCCGGTTGCCAAGCACCCCGCTATCATACGATCACTATTTGCAACCTTCCATGCCAGCTTCCCCAGAAAGTCAAAGGGGAAGCCAGCAGGGAAGATCGCAAGTTGCTGGGGAAAGTCTCCCCCACCTGCGCGACACTGCACTCTCCCCCCAATCCATGCCGCACCACTGCAAACCCTCCCCAACCCACAGGCTGTCTCTCATGCACCCTCCCCGACCTGTGCAGTGCCTCTGATGCACTCCTCCACACCCTTCCCGACCCGTGCAGTGCCTCTTGCACCCCCTCCCCAACCTGCACAGCACCTCTTGCACACCCTCCCCAACCAGTGCGATGCTTCTCGTGCACTCCTGCGCATCCTTGCACCCCCTCCCCCTCACTCCCTCTCCCAGATGGCAGCAGCCACTTACCTCCCTGGGCCTTGCAACTTCCTGCCAGCTTCCCCACCAACTTTGGTTGTGGGAAGCCAGCAGGAAGTTGCCTCGCCTAATGACCATGGGATTCAGTTAACGATGGCAGCTGGGACTGCGGGGATTGTTGTCGCTAAGCGATGTGGTTGTGCTTTATGACGGCATTGCTTGGCAACAGAAATTCTGGTCCCCATTGCTGTAGTAAATCGAGGACTACCTGTATTCTCTCCTTTAGTCCAGAATAGAACGCGGAAATGCCATCATGACAAAAACGAGGGGAAGGGAAAATAAATAGCTGGGCAGCTTCAAAGGACCATTAACCCTGTTTATGGCTCAGAACAAAAGTGCAGGCTCAGACTCAAGACCAAATCCACAAATACAAGCGAAGGTCATGAGAAAAAGTTGCAGAGGGAAAAGGGAAGGGCGAGAGAGACCTACCGCCCCCGAGGAGTGTTTGCCCCAGATGAAACAATTCAGGATGAAGCATATTCCAAAGACGACCCCAGGGTACAGCATGGCAGTCTGCAAGGGAAAGAGTAAATCAGGCTTGGCGGTGTCCAGCGGCTGGGATCCTGTGGCCAGCACTGCCCTGCTTCAGCACCAGGCAGCCAAACAGCTATTTGGAGCTGGGCAGTGCAGCGGCCAACAGACCGAGCTGCTGATCCAGAAATCTCCTCCGCTGCTTCATCAATATTTTTCGGCCTCTGCAGCAGAGAAGCGGTAGGTTCACAAGACCGAGTATCTATCATTGCCCCAGGGGCTGCAGAGGGAAAGCAGAAGGCATTCCCTTCTCATCCCTCAGCCAGAAGCAGGTTCTGCAAAATGACTTCTACTGCATGGTTGCATCAAATGAGTAAGTCAGGGGTTTTTTTAAGGCAGGACTACAAGTACCCAAAGAGCCCTGAGGCCGGATCAGGCCAAGGATACATCCAGACCTGCATCTTGAACCTCACAGCAGCCAACCAGGTGAATCTGGAAAGCTTGCGGACAAAGAGGAGGGGGAGCCCTTCCTGCAGTTACGTCCCACCAGCTGGCACTGAAGGTCTCCTGCCTGTGGTTCCAAGGACATCAGCATCTATCAAGACTAGTGGCTACTGCAGTGTTTGTCAACCTCGGCCGCTTGAAGATGTGTGGACTTCAACTCCCAGAATTCCCCAGCCAGCCATGGGGAATTCTGGGAGTTGAAGTCCCCATGCTGGCTGGGGAATTCTGGGAGTTGAAGTCCACACATCTTCAAGCGGCCGAGGTTGACAAACACTGGGCTACTGAAACCATTTCCAGCTTCGAAATGTCCAGCCTCCCTTTAGCAATTCAGAAGAAAAGCACTAAGAGGCAGAACCGGGTCAGAGAAGGTCATGGCTGAGCTGGGTGTTCTAGCTTGAGCAAAGGAACCTTCATTAGTATTTTATTTATTTAAGAAAACATATGCGAGACTGCTCATGAAAAGTAGGGACGGGAAAGGAAATCCTCCCAATTCTACTTTTTATCAAGACAAATCCATGTATTGTCATTCCATCTATAAATAGCAATCAGTGGGTTTTATGAACTACGCAAACTGAAATGTCACCAATGAAGGCGAATATGTGTAGCTCGGGGTTGAACTGTGGAGTCCTTGGGGTTCTCTGAGCTTGGTTCTTCAATTCCCAGAATTCCCTAGCCAGCTGGGGAATTCTGGGAGTTGAAGTCCACACATCTTCAAGCGGCCAAGGTTGTCACCCTTACATAATTACATGCATTCTGGTCAGTACCACGGATTAAAATGGTCTACCTTACTTGGGGAAACATGGCCTTATTCCTGCTGGTGGTTGACAAATCCTAAACTGCAGCCACTTGCAACAGTCACTGAGCCTTTCCCAAAGAAATTTCCCCTCACCCGGCCCCTGTTAGGCCCCACCTTTTAGTCCTGACTGAGAGTCCCCTCCGTGTCCCCCAAACACTCCTTCCCCTGCCCATCCAGTAGCAGCTTCACTCACACAGAAAGCGCCTTTCTTCCAACGATGGCCTTTGAGTGTGCGATACAAGCGACCAGCAGAGAAGCCACCGAAGACCCTGTAAGGTGGGGAGGGGAAACAAGGCAGCAGGGTTACCTCCCATCCCTTTCCGGATACCCCGGAGGAACAGACGCAAGGCAGCAACGGCACTCACCCCATGAACATGAAGAGGAAGCAGGCCGTGGTCATCAAAGCCCCCCGGCTAGAGGGAGACAGCATCCCCAGCATGGCCACAACTGGAAAGCAAGAAGGGACGCGTCAGGGTCGAAAGGCTAGTGTACTAATACCTCTGGGCTCTAGAAAGCCATCAGCAGGCCAGGATCCGTTTTTCGGATTCCTTGCCCGCCCCCAAACCCCCTGCAGTTCAAACACACCATCTCTGCACGCAGAAGCTAGTATTTCAGAATATTTCTGAAAGGTTTGCCAGTCACTGAATGCGGAGCAATGCCATCGTCCCTGTAGCATTAAGGTGGAATGCCACAGCCTGCTCCAGAACTGGGCCCGGGAGTCCAAGGGAAAGGGATGGAAGTGGACACAGCAGCAGAGGCATCTTGAAGTGGATGGAAAAGGAGAAGGGCAGGACAAAAAGAGGTGCAGAAAAGGATATGAGAATTTAAGGTATGAGGAGGTCCTGCCTGAGTTTCAAGGCCCACTGAAAGGAGGACAGAGACTCTTGCCCTTCTGCCAACTCAAAACAAAAGCAGACAGATGCAACAGATGTTTCCCAAGAACCCTGGAACTGTGGGAGTCTACTCTTCCTGAGGGACCTCTCAAGGTACTGCTGTAAAATCACTAAGATGAAGAACAAAGAGGAGGGATTTGGAGACAGGCATGAAGAGAAAAGCAAAGGATGCGGAGGCCCAGAGTGGGGCCCGGGAACTAGGAAACCAGGCCAAAGGGGCATTGAAAAAGTAAGGACTGAGCTGGGATTTAGAGGGAAGACGTGAAGGGACACCATGCTGGTGTTCTGAGAAACAGTGCAAGTGAATCACAGGGCAATGGAGACCAGACAGGGCCTGCTGAATGAGCAGGAGTCGGGCAGACCATTGGCAGAGAGATGCATGTGGTTGGCCAGAGCTGGAGGGAGAAGCCATAGAAGGCTGTGAAACAAGACCAGGCTGACCAACTGCTGGTTCAGTACAGAAGTCTGTCCCTGCCCGGCTTCTGAGGTCCCCTCATCTTTCCACATCAGAAAATGCTCAGGCCTGCTAGGCAATACTCACAAATAACAATCAGGATCATACAGAAAAGTTGGATTCCAGAGCCCAGGAGGGAGCTGAGGATCATGGGATACTGAGGCGGCCTGAAGACATCACCATGCACCAGCTTCCACCCTGACTCCTCCATGGTGTCTTCCTGCAGGGGTTGAAGTTGGGCCGCAAGATGAGGGAGCAGGCTACGACAATCTCCCCCCCTCCCACACACCTTCTTTTGGAGGCCAGCCTGCCTGCATCTGAAACACCCCCTTTCTTGTAAGAAACAAGAACACATTGCTATGATACTCCTGAACCGGGATAGAACCTAATACGTTCATAAATTCCCAGCTGCTAAGGGCCTCTCTCCATCATGGTGCAGGTCATTAACATAAGGAATTCACTGCTACAAGACATGCTATTTCTACCTCAGGTGGCTTTAAACAAAAACCAGCCTCCTTCAGCTGCTGCCTCCAGGAGCTTGTCTCAAATGCAGGGGGTGCCTTGGCTTTTCTTATCCCCTTCGCCAGTTTTCAAGGCAGCCTCCCCCACCCCCACAAGCACCTTCAGAACCCAGAGAAGGATCCCCGTCCCTGCCCGAACACAAGCTTAGCGTACAATGTCGTCTTCCTTGTTGTAGTTGGCAATATCTTTCCGAAGAGTCCGGATGATGATCATGCTGAGAATGCCTGCAAAACAGAATTCCAGGAAGAAGTGGGTCTGAACCCCAGCCAAGCACCCGCATGTCAGCACTCCCCAGGTGTGGGGGGGGAGGCAAGGGGGGGGAGGCAAGGGGGCGGGAGGGATTCCGCATCTTAATAGTAAATCCTGAAGACCCTCCCTTGTGCTCCCAAGCGCCGTTTGTCTGCACTGAGTGGAAGGAATCCTCTTGCCAGCCAGGAGCTGCCTCCCACATCAAAGATGCTACTGTTTGAAGCATTCACCTTCCTGTATTAGCACACGGGTGCCCACCAACAGCAGAAGAAACTATTTACTCCTACATAAACCACTAGCTTCCTCGCTGCAGTCCGTGATGTTTTAGTCGTTCTTTGGCTTCATGAAAAATCCCCAGGATTTCACATTCTGTTAGACAACTGCCTATCCAGCCCCAGGTAGCTTGTTTTTGGTAGACAGCGACCCGCCAAAACCTGGAAGATGAGCCTTGCCCAGTCAAGCTAATGCCAAAGCAGCAAAAGGGAAGGTGAAGGTGATCTGTGATCCCAAATTCAGGAAGAAAATATAATCAGGGCAGCTGAACTGGAGGCTTCCCAGCCTGCTTTTTATTTCAAAAAGTAGTTACTGTTCTTGCTCTGAGGCTCTATGGCTGTTTTGGTTACTTTTACTTTTTATTCTTTAAAAAAAAACTTGTAAATTGCCCCGTGGGGGCTTGAAAGGTAGTATCAACATATAAAAACAAGGATGATTCAGAGATTCTGCTGGGATCTCCAGGCCTACCCACTAGCTGCAAACCTGTTCAGGTGTGGCTGGTTTCTCTCTCACCTGAAAGGAAGAAGACCACAACCACGGAGTTCACAATGGAAAACCAATGTATCTGTACGTCGCTCATGGTGAGGTAGGTGTCCCAACGGGAAGCCCACTTGATGTCACTCTCCTGCAAGAAAAGCGAAGGGAGGCAGGAGTTTGATCCAAAGAGGCTCTGCTAAGGGCTGGTCTGCTGGCCTTTCCGGATTTAGGAACGGCTGTTCTCAGAAGTGCCCCCACAGCCCTTTTCAGCCCCAAACAAGTTAGAACAAGACCAAAAACCACGGGAAGAGAAAGGGAAGATCGACTAGCCCTGTCTCCCGGCTGGGAAGGGAACCACAATGGAGCGTTGTTTCCCTCGGCCCCTCCCTCCCGGAACCAGTGGTCACAGCTGTGCCCAGTGGGGCGGAAATTCCACCTAAGGGACCGCAGGATGGGCCTTTGTGGGCACAGAAGGAATGCTGCCGTGCTGCCTATTTTTGCAGTCTGTTGCTCTGAGGGCTGGAAATGGGGCGTGGAGCTCCAATGCCAAAGCAGCGGAATCACTTCACACTGGAGAAGCCCGTTTGGGCTCAGCCGCCCAGAAAACTGGCCACTTCTTCTGCGGTTGCCACCAGGACGGGTCTGTGCCACAACAGAGCGCTCTGCTTCTAGCGGTCACCAAATCTTCCTCTGAATAATGGGGCACCCAAGGCAAGACTGGATTAGAATTTCTCAGCTTCGTGGGCCATTTCTAGAGATCAGCTCAGGAGAAAGTACTTAAGAACCTGAATCTTCATCCACAGCTGTCCTCCTCCAGACCCAAGGCCCCCATTTGCCCTTCTTTCAATCCTTAGCCCTCACATTCCTTGTTGCTTCCCCCCGGTCAAAAAAACAAACAAACCATGATGTTATTTCTTCCTGCTCTTTCTCCTCCGCAGCTCAACCTCTTACCTCCCAGTGCACAGAATAGGTGAAAAAGAGTTCATTCGGCTTCTTCGGATCAATTTCTTGAGCAGAGGCACTGGCAGCTTCAGGCAGGACACAGACCCCCTTCTCATCCACCTTCATATCTGTGGACCAAAGACTTGGGTCAGGACAGCTAATCTTTCTTTGGCCAAAGGCTCAGAGCTGGGCGATCAAGGTAAAATTTCAAATTGTGGCCAAGCTAGCAAGGATGATGGGAATCATAGTTCAAAAGCTCTGGAGGGCTCCAGGTTCAAAAAGCCAAACCTGGCAGCACTGCCCACTTCATAAACTTCTCTCCTGTCAGGGGGAATACCACGTGAACCTTTTAGATCCTGGTTACATCCAGCCTGGGATTTTCTGCCAGGGTTTTGCATTCACACTTAGTACTAAACAGGATTTTAAAATGATGCATTACCTAATAAGCCACAGTGGCCTGTATGACACATCCACTAAGCCAAACACAGACCAACCACTTTACAGTCTGCTATCCTTCACTGGTTCCTCAAGGACTCAGGTGGGCATTTTAGCCCACTCCTGTTCTGTAGGAGTACCAGGAAATACAGGGTTCTTTGAAGGCAAAGTACTGAAGGTGGGCCACAAAGCTTCAACAGGAGTTATGGGGACCCACAGAGAGCTATTTTCCCCTCCTTCACAAGTCATCCTAGAATGACTTCCTTAAAGCACCGCCCCAGCAGGGAAGGCCACCTCGTCCAGTCCTCCATTACTGCTACAGGCAAGATAGGATCAGTGCAGCACCTGGGCAGGTCAGACCGAATCGAGAACAGCCACAGTCTTCTTACCTGCAAGCGCAATGCTCTGTGGGATGACTTCAAAGCGAACCACCCGATAGGTGGGCTCTTGGTTCTCCTCCACGTCCTCTCTGTGGTAGTAAAGGATGAAGGAAAGGTGGTTGTGCAGGAAGAACTAAAACAGATGACACGGAAATACATATTAGAGGGCCTGGAATAGGGAAAGGCAATTTGGAGGAGACCCCCTTAGGTCCTCCCTAAATAGTCTCTGGATAGGGCCCCTCAGAGAGGGTTTTTCAAACTGTGATCCCTGAAGGTCCAGGGTTCCATGAGAACTTGATGGAGTTCTATGAGAGATTAAGGATTTTAAAAAAAGTTCACACAAATGCAGCTTGTTTTCTGTCACCTGCATTTAGCCTCTCGATCAGAGGCTCCAGGATTTTTTTAAAAAAACTAACAAGCTGTGTGGCCTGAAAAAGTTTGAAACCCCTGCCTTACAGAACTTCCTCACACACTTCCCTGAGCATTGTACAACGAGGAAGGCTGAAATGCAGAAAGAAGTCAAAGCAAATATATCCAAAAAATGAAAAGATTTGGTCATTTCTCCTGCCCCAAATCATTTTAAGCTGGATAAAAACAGGATGACTCACACCTAATCATAACTTGTTTGGTTCTCAAGTGATACGTTCAGATTTCCAACAACTAGTTGGCAACAATTGGGTGCCAGTCAGGAAGTAGGAAATCAAAAGCCACCAATGCCATACAAAAGAACGGATCATAGAGACCGGCAATTTATTAGGGAGAACTGGGCAGAAGCGTTTCCGGACATCTTTGAGGGCCTGCTGGCTCCTTTGGAATGCACATCCCTGTCAAACGTTGCCCCCAAAGTACAAATGCATTCACAACATTATTAGCACCAGCTGCGAATCTGCCTTCCTGCTCTTTAGGGCACATTCCTTAAAAGCCCCCTTGCATGTTCCTGTAAGTGAGGGAATGCCTGAAAACTCTCCTTCTGCCTCTCTTGCTATTGCATGGAGAAAGGAAGCTGTTTCTAGTCTTCAGATTTTAGAATCTGGAAGGTCAATTCAGATGAAAAAGACATGGATCCCCTGGCCATTAGTGCCTGAATTTGCTTCTTGTGCTGTTCCTTCCCTCCTCTTCTCTTCTGTACAGGTGGTCTTTGGGTTATGGCCACTTGTTCAATGACCGTTCAAACTTGTGACGGCGCTGAATGAGGGGGACTTATGACCAATCCTCAGAGTTCTGGCCATCGCAGCGTCCCTGACATTGCAGCGACCCAGAGTCACATCATCCTGATTTCTGATGTTCCTTGCCGGCTTCCCCCCAAGCAAAGTTAATAGGGAAGCCGGCAGGAAGTCAGAAGTTGCGGTCACATGAGATCCTTGCTTAGCAACCCACATGGTCCTCACTTAACAGCAGCAACCAGGATTGCCAGACCGTCACTAGGTGATACAGTCACATGACATTGTGTTTTATGACCGTGTTGCTTAGCAATAGCAATTCCAATCCCAATTGCCATCATAACCCAAGGCCTACTTGTACTAGGCTACTGAGCTGCAAGCCTGGGAGGAATTTATCAGTCCTCATGGTCTCATACCAGTATAGCCATTCTGCACTCCATGAATGCCAAAGTGTTTGCTAGCAGGGAACAAAAGTGCTGTTCTACATGAGTAAGACAGAGTGCTTGAATGACACTGCCACAGGCCAGATCAGGCTTGATGAGCATCAAGGGTGAGATAGCTACAATCTTCAGCTCTCTCTGTAGGAGAGCTGCTCATTATTGCAACTAATGTCTACTGTGTGTGAGTGACAGGTTACATTTGCACCCTGTGCCCCAACAAGCTTCCCCAGAGTACCAGTTCTTTGCTACCTGGACCCCAAGCCTTAGTGTCTTGTCCCCTCTCTGGAACAGAACTGGTTTCTAGACTCAGCATCTACCCCTCTGAGTGTTTCTCTGGCTGTGATCCTTCCTGGAATTAGACCTCAAAATATGTAATTACTGGTAGTCCTCACCTAACGACCACAATTGGGACCGGTAGTTGAGTGAAGTAATTGTTAAGCGAGAAGCCCACATGACTGCTTTGCTCAATGACTGCAATCTGGGCACTCCCAGTTGTGGTCATTAAGCAATCTCCTGGGTTGCTTAATGTAGACAGAGCAAAAGAGCTGTCTGCCGAAGGATTTCAGTTCAGCGCAGAGCTGAAATCTTCCTGGCAGGAGCCCTTTCGCTCTCAAGCATTCCTGCAGCCCTGTGAAAGGCTTCCCTCCTCTCTGTGGACGGAGGGGAGATCCTTCCTGGGGTTGGGGAAACCTCCCAGTGGTGGGCAGGTATGGAGCTCAAATTCTGAAGATTTGAGCTTGTTCCTGCACACTGCTGCATTCCCTCTGCTCACAACCTTCCCTGCTGGCTTCCAATGGGGAAGCCAGCAAAGAAGATTGCAAATGGCGATCACATGATCGCAGAGCACTTGGCAGCTGGTCGTAAATTTGAGCCGGTTGCCAAGTGCCTGAAATGCGGCCACGTGACTGCGGGGGAGGGGGCAGCATTTTATAATGGCTGGAAGTGCTTTACGGGTCGTAAAGCATCCTTTCTGAGGCCGTCGGAACTCTGAACCATTGTTAAACAAACGGTCGTTAAGCGGGGACTACCTGTACACTTTTGCAACTCCCAATCCATATTCAGTGCAGGGCAGCAATATGCCAGGAGCTGCAAGGCTGACAGCATGAAAGAATTCTACCCCGAAGATGTAGAGAAAGATTTAACCTCAGGGAAGAGGACCAATCCTGGAAACCTGTCTGATGGCCCTTGCAGAAACTTCTGCTGCTCTTATCCCTCTCTGGCACCACAGAGTCCCCTGATCGTGTTGGGAGAGACAACGGTTCTGCAAGATCCAAAACTCTTCTCCAAAATGGCTTCTATTCCGTTCCGGCTCTAGAGCTGGCTTAGATTGATCCCTTTCTATTCATTTCAGTGGGAGGGATTTGCTAAATGTTTAAAAAAAAAAAAAAACCAGGGGAGGAAAGAAAAAAATCCGTCTCTTCTTTCTTTCCACCCTGTTGAAAGAATGTGTTTCCTCATTCCCCCACATACAACAAGGGAGAGTTACCAGCCTTCCATTTCCTTGCACTGATCTCTGGAATGCAGGGAAGGTAACGCTAATCCATTGTGTGCTTGGAGACACACCCTTCTGGAGTGCAACACATGAGCTTGCTGTAAACCTCCTCAGAGTTTCTTTACTGTGGATGGGTTTGAGCAACATCCAAAATTCCTACTCTCAATACTTTAAATAGAAAGATGGTCCTGTCCAGTGAGAAGCTAGCTTACTCCTGCGGAATCCACAGATAAGCCAAATCAAAGGATAGAGCAAAAGGCCCCGTCACGCCTCTCTCAAGGGCTCCCACTCCCCCAGTTATCGCTAGCATCTATACCCTGTTCTTCTCCATGAACCCAAGCCGATAGCCATGCTCAAACTGAAGGTCTCTCTCCTTGTTCTTCTCTTCTTCCTCATGGTTCGAGTAGAACTCCAGCCTTGTGGCCACTGGCAAGTTATCGGCAATGCTGCAATGACAAGTCCAGGTCAGATCAGCTGTCTTCCCTTCATCCCGAAGGACCCACCTGGCCCCACTGAAGGCCCTGGCAAGGGAGATCCCCGCTTATTTTGAGGGCAAGAGGACTCACAGGTGAACGTAGTATTCCTCCTGGATCCGTTCAACCACTAGTTGGCTGCTCTCCTTGGTCAGGACAACAGGCTTGTTTGGAACATTACACAACACCTCACATTTCTTTTCGATATTCATGAAAACCTGGAAGGGAGTGTTGACAATCCGGTCCCCCCTCAGAACCTCACCTATAAGCAGGGCAGGGCAGGGGTCAAGGGGAGGAAGAAGAAAACTATTCAGAGGGTCCCTTCCTTGGTGGCAGGAAACCGCCGAGTTCTAATCTCTGACATCTCCAGTTAGCAACATAGTTGGGGATCAAGGCTGCAAATTCAAGGGTGGGCAACATGTACCCCAGACCCGTTTTGGCAGCCCCTACAGCTCCCCAAGGTTGTGCACATCAAAATTTGGTAGTAGAATGATTTTTGATAGGATGACTCTTTTGCAGTTTTTAAAAACAAAATGAAGACTAAAATAGGTGTGTTAAGCTTCTGGAAGCTTAAAGCCTCAGTTCTGACTTCTTTATTTACCACTTACATCTCACCTTTCAAGATAACAATAATCCTAAAGTAGCTTATGGCAAAATAAACAATTATAAATACAAATATAATAAACATTATTTAAAGCCAAACAAACAAAAACATTTCTAGGACCCTGGCTATGGGGAAATTGGTGGCAAGGGCACAGGGAGGCAAAGAAAGGCAGGAAATTTCACCTGAACAGATTTCTGTGTTAATCTTTGCTTCCCTCCCTCCCACAAGTTCTCTAAACCCCCAAAGGAGCTGAAATTGCTCAGAACACAGTGCTTTGGTTCAAGCTTAAAAAAGTTTATTTTGAGCTTTCAATTTTTATTCTTTAAAATGAGACTGCACAATTTGAAATAGTGCCACCTGACAGAGCCAAGTTTTGTTCTCAGGCAAGTTTTCTTGCAACTCTGAAACCCTCAAAACACTTGACCTTTAAACATTTTTGCATACCCCATGAGACACTAAGAGATGCTGGAGCTCAGACACATGGAAGTGTCAACAAGAGGTGCCAGCTCATAGACAACATGGAAGGTGGGAGGCTACACTAGGGAATGGAGCACTGGGGCATTACCCAAATTCTCCGCTTTATACGTGATGGTGCCAGGCTGGCAGAATGGTAAGGAGTAATACTCATAGGGTAACTGGGTCCGCGAACTGGTGAGTTTCACAGCCTGGAAAAAGAGAGAGAAAGTGATGCCATCTGTCCCAAATCCCCACATCCAAGAGCCCCAATCCGTCTCCTTCTTTCACCAAGAAAACAAAGTCTGTTTTACAGACGAAACGTTACAGACAGGATATCTGGCTAGGAACACTGTAATTATGCTCAGGGCTTCCCAAACATAATTGCTGTTGCTCTGGAAGCTCCTGGGAGAAGATAAAACCCACAGCTTTAGGGGATGGGGAGAGGAGAAAAACCACAGTCTAAGAGGCTGCTAGTTCAGAGCCCTTGCGTTAGTGGTCTCGGAGAACGTAACATCCTGCAGTATTCGATCCCTCACATTCGAAAATGTTGAAATACTGACAGGAATAGGCAACGTTTTCAGCTTATTGTGGGCACAAATGAAGCACATTGTGGGAACAGAACTAATCAATCGTGAAAGATCCGGCATCCATTATAACTAGAAAATCACTTAGATTGGCTGGGAATAATGGGAGCTATAATCCAGCATATCTGAAGGATACCAGGTTGAAGAAAACTACTTCAGAGCATTCAAAACCCTTCACATATTTTACCACAGTATCCCTGTAAGGCAGTGTTGTCCAAACTTGGCCACTTTAAGAGGAGTGGACTTCAACTCCCAGAATTTCCCAGCCAGCATGGACAACACTGCTGTAAGGCAACTCTTACAGTGATCTAGTATTATTTTTGTTTTAGATTCCTTTTCCAACTCATCTTAAAACTATAGTGAATCAAGACAAAAATAGTTTCACATGAAAATCTATAAATTCCTGGGGCCCAGCAAAGGTGAGACTAAGCTCTTTTTAGGATTCATCAAGAGAAAGAGAAGTGTATTTTCACACTGCAATCAAAGGGATTTGAAGGGCTTAACAGGTGAGACTCTGCTTGTGATGCAATGAGTCAGAAGCTCAGATAAAGCAATGGCGCTTCCAGAATTAACACATGGTGTAAACAGGCCTTACAACTGTTAAAAGTAGCTGAAAAGTAATACCTCTGCCAACGCACACAACAGAGCAGCCCGACCCTGTGAGGTGCTGTGCAGGTCTATTGAGACAGTTACGCCCAGCATTTTCCAGTTTCCATCCACACTAGCACGGGCATTTCAAGAACGGCAGCGCTCTGCATAGGTGAAAACTTTTTTTTCCTCCCCCAGGGTGATGACACACTAGCATGATCAGACCTAGCCAGGATTCTAAATCTGGCCAAATTGTAAAGGTAATGAAACTTAGTGCCACCCTACCTTGATTTCTACAGGAGCATTCCGGTGAAAATTGATGGGAGCAACTCCTGGCACATAGAAACAACTCACCCCATGCCACAAGAGGAAGAGTGGGCATGTAAACCTCTGCCAAAAAGAAAAAGGAAATGTTTGTCACCACAGCAACCTCTGTTCAGAACACTGGGAAGACAGAATCAAGAAGGAACATCTTCAGGTTCCTGTGCCACCTCCTCCTGCAGGCAGGGACTCTTGGCAAACCCCCTCTACATAAACACACTTCAGTGCCAATCTGGTCAGAAGAGACAGACCTGCAAGTTGACCCATGGCAAATCAGCACTTTGAACTGGACTCAGAAACATACCATCAACCAGTGCGGCGACCAGAGCACTGCTATTACATGGCTGAATCTGCTGCCACTTGTGAGCGGGTGACACACTGAACTTTGTGGCACCTGAGGTTTCTCAACTGTCTTCAGAGGAACCCCTGTGCAGAGTGCACTGCAGTGATCAGGGAGCAAGATAATGAGGGCATTGGTCAGAACTTCCTGATCCAGGAAGGACTGCAACTGGCAAACCAGCTGAGGTAGATAAAGACACCCTTGACACCCTGGCACTACCTGATATTCTAGCAGGAGTCCGGGAAGATCCCCAAGTTGTTGATTTGCATTTCTGCCAGATCAGTCACTGAAAAGCAACAACTGCATCTCGCAGGGATTTAACTGGAGCTGGCGTGGAGCCATTTAGAGCCTCCAGGCACCAAGTCATGATTTTCATAGCATCCCCAGCTCTACCGGGGGTAGTGATGTGTAAGTCAGTATCACCAGGATATTGTTGATACCTCATCCCAAACTGATAGCGGTTCCATGTAGGGGTCAGGGCAAAGTCCTAAGGCACCTCACGCTGGAGCAATTACTGTCTTGATTGTTTCTCCCCATTCATTTAAACTGGAACCACCTACTTAGTGGTGGAGCCACTGCAAAACTCCAGAAGAATACCATGGTCAATGGTATCAAACACTGCTGAGAGGTCTAACAGGATCAGAAGGAGCACGTACCCTCCCTCAAGATCCCACCCAAAGTCATCCACTAGCGTAGCCAATCCCATTTCCATCCTGGGCCTGGAACCTGACTGAAAAGGGTACAGAAAATCTATTTCCTCTAGGAAAGGTTGGGGCAGTTGTCTGAAGTGGCTGGCTCAAGAGCTAGCTACATTATAGTTCAGCCATGCAACCCCTCAGAAGTTGTTCAACCACTACTCCCAGCATCTAGTCAACATGGCCAAAAGCAAGGGGTGCTGGGAAATGTAGTTCTCCAACAACTAGAGGTCTAACGTTGGCACCCATTATTTAGTGCAATTGTGAACCTAGTCCAACTCTGTGTGCAAGGAAGACAAATAGAAGTCCCACTGTTGTTATGACTATTTGGGGGCTGAACAATTTCAGACTGAACTTGTCTGATTCTTCTCTGACATTTTGCAAACATCAAACCTATATTCATTTTGCATGTGCAGGACATGCATGTAGAAAATCTTCTACATGTTGATTTAGCTACCTGCTGACTGAAATGGTATATATAGGTAGCAGCAGCAACAGCAGCTACAGATTCATCACTTGGGGCAGCATTTGGCCTATATTCAGTGACCTAACAGTATTGCTTATTACAGAAGCTCCCATAAGAGTCAGCGCCTCTTTTTCTGCAGACATGGAAAAGCTAGCTGGGAGGAATGGGGGCATATTTTATCATATAATTTTTAAGTAAATCTTTACACATCTCAAAATCTGCATCTCCAAGGACATTTGACTACCGCATTCCCTTTTTTCACAATACAAATGAAACTGTATGTATAAATCTAACCAAAAAAACCCCCTTACATAAATGTAAATATAAAAGGGAGAAAACACACTCCAACATTATACTTTTCTACAATTCAGGTATGCTAACTACATCTTTGTAGAAAATATTATAACTCAATTTTTAAATAACAAATGTAAAATGTTATTTTAAATGGAATCATGTTGTCATAGTAGTTTTTCCTTTCTATCCATAAAGTATCAATTTAAGGGTTGAGTTGACCAATTCAGTTTAGAAACTGATATACAAGCTTGCTTCCAAAAATACATCATCAGCATTTTTGTGACTGTCCAGGTTTTTTATGACTCTCCAGACCAGAGCTCTTCATAAAATAAATTTGGGGGATCTGATTTTAAAAACCTTTCACATCTTTAATGCATACTACCGCATTCATATGCCTGCAGAATTCCTCATTCCAAGCAGGGAAGCTCCAGACTGGGTTGAGCAATCTGTGATTGATATACAGCCTCTTCAGGCCACCAAAATGTGCAAAGACCATCCTTTTTACCACTCTCTGTTTGTGGCACTATCATGTCACCGCCATATCCTCTGTGGCTTGGAGAAGAGGAAAAATGAGACAGTGTTTTCCTTCCTCCCTCACCAACATCTAAAAAGACTGTCCACCCCTGTTGTAGGATAATACGACTCTATACAAACTACATTTGAATATTTTGAGTACTTACAGCTTGCAGTGGGTGAGGACTATCACATAGCTTTCATACAAGTATATAAAGGCCACTGCTGTTTAAGTACAGGTAATCTTACTGAAATGCCAATTATTTTAACAGGACTCTGCAAAAAGTTTCTCATACATTCTGTTCACAGCAAATGTAAAATTCAGAAAAGAACATCTTAAAACACAGACAATGAATCGATGAAAATAAGGGGGAAACCAAAGTAATAATCAGCTGCTTTTGGAGAAGAGTAATTTATATGAATAAGGTCCAGGGAGTCCCAATCATTCATCTCCCTTAAAACCACTAAAATATATGACAATTTAAAAGACAACATAATATAGTGCTGAAAGTATTAAAGTGAACTTTCAAAACAGGTAATATAGCATGAGGAATCCAATGTATACACTGATAGATAATCACAACATCACCATGACAGGTAACTAGAAGCATGAATCAAAAGTAATTCATTTTAAGAATGTTAAATCTTTAATAAGGAAAGCATTGTTTGTTGTACCCATGTGAAGTTTCAGACACCTTACACAAAGTCCTAGGTCTCTGGAGAAGCCTATAATGCTGGGAAAGGTGGAAGGAAAGAGAAGAGGAGGATGACCAGCAACAAAGGGGATGACATCAGTTTCAGTAGCCACGAGTGCCCCATTGGAAGACCTGAAGGACTAGATTAGGAACAGATGATCAAGGTGAAAATCTATCTAGGTGGTTACTAAGAGTCAGCAATGAATTGATGGCACATAACTAGTCAATGCAAAGGCCCAGCTCCCTTGAGAAGTCTATAACGCTGGGAAAAGTGGAAGGAAGGAGAAGAAGAGGACGACCAGCAGCAAGGGGGATGGACTCAGCTACAGGGGCGATGGGGGCACTGTCTGGAGACCTGAAGGTCCTGGTTGGGGACAGATCACCCTGGAGAAGGTCGATCTATATGGCTACTAAGAGATAGACACTGATTTGAGAAAATCCATGGGGTTGCTAAGATTCGACACTGAGTTGATGGCACATAATCAATCAATCAATCAATCAATCAAAATTCACGTAAAGAACTTGTGCTAAAGAGCCGGTGACGGCGGACCTGGACCCTGGGGCCGGAACCCAGCTGGAGGCTCCGCTGGAGTGCGACCCTGGACCTGCTGAAAGTAAATTCCCTGACATCCGGCAAGCAACGCTTTTCAGGAACGTGCTTGGACACGGACCGCAAGGCAGCCAATAAGGGGTCAGGCAGACCCTCCTTTTACACGGGATGAACCCCGGGATTAAAGGGACTTGCGGACGTTACCATGGGGGCCCAAATGAGCGCTACGGGCTGCCATAGAAACCCCTCGCGGCTCGGGGAGGGGGCTGCCTCACAGTCACGTCCGAGATGAGGGTCTCTGGACTGGGGCGGGCAAAAGAGCTCCCCCCATGTCCTCCCCGCTGGCAGACCCCCGCCCCCAGGAGACTCTGGTGCCCCTCTCTCACGGGCGGGGGCAGCCTCCATCCCCCGCACAAACCTTGCTTCCCCCCCGCTTCGAAAGGCAAGGGGGGGCGCTGGGGGCGATGCCACTTCCGTGACAGGACGTTAAGGGCTCCGCTTCGGCCACCCCCGAAGGGCCTGGCCGGTCCCGGGGCGACGGCTGGGACACCCCCCGCGGCGGCCCCCGCCCTCGCTTTCCCCCCGGTCGGCCCCGCGGTCCCAACCGACGGCCCGGCCCCGCCGCCCCCCCGAGCCTCTCCCGCAGGGCCCGAGCGCCGGCGCCCCACTCACCAGAGCCCCCGAGGCCGCCATCTTGGATCCACGTGTCGGCGCTGACGTCGACGGAAGTGGCTCGCGGTTGGCCGAGGCGCCCGGTCGCCCTGGAGACGGCCGCCGCGGGGGAAAGGCCAGCCCGACCTCGCCTGCCCTCAGGCGCCTCCCCTCCGGGGTTCGGGCGCAGCACCCCCAGCTCTTGCCGAACAGGACGGGGCCGAGGACGGGGCCGGTCGAGGGTTCGGAAAGGGAGGCCATGGAGCTTTTCCGCATTTCCCCTTCTCACCATCTTCGTTCCTGGCAGGGCGGGTGCTCTTTCCGCCATCTTTGGTGCGGGCGAGTTCAGGGTGGAGGCGGCGCCATCTCCATCGCGGGCAGGAGAACGAAGAGCCATCTTTACTTATGGACATTGTGGTAAGGGCGGGCGCCATCTTTGTTAGGGGCAGTGCTGGCATTCGGGCTGTGGAGCCTTTAAAGGTCTTGGAGAAAACTTGTCTGTGGCCACCAAGAGTCAGCATTGGCTTAATGGCACATAATCATCATAAGGGCACCTCTTCTCCAGTGCAGATATAACTTTCCATGCCCATTTTAGACTGGTGACATTCACACCGTGCCAGTTTTGATTTAGCGTGGTGGGTGAACTCAGCCATGGTGGCTTATCAATTGACCATCATCACATTTTCATGCTCATTCCATAAACCTTGGTTAGACTAAGCCAGGATGCAAACCCAGCCATATTCAGTCTGTAACCAAACCTATAATGACAAATGCGACTCTATAAAAGTTGCTTTTTCAGGGAAAAGAATGGAGAAAAGAGCAAAGTGGATGAGTTGCAGGAAAGTGCGTGCTTTCCAGATTCACACCTTGCGTTAAGCCCTTTTAATCCTGCTCTGCTGGATAAGCCACAAAAGGCTGGGCTAAGGCAAGCTGGTTTGTGACTAAATAAGCCTGCTGGGTGCCTCACTGCTTCCCTCTCTCTCATAGTGGCTAACATGGTTAGTTTTATCTATGGTTAGTTCTGTCATTTAGCATCTTCGGTGACTCATCTGTGATTTGATGTATTGTATAGGATTTGGTACAAGCCCAGGAAACTGGTTAATTCAGAGTCAAGCACTGGATCAGTTTAGTAAACGGTAAGTCAGGTCTGTATGCATTACAGCCGTGTTTCTCAACCTTGGGCACTTGAAGAGGTGTGGACTTCAACTCCCAGAATTCCCCAGCCAGTTTGGCTGGCTGGGGAATTCTGGGAGTTGAAGTCCACACCTCTTCAAGTGCCCAAGGTTGAGAAACACTGCATTACAGTAATGGGTTGTGCAAATACATAACATACAGATCTCTGCACCATAATTCATGATTTGCAAACTTACCAAAACAGAATTGATCAGGCTTCTGTCTTCAGGCATATCAACAAACTATTAGTAATCAGTCCATAGGCAGGAATAATGTAACATTCTGCAGAGGTGTTAATAAACGTAAACCAAAGTTTGTTGCTTGATGTATGGGTTCATATGTTCAAATAAACTACAACTAACCTATACAAATTATGCTTTAGCATCACATGTGATCTCTGCCATTGAGCATTGAGCAGTTAGAGCGAACCTGATACACTAAGCCCAAATCGATCCAGATGATCGCTTAGTGTAATGTGTGAACCCAGCCACCTCTCCCACTAAAGATGTGATTTCAAGGTTCAGCGCTTGATAGATAGATGCACATCAATCCTTTAAAGATGTTCTCCCCAGGCAAAATAAGAAGAGCCGCCTTCTCCTAAAGACAGAACTAAAACTAAAGTTGCTGTTGGGAGTGAAAATAAGGTTGCCAGAGGAAATGAACAGGGAAAAACCAAGTCTGAAAAGTCTTCTGTGGGCTGGGAAAGGACTTGGCTAAAGCACGAAACCAAAACAGAATTGATCAGGCTTCTGTCTTCAGGCATATCAACCAACCATTAGTAATCAATCCATAGGCAGGAATAACGTAACATTCTGCAGAAGTGTTAATAAATGTAAACCAAGTTTGTTGCTTGATGTATGGGTCTATATGTTCAAATAAACTACAACTAACCTATACAAATTATGCTTTAGCGTCACATGTGATCTCTGCCATCATACCTGAAGCCACTCGTGTTTATAGTAACTGTGGATGTGTTTCATGTGTACACGTTTGATCTAGATAGTTCCAAGCAACCAGGTTAGGTTAGGGACAGGTTGTCATGGAGGAAATCTATCTATGTGGTCGCTAAGAGTCAACAACGACTTAATGGTAAAATAATCAATCAGTACCAAGTAAAAGCCAAGAATTTTTGATTTTTTGAACATTGCTGTCATACAGTTATCTTTATATTCTATTAGAATCATTATTATTTATAGCTTACAATGATTTAGAATGCCATTGTCTCATAATTGTCCCTAATTTGGGTCTTGTAATTAATCAAATCTTTGTTACAATTAGGCATATTTCAAGGAACAATTTCACATTTAGTATTCTTAAATGAGGAACCACTCCTAACCTTAAGAATCAGTTGACAGCTTTTATAAGGCCACTAATGAATCAAAATATATATTCATATCCCAACTTAACCATCCAAAGGATATATTTCTTTTTTTCTCTCTCTCCCTCCCTCACATATGTACACACAAATACTCTTGTATGTGCACGCACTTCCTCTTACACACCCCTTCAGGCACTTCCACCGTCATGGTGGGGCTTCCCAACAGCATCAAAAGTCTTCACTCTTCGAGGTGGTTTCTGCTGACTGCAGTCTGATTAGTTTTCAGCTAAGAGCAAAGTGTCTGCTTGGTTCAGTCCCTACTCCAGCTGCACCTCAGAAGCAGAGGGGAAAAAGTCTTTTTTCTCTAAGCCACAGATTCTCCACACCAAAGCCTCCCCACGCAGAACGCTGGCAGCTCCGGTCTGGCCACCCATCACTTCTAGGGCTCTTGCTGGTACTGTCTTTCCGTGCCAGTGAAGAAATCCTCCAAGATGCTCTGATTGTACTCGAACGTCGGGCGATCCTCCGGCTTCTCCTTCCAGCACCGCATCATGATTTCGTAGAGCTCCTGCGGGCAGCCTTCTGGGCATGGCATCCGATAGCCACGCTCAAGGGCACGCATCACTTCCAAATTCGACCTCCCTGGGTTAAGACAAAGAGGGAGACGGGCTGAACATCCTACCAAGAAACCCAGCGAAGCAGCCTATCAGAGATAGCGCTCTTCAAAAGGAGAAAAGAAAACTTGGAAGGGAATTCTTGCATGTAATGATGCCCCTCTTGTATGGACTTGCCAGGGGCCCAAAAGTGGGTGGAATCATTGGCCCGGCCAGCCTGGTATGAACTTCTCTTCCTGAAAACTGTTTTCTCCAAATCTTCCATCAGAGATCCACGTGATTCCTACAAAGGGATCTGAGATCCTGCAAAGGCTATGCCCCTAAGCCCTCCCTTGCCGTGAGCGCTGGAAGCTGCCATAATCCAGGGCTGCGTAACGTTTTGGGCCCTCCTCAGAGGACCAGGATGAAAAATTAAACTCCATTTTTAATTTCAATGCAACTTAACTATGGTTCCAAAACAGGGCATGGAATAGGATTACAACCCTAAAATCAAAACATTAAAACCTGGGAAACCTAGAACTGCAATGAGGGACACCACAGCACAGGCTTAATTAAAAACTTGGATGAAAAATTATTATTATTATTATTATTATTATTATTATTATTAATTAAATGTATATGCTGCCGGCTCCCAGTGATGCGTCATCACCCAGCACCAAAAACTTACTTGGCACCTACATATTTAATAGTTACTTTTTTCCCATACAGCATTTACACAACACACCAAACCAGATGAAAATGGGGCAGGGTGGTTTGCAGGTCAGGTGCCTGGAGAGCCTAGCCAGTGGCTTAACATGAGGTATGAACCAGGCCATCACATTCCACCATGAAATAGTTTATCCATTCCAGCACTGCAGATTATGTGAATGCAGCCACTGTGTTCTGCTCACCTGGGTGTAAAGTGTTGTGTGATCCCAACTCTAATCCATCTTGTTACCTTAAAAGTTTGTAACAACTTTTGGAGGGGCTTTTCAGCCTGCACACAAGGATCACAGGTGTCCACTCTTAACCACACTGACAGCAAAATGATGAAATGTGTGTTGCAGCATCACAACTCAAAAGCCACCCCTTTGTCCTTGTGTCGCAACACACATTTTGTCACTTGCTTCCCCTCCAAGTGACAAAACATGCATTGTTTTGTCAAGGATATTTATTTGAACCTTCTTGCCACAGACCAGATCAAGCCATTGCCCACCCCTACAGACCAACCCTGAAAAGTCCACCATCCCCAATGAACCCAGATATGTCCTCCTCTTTGCTAAAGGTTGAACACAAAATTCCCTTGCCTGTCATTTAGCACTAAGCTACAGTTCTTCCAAACAGAAGGACAGGTTTGTGTTAAGGACCAAGAGAGGCTGGAGAGAGGCCACTGAAGGTTCCATCTGGTTCTCTTTCCCATCTTCTTTATCTGCCCTCTACAAGAACCCTTCATTTTAGGGATCCCATTGCTTAATGCACCTCGCTGTTTGCCATGAATGGCCAAAGGGCTCTTTTATCACCCACAGCAAAGAGTTGGTAGTGAGTTGGCTGAGGGAAGTCACTTCAGTTACAGCCCACCTGCCCCTTCCTTCCATTTTCCAAACATCTCCAAATGTGACCTGCTACAGTAAAGTGGCTACATACAAGCAAATATGAAACCCATAAAGTGGTGGTTGAAGTATTGTTTGCTTGGTTAAACAGAAGAAGAGAGCCCATCCCAACAGTTTCCTGGGGGGAGGGGAGGAACTTTTCTTGCTGCACACCTGGATATGGTGTCCGCCCGTAGGTGATGATCTCCATCAGCAGGATCCCAAAGGACCAGACATCAGACTTTATTGTGAAGGACCCGTAGTTGATGGCTTCAGGAGCAGTCCACTTGATGGGAAACTTGGCACCTGCCAAAAGTCCAAAACAAGGTAGTTAGATTCAACCTGAAAACAGCAGTTGGCACAGCTAATTTTACCTTAACAAAAAATAAAATGGGGAAAAATACAAGTGATCTACATGCTATTAACTAGTTGCCTCCCCAGATGTGTGAATGCTGTATACAGGGCTGTATTAACCTTCTAATCCTGCACGGCCTCCTTCTCCTTGCCATGTTGGAGGGCAGGGGGACAGGGAGGAAGATGAATGGTAAAATCTTAAAAAATAAAATGCATGCATGAAAGAGTAAGTTTCCTTTCTCTGCAAAAGTCTTTGCTCTCCTCATATTTAATTGGGGGGCAGTGCTTTGATTGCATCATGGTAGCTGCCATCTTAACTTTTTTTACCACACTCTGTGGACCCCTCTGGTCCAAACAGTCATTTCCTGGAAATGTTGGGACACCCAGTCCCATCAGCCACGGACCCTGAGACCATCTTAAGGGTCTCTGGTTGGAGAGGATTGGTGTGAAGTCTAATCTACATTGTCCACAAACACAGAGGATGCACACGAGGCGTGTTTTGGCTTTGTACCTTCCCGAGCGGTATATTCATTGTCCTCTATCACTCTGGCCAAGCCAAAATCCGCAATCTTGCACACCAGGATGGCTGATACCAAGATGTTGGCAGCTCTCAGGTCACGATGGATGTAGTTCCTCTGCTCAATGAACGCCATGCCTTCGGCCACCTGCAACAGCAAGAGACAGCTCCGTTAAAGGAGGAGGACAGACCTGGAAGAGCCACATCTTTAGTACTGATTTTACAATATTTGTGGATAGTCCCAATCAAAAAGATTCAGGGTGGTGCATAACAAGGAAGACGACAGCATAATAGCCGTGAATAACACAATTAACCGTAATAATAATCAATGGTCCTACACTTAGTCATCCACAAGGACAAAGACTTGCTGAACTAAAACAATTTGCAGAGTGTCCATGGAAAAGCCATGTGAGGAGGGGGCTGGGAAGCCCAGTCCAATGGCCTGTTCAGAGAATCACTGTGGGCCACTGGGCACATCTGCAAATGCAGACCTGGGATCAGGGCTGGGCTCCACAGCCACCCAAGAGAAGCTACAATTAATCCATTTGCATCATGTTCTCCATAAATGACACCATCTGCACTGTAATGTCATCACACACACAGTGACACATGCACCATAGCATCACAAGGCAAACTGACATCATGTGCACATCACATTACGTTCACCATGACATCAACACACCAGTGAGGTCCTCTACACCATGATGCACCCACCCTATGATAACTCATGCACCTTGACCTTGCCATGCAAATGGCACTGTATTGTGTGCGCCATGATGTCACCAAGCAAGTGGCAGTAATTACACAATTTACATCATTTATTGAGGATGTCACGGGTCATGTCACTTGCTCCTCCTTGCCCCCCCCCCCCCACAGATGCCCTTTTGAAAGGAGGGTGAGAATTTTGTAAGAAAGGGATGTTGGTTCTACCCTGCACCTTTTCCAGGTGTTCTGCCTCCTGTAGAGAGAAAGGAGCTATTCCTTCAGCAACGAAGGCTCTTGCGCAAATCATCTTCCTTGGCTGGCTTTCCCCAAGCACTGCTCCCCTGTCTCATTAAGCTGAAGGGTTCCTATTTAACATCCCTTCCACAGCCCTGTTCCCCTTGACTTGGCATCCACAAGGCCTTGGGTCCCTTCAGAACCTACCAGACCCTGGGGTTGTCTACAAATACTTAGAACCCCAGACAGCTTGTGGCCTGCCCAGATCAGCTGGTCTCATTGAACCACACAAAACCATGTAGGATGCCTGACACCCAAGGCTGCACACCATGCACTTTGGGCCACAGCCTCAAGAGAAATACTGTGCATGCTTGGGGTCCCAGGTATGACTTGGAAAGAATTGGTCTGAAAAACCAAAGAACCACTGGTGATCTGGAGAAACCATGGATGGAAACTATAACTCCCAGCACCCCTCATCAATGAACATGGTGGTTGGGGTTTCTGGGAATGTAGTTCAGCACAGGTTCTCCCTCTTGGATGAGGCAACACTGAACTGGGTGGACCAACTTCTGGTGGGCTCCTCTCTTAGCAGTTCTTCGGGCTTCTGTGCATGAAAAATTTTTGTAGACCAGGCAAGGCACTGAGTGGACTTTTTTCCCATTGGGACAGTGGATTACTGTGGATCACTCTGAAGCCTTTGCTCCCATTCATTAAAAAATCTGTGCAATCCCAAAGTGGAATGGAAAGTCAAACAGGCAACACTTTAAAATAGCACCAAGCTTGAAAAGACAGGGTAAAAACACTGAAACTCACAAAGAAGCTCAACTCCCTCAAAATATAATTTTAAATGTTAGGGGAAATAAAATGGCTTCCATCCGATACTGGAAGGACCTTTCAAAGCTGGGGATCAACACAGAGAAGGAGGTGTCTAAGGCCATCCTCCTAGATAGATGGAACCCCGTCCTCTTAATATATCTGCTTGTATCCTACAAAGTTAAAGACTCTCTCAAGTAGAACTCAGCTTCTGGTGATTGCACAGACACATCCAGTTTGCTTGTTGAGTGGCCTGCCACAGTCTTCTTCTGCGACAGTGTTGTCCAAACTTGGCCACTTTAAGATGAGTGGACTTCAACTCCCAGAATTCCCCAGCCAGCATGGCTGGCTAGGGAATTCTGGGAGTTGAAGTCCACTCATCTTAAAGTGGCCAAGTTTGGACAACACTGTTCTAAGATATTATTTCAATTTCTCCGTCTGGCCTTCAGACTCGAGATGGTGGTCTCCCATCTAAAGACTAACCAAGCCCAATCCTGCTCAAGCTGGCTAGGGGCTTCCGTCTAGTTCAGTGTTTCTCAGCCTGTTCCCCTGTTGGCTGGGGAATTCTGGGAGTTGAAGTCCACACCTCTTCAAATTGCCAAGGTTGAGAAACACTGGGCTAGTTGATGTTATTGGGGGTGGCAGAGTAAGCAGGACTGTTGGGGGGGGGGGAATCAAATGATGTAAAAAGTAGGTAACAGTCAAACTTGCTTCCTGATTACTTCTTAGACAGGTCCGTGCAGTTTTCTTGGAAAGCACAGACAAGTAGTTTGCCATGGTTTCTTCCAGGAATTTTTCCGACTTCCCAGACCAGCCTGCAGCCCCCAGATTTCCTGATGGTCTTCCACCCAAATGCTAACAATCTGATTCTGCTTAGCTTTTTCCAAGACCAACCAGCATTGCCACCTGCTAAACAGCCCCATCTACTCCCTTAGAAGGCACCCTGGCCTGTCACTGAGGTGCCACCAACATTCCCAAAGAGGGTCTGGATCTTGCAATACGCTCACCTGGGCAGAGAAGTCAATCAGCTTGGGGAACGGCTGCTTGCGCCCTTCATCACTTTTTAGGAAATCCAGCAAGCTACCTGTGGAGAAGGAGGAGACCCTTTAAGGCAAGGTGCGCATTTCTGGGCCTCCCAAACTTTTCTCGTTTTGAGGAGACAAAACTTACTTAGGCTCTCAGTTCAGCCCCAGGAATGGGCCTCCAGCTTGAAAATAAAGCGATGTAGAAGGTCTCTCTCTCTCTCCCCTTCCACCTCTGAGATGCCTCCTTTATCATTCAAAGATCAAACCCACCTTCCCCCCTTGATGCCTGCAGATGTGTTGGGCCTGGAGCTCCCCAAATTCCAACATGGCCAACAGCAGAACGTTGCCCCAGCCACACAACCCCAAATCACTTAAGTGGAGACCTGTGGGGGTTGAACCCAGGACTTCTGCTTGCTGAACAGATGCTGACTAACATTCTCCCTTGCTGCACTGTGGCAGAATGCTGTCTTGGGTCATGCACACCTGTCCAGGTCAGGATCAGAGCTGGCCTCCAGCATCTCTTGTGAGAGACTCTGAATGCACCCCCTGGGTCTCTTCTGGGTCATCCTGCCCAGGCTCTGTGCCCTTGATGCGCTGCACTCTGTGCTGAGTGTCGTGATTCACAATGGAGAGCCACACACGACTCTTGGGCTCCAAGGACAATGCTCCCTTCGGAGCCTAGGGTTCTGCCCTGCTCTTGAATCTGGCAACTAAAGTGTTTGCTGGATCCTTGCCATCACCCTAAGATATTCCATGCCTTCTCCCCCGTGTGAACCCCTTTCTAAACACACCAAACCAATTCTCCTAGATCAATGTTTCTCAACCTTGGCCACTTGAAGATGTGTGGACTTCAACTCTGGGGAATGCTGGGGAATTCTGGGAATTGAAGTCCACACATCTTCAAGTGGCCAAGGTTGAGAAACACTGTCCTAGTTTCTGCCTCTTAGCATTGCCTGGCCTACACTTCCTTGCTGATTTCTTAATTGTCCTGCTCCTCCACACTCCAAAAGCCACCAGCTGACCAGCTGCTCTGTGACATGCTGCCCCTTGCACACCTGGGGACCCTATCCTGCATTTCCAATTCTGCATCTCACTTCCTCCTAGCAGCAGGACTGGGAGAAAATGTTCTGTAGCCAAATCTTTCCCTTTATCAGCCCAGTGGTGAGCATTTGACCATATAAGGAGGCTGAAGGCACTTTTAACTTCTTAGTAACCAGCCTAGATTATGAACCCTTCCATGGCTTGAAAGCTGACCAGCTATTCTCTTTCTTCTGCATTCAGGGAACTCCAGGGCTACTTAGTGCATCCTTCCCTAACATGCAAATAATTTTGCAATACAGGTAGTCCTCACTTAACGACCATTTCTATAGTGCCTGTTCAAAGTTACAATGATGCTGAACGAAAAGGACTTACAACCAGTCCTCGCACTTACAACCATTGCAGCATCCCCACAGTCATATGATTGCAATCCGGGTGCTTGGCAACCAGCTCACACTTACAATGGTTGTAGCATCCCGGGATCTCATGATCACCATTTGCGACCTTCCCAACTGGCTTCCGGCAAGCAAAATCAATGGGGAACGGTGTGATTTGCTTAACAACCATGTGACTCGCTTAACAGCTGTGGTGATTCAATTAATGAGCGGTGCAAAAAAGATAGTAAAGTCGCACGCAACTCACTTAACAACCACCCTGCTTAACAATGAATTTTCCAGTCCTTATTGTGGTCATTAAGCGAGGACTACCTGTAATTATGGAAAGTTTGTTCTGAATCCTCTGCATCCTCTGCATATTTATTCAGAAGGAAGTTCCTCCTATTAATTCCCCCCCGCCCAGCAGCAAACTCGCATTGGATTACACCATTTGTGAATAAATACCCTTTTGTTAGCAGGGTTGATTTTTCTCCCCTCTCAGTGTCTCTCCTCTTCCTATATTATATCTTGTCACTTTCTCGCCTGCCCTTGATACACTGCTCTCACCTCCTCACAGCCACGTGTGGCATCCGACACAGCTTCTGTGGCTCGTGTCCCTTGCATGCATGTTGCATGGCTACAAAATGAAGAACTGAGACCCTTACATGTTTACAAGAGCAAGGTCTTCCGCCAATCCCAGGAGTGCCGAAGATGGCAAGCAGGACTATGCGTCTTCACGATGCTATCAGGGAACCAGTCAGAACTGACGGCATGACTAGGATAAAGCCAGTCCAGAGGGAGGGCAGTACTTCCTGCCCTCACTCTAGCATGTTTGCATGCAAAAACAAGGAGAGGAAACTCTGCTTTTGTGCTGGGAAAAAACCTGCTGTATCTTGCTCTCCCCAACCTGGGCCTTCTCAGCCAGTTGGGGCTATACCTCCATGGAGGTGGAAAATCTGGGGATTTGTAGTCCCAACACATCTGGAGGACCCCAGGCTGAGGTAGGCCACGGTGCGTAATGTTGGCTGTCACCTTTCTCCATGAATTCAGTGATGATGTAAATGGGTTCTTCCTTGGTCACCACGGCATACAGTTTGACCAGCTTGTCATGCTGCAGTGTCTTCATGATGTTGGCCTCTTCCAGGAACGCCTCCACCGACATGCTCCCCGGCTTCATGGTTTTCACAGCCACTTTTGTACGCGCGTTATAGGTGGCTAGGAGGTGAGAAAGGCACGCTTCAGAAACACAGATTTGCAATCAGGTCTCATTCCTGACCTAGGGCAGGACAACAGTGTGACTTGCAGTGTGCTCAAGCATGGAAGGAAAGCAAAATTTGGTGACCTGCCAAACACGGAGTCATCCGTTTGAGATGGGCAGCCATAGAAATAGAATAAATAAATCAGTAAGGTCTCAGCTGGGTGTTGTGGTGCTGGTTTTAAAGTGTGTGGCCTTGCAACTAAAAAGACAGAACCGACCATCTAGGGGCAACATTTGGTGCAATCCTGCTGCAAGAGCATCCTGCATGCAGAATACTAGCCCAGCACGTCCAAGATACGGCTCTAGGCTTCCCCACTCGTTTTCTTCATGCAAGGCATTGCTTTTGCCCAGGGAAATACGAAAACGTGCATTTCACCCTCTGTGCTTTTGAATCAAAGGAACACATCTCTGAAGGCTCTACCCTGTGGTTTTCACACTGCCGCCCCCAGAGGAAGGCTCTTTGGGGAGAATCGTGCAAAGTGTTAGCATCAAAACCAGCCGAAAAGCTCCTTGTTAGTGACTGGAGAGCTTTTATGGACTTTTTTGCTGAAAACAGAAAAAAATGAACTTGTGATTTATGAGTCTGATGATTAGAAAAGGTAGAATGTGGAAAGAAGGGAGCTGCGATGTAACTTTAGACCAGTGTTTCTCAACCTCAGCAACTTTAAGATGTGTGGACTTCAACTCCCAGAATTCTGGGTGTTGACGTCTGCAGCTTCTGCCTTTTGATAAAATTGGTTCATCGGAAAAGGTGGAGCTACCAGATTCCTTCGGATCCAGGGGTTTTTATTTTTATTTTATTTATTTATCAAAGTTACAGGGCCATCCATGTATCCAGTGCAACTCTGGGTGGCAAACCAAATCAATTTTTTAGCTCTTACAGAGGGGATTATGGACTCTGCAGACACCCAAGAGATGGCTTGGATGTCTGGAAGAGAGGAGGGTGAATTTTTCAGGGGTTATTCTTTATGGTTATCAGTGGAACCTCCCTATTCAGAGGCAGTCGATCTGACACCTGGAATGCCTCCCCCCTGGGATTCCCTGAGGCACAGCCACTGCAGGACCAAGGCTGCTGGGCTAAGGAGGGCCCAGTTTGGTCGGATCCAAGCGCGGGGCTTTGGTGATCTTACCCATCCAGACTTCTCCAAACTGTCCGGCGCCCAGCTTCTTCTCCAGTTTCAGGGAGGTCCGTGGGATCTCCCACGCGTCCTTCTCCCATGGTTTCTCGGGCTTCGGCAAAGCACAGGGGTGGGTCAGCTTTTGGCACAATCCATCGGCTTGGCCTGAAAGAGAACCCAGAGGAGATTCAGCGTCGCACTTTTCTGTCACCCGAGACAGCTCTGAACGAGAGGACGGAACTGGGGCTGATGTTTATCTAGATCAGCGTTCCTCAACCTTGGCAACTTGAAGATGGGTGGACTTCAACTCCCAGATATGCTGGCTGGGGAACTCTGGGAGTTGAAGTCCACCCATCTTCAAGTTGCCAAGGTTGAGGAACGCTGGTCTAGAGCATCAGAACCCAGATCTGGCTACTCAGAGATTGTCTTTGGACAGTACACTTATCTGGGTGGCTAAATTAACCCATTTCCCAGGGTCACACATGCATTAACTCAACGGGCTGGGTTGCACCTGATTTGCTTAAAAGCTTTAGCATGTTCTGCAAAGACCTCACAGTCTCACCAGTTATGCATGTTGTGTGAACCCAACCACACAGTATATCCCACACACACATGCATCTTTCTCACAAAGAACCCCCCCCTTCCTTTCTGATCAGCTGTGGGGGGGGAAGGAATGATAAGGCCCCCATGGGCTGCAGCAAGAGCACTGCGGGACCATTAGACCCTCCCTTCATACAACCTCCTTGACCTGGTAACTGAACTGACCCATTTTCCTGGACCTTGAACCTTCTGCTAACCAAGTAGGCTGGCTTGGTTGGTGGAACATGCTAACCCCCCAAAACATTCACCAAGGTTGATATTAACCACATTTATTTTTATTAATTTTGTTAGATTTTCACCCTGCCTTTTCTCCATCATTAAAGGCAGTTTATGGAGAAATCTCCCTTTAATTCCTACAAGAGCCTGCCCCCCCCAACCCCCCATTTCACACAGAAGCAACTGTGAAAGAGTTTAGTCAGGTTATGATCTCCTGTAGGATAAGTTTTATTTTTACAGAATGCCAGATCATCCAAGGATCCTCTGCATTTTTGCACCAGTTTCTTGATTGCTGTCAGGCTTGCAAGGTAGTCCAGTCACTCTGAAATACTAGCTCTAACTTTATTGTAAGGTGACATTAACAGAATCTTGCAAGTCTGAAAGTACATCTCTCCCCCCTCGCCTTTGCAGCCCAAGAAACTAGGCAGGGTCCCTTCTGAGACGTTTGCCAGGCGCCCATTCCTGCTGTGGGCTCAGCTGCCTCTTATCTGATCGCTGCCTAGTCTTTTGCTTTTCCTCCTGTCTCCCAAGGTCATTCCCACAGACCATTACAATTGGAAAGAGGCTGCATCACCCTCTCCCGACCCCAGTTTCTTGTCCAAGTCTGCAAAAAGGGTTTGATTTTTAACCCTGGATAATAAGGATGGAACTCTTTTCCCCCCAGTGCAGAACACAGCACAGCTGATGCCGGCTTTGGAGGCTCACCTTTATAATGGCTGACCAGTTCCTGCAGAGTCCTGAAGGTGTTCCGTGGGGAGATGTAGAAGCCCCCGTCGTCCAGGGTCCGAATCTTGTAGTGTTTCACCACATCCACTTTGTTGTGGGAATCAAAGTCTCTTACGGAGAGGGAGTAACATCCTGGACCGAGAGAGAGAAAGAGGAGCTAGAAACAAGGACAATGTTTTACCAACCTATTGAAAGAGAAGCACATGTGGGCAAATATGAAGTCTCACTCGCTCACACCAGCATTTTTGCACCCTGCCTAAATAGGGGGCGGTCAGTGGTCAGGCTGGCTTCTGGCCAAAGAATCAGCTCCAGAAGTTAACTGCAAATGTCCACCCTACAGATGAGGCCTGTTCTTCATATGGTCTAGCCACTTCTTTCATGGGATTGCAAAACTTGTTTGAATTTAAAGCAGAAATGACCTTTGTCAGGTCACAGTAAGTGGCGGGGCCCCGCTCAATGTGGCCAATCTCAGAAAAGTTGAGCAAGGTGGGACCAGTTTAGTACTCACGTGGGAGACCCCCAGGAATGCCAGGGACTGCAGGCTAGGCTGGGGCTTTGTAAAAAAAAATATCTCAAAGCAGCACGGGAAAGAAAACTTCACGGCTGTCTCCCACAATGACTGGAGCTGACCCTGACTTGAAATTCTTTCCTTTTTCTTGGGAGGGTGCAATCCTGCCACTTTCCTTCTGGCCTCTCCTTGAGGAGAGAGAAATGGGTCCCCCATTTCTTTTCCTCTTTTGTTCCCAATCCCTCTCTGGAACTGCTTTTTCCCCAGTGGGTTTAAAGATGCAAAGATCAGAGGGTGGGAGAAAGACCTGCTGGGCATAAACGCCACATCCCAATTTTCTCTCTCCCATTCTGGTTTTTCAGAGCCTTAAAATCTTGGACAGGGTTCTCCGAGGTAGCGTCCCCCAAGTGTGTTGGACTACAACTCGCATCATTCCCAGCCAGGATGGTTCACTCTTCTCTTGCTCTTCTTGAGTTCGCTGGCTGAGACCTCACCTCCCACTTCGCAATGAGAATCAGTCTGGCCAGTTTCTTCGTATGAAACGGCAAGTGCCGCGATCTTCTCCAACATCCCAAGCAGCCTAAGATCTTGGCAAAAAAATCAGGAGGAGGCCAGTTTTAGTCCCATTTCCAGTTTTATGCAGAGGCCGCAGCTTCCATGAGCTGCATCTCCATCAGAGGCGTGAAAGCTTCAGCCTTTGAATAAAATGGATTAGTCAGAAAAGGGCCTTCTCCAGATCTTTTGCCACCATAGACCAACGCAGCTGTCCTCCTCCAACATCTAGTGTCTTAGCTGACTCTGGGTGCCTAATCAATCAATGCCAATGCTTGATGCCAAGAGACATCATCAGGGAGTGACCTCTTTCCATGAAGCAGCCCCGCCCCCCCAAATGCTTCTCATGAGATGCAGGTGACTTCTTAAGGAAGAGAGATCCCGCATCTGAAATAGAAGTATCTTCTCTCAGTAGGTGGCAGTACCTAACTGACCTCAGAAAAGCTAAGCCAGGCAGAACTGGTTAGTATTTGGGTATGAGAGCCCCAGGAAACCCCAGGGCTGATGGCGAGAGCAGGAAGTTGAGAAACAGAAGACAGAAGTTTGCAAGGAGAAGGGACTTCTGCACCATTGCCAAGAAACTCCACGTTCATGGAGTCTCCAGGATTCAAACTCAACTCAGAGGCGGCTTTGTCCCAAACAGAGAGAGACAGAATCACGATGCGCCCCTGGAGCTTCCCAGATGCATCAGCAATGGGCAATACAGCCAAAAGACACGAGGTAGGAAAAACTGGCTCTGAAAAATAGATTTCTCTTCCATAAGAGAGTGGATCTACCTTCCTCCCACCCCAAAGGGATCTACCTTTGGTTGTCTCACTGTCTCGGATCATGAACGACCCAATAAAGTTTCCCGGAGCCAGCAACTGACGCTCGGCGTCCTTCCGGCTGTTGCCTTTCAGAAACCACCTAAGAGGACAGCAAGGAACAGATGGTTAGAAGGAAATCGTGAGCGAAATTCTTTCTCAGATTCTGCCTCCCAAAATCACTTCTCCAAGAACCTGGCAGGAAAAAGGTTATTGGAGAACCTTTTAAGAACAGGCTACCTTTGCCTTTTTACAAAGAGGGGGTCTGGCCAAGAACCGGCACTCTTTCCTTGGAAGTCAAGAGAAGATCTTTGATGTCTTTTTCTCCATCCCATATATTTGGAGACGCGAAGTTGGGCATCTTATTATGTTTTTATAATGAAAAGCTTGCCTCTTCTTTAACAAACAGGGTTGATTCAACAATCTATGCTGAAATGAATACTGCTGGGCCTTGACTGTGGATTTCTACATTTCTAAGCAGTCACTTCTCCCATCGCTAAATGGTTTCAATTCTGGGCGAAGTTAAAAACACTATTAATCATGCGATGGGGCCAGATTCATTCATGTTGAGGGGAGGATTCTCTTATGAATCCACAAAAGGGTGCCTGGAGCCAAGTCTGTTCTACCTACCTCATGGTGGCTTCCATCGGAGTTTCCCAGCCTGGGCATCTTCCAGATGCGTGGACTCCATCCCCCTGAATTTGTCAGTTAGCACAGCCATTGCTGAGAATTTTGGGAGTCGAAATCCTTGCATATGGAAGTTCCCAGGTACAGAAACACTACCTCTGGGGCTGCTGGGAACCACCGTTCCCCATCATTGAAAAGGCCACTCCAAAAGGCCAGCACCGTATCCATCCTTGGAGAATTCCAAGGATTCTCCTGCAAAGCCAGGATCCTTCTCCTCCTGAGCTACTTTGCTGCAACGGGGGCTCTCCCAAAGGACCAAAGCCGATGTGCAGCTCTGTAGTCCAGAGCTGAAATCAGGTGGGCATCCAAGATACAAGTGTTCTGCTGAGAAGATCCCCCCATTCAATAAGCCGAGAGAAGACTTACTCTTCCGTCTCCAGTGAGTTGACCTTGGCCACATAATTGCTGGGAACGTAGCCCACTTTCCCCGTCGACAGAGCTTTTGCTTGCCACCACTCTCCCGACCTGGAGAGAGGGGAGGCAGAATTAGGTACATTTCCCAACTTCCCCAAAACTCAGCAAGTAATTGGTGCTCTCATGGGAAGCTCTAGGTCAGTGTTGTCCAAACCTGGCCACTTTAAGATGAGTGGACTTCAACTCCCAGAATTCCCCAGCCAGCATGGCTGGCTGGGGAATTCTGGGAGTTGAAGTCCACTCATCTTAAAAGTGGCCAAGTTTGGACAACACTGCTCTAGGTAATTCAACATGCGATTCAGGGAGGCTGTGATGGAATGGTTTGGCGAAGGCGGCGCTCGGGGAGATAAGCATTTCCTTAGCCCCCAGAAAGAGCGTGGGAAGGTGAAGAGGATGAGACTGGCACCACCCTAAGGAATTCGCAGTGTTTGCTTGCTGGCTTGGGGAGTTTAGATTCAGCCTGGCAGGATTCTGTCTTGAAGGTGAAAGCTAATAAATGCTTTAGAACTATATCTGTACTGTCTCGTGGAGTTCTTTGGGCTGAACCTGACAGAGGCCACACAATGAGAAGCAACAGATAGTAACCTGCAGAAAAAATAAATCAAAATACAGACCCGAGGGGGTCTATCAGCTGAGTGGCAGCAGTCCGACCCAGCACACGTCAAACCCAAACAAGGGCAAACACGCTCACTCGTTCTCCCTTCCCGCTTGGAGAACAGGGTTGTGTGGTGGTTAAGATGCTGGTCTGGTGCCCAAGCTCTGGTTACTCCTCAGCCATGGAAGCAGCTCACTGGGGGACCTGGGGCCCCTCTCTCTGTCTCTCCACCCCACCTCCCTCACAGGTTGCCTTGGGGGAAAACAAGTCTTGCCCTGCGCTTTCATATAAGGGCATACCAAAGAAAAATAAAGAACAATCTAGACATAATCTAATTCTGGAGCTTTACCAGTGTCTCTTCCAATAGACATTTCAGTATATTTTGAAAGCACGTAGTATTCCCTAAGCGTTGCTATGTATGACGATAACGATCTGTGACCTATACCAGTGTTTCTCAACCTCAGCAACTTTAAGATGCATGGATTCCAACTCCCAGAATTCCCCAGCCAGCATGTGTGGACACCAGCTCCCAGAATTCCCCAGCCAGCATTCTGGGAGACTAAGTCCACACATCTTAAGTCACCAAGGTTGAGAAACATTAACCTATACTATCAATCAGTCTCCGCAGCCCCTACCAAGCTGGGGGTCAACTTAGAGACAATATAATATGCGCTTCTCTGGCAAGTGGACACAGGTCCAGATGGCCACCTTTCCTTGTCATAGCTTCAAGTAGGACATTGAACATATCTAGGCTACAGATTTAAACTGGATTAGAAGCATGGTTTTTCCCCAGGGAAAACTGGAAACGGCCATTCTTTCAGGGAAGCTAGAGGCAGAATTCTCAGCACCCACGCCAAACAACGCTTTCAGGATGCTTCGAGCAGTGAACGACGCAGAACTGAGAGAGGTTGATAAGGTACGCCTCCAGAATGCTCAAAAGATGCCCACATTATTCCAGCTGGCAGCCCGGCGTGCTGAAAATTGCTCCAGGAGCCGAGCTGTTCATTGTGCATTCTGACTCACAGTCACCCTGTAACCCACATGCTCAGCGGAGGTTGCCGCTTGAATACAACCAAGGTCATGGTGCATATCATTCCGGCAGGCTAATCCCGGAGGGGGGACCTGGGGGAGAAATTCTCCTGGACTTTCAACATAGCACAGCCACACCCAATGCTAAGCAGGGAAGACGGTGGCAGAATGGCCACAGACTTGGAGGGACCCAGCCGGAATGGGACATGATAAGGCCGGCGGTCAACCAGATTCCCCCAGAAGCCACCTATGAGCATCGAGGGGCTTTGGTTTCCCCGTCAGCAATTCCACCCTCCAAGCAACAGAAGGACAGGACGGAGCCCAGAACTTACTGCTCTAGGACCGTGAGGTGATCGCCTTTCTGAAAACTCAGGTCCTCCCTGTGAATGGCTTCGTAGTCGTACAAGGCCACGACGATGAAATCATCTGGTTCTGGGGGAACGAGCAAAAGTTTGCCTTCATGCAGCTCTGGGTTTAGAGGGGACATAGAGACCATCCTCCCTGGCCCAGGCTTCATCTGCTGGCTTGTAACAGAGCCAAGAGGCTCCCGGGTCCCTGCGTTCAGGGCTAGGAGAAACCCGTTCCTCTCATGCCCCATTTGGGCTATGGGCCAGGGGTCAGTCTTACCAGGGCTGTGGCCGTGGTGAGCCACAGAGGAGAACTGGCAAGGACACCCAGAGGTGTGGGACTGGGGGATGTCGAGAAAGTCAAGAGGACCGCCGTGGCCCTGCGATCAAACCCCTGCAGCGTGTTCAGGTGCAGGAAAGGTCAAGCGGAGGCTGAGCTCCCATCCCTGGGTAGAGCCACCATCTGGAGATTTCTGACCCTGCCCCAGCCCACCCCACCCCTTAGATGCGCCTGGGAATTGTTTCTATAAAAGTTCTGCAAAAGGTTGCAGACATGCACAGGCACGCAAGCCAGCACCCCACTCCCCCTCCTCTGGACTGTTTACCTTTAAAAAAAGCCACATGCCACGCCTGTGGAATTCCATCAACATCTAACTTCCCCATTGGAGAGCTGGCTGGGCCTCGAGCGATGCAGGATCCATGAGTAAGACCCTCCCACACAATCCTCGCTTGGACCCCTTTACTTTAAACCAGCTTTGGCCAATTGGCTGCCCTCCAGGCGCTCTGTAAGTCTCAGCCTGTCTTGGCTGTGCTGGCAGGAAAGTTTCAGCGCTCGATATCTGGAGGGGGTCCCGTTACCGAAAGGGACCTCTGTGGCATCAACCGACCAATGGGCTTCTCAGGAAACAATGCTCTCCAGGAGGACCTGGGTTTATGAACCCGGCATGGATGCCCACAGGGTATGGTAAAACAAAATGTCAGGATGGTAGCTGTGAGGGTGCAATTAAAGCACCCATTTCTATACGCGTGCAGGTAGAGCCTCGACTGCACCCTCACAGCCACCATCTCGACTTCTTTGACCATACCTTGCGGGCCCCCTCGAAGCCCAGGAATCTACTCTCTGCTCTAATGGGAGATACGTACCATCCGTTCGTTGGGGCTTCCGAATGCAGGATCCTCTGCTGTTCTGGGATGCAAAAGAGAATAGTTAGTTATTCCTTAAGCCAGTGACACTTCACTATCAGCCTCGCACTTTAAGAGGCAAAGAACAGCAGAGGCCGTCTTAGAGCCACGCGATGATGCTGGGGGAGCGATGCCACAGTCAGCCAAACCTGAACTGAGCCCAGGAAGGGAAGGAGAGGTTAGAAGGAAACTCAAGATTGCCCTGCCTTGACGCTCTTCGTACAACAGGGAGGGAAGGGAAAACTGGCTTACTCTTCCTTGTCGATTTTGTAAGCCACCCAGAGCCTCCTGGAATGGGTAGCCGTATCAAATCAAATCAATTAAATTAAAATTGATTGATGGGAGTTCATGGTTTTTTTGTAGCACGGATTTTACCTTGTAAGCCTCCTGGAGTCACTGTGTATGAGTTGGGCGGCCATATAAATTTGTTAAATAAATAATAATAATAATAAAAAAAATAAAACGATGCTAGGCTTTCAAATTTCTTTTACCTGAGGGCACATCAATAGAGTTTTAGTATTTCTCTTATACAGGAATGAGAGACCCCCCCCCAGCCTTACATGTACCTTGATGGTGGGTTCGGCTGTATAACGGACGTCCAGAACAGAGTTTGAGTTATGTCTTGCCTTCTCCTTTCCTGGAAGATCACTTACTTTGGACTCCATGCAGCCCATTCTGGCAGGAGAGGGAGAAAGACAGAAAGAGAGAGGTCAGTGCTCTGTTTTATTCCCCTTCAGCGTGCAAACCAATGAACTGGCCAAGGCATGACTTCTGCATGTGGGACTGCAGCTTCGCTGGGATTTCACCCAGATTTCCGCATTCCTACTAGGAGCGTTCTTGTTCCAATATTTGCCACAAATTGTCATTTGAGCTGCTCTCCGATAAGAATCTATCCTCTTGCCTGTACAGGGAGTCCTTGTTTAGCGACCACAATGGGGACTTGCAATTTGGTCGTTAAGTGAAGCGGTCACTAAGTGAACCAGCGACTGTGCTTATGATCTTCCTTCAGCTTTCCTTTGCTTTACAGAACTGGGAAAGTCATCAATGCGAGGATTGGTCATAAAGGGACTTTTTCATCAAGGTCGTAACTGCGAACGGTCACTAAACAAGGCAGTTGCTAAGTGAGGATAACCTGTGTAACTATCAGGATTAGTGGCCACTGATAGCCTGATCCTCCACAATATTATCTAGGTACCTTCTACACAGAATTAGGTCTAATTGAGTGGCCACCACTGCATCTGTCGGAAGATGTATTCTTCAGTGTTCTAGACAGCTTTTGAATCCTCCCCATGAAATTATCCAACCCAAAATAAACAATGAAATAAAACTAAACGAGGACTCCCTGTCTGAAACACTAGGCAAACTTTTCCTATACAGAAAGATATTAATATGACCAGCAACAATAACAACTGCAGCGATTGCCATCTTGACTTTTTTGACCGCCTTCCCCTGCAGGGATCCCGGCTGGCACCAATCCAAGATCAGACCTACACGCTTATGCCCACGTGACGCCAAGCCTTTCTGCAACCAAGCTGACCCACTTTTGGCCCAGCCAGACCCTTTCTCCCCACTAAGGGCATCGGGGCTTCGTTCGCCCCTCAGCTCCCTGAGGAACGAAACCCAGCTGGCCGGACAAGGCCACAGGGGGCACAGTGCAGCTGGGCGCCAACGTTGCCCTTCTTTTGCAACAGCCACACAACCGTTTGCTCATCGTTCCAGGAGTTGACTCTCCAGCTGTTAGTCTAAGCAGCAAACGGTAGGCAACTTCTTCTTTTTTTCAGACAGGCTCTCTGAAAAATATTTTGGTCAAAAGTCTGTTGGCCATCTTGTTCGGCAGGGCTTGTGAGCTCCCCGAGAGGAAGCCAGATTAGATCAGTGTTTCTCAAACTCGGCACCTTGAAGATGGGTGGACTTCGACTCCCAGAATTCTCCAGCCAGCCATGCTGGCTGGGGAATTCTGGGAGTCGAAGTCCACCCATCTTCAAGGTGCCAAGTTTGAAAAACACTGAATTAGGCTGTGCAAACATGTTTTTCAGTGCCGGCGAGCCACCATTTGCATCCCCCCGTCCACAAAGGCACCCGGCAGAAACCACAGTCTGCAACGGTTCTGCACTACTTTGCATCCAAACAGACCCCTTTTCTTCCTTCCTTGCAAACCAAGCGACAGCATGTCGGAAATTCTGAACTCAGGCCCCGGCAACATCACACGCAATCATTATTAGCAGAGGCACGGGAATTTTGTCCCAGAAGAAACACAGGTGGGGAAAACCCCAATAATTCCCGGTCAGTTGTGGCCAGGGCCGTCCCTGTTTCAGCTTTCTGTGGGAAGCGTCAAGCAAGCGTGAACTCCGGTGATTCCCGTTCCTCGACTACGGACAGGTAGCTCTTCAAGGAGAAGGGCTCTCCCTCGCGGCTATACCTCCATTCTAGGTCTGGAAGCTGAACCTCCTGAGAAACAGTTAAGGGATCCGGGGACGTTTAGCCTGTAGAAGAGAAGATGGGGAGACAGGACATCCGTCTTCAACCATCTGGAAGGGTGTCCCCAGGACGCAGGGCCAGAAGCAAAGGGTTAAAGTTACAGGGAAGAAGAGACGTCCACCAGAGGAACAGGCTGCCCCACAAAGTGGTGAGCGCTCCATCCTCTTGGACTCTTTCAGCAGAGGTTGAATGGTCAGCGGCCGGAGAGGACCTCGTGGATCCTGCACCGAGTAGAGGACTGGACTGCGTGGACTCTAAGACCCCTCCCAGCCCTAACCGAAACCCTAACCCTCCCAACCCTAACCGTAACCCTAACCCTAACCCTAACCCTAACCCTAACCCTAACCCTAACCCTAACCCTAACCCTAACCCTAACCCTAACCCTAACCCTACGAATGCAAGGTGACGTAGGGACATCTCCATCTTTACCCTAATGCACCTCACAACAACCCTGTGAGGTAGGGTGGGCTGCACGATGGCCGCTCCCCAGCGGCTTTCATCGCTGAGTGGAAATGTAAACCCAGAGCTTCCTTCTCCGTTTCCTCCAGCCCTATTGGACTACAGTCCCCATTGTGTCCAGCCCCCTGCTCTCACCATCACCCCACAGTGGCTATTTTCACGCAATGATACTGAATTAATCCATGTTCTGGTGTCCCACAAGGCCCTGACCCGAAACGAACTCAGCGCGCTAGGTTCACACGTGCCCTGCCGGAAAAACAACGCACGACGTTTAGCACTAACCCAGGCTCAGTACGCTTTGTGAATGCAGCCGTCAGGTCTTCACCAGCCCCGTCTCCAGACAAGCAGAGGTTTGCGGGGAAAGAGTGGGAATGAGCAACTTCCCTCATTTTGTGCCTCCCGACAATCCTGCCTGGCAGGGGAGAGGCTGGGGGGCACGGGACAGTTTCCCAGTGACGTGTCACGCCCACAGCGCCACAGCGCCGGAGGGGAGGCAGTGGGGAAAGGCCATTTCCTTCCGCCCTGATAGCAACTCCTCCAGAAATTCACCCAGAAGCATGGAAAGCAGAAGAACCTTTTCTCTTCTCTTTTCGCCTCAGACAGGAATTAAGCAAGCTCTGCAGACGCTCACAGGTGCCAGTGGAGTGGAACTGGCGCCGCCCGGGAGAAAACCTGACCTCAGCCAGGCAGGAAGTGCTGAAGAGAAAGGGAAGAGGGCAGGGAAGCAGGTGGTTGCCAGGAACCAGGGGCATCTCCGCCTCCAGCTTCAGCAGGACGGCTGCAGAAGGCATCTTGGAGGAGGCTGCTCCCCAACCGGGTGCCAGCTAAATGCCGCCTTCCCCAATCGGGTGCCCTCTAGCCATGCTAGGACTACAACTCCAGCATACCTTCGCCCCAGAAATGGCTTTCTGCAGATGGCTCACTGGGCGAACCATGGTTCACTGGGCGTTCGGTGGCATATTATTCTTGTGGGCTGATACCTGGTTAGGTGTCACCAATTTTACTTGCTTTGATTCCACCGACCTCCTGTTTTCGAACCGTAAGCTGCCTTGGGAGCCGGGTGGGTGGGTGTCAACATTCTTGCAAATACAAGAAATCAGCCACATGCAAAAAGGCCCAGGCGACCCGGCTTGCTCAAGCGAGTGACACCACCGCCCACTTGCAGGAAGTCTGCAGGAAGGACAGAGTATCAGCTATGGGTCCTACTGATGTGAGCAGTCCTCAGTTTTGGGAACCTCGCAACGGCCTTCCCCAATCTGGCAGACTGCTGAGACGCAGTTCTGTGACAGCTGGAAACCCCGGAGTTTCAGCTGCAGGAGACCTGCAGATGGCCTGGTGGACAATGTCGCTTGCTCTGAAGTGACAGCTAAGCACCATTTAAGCCAGCGTTCCTCAACCTCAGCAACTTTAAGATGGGTGGACTTCAACTCCCCGAATTCCCCAGCCAGCATGGGGAATTCTCAGCAACTTTAAGATGGGTGGGCCAACTCCCAGAATTCCCCAGCATGCTGGCTGGGGAATTCTGGGAGTTGAGGTCCACCCATCTTAAAGTTGCTGAGGTTGAGAAACACTGACTGAAGCTATTGCCTCTTGCCACTTTTCATTAAAACATTACGGGTGCAAACTCTGGACAACTGCAGGAAAATGACTGCACCCCCATCAAAGCAGTTGCTCTATTCCATCTTTGGTGTCTTCAGGTGCCACTCAACCACGAGGGTGAACTTGCGGTCCTCCAGATGCTGCCTCAAGTTCTCCATTGGGCTCTGGGAACAGACACGGTCTAAGAATACGCCATGCTTGACGAGAGTCACTCTACATCACTGTTTCTCACACTTGGCAGCTTCAAGATGGGTGGACTTCAATGCCCAGAATTCTGGGAGCTGAAGTCCACCCATCTTGCCAAATTTGAGAAATGCTGCTCTACGTCCTGTGCCCACACCAAGCAAGCCGTTTTGTGGCTAGTGGGTGGCTCTTCACCCAGGCCTTCAACGAGGGAGTGAGACCCCTCACTTCGTCGCACTTGCCATCTTTTATCTTTACATTTTACTGGCTTTATGGTGATTTCTTTGATTGTTGTGAGCCACCCAGAGTTGCTGAGAATCAGGCAATATACAAGTTGATTATATTATTATTATTATTATTATTATTATTATTATTATTATTATTATTATTATTATGGTGGTTGTTATTATGTACACAACAACATGAAATCACAGCTGCCAGTTCTTTAACTGGTGTTGACCTTCATTTGCATCAAGATACTTGTAGGCATTATTATTATTATTATTATTATTAGTGTTGTTGAATTTAGAGCTGACCTTGGGGAAGGTAGGAGAAAAACATTATGCAGCAATGTGGGGAAACGATTACACAGTCCAGAGACTGAAACCAGCAGGAAAAAGAAAGTAAAAGATGGAGCAGAGAGAAACTCAGACAGGCTTTCAAGGTTCGGTTATTCTACCCTACAGCCATAAAGTAGATTCCGAGAATCCCTGCAGGGTCTGTTTCTTGACCTGGCCTACCTCGGAGGGCTGATGGTTGCAATGAAACAACGCCCCCAAACGGGATGCTGGCCTTAAACCTGTTCCCGATTAAAGTTTCCTTTAGGGCAGACCTGCCTGCTCGAGTTGCCAGAAAGCCCCAAGGGTTGGAGAGAGGGTTCTCATCCTCATAAGCCAGTGTTGTCCAAACTTGGCCACTTTAAGATGAGTGGACTTCAACTCCCAGAATTCCCCAGCCAGCCATGGCTGGCTGGGGAATTCTGGGAGTTGAAGTCCACTCATCTTAAAGTGGCCAAGTTTGGACAACACTGTCATAAGCGGACCTCCCAGGGCCGCGCCCTGAACTCCAGGCCTGCTGCGGACAAGACGGAGCCTCTCCCTCTGAGCTACAGGCTTTCCCCCATGGGGAGGAATTCGCCTGCCCCCCGCCCGGCCCACAGGAATCCTGCAACTGACTCCCCTGGAGCAACGGCGGCTGCGCGCCCCTGCACGTGAAAAGACTTCGTGAAAGATGGCGTCGGAAGCACCTGGACCAAGCCGCTCGCTCTCCGGCCCAGGGCTGCTCACGAGCAGAAGAGGAAGAGGCCGACCCTGCAGCCCAGCACATCTCTGGTGGCCCAAAGCAAGAGCGCTCTTCTCTTTGCACCTTTACTGCACTGGCTTCGTGCTGGGTTTCAATAAAGCGCCAAATAGCCAGCTGGAAACGGCTGCCCTCGAAGCCGCAGGGCATTCGAGAAAAGAGATCTGATCTTGCGGTCAGAGGCCGGAAGCAGGGCTGCAAGGGAGCAGGAAGCCTGGACAGGGCTGATTGAAAAGGGGGCGGTTCGGGGAAAGGGATTCTCGCCTTCCGTAGAAGCGCAGCAAGCCCACCTAAAGCCGCCCTAAGCCGCTCAGAGGTTCTGCACCATCCCAGACGGGAAACCGACGGAGATCTCTTTGCTCAGCCTGGAAACCGACGGAGATCTCTTTGCTCAGCCTTCGGGATGGCCCTCCCCAGGGATTCCACGCAGGTGCTGAGGAGCTTGGATTGCCATCGGCGCAACGCTGGCCAGGCCCTCAAAACCCAGACTCCAGCAGGACACCTTGGAGTCTGCCCTGTTCGTTCGTTCCCAGTAGAAGTCCCCAGCAGAACGCGAAAGAGCCCTGAGGCCACCCAGCCCAGGAACCGGAGCAAAGCCTCCCCAGAGAGATGGTGGTCCTGCCTCCTCTTGAGCCCGTCCAGGGAAGGGGAGCCCATCCCCAGTGACTCCTCTGGGCGGCTGGCCTTCCTATAACCTCCAACCAGAATCTGCCTCCCTGTGATCCAAGACTGTCGCTCCGTTACTTGCGTGAAAGGAAGCAGGTTTGGAATTGCTTCTCTGGGACCGTCTTTCAGACTTCTGAAGAGTGCAGGCGCAGCTTCTCCCGGGCCTCTTTTCTCAAGACCATGCCCACTTCTTTCCATCTTTCTTCACAGAGTCTTCACACGCGGTCTGTCCCCGTCAACTTCGTTGTCCTTCTCTCCTGTCTTCTCTCCATTCTGCTTAAAGTCCAGTGCCCAGAACTGGCCATAGACCTCAAAGCGGCACTTGGCCAAAGCGGCACAAAGTCGAATGTTTACGTTTCCTGATTCAGAAATTCCACTTCAGTTTATTCAGCCTAAAATGGCATTTGCTGTTTTTGCAGCCATATCACACCGCTGGCTCCTACACACTTTGTTGCAGTTCCAAGACCCTTTTCACACAGCTTACAACCAAGCAGCCTAGACCCTTTTCCTATGTAAGGCCCCTTGCATTTGTCTCTCTTAAATCTAATTCTAAACTCTAACTGAATTCTACTCTAACCTCCCAAGATCAAAGGAATGACTCTCCTTAAACCAGCTCGGGGCCATCCATGAGGGTGGGGGTCACAGAAAATGACAGGGTCCACAACCACACAGTTGAAGCCCTACCCCTCTTATACCATGCACTGCATCCTTTTTTAAACTCTGCTGTGGATGCCCGAGTATAAACCTGGATCAGCGTGATTCCAAATAAGCAGCATGCTTCAGGAGCTACTACAGGTTGTCCTCGCTTAACGAGCACAATAGGGACTAGATAATTCATTGTTAAGCAGGGCAGTTGTTAAGTGAGTTGTGCCCAATTTTATGACCTTTTTTGCAGCAGTCATTAAGCGAATCACATGGTTATTAAGCGAATCATGTGGTTCCCCATTGATTTTGCTTGCCGGAAGCCAGCTGGGAAGGCTGCAAATGGTGATCGTGTGACCCCAGGACACTACAACCGTCGTAAGTGTGAGCTGGTTGCCAAGCACCCAGATTGTGATCACATGATTGTGAGGGGTGCTGCAACGGTTGTAAGCTGGGAAGGCTGCAAATGGTGATCGTGTGACCCCAGGACACTACAACCGTCGTAAGTGTGAGCTGGTTGCCAAGCACCCAGATTGTGATCACATGATTGTGAGGGGTGCTGCAACGGTTGTAAGTGCGAGGACCGGTTGTAAGTCCTTTCGTTCAGCACCGTTGTAACTTTGAACAGTCACTAAACAAATGGTTGTTCAGTGAGGACTACCTGTACATTGAAAAGGCCATCATCTGCTTCAGACTATCCCTTAAAACTGGACTATGAGGCACAGAGCAGTTGGCATCCCCTAGTTTAGAATGAGTTTTTCCGGGCATAAGCTCGGGAGCAGCCAGCTCCAACGGCTGATACTGAAGCTTCTCAAGATTGCCGATCCCAATTCTACATTATGCGTATGACTTCTTGGCTGTCCTCATTGCCGCAAAGTGAGCATTTGCATATCTGTACGTGAAGGACCACAGCTCACCAGAGCAAAGAGCCGGAGAAAATGCGCAGGAGCGATTGCAAGAACTCTTAGGAGCATGCTGGCAACGATCCAGGCTCTGCAAGCCATCCAGGACGCAGCCCCCCCCCCCAAATGGGGAAGGGCACGCGGGCAGCTTCCTATTCACGGCATCATCATTCATCACGTAAACACGAACAAGCCCCTCCCACCTGCCCTCTCTGAATGGGCTCTTTTGCTGCCAGGCAGGTTTTAAGGGGAACAATGAGTTCTTCATCCAGCAGTTTAATTAATTTCACCTATACGTATTGCGGGGGGGGGGGGAGAGAGAAAAGGAGGAAATATTCTCGCACTCACGCCATCTTCCTTCTCGAACTCCAGCCAGCCTTTACTTATTAGCAGTGGAACTAACTTTGCCAAACCACTTTTGAAAGTCTAATTAAATGCCCACTCCAGGAACTGGCCTGAGGCCGCTTGTAACTTTTGGGGAGGGTCAAAGATGGTTGGGGGTGGGACAAGGATGCAGAATAGGTGGGGCCTCATCAGGCCCCAAGACAGAGAACAGGATTCTCAGGGAGAAGTTGGGAGGAACTGCAGGGAGGGGTTGTTTTTGCTTTGTTAACTCAATTAATACTATTTTAGGATTTACCAGCTTACCATTTTTACATAAAACCCACCTCAAAAAGTTGGGACACTTTTTCTCCAAAAGCCAGGAATCATGCTGTTGAAATTTTTTTGGGGGGGGGCGCTCCAAGTGCTGCAAAAATTTCTATCTATCTATCTATCTTGCATCTTCTGCAGTGAAGAAAATACACACAACTTTGCTTCTTTGCAATTTCTTATCCTTTCAGTCCTTCTTGAGTCCGCTTATCGCCAACGGTCTGATCGCCTCTCTGTCCCGTCTCCTGCTTTTGACCCATTCGCCTTTTTTTTAATGTCACTTTTATTCGTGATTTGCATCTCTTCTCACCTGCTTGCATTTCTTTTCTGCAATCTCATGTTCCTTCTCCTTGTCCTTGTGTTGGGAAACTTCCATTTTCTGAAGCAAACTTTTATCTTGGGTATCTATCTGTAATAGCCACTTTAGCAAAGCTTCTATTGTGGCTGTTCTGAGAAATCCCCAAGCATTCTAGAGAGATCTGTACTTTTTTGGCTTTACCTGCTGATTTCTGTTTCCTCTTGCGACGTCAATTGCGAGCCTGGTGGAATTTCTCGAGAGTTTTGCACTGACATATAAATTAAGTCCACTGCTTAAGAGCCAGCTGGGTTAGTAGAGAAGGTGCTAGATGAGAAACTGGGGAGTTCCAGTCTCCCCCCCTTAGGCATGAAGCCATCTGGACAACTTTGTACAAAATAAAAGTGGGATATAAATCTAATCATGATAATACATTTGATCACTGGTCACTGTTTTCAATCACTTCAGCGACAGTCTAATGCTCACTTGGGTCTTTACTCTGACCAACTAATTTAGGACACAGTTATTCAGGACAATGGTTCCCAACGGTGACATACTTCCTGTGCCTGGGGCTCCCCAACAGTCTAAGTCAGTGTTTTTCCAACTTGGCAACTTTAAGATGTGTGGACTTCAACTCCCAGAATTCTAGTAGTTGAAGTGAAGTTGAAGGTGGGAAATGGAACAAGTTAAATCTACAAAATGTACTGAAAACAAGAAATATTGTAACCGAATGAACGTTTTCTCATTCTGGCCTTCTCAGAAAAAAAAAAAAGGTTTTATTTCTATTACAATATAGGACCAGGTCCTTGGACAGAAGGGTTGACAGGGCAGGAAAGATTAAGAATTGCTTACCGAGAGGAATATGCAGAGCCCTGTGTGCAAATAGCTCAGTGTTTTTCAAACTTAGCAACTCTAAGATGTGTGGACTTCAAGTCAAGACAACTTAAAGTTGCCAAGTTTGATACACACTGATGTAACCTGATATAACCAAACACTGCTCTAATACTTTCTCCTCACATGCCTCTCTGTCTATCTTCTCCAGCCCACACCAGGCATTTTCGTACTAAATTATTTTAGGGCCCTGCCTGGCATTGGGGGATGGGGGGGAGGGGGGGAGAAAATGGCACCCAGTAACCCAGACACTGCAACATTTGGTTCCAGCCACTAACTAAAAGAGAAAACCAAAAGGGCCGATGTAAATAAAATGCATCTACTGTGTTGGCGTTATTTCTGGACACGCTTTGCAATTATTTGCCATGCAATTACGGCTTGCAATTATTTGCCTACGGCAAGACCGGGTCCCCATTAGGGACAGTGTTTCCCTGGTCACCTCTTGCACAATACACAAGCTTTCCTGACGATCTCTATGTCCAATTATAATTACATTCAATTAATGTTTGAATTAAACTCCCCCCATTAAAAAAAACACGGGAAGTTGGCATTCTGCAAAGCAAGCCCCAGGCTCCAGATTCCAGGGACGCCTCTCAGCCCTCCGCGACCCCATCGGCTGCCGGGTGGCCGCAGCACGGAAGGGCGCCCCTGCCCAGAACAACGCAGGCCGGCCGGGCAAGGCGCCTCCCCAGAACCTGCGGCCAGGCGCTTCCCGGCCAGCTGCCAGACGCGCGCTGCTCCGGCGGCCCGCGGGCGCTCCGGGGACTGCAGAAGCGCTTCCTGGGCAGCCCTCTCACGCCAGGGCAGAGCGGGACGCGGGACCGGCCGGCGGCGTTTTCGGGGAGGGTGGCAAGTCCAGGGTTTGCCTGGACAGCTTCGGAAGCTGGGCGACACCTCGCCCGTTTGGGGACAGCGCCGCAACGCGCGGGAGGTTCCGGGGGTCTTTCTCCGCCCTGGGCGCTGCGCTCCCGTCGAGTCCCTTCCAAGCAGGACGCGAAGAGGAGGAGGAAGAGGAGAAGGAGGAGATACTCTGCCCATGCTCAAGGAGGCTCTCGCCGATGGCTTCCCAAGGCCCAGCGCTAAGGCCAGCTGGACCCGACCGCGGCTACCCCCGCCGCCGCCGCCGCCGCCGCCGCCGCCGCAGACCTCCCCTGCCCTGCCCTGCCCTGCCCTCCCTCCCCAGCGCTGCCCGTCCGCCTCCCTCCCCGCCTTCCCTGCCGCGGCGCCGCCGCTCACCTCCCGGCTCTCCTCCGCGAGCCTCCCCGCGGTCGCCCGACGGCGCGTCCCCAGCGGTCCGAGCCCCGCGCTCACTGCAGCCGCCGCGCCTGGCGCATCCCCGGCAGCCTCGTCCCCAGACCAGCCGCGTCTGCGATCCGCCCCGAGGGGGAAGGAGGCTCGACTGCGCGGGCAGCGCCGGGAAGCGCCGCGGAAAGCAGAACCGCCGACGGCCGCGCCTCCTGCCAGGAAGCCTCGCCCGCGGGCGCCTCTGGCCGGGGGGAGGCAGCGACGGGCTGTGCGCGGCTGGGGCGGGCGGTCTCTGTCTGCGCGCCGGGAGGCGTCTTATGGGGATCCCTTCTGGGGGCGGGGGCAAACAGTCAGGCGTCGCCTCCAACGGCAAGCGGGCGCACGCTCTGCCCCAGGGAGGGCAGGGTGCCAGTGAGGTCGCCCTCGGTTCACTCTTGTGCCGCACGACGATCCTTTGAGGTGAGTCAGGCTGCAAAGGGGCAGCCCCGCACAGCTGTCCCAGCTCTCTGGGGCCGGAGCCCAACCCGCGCACCCAGCCTCCACCAGCTGCGTGGTACTACAATGCCCATCCCCTTCCTCTGGTGGCTCGACCCCCTGCTCCCCACTGGGTTGCCTCCTGGATGAATCCATTTGTGGTGTTTTTGTTTTACGTCGTTCGGGTTTGCCCTAACTTAAAAAGGACTTGGAGAAGCGATGACCCAGTCCAGAGCAGGGTTTCTTGTCCTCAACGACTTGAAGATGCGTGGACTTTGACTCCCAGAATTCCCCAGGCTTAAAGTTGCTGAGGTTGAGGAACTCTGGTCCAGAGACTGAAGCAAGGGTGAGAAAGAAAGCCAAGGGAACCCCACTTTGATTTTGTTTAGTACAAGATGGGAGAGGCTTTCAATATCTGTACTACTGTATACCCTACAGCAGTGTTTCTCAACCTTGGCGGCTTGCAGATGTGTGGACTTCAACTCCCAGAATTCCCCAGCCAGCATGGCTGGCTGGGGAGTTCTGGGAATTGACGTCCACACCTCTTCAAGCTGCCAAGGTTGAGAAACACTGCCTTACAGCAATAAAGTAGCATTGCTAGAATCCCCATAGTGTCTGTTTCTTGACCTGGCTTATTTCATAGACTGACAGGTGGTGTTATTGTGAACTGCTTTGTGTAGGCAGTATACAAATCTTTGTTTAAGAAGGCAAATAAGCTTTGAGCCAGATGAAGGGGGAGAGGGGACTCTTTGCACCACCCAAGGTCTTTCACTGACCTGGTTAAGCCTGTTGTGTGAACACGACCTCCGAGTCCCAAACGAGTAAGCTAGCTTTTCGCCTTGTGTGAACCTGGGTCCGTGAGGTCAGGATGCTGTGCAGTGTCTTGCGAAGACCCAGATGAAGTGGGGATTTGGGAAGGTACTCTCAAGTAGCGAACCATGAAGGGGTATCCTCCTGTCCTAACAACCCTCGCCAGGCTGAACGAGGTCTCTGCCTGCAAGGCACTTCCAATCTGAAATGGGCAAAAGGCTTAGGATGACTGTGGAATATCTACGGGCAGGGGTGCCTGCAGGGTAGGGTCGAAAAAGTCAAGATGGAGACCGTGATGCCTCAATTGAAGCTCCACCTCGTTTTATGCGCGTCACCACCCGGCCTTCAAAAGTTGGTATAGCCTCTTGCAAAAGGAAACAGTGACATCGTATTTTCAGCTGCACAACACATAACGACAACCACAATATAGTAAAATATGTTAGGCCATTCATCACACTAAACTATGGATTGTTTAGCCATAGTTTACTGAATCCATGGCAACTAGCTGGTTTGGCACCCGCGCTCGGCCATAAATTGTGGATTTGCAGGCCACAATTGGCAGGGTTTACCTACCAGTGAAAACTGCACAAATCACATTATGGCTGAGTGCAGCGCCTGAACTGGCCCCTCGAGTTTCCATCCTTCCTTCCTTCCTTCCTTCCTTCCTTCCTTCCTTCCTTCCTTCCTTCCTTCCTTCCTTCCTTCCTTCCTTCCCTCCATCCCCTGCTTTTCAAAAAGGAGCCACATACTGTGTCCATTTCCTTCCCCTACCAGTGCTAAAATCAAAGGATGCTATCTTGAGAGGCATGAAATACGCAGAGACCTTCTGCCTTGTAGCTAGGTTGTGTTTAATTCTAATTAAGTTTCAGGGTTTATTAAGTAAAATCAGATTGGGGTTTTTTGCCTCACCCTTTGGAATACGGCATATGGATCACTACCATTGTGATCCACAAAAGGGGTCCAGGCTGCTGATTGTTAAAAGACCACTTTGAAATGTCGCTGGGTGCAGAAAAGAAACTGGGAGCTGGGAGTTCCACCCTTGTCACAGGCTCACTGAATGCAAAGGATTCCTGGTAGGGGAGGCGTATTTTCCCTCTCCCCAACCCCATTCTTCTTGTAAGTAGTTCCTAGAAGCAATCTACAGGTACAGGTAGTCCTTGCTTAACGGCCATTCGTTTAGCCACTGTTCAAAGTTACAACAGTGCTTAAAAAAGTGACTTATGACCAGTGCCCAAAGTTTTGACTGTCACAGCATTCCCGCAGTTGCTTGATTGCGATCTGGGTGCTTAGCAACCAGCTTGCACTTACGATGATTGCAGTGTCCTGGGGTCATATGATCGCCATTTGCGACCTACCCAGCCGGCTTCCGACAAGCAAAATCAATGGGCAACTGCATGATTCACTTAACAACCACTGCAGGAAAGGTCATAAAATCAGTCACATGATGATTTGCTTAACGACTGCATCGCTTAGCGACCTAAATTCTGGTCCCGACTGTGGTTATTAAGCAAGGACTACCAGTACAGTGGAACCTCGGTTTACGAATTTAATTCGTTCCGTGACTCTGGTCGCGACCCGAATTGGTTGCGACCCGAAGCAAATTTTCCCATAAGGTTCAATGTAATTACCGTTAATCCATTCTGGTGTGGAGGACAGGGAGGTGGCTATTGCTTGGAGGGAGAGTCCCCCTCCCTACGACCATGTGTCAGGGGCGGAAAATGGCTGCGGACCACGTGTCGGGGCGGAAAAATAGCCGCGGACCAGGTCATGGGAGGGAAAATGGCCGTGGATCCTGTTCGTAACCCGAGGCGGAGTTCGCGAACTGAAGCAAAATTTTGCGGCCGGAGCTGGTCGTCACCTGAAGAGTTCATGAACAGAAGCGTTCATAACCTGAGGTTCCACTGTAGTAGTAAAGGAATCCAGCAAGATGTTGATAGGTTTGCTGGAGAAGAGAGCTGAGATGGCTACAGAACAGGGTTGTGCAACGATTTGAATCTGATTGGGAAGAGATGCTCTGGAACTTGCAGGAGCACCAATGCATCCCTGTCCCCTGTGCCTCATTAACACAGCTGTGCAATTCTGAAAAAAAGACATAGCTGCTTTAACAAGTCACAGGCATGGGTTGCATTTACTCTCCTGCATGTTTCAAAGTCATTCTTCCAAAACATTGCACAGTTGTACTATTGTAAGAGTTAAATTAGTAAGTCACTGTGGCAGTGCTTGTGCCACATCCTGTGTGCCCAAGCTTAAACCGAGGTGCCCTCTTGAAATAAGTGCTATCGCTCTTGTGAAAATGGGCAACTATTTTGAAAGACCTAGTCCTCTGAGAACTAATAAACAGCACCAACTAGACATAACAATAAATCGAACATTCAAATAAGGCTGCACACTGATTTGAATACTAGCTACATCCAAACATAGAGGAGAAAATACGTTATGTTCAGGACAACAGCAGTGGTGCAAAGTATTCTGGTTTGGTTTTCTTGAATGTTGCCCTTTCTAAGCATTTTTCCCCTGAAATATTCTTCCCAGCTGACATTAAGAAAGCTTGGGAGGTAGAGATCAGTGCAAGGAATGGTGAGGCTGCTTCTCTTCGGAGCAGAAATAATAGGGCCATTTCGGGAGAAGGAGGAAAGAACCTGCTGATCCAGGCTGTGTCCATGCTGGGCAGAGTCCCTGGCTGATGAGGGAGAAGCCAGCAGTGTCGGTGGCCGGCAGGTTTTGGATTTTGCTGAACGCAGGAAGAGCCTTGATGGGTCAGGTCGCTGAGAGAGGAACAGGCAGAACTGAAACAGAAATTTCTTGATTTCCAAAAAAGGGAGTTCTTCAGCTGGCTTCACGGCACACACACTCACTTCCGCAAAGCAGATTCCCACGGTTGCTGGCCGGAGAACGGGATGAAGACCGAAGGGTTTGGAGTTAATGCAATTTCCCAACCTGACAATTTGCATATTTCAGGCCACTCCACCCATCCCTACTCGTTAGTTTATTAGCAGGAAGCTCGGGTTAGGCAATGCCCTCTTCAAGCAAGAAAATACAGAGGGCCTTTTCCTGGTTCCGCAATTCTGTAGACTCAGCAAACTCATCAGATGCAGAAACTGCTGGACGCCAGATTCAGAGGCTGGGGTTCATCTATCATGCGGAGCCCCCATAGTCCGCCCAACCTTGCTGATAGCAAACAGGCAGAACTTGGATTATACATCAGGGCTGCTATCTTGACTTTTTGGACACCTCCTGCAGGTTCCCCACCTCCTCCCCTCTGGCATCTTCTGGAGCCGTTCTGCTTTAGGCAGTAGGGGAGTCCCAGAGCCCAGGCTGGGGGTCCCTGGTCCCATGGAGCCAGTCTAGGGGTCAGATTCATCTTCTGTTTTCACCACCCAGGTTGACTGATGGCACTTCCAGCAGAGCCTTCTGGATGATAGGGGCTGCGGGTGCTTTAGCGGCCCGGCATCAGGCCTGAAGCGTGCTTGATTGCCATGGAGGTCCAGGGAGTCTTTCCAAGACTGGTTGGGCAGTAGATTGGAGAGCAGAGGTGCTGGTTAGACAGTGATGGGCAGAGGAAGAAGAGGCTACGTCCACAGATCACGTGAAGCCCTGGATTGTTAAGCAAGGCTTTGCCGAATAAACCACAGCTGGCTTCCCACAGCTTGCTAGAGCATGAGACAAAGCGGTCACAGACCTTTCTAACCAATCCCTTTCTGGGAACTGAACCAGTTCCTGCCTCTTAGAGTTTGCTGTTAATAAGGGAAGTCACAATTATGGGAAGGTTCAGAGGAGGACATTGTGATGCTCAGGGGAGTGGGGCAGCTTCCCTGGGAAGAAAGCTTGTGACTTTGGGGACTCTTCAGTCCAGCAAGGAGGTGAATGAGAGGGGCCGTGATAGAGGTGTACAAAACCATGCAGGGGGTGGATAAAGTGGGCAAGGAGAAGCTGTTTCCCCCTTCCCAAAATACTAGAACCAGACCCAGTAACACTGAATCCTGCAAAATCAGGACAGACAAAAGGGATCTGCATTTGTTTTTGTTTTTACACAACACAGAATTCAACTTTGGAATTCGCTACCCTGAGATGTGGTGCCAGCTACCAGCTTCCCCCCCCCCAAAAAAGGGTTGGGCCACTTCATGGAAGTCCTGGGGATGGAGGGCTATCAGCCTTGATGGCGGCCGGGCTGCCTCTGAAGGCCATCTGCTGGGAGACGGGGGGGCAGGGGGCTTCTTGTGCAGTTGGTGGGCTGCTACAAGAGTAGACTTTTGGACCAGAAGGAGCTGGGGTCCAATCCAGCAGGGCACGGCTTATGTTCTTAGGTGGCTGAGATTCAGAGTAAAATTAGGGTGCTTGCAGTAGGCCCAGGGTACTCTGACGCTCCCACTGCTTTTGCTCCACTGGTTATCTTGTCAACATCCAACAGACGGAGGCAGTGATGGGAAACCACAAGAGTTTGCAGGAGGACAGGTGGGAGTATCTTGAAAAACTCTACTTAACTGGCCTGTCGGTTCCCAGCAAGAGCCTCACCCAGGAGCAGACACGGTTGAAAGAAAGGGCTTCTGGTTTCATTTCTCCAAGGGCTGAGAAGTCCAGGAGCTCTGGGAAGCTTTGCCCAAGCGGTGCCTCCTCAGAAGGAAATGTAACAGAAATTAGTCACGCCTGACTTGTAATCCATGTGTAAAGCCAGCTCACCAAAGCTTATTTGGGGAGTGGGCAAGAAAGAGGAATGTAGGAGAACCTTGCAGGAAGAGGGGACCAATCAGATTCTCCTTTTTTTTTTTTTTTTGGCCTAGATTACTGAACCGGGGTTAGGAGGGAGGACATGCCTGCCCTGGTGGTTGGGTCTTCAGAGCTTCGTGGTTGGGTGTTCCTGGGCTTGGGCACGAGGTCTGAGGGCACTCACCTGATCTAACAGGGGTTCTTCTGCTTCTTGGTATGGGGAAGGAAGGATATGGGAGGTGGCCATTACATCTAAAGGGTCTAGGGGATCTTTGGGGCAGAGGAGTGGTTGGCAAAGCCTTGGGAATGGAGGGATACAAAGGAACAGGTGGGGCAGCTGGTTCGGGGCGTGCCCTCAGCTCAGCAACTTGTCCCTTTAACTTTTCATTTTGCCGCTTCAGGCTTCTGCTATCTTGCAAGTTGGGGTCTTTTTGGCATTTTACTTGCTGTGGGGCATCTTTAAAATGACATTCTCCTTCCCATCAATAGATTTTCCACATCTGTTTGCTAGATTCATTTTTTCTCTCTCTTTAAATAAGTAATCTTTCTTAGCTTAAACGTTCCTTCCCCAGGAACTGGTTCTCAGCAGATTCCTTTGTCCAATTGCCCCCTAAAGGATTGTTTCTAATGCATAAAGCAGTGTTGTCCAAACTTGGCCACTTTAAGATGAGTGGACTTCAACTCCCAGAATTCCCCAGCCAGCCATGCTGGCTGGGGAATTCTGGGAGTTGAAGTCCACTCATCTTAAAGTGGCCAAGTTTGGACAACACTGGCATAAAGGCTCCAGGGCTACCTGGGGGGACTTGGACTGCCTTTTTCCCATAGGCCCCTCTTTTTTTGGGGGGGGGGTGAGAGGGAAAAAGAGAGAAAGCAGGAGCTGTTCGGCACCCTCACTTTCTAAGAAATCCACTTGGGAAGTCCTAGGTGCGGCTGCATGGAGCAACAAAAAGGAGGCAGAAGATGGACTCACAAATAACACACAGACTCACAAACAACATATACAACTGCACACAGCCTGGATCCAATTACTCTACTTTGGCCCAGGGAGGTGCCACAGCTGGACTTACCCTCACGATGCTGGTCGGCTTTTGCTTCTTCCCAAACTTCTCTCTTGCTCCTGCCGTGCCCTGCTCGGAAGAGGAACCGGCAGAGCCGTTAGGAACCCGGGCACCCTCCTCCGGCCCCTTCTCAGTCCCGTTTGGAAGGGGAGCGACAGGCCCAGCAACCACCACCTAAACCGTGCACACAACCTGCCAGTGCACAAAACCACCCTGGTGGCAACTCAAACCATCCGCAACTCTTACCTCCCGGTGCTGTCCCGGCAATCTCTTGGCTTTCTCCCCGGGGCCAATCCAGATGCTGCTCTGGGGGGTGCTGACCCAAGGGAGGAAGGGAGGCAAAGGATCCTGTGGGAACCTGGTCTCAATTGCAGCCAGAACTCACCAGAGCAGATCGCTGGATCCCACTGCTGACACCAAAACCGTTGTGGAATTTCTGCCAAAGACAGGAGCACAATGCTAAGAAGAACCAGGTTTACTGCGAGGGTCCCTGGGTGCCTGCTTTCCAAGGAAGAGGGACCCCGAACAAGAGAGAGGCAGAGACCCTGATGCACTTGGGGGTGGAGAGGCGGGAAACCCTTGGGATCTGGGCGGCGGGCGAGTTTGGGCCGGGTGTTAAGCAGGGGACAAGTGTTTCTCGACGGCGGAACAGCAAAAGAAATACCACGCTTTTGGAGCAAGGCAGCCGAGGCGAGGGCTGCACTGCTGAGGAGGAGGAAGGTTAAGAAAAGCAGGAGCGTCTAAGCGCGGGATAGGAAGGGAATTCCTGCGGCTTCTCACCTGGTCAACGAGGGCTTCCTCCCCGGACAAACCCTAAAGCGGGACGGGGACGGCCCCTCATTGTCTCCGTGTGGTGGCGCTGAGAGGGCTCTTTCAGCAGCGGAAACACGGTCCTCCTTGGGTCACGCCATCGCCTGGGACTGGTCCTGTTTTACATGTGCAAGTGGGGCGGGGGGGCAGGAAACGGCAGAGGGAAATGGGGGAAAGAGTTTGCAGCAGGAGAGGCAAGGGGGAGCGAGGAGAGTTTGCAGGCTTATTTTATTATTTTTCCATCACAAGAAATTAGGATGATGAAAAAAACAGGGGATTAGGGAAGTATGTGAAATGCCTCCTTCTGCTTGCCCTTCCCGGCCAGGGATAGACGGCCTCTATTGCCAGGGATCACATATATAGAATCCTTACAACTAGAGCTGTGTAACACATGTGACAAATTACAGTCCCTGAGCCTATTCTACCCCCATCCCCAAAGCCCCTTTATGGTCCTCATGATAGCTTCCTTCATGCCACCTGCAGAGACCCAGACTAAGTGCCCACGACGCAGAATTGCAAATTGCCTAACCTGCTACGTGGCACAAGGCTGGATTCTCTGCAGGACCGCCCGTCTCCGGCTGTCTCTGGGTGCCCCATCAGGGCCAGTGGGTGGGGACGCTCCAGGTCCGTCTACGAGACAGTGTCATCTGGTGGAACCTGGAAGTGACCCCTTCTCTGTTGCAGAGCCCCCCCCAGAAGAGCCCCCCGGTCCCCCCCAGGAGATACAGATGGCCCCAACCCATTGGCCTTTCGTAAGGTACAGAAGACCTCGTTGCTCCTCCAGGCTTTGGGGCCAGGAGTTTGAGCGAGCCCTGTGGGGTTACCGCAACGAGAAGTGGAACGTGTTCAGACCTTGTGTGTACGTTTGCAGAAGTCTGCTTTTACAGTACTTCAGTTTTAATCCTTGCTCGCCACCTAGACTCACTGTCATGTGAGACAGGAGGCTACATAAGATGTATAAATAGATAAATGTTAGCTTAAAGGAGCACATGGTGCAAACCCAGTTCTGCTTTTCCCTGTGCTTCCAGTGCGCAAATGCTTTTTATAGTAAAATAATTCCCAAGCTGCTTTATACTTACTGAAGCCAGTAGTCCAGACCAGTGTTTCTGAACCTTCGCAACTTTAAGATAGGTGGACTTCAACTCCCAGAATTCCCCAGCCAGCATATTATAACTGTTGTGAAGAATATCGGAAGCCACTTCTTTATATCTTAATATCTTTCTTTATATCTTTCTCTTTTTTCTACTTTCTTCTACTCTGTTTCTTATTGCACTTTTAGCTTTTTCTTTCATTTCACTCCTTCCTTTTCGTTTTCTCTGTTCTATTTTAGTTTGTATTAGCTTTTAGTACTGTTGTTAAAACTAATAATAATAATAATAATACAAAGAAGCAGGGGTGTCTGCATGGAGGGCAGTCAAAAAAGTCAAGATGGCCACTGTGATGATGTGATCAAAGTGCAATTATATTTTAACCTCTCTCTCTAAAGTTACATCATGACTCTCTTCTTTCTATAATCTATCCTGTCTAATTATCAGAACCATAAATCATTAGTTCTTTTTTCTGTTTTACGCAAAAAGTCCATAAGGGGTTTCCAGTCAGCCATAAATGTAGATATTGGCTTTTCTCTGATCAAAAAGTCAATTTCGCCATCTCAGCAAGTTCTGTCAATTTCACCAACTATTCCTCTGTGGTGGGTAATGCTGAATCTTTCCATTTTTGCGCATATAGTAATCTCGCCACAGTAATCATATACTGAAATAATCTTCCATGGCTTTTTTCTAGCTGTTTATCCATCAATCCTCTAAGGAAAATGCTTCAATTGAATATTAAACTTTAAAATCCTCTGTATCAACGTATGTATTTGAATCCAAAATTTTTCAGCTTTTTTACACATCCACCAAACATGGTAAAATGTCCCTTCATGTTGTTCACATTTCCAACATACATTTGAAATGCCTTTATACATTTTAGATAATTTCTCTGGTGCCACAGACCAATGATACATCATTTTATAAAAATCCTCTTTAAGATCATAACATAATGTAAATTTCAACCCTTTTAGCCACATATTTTCCCATTGATCCATCTGTATATTATAACCAACATTCTTAGCTCGCTTTATCATACATTCTTTAACCAGTTCTTCCTCTATTTCAAATTTTATACATTTTAGCAAACGTTTGCACTTTACATGTTCATCATTGGTACACAATGGTACTTCAAATTCTGTCTTACTTTGCTCCGTACCATAAGTCTTTCTTTCTGATAACTGTAAATGAGAAAACCACTGACAACCATATCCTTCTGCCATTAGTTGCTCTCTTGACTTAATTTTATATTCCCCTTGATGATTTTCTAGTAATTCCTGGCACATTAACCATTTGTTTTTGCCTACTGTTTCTCTTCTATAAAATGCTTCTTGTGCTGAGATCCACAGAGCTATTTTGGGGCACAGCCTGGGTTTGTATCTATTCCATATTCCCAATATGGCACATCTAATAAAATGATTTTTAAAATCCACACTAATTTAACTTTATCATACCATAAATATCCATGCCATCCAAACCACAGGTCGTGGTCTTCTAACTCTAAAAATCTCCTGTTTCTCAGCAACATCTATTCTTTCATGCAGACCAAACAACAGGCTGCAAAATGCAGTTTCAAATCCGGTAAACCCGATCCTCCTCTTTCCTTTGCATCTTGTAACACTTTATATTTAAGTCATGGTTTTTTTCCTTACCATACAAATGTAGATATATCTTTTTGCCGTTGCTTGAATGGTACTGTACATCAGTTGTCAAAACAGGTATTGTCTGAAACAAAAACATCATTCTAGGCAAGACATTCATTTTTATCACAGAAACTCTCCCTATCAGTGACAGTTTTAATTTCTCCCATCTTAACATGTTGTTCTTAAATTCATTCCATGTCTTTACATAGTTATTTTGAAATAACATATAATTCATATTTGTCATAATAATACCCAAGTATTTTACTTTTTTTCTCAGTCTTAAATCCAGTTTTCTCCATCAGTCCTATCTGATCTTCTAATTTCATATTTTTTATTAACATCTTTGTCTTCTGATTGTTAATCTTAAAACCTGCTAGCATGCCAAAGTCCTTTAATTTTCCCATTAATATTTCTACTCCCTCTAATGAATTTCCAAAACTAACACTAGGTCATCCATAAATGCCCTAAACTTATCAGTTTCTTTTTTAATCTTAATTCCCGCGATTCTCTCATCTGCCAACTCGTGTGGGGCGAGAGGGGATATAACCAACCCTGGGGGTGTCTAGCACCTTGAAGACACTCCCTGAGACTAATAACCCCTTGGAAGATATTTATTATTTATGTAGGAAGTCTTCCTGTAATGTATTTTAATTCATATTTATTCTATTTTAATTCATATTTATTCTTTTTACCGTAAACTGCCCAGAGTCACTCCACAATGAGATGGGTGGTAACAAATTTGAAATATAAATAAATGAATAAAAATCTTGTCTTAAGTCTCTATCTGTGCCTCAAGAACTAAAATGAACCAGAGTGGAGACAGTGGACATCCTTGTCTTGCCCCTTTTTGTATCTCACAGGGTTTTGTTAGTTCTCCATTAACAATTATTTGTGATTTCTGTGTATAAATCAACCTTACCCATTTAATAAAATTATCTCCAAGTTTCATATGTTCCAGAACTCTAAACAAGAAAATCCAATTTAAATTGTCAAAAGCCTTCTCTGCATCTAAGAAGATCAATGCAGCTTGTTTTTCATTGTGTTGCTGCAAATACGCCAGAATATTTATTTATTTATTTATTTATTTATTTATTTTCAAATGTGTATGCCGCCCATCTCCAAATATCCAAAACATTTCTAATATTATCTCACAATTGACTTTTAGGTCAAAACCCACATTGATCTTTCTGAATAAAATCCTGCAAAATTATTTGCAACCTTTCAGCCAAAATTGTGGTAAACAATTTTTAGTCATTATTCAATAAAGATATTGGTCAATAGTTTCTTGTTAAAGTCAGGTCTTGGGCCTCTTTAGGTATTAATGCTATATTAGCCTCTTTCCAGCTATTGGGAACTTTTCCATTCTGTACAATAATATTCATTGTATGTTGTGAAGGTTGTAAAAGTTCATCCTCAAAACATTTATAAGAAGAAGCTGGCAGCCCATCTGGACCAGGTGCCTTTCCTGTTTTAGTCTTCTTAACAGCTTCACACACATTTCCCATATTGTTACAGGTCTATTCAAAATCTGTCTCTGTTTCTCTGTGATCTTCAGTAAATCCTGTTTAAGTAAAACAAATTAATGACAAAGTGGAAGTTTTCGAAAGTAAGACAGAAATTATAAATAGAGAGATGGAGAAAGATTTGGACGACTTGGCATTACTGGAACTGAGAGAAAAAGAATTTTAAGATTTAGAGCAATTTCAGAAGAACACGGAGAAGATATCAGAGAAAAGATTGTTAAGTCTCTGTCTAGTTTCCTGGATTGGGAGGAAGATGACACCGAGACAGAGACTGATAAAGTTTATAGGATGATACACAATTTGCAAAACTGAGAAGTGATCCAAGGGAGGTCCTTGTGCATTTTGTCAGGAAGAAGACTAGAGATCAAGTTTTGCAGCAGCATTTTAAGGCTAAATTGAGGAATTGGTAATACAGATGTAATTGTACTTAAGGAAATTCCAATTAGAACACTAGGTAAGAGGAAAGAGGATCTTTTTCTGACAGACTTAAACAGAAGATTCCATTTAGATGGAATACGTTGGAAGGGGTGACTTTTGAACGGCGGAGATTCAGACTGTGCAGAAAGCAAGAGATTTTTTGGGGAAAATGTAAAGAAGAATTGGAGGAAATGCAAATGGAAGTGACAGTGACAGATGTGACTAAACAAATGCCACAGCAGATGCAACAAGACACTGAAGAGGATTCCACGTTGGGCGCTACAGGCACCGACTTGTCCAAAATCTGGCGTAACTATGGATTATAAATGCTTAGCAAATCTCCTCAAAAGAGAAAAAAAACATTTCGTTCTTTGAAAAAGTTCAAACAAGATGTGACTTGCTTATAAGAAACGCATATTAGGAAAAAAGATATAAAATATTTGAGTCACAAAAATTTGGATGAAGAATTTATTTCAGCAGGAATGAAAAAAAGAAATAGAATTGTTTTGTATATAAATCCTCAACTATATCCAAAACTTACATTGACTGATGCTCATGGCAGATCTGTTGGGGTGGAAGTTAATCTACAAGGGGCTAAGACTTTAATATTGGGAATTTATGCCCCACATGAAAATAAAACAGCATTTTATAAAGGACTTATGGATAAATTATTGGACTTTCTGTATGAAAATTGGTGTCTCCTGCGAGATTGGAATTGGGTGGTTTCCCCACAAAAAGACAGAACTTCTGAGAAAAATATTGAAAATACACAAGGCAGACTAGTAAAGATTTTTTTTTTAATTTAATGGATAATTTGGAGCTTGATGTATGGAGATATAAAAATGGTGACTCAAAAGAATATGCTTATTTTCCTGAATGACATAGATCTTTTTTTCAAGAATAGATACGATTTGGATCTCTCAGACTTTGGCTATTAATGTCTATAAAGTGGAGATGTTCCCAAAGACTTTCCCAGATCACAATCCAGTGACTTTAACTTTTAAAAGGAAAAATGGCGCTTTTAAGTGGAGATTGAATTAGATGTTGTTACCGAAAGAAACAGTAGTGGAGGATTGCAAAAAGAAGTTAAAAGAATTTTTTGAGAATCATCTTAAAGGCACAGAAGTAAGAATGGTTTGGGATGCAAGCAAATCTTTTATAAGAGGATATTTCAGACAACGCAACAGTGGATTTAAAAAGGAAAGGCAAGAGAAAATACAAGTGATTTTGGACGAGATTAAAAAAGGAGGAAGAGTTAAAAAAGATTCCCAGAGAGGACAACTATTGCCCTCCAAACTAAGCTTCTGCAGAGGCAACTCTCCGTGTTAACAGTGAGAGATGGAAATAAAGATGAAGAATGCAAAACAAAGAAATGTTGAATTTGCAAATAAACCGGGGAAATGGTTGGCATATAAGCTGCGAAAAGAAAAAGAGTGATACTGAAGTTACAAGAAGGAAATAGCGTAATAACAGATAATGCAAATATGCGAGAAGCGTCTCGTCAGTATTATTCTACTTTATATAAAGGTCAGGACATTTCCTCGGAAAAAGCGGACGGACGTTTACACCCCTGCTTATGCGTAAAGGTCTTGCAAAGGAAGCCGTCTGCCCTCGGCGGCTGTGAGAAGCTAAATGGAGAATCCAGAGGCTGGAGAAGCAACTCCTGAATCCTTTTATCCCTGCAGCCCCTCTAGAAGACGGGCGCTTGGGAATCTTTGCTCCTGATGCCTTGAGAAAGCTGGGTGGCCATTATGAACCCCCCCCCGCCACCACTTGTCCACGTGGGTTGAAATGCAACTCCAGCCCTCACCACAGCAGGATGATGGGGCTGGTAGTCCAGGCAGCAGATGGGGGGAAACGACCTGCGGTTTTCTGTGCTCAGTTCCACTTCCCAGATGTGTTGCTTTACCCTTGTTTCAAATCGCCTGTCTTGCTTCTTGCAGTCAATATTTTATTTTATTTTATTTTATTTCACTTCATTGAGGGAGGGAAGGAAAGGAGTGACCCCCGCGCCTGCTGCAATTCTTCCTGGGCTGCGCAGAGCGATGCAATCGATTCGAAACCATAAAAAATAGCAGCCACGAGGCATCGGGAGCACTGGGGAGCACAAGCTGGGCTGCATACACTCCGCGGAGTCACATGACCAGGAGGGAGGAGGGAGGGGCTTAGAATGGAGCAGCCAGCAGCCCCCCCAGCCCCCCTCCCCATAGTTCGTGGGGGGCGGATTTTTCAGGATGCTTTTCTTAGCAGCCCCAGCCATTCTCAAGCACGGTCTTTCTCTTGCCGGCTTCTCCCCCCAGCCCCCCAACCCAAATTGGGCTGTTCTGTCCAGTTTTTGGACAGAGACCCCGCCAAGATGTTGCCCCTTGACATCGTCTCTTTCTGGTGTCCGCTTGGGCTGGAAAGAAAAATGGAATTGTTTGGGGAAAGGGTTAAATGAAGGTAGCCTTCGAGGAAGGTCAGTCTAGAATTTATCCCTTTGGCACGATGCCCGGTGATTACGCGCCGTTTTTGTGAATAGAAGGGACTTTCCTGAACCCGGCCCCATCCTGCGCCCCCCGTGAGCTGGCCCTGCAACTTATAGGATGTTAAACTGGGGGGTTGTGGAAGAAAGCAGGTGAAACTCTTCCTGCAAGGTGGAATGGCCGCAATGCACTCACTGGGGCACCTAAATTGGCTAAATAAATAACAAACAAATCTCCCCTTTGTTTTGAAATTAGGTTGATGCCTGCCTACTTAGAAAGCCGCCTTCGATTCTTTAGGTCAAGCTCCACGTCTGCATCCGTTTTGCTAATGAACACCTCCAGTAAAAAATTCCTAGACCCTTTTCTCCCAAACTGCGAAAAGCTAATTTTGCAAAGAGCCCTCGATGCTGCGGCGGTGAGGTCAGCGTCTTCCGCTGGCAACCCTTCCTGACCCACTTGGGGGCCTTTGCTGCCAGGTGCTCAGTGGGGCCCCCTCCCCTCCTCCAGCCGCCTCTCGTCTGGCAGCGGGCCCAGCTTCTTCCCTGAATTGCAGAAAGGTCACTTCCTTCTCCCGATGCAAATTGCTCCGGGTTGGTGGCTTTGATGCAAACCAAGACTGTTGATGCTCAGCTCGGAACTGGGGGGGGGGGGGGGGGGGGAGGGAGGCCATGCCAGCATCTCTCTCCTCCTCTGAACGACAGAGCTTTGGGGCACCATCGCAAAAGATCCGACCCTAAAAAAGTGGCGGGCAGCTGCGGATCTCTGTAGGTCCAGATCGAAGAACCATCGAAAACAACAGTAGAGGACCTGGTCTTTAATACAGCAGTGGCTGTAGACCTTGGCCTCTCCTTTCACGTAGTCAAGTTCACGCATACTCCTAAACTAGCCGGTTGTTAATGGGAAAGGGCTAGAAAGAATCAAGATGACAGCTGTGACTGCGATCATGATGCGCATACAAAAGGGGTGAAGATTTGATTGTGCCGTTGCGGGCACCATCTTGACTTTTTTGCCCCCCGCGTGGACCTCCCTGTCCACTGTAATACCCCCAAAGGAATGTATAGGAAGCTGAACTGCTTGCCACGGGCTCCCTGCCTTAACTGCAACGGACTCAGTGCCCATGAATCCCCAGCCAGCCTGGCATGCAAATAATTGTTTGCTTGGTTCAGCTGATATCTCACCTTTCTGCGCTGGCAAGATCTTGAAGTGGCGAACAAAATTTAAAAACCAAATCAGAATGCCAAAGAGAAAAAGAAAAGCAAATGCAAATTGCAAAGAACAATCAACACTAGAATCGTTTAGCAAGTAAGAACCTGGTTTAAGCCGTGTATTTTTATGCATTTTCTCAGGAGTGGGGACTTCGGGAAGGCCCGTCTGCTGATCTTAAAACCTAGACGGCTTCGTAGCAGGAGGGGGGGTCTCTCGGGCCATCGGTCATGAAGGGCCGAGGGCGTCTATGGAAAATTCAGTCCATTGAACAGGTTTGCTAAGTCTCTGCTAAATACGGAGTCAGTCTCCTCGTTTAGATCCTTCTGTGGCGGCTTCACAGGATTTATGGATTTAAAATTATTCCCGGGGTGTTTGCTGTGGCAAAAGCCTTCCCGATGCAGCTAACCAACCAATAAAAGAAAACGCCACACCACTGCACGGGCCCGTGTGCAGCCGTCCGGCGTCAACGTTGACTCCAAGGCACCCAGACGCGCACCCAAAACACCCTAATGACCCAGCCCAACTGAAGGTGATCAAAACCATCCGCCATCGGAGCCGTTAAAAAAAGAGAACAGTCCCCAGATGAACCGAATCGAGGAAAGGGCACAGACTCTAGAGGCGCTGAATGTCACACTTCTGCCCTCTTTTTCCGCACAGGGTCTCCAACTCGCCTGCAGAGGGCAGGCGTGCTTTACGGACCCGCTCTGAGGTGGCATAAAACCCGGAGAAGAAACACAGGGTTGGCACAGACGGACAGGTGGACAGAGTCACCCAGGGCTGCAGGGAGCACACCGTGAAGAGGAGTTCGCATCTGAGGGCCAGCTGATCAGCTAGCCAGGGTGGCTGTCTACTGGCTCTGCAAACAGAGGCAGCGTGCCCTTGAATGCCAACGAACAGGGAATGCCAGAGTGCGTGTCTCTGTGTGCAGGAGGGTGCTTTCACCCCCCAGTCTGGCATGCAAACTCCCCAGGGGCATTTATTTTGCCCTCCCTGGAAGCCAATCCCAGACAAGGTGTTGGAAGAGCTGAAGAGGCTCCCTTTGCTGAATCCAACGCATGGCTCCGTTGGCCCCACAAGGCCTTCTCCATCCCACAGCGGCGAGCCAGGGGGTTCCCTGCAGGCATCCTGGGCAGCTGCCATTCCAAGATATATTGCTCCAAAACATGGAAGCTCCTTAAACCAACCAAGAAACACAGATTCCCCCCAGCCTTTGCAGAAAATCAGGAGCCTGGTAGCACCTCTTCCGATGAACCGCTTTATTCAAAGGGGTACGTTTCGGGAGCTGCAGCTTCTGCCTTTGAATGAAATTGGATTTGATTTTTTGGCTACCGTAGGCTAACCCAGCTTTCCTACAAAGATTTTTCAGCGTGATCAAGCCAAGGCCTCTGGAGATGCCACAGATAGACCACGGGGACTGTGGTTTGGCATTGTGCCCTTCATCCTAGAGCAGTGTTTCTCGACCGTGGCACGTTTAAGACGTGTGGACTTCAACTCCCAGAATTCCCCAGCCAGCTTGGCTGGCTGGGGAATTCTGGGAGCTGAAGTCCACACATCTTAAACGTGCCAAGGTTGAGAAACACTGTCCTAGAAACTGAACCAGTGGTCAATCCATGAATGAGCCTGTGGTGGTTGAGGGACAAAATACTTCTCCGAGGCACCGCACATCCCCACAGTATCCCGTCTGCTTCCATTCCGGGCAGATGGATACCCCAATTCAAAGTGGGGCTCTCCTCCTTCCAGGCCCCTCAGTCCCCCCTTAGAGATAGTTGTCTTCATCGCTCCCCCGGCCGTCCTCCTCTTCTTCCTCGTCCCCTGCCAGCGCTTCAATGTCGTGGGTGATGTGGGCGATCCGGCGATTGAAGGACTCCGACTCGGAGTGCAAGGACCAGCTGTCGTAGCTCCGCACGGCCGACGCGGAAGTGCTGCTCATGCTCCTCTTGATGCGGCCAAAGCTGTCAGTCAGGATGCCCCCCTCCCGGATGCCAATGTTCTCCAGGAAGCTCTCAAAGTAGCCGATGTCTTGGTCAGGAATGAACGGCCGCATACCTGAGAAGAGAGGACAAAGGCGTGGGTGAGGAAGGAGGCCAACAGAGTGAGGCCACGGAGGCTGGGGAATTCTGGGAGTTGAAGTCCACACGTCTTAAACGTGCCAAGGTTGAGAAACACTGCTCTACTAGCTTTTCTGCACATCCAGTTCAGAAAGAATCAGGAGCAACAATAATACAAGTAGTCCTCGACTTAAGAACACAATTGGGACTGGAACTTCCATTGCTAAGCAATGTGGCTGTTAAGTGAGTCACACACGATTTTATGACCTTTTTTGCCACAGTTGTTCAGCAAATACAGCTTCCCTCATTGACTTTGCTTGTTGGAAGCCCCTGGGAAGGTCACAAACGGCGATCATGGGGCTCCAGGATGCTGCAACCATTGTAAATACATGCTGGTTGCCAAGAGCTCGAATTTTGATCATGGGACTGTCTACATGTCTTAAAGTTGCCAGGGTGGAGAAACCCTGCACTACAGGTTCCTAGCTTTTGCTTAATTCAGTTTGATTGATTGATTGATTGGTTGATTGACCAACTGATTGATTTTGTGCCTTTGAGTCACTTTGGACTCCTGTCACCTAACAGGACACCTGCAGGTTTTTTGGCCGGCTTTTCAAGAGTGAAAAGTCCTTGCCTTCTTCTTCCTGGGGCTGAGACAGAGAGAGAGAGAGAGACGGGCCCAAAGTCACCCAGATGGCATCGTGCCTACCGCAGGACCAGAACTCGGGGTCTCCCATCTTCTAGCCCAGTGCCTTGAACCCCTAAGCCAAACTGGGTCTCTTCATTTTTGTCATGTTACTTAAGCAGCAGAAGGCCATTTTGCTTTCCAAATCTCACAACCCAGAAATTCCACAAAAGCAAAATGAATGAATGAATGCATAACTGGGTTATGTATAAATGCGTTTGTAACTTTAAGGAGAGACAAAACAGTTCAAACTCCCCTGTTCTACCCAGAAAGATGTTTGTTTAAATGAAGGTAATGTGTTAGGAACTGCTTTGTTTGTATAACCAAAACAATGAGACCAAAGGGGGAACAAACCATCTTTAGTTAATGGAGTTGTCAAAATGATGTGTGGCTGTAGTCATTTTGCAAGCAATGCTGTTTCCCGTACTTTTAAACACCAGGAAAGATGCCTTTTCGTTTCTCAGTGTTTTGCTATCGTAAATCCAGCAGCTTACAGCAAAAATTGAATTAACTCATATAATGCCCATTTTATATGTCCTGGGAAAAACGGACAATAAAACCACACTAACAGCAATTGTTAAATCCTGCTAAGTATTTTTTCACTTAGAAACTTTCAGCCCAAATAAGTAAATAAATGGATGTTGCCTTCAGAGGGACTGAATTATACACCACTAAATGGCTACCCAGTTCTCCCGTCTTCTGGTTTCCCACCACGCTGGACTAAAAACGAGCCAAGCAGCTTGGAGTTACGCAACTCCACAACTCCACACGCGCACACAAACTTAACCAGGGTTACAACAAAGAGCGGTCCTTTTAACTGGCGTTATTCCGCCATGCAGAAATATTGCCCCGACGTCAGACCTGTTTTGATCTTTTGCACCAAGGTGCCATCACTTTGCTTCCCTCACTGGCTACAATCCTTTGCAATCACGACTTCCAGATGTCTAAATCTGTCTGGATTAATAGGCTAGCCTGCAGTAATTTTCAATGTAGATGACCAGATTTCACAGGACAGAGGGTGAAATAATGAGGAAGGTGGGAGGGAACTATTGTTCCAAGGGAAGAGGAGTCAAAAAAGTCAGGATGGCTACCACCATATGATCACAGCTCTGCCCAGGTGTGACTTCAGTTGCACGCTCGTGGTTGCCATCTTGACTTCTCCGGCCCTCCCTGCAGAAGCCCCTGCAAATCAGAACATTTTCCCCCTCCAGCAGACGGACGCCTTTACCCAAGAGAAGAAATTTCCGCTTCTCCCCGTAGAGGTGGAGGAGGCCCGCGCAGTATCTTTCCACGGCCAAGCCGGTCCTGTATTCCCGGAGCAGGAGGGCGAACCCCTGGATCTCCTGTGGGGTCAACTTGCTTCTCAGCTGTAGGGCAAACATTTAGTGATTTATTTATTTATCATATTTACATGGCCGCCCATCTCACCAGACATGAGGACAGTTAGAGGGAGGGAAAACTCGACGAGACCCGCTTGGCCTTCCCCCACCTCTTCCGTTTATCTTTGGTTGTCTTACCTAAAAATAAGTCAATAAACAATATAAAAGTAGTATGTCAGCATTCCCAGGTAGACCAGACAGGAAGCACGACCAGAGAAACTAATTCTACTTTATTGTAAAGCTACATTAACAGAATCTTGCAAGTCTGAAAGTTCAGTTCTTCCCCCGTCTCCTTTACAGCCCAAGAAACTAGGGAGGGTCCCTTCTGAGCCTCTTGCCCTGCCCGCTGTCCGGCTGCGGGCCATGCCCTCTCTATCTGGCCACTCCCTAGGCAGTGCCTCTTTGGCCACTCGCAAGGTCTTTCCCACATAACTATTACATAGTATGCCATTGCCCTTCCTCCCTCCCTCCCTCCCTTTCCTTCATTTCACCCTCTTTTTCGTTCCTTCCCTTCCCTTCCCTTCCCTTCCCTTCCCTTCCCTTCCCTTCCCTTCCCTTCCCTTGCCTTCCTTCCTTCCTTCCCCTCTCTTTTTCCTTCCTTCCTTCCTTCCTTCCTTCCTTCCTTCCTTCCTTCCTTCCTTCCTTCCTTCCTTCCTTCCTTCCTTCCTTCCTTCCTTCCTTCCATCCTGTAGGGAAAGGATCAAAAAGGTTAAGCACATAGCCATAATTGCAATCAAAGCCCGATCCTTCTTTATATGCAGACACCACTGACTTTCAGCCATCCTATAGCCCTGGACCTCCTGGTGGTCTCCCATCCAAGTACGTCAGACCCTGCTCAGATCAGCCAAAAGCGGCAGGTGCCACTACCTGCGTGTGGGCTGAAGGCAGCATCTCCTCTGAACTGAGCTCAGGGATGCATCAAAATAACCGTCGTGGGGCAACCGTATGGAAATGGTTTGCCATTGCCGTTTTCTGGAATATTTTTGGGACTTCTCAGTCTAAACCCAGCTTTGGAATTTCCTGCGGGACTAGCCAGGTCTGCCCCCTCCTTCTTTCACGACCAGCCAGGTCCACAGATCAAATGGTGCTGCGGTGCAGCGGCTTGGCTGCCCGCTGACCTCTGGGGCTCCGGTACTCCCTTCCAGCCTCCAGACGCAGACCTCAGCAGCTGGAGCAGGGAGAAACCGGGGCTCCTCCAGCCAGGTTTCTCTCCGGCTCCTGCCAATATTTTCAACTCCCCCCAGGTCCCTGGGAAATGCAGCAGGGATCCCCAACGCCCAGCCTTCCCCCGACCACCCACCCGGACTCCAACCCCTGGGCCTGCCAGCCACCAAGGCGAGAGAGAAATCGGCCAACAGCAGAGGGGACGCCAGGCAGGTGATGCTGGCTACGGTTTTCGTATCTTCAGGAGCAACACCGTTGGCGAAAGGACTTAACCGGGTTTAGCTCTAAGCACAGCTTGACATTTTGGGCCAATGGGCCCACAGCCTGAACCTAATTAAGACAAGCTGAACAAGCAAAGCTGGTCAATAAACAACTGGGGGGGGGAGGGAGTAAGCACTGATTTTTTCTCTCTCTCTATTTGCAAGATTGATCTCTAAAAAAAAGACCTGGGATAAAAGATGAAACAGCTGTGTTTGCATCTGAATACAAAAAAGTCAGTTTTCTACTGGTAAAAGGGACGGATGACCCTCTGCCATAAACTGCACCCTTTGCTCACCTGGACTGTTTCGGACTCTGTGTCTGAACGCTCCCCTTGCTGAACAAACCCCTTGCTGATTGTATAAACTGAATAAAATTAGCATTCCTGGCCTGGTCATCTTCCTGTTAGCTTAGCGAAATGCAAGAAAATTTGTTTGCTTTGAAAGGGAAGCGGGGGACACACACGAATAGACAGCTCTCCCCCTTTCGGTCTGAAATGTTTGGCAGACCAAGCTGCATCAGCTTCTTGCCCTTGATTTTGGGGTCCTCTGAGACCCCGGTGCAAAGCCTGCTGGTCAGAGTGTTGAAGCTTCGGTGTGTCCAAACACTTATCCAGAGCAGATGGTCTCATAGCAGATGGCAGCTGTTTAATGCAATGTTTCTCAACCTTAGCAACTTTAAGATGGGTGGACTCCAACTCCCAGAATTCCCCAGCCAGCCAGGCTGGCTGGGGAATTCTGGGAGTTGAAGCCCACCCATCTTAAAGTTGCTAAGGTTGAGAAACACTGGTCTAATGGAAGATGCTGGTTTAAGGAAGAGAGCAATTTCCCCAAACTCAGACCCTCCGAATGAGAGGAGAAGGCAACTTTTGGAGGGTGGCAGGTTGAGGTCAGGTTGAAGCTGCAGGATACGGCAAATCCATGAAGAAAGTTGGACTTATGGCGCATTGCATTTTAGGGGGAGCACAGATGCATAACGCTGGCAGGAGTGAAAGGCCACCTCTGGCTTGGGTTGAGCTCCAACTCTAAATTTGATTCAATTAAATGTAATTAAAATCACATCATTAATGAACTACCTTTGATCTAATGAGTTTAAATCGGGCTCCCCTTAGCTCAGAGAAATAGTGGCAACTGTGGGAGAGGGTTGGGGGCTTCCATCACACGCCCATGACTGCCACCTTGTGCGTCAAGTCCCTCGCTTTTAGTGCAACACACATTGGCAGGTCACCATAGTGCAAATGATGCAAATTCTGTCATAATGGACCTGATGTCACTAGACCCCTCTCAGCCTCCCCCCAACCCTGAACCCCAACTTCCCGTCATCATGTAGTCCTGCAGTTGCTCAAGGCTGGTGCTGCTCTGGTCACTCCCGCTGCAGGCTGTTGCCAGGCTGTGATGCGACTGGTGAAGCAAAGGGGAGGAAGCCCCACTGCAGTACGCCTCAAACGTCTCATGGGAGCCATCGCTGCAAGAGGAACGAAAGACAACAGAGTGGGAAGTTCAGAATTTGATAGGAAAAAAGGTTCTTGCTTCACTTGGACCCAAGGTGAGGGACTAAGCCAGTTTCCCAGAATCTGGGGCCCTCTAGCTGTGTTGGAGGGCGGTTCCCATAGCCCCAAGTTGCCACCCAGATGCAGGCTGGGTGGAAGGACGGAAGATGCCCTTCTGGTCATCCCAGGGTTGGAATCATACCCAAGACTGCAGGGATATGGTTAAAATAAAATCAAGATGGCGGCTACGATGGTGCACTCTAAGCTCCACCTGATTTTTATGCGTGTCACACACACAACACGCTTTAAAAACAGGTGGAGTTTCAGTCACACCATCATGGCCACCATCTTGACTTTTTTCACTATGTCCTGCAGACACCTCTGGTCCATAAGGAGGTTGAAAGACAAAAGGAGTGTTGTGCCAACACAAGACAAACCCCATCCGTATGTGCCATCATGTTGTATATATGCATGCATGAAAGGGGAAGAGCTTGTGCTGATCATCGTTTCGACAAAGATCTCTGATCCTGCAGAGACCAGCAGTTTAGTTTTCCTGGCAGTTATACAGAAGCGGTTTGCCATTCCTGTCTTCTGACAAGGTTTTTCAATGTCCCACTTTAGTTCTGAGGTTTTTGGCCTCCCATCCACGTATAAAACAGGCCAGATGCTGTAAGGAATGAAGCTGGCAAGACTGGAACCAGTGCTTCTCAGCTAGAGAGCACCATCATGTCAACCTGGAGCAGGTGCCCCCAAAGAGAATGCCCAAGTATCTGTTGACTCGGGAAGGCAGAAGGAGCAGCCTGGAATTGAAACCCTGGAGCCCAGACCCATGCTGCAGGGGCTGGATCATCTGTGGGTCGAAGGCTTCATCCTTGTCTGCAATGAAGAGTCTAATCTAGCCATGCTGTGCCTGACAACCTTCTGCCAAGGATGCCAATTCCTGCATAAGGGGTTAAGTATGTTCTAGATAGCCAAGTTTTGCTGTTTATAGTCCACCTGAAGCCTGACAGATCCTGCTTAGCTTTCCAAGATCAACCAAGATCGGCAAAATGTGGCGGCCTCCAGGGAGATTGTAGGAATCTTAGAACAAGACAGGCCTTATTTCCGTTAACAGTGGAATGCGCTGGAACAGAAGATACCTCCCGTGGTAATAGTTGTGCTGTCAGCTTCAAAGAAGGGGAGAAGTGGTGGGAGTATCCACCTTTGCCCAAACATTTTGCTGCCTAAGGTGGATTAGCAAACCGTATTTCCTTCCTGTTTCCTCTCCACAAAACTTCATGGCATGATGTCCACAAGGTGGGCTGGGGGGTCCAAATAACCAAGACAGACGCTGCCAGTGTACAATCAAAACCCTGCCTCTTTTCTACATGTTTGCACATAGAAGAGGGCATGACTTCAATGGTGCAATTGCAGCTGCCATTTTGACTTTTTTGACCCTCCTCCCAAATGCCCCCCGGGTGCTGTAATAACAAACTCCCACCAGCATTCTTCTGCAAGCCTGCAATCAAAATGCTTCTGCAATATGGTTGCTTTTCCGTGATGTCCTCAAAGCAGCTGTCTCCCTCTGTGTCACGGTGGGGCTGGAAAGGGACATTTGGGGGTCGTGCTGGGAATTCCCCTCCCTCTTTGCCAGGATCACCACCAGCAGATTATTTCTGGAGGTCAGCCTTTAAGAAGATACCGCGATGGTCCACTTGGACCTGCTGTTCGTTAGCCATCACAAGAGCAGGACTTACAAGGAGCTGCAGCAACTGAAATCAGCATCGTAGCCATAGGTCCCATCGGTCCGACAGCTCTCACCTGAGGAAGGGAGACCACAAGGTGAAATGGTTGGGCAGGAAGGGCCAGGATTCTCTGTTTTCCAATCTCAGTCAACATCTGTCTCCTGTAGCTGGTTGCTCTCACACTTTACCGCAGTGTGTCTCAACCTTGGCCGCTTGGAGATGTGTGGACTTCAACTCCCAGAATTCCCCAGCCAGCATGGCTGGCTGGGGAATTCTGGGAGTTGAGGTCACACATCTCCAAGTGGCCAAGGTTGAGACACACTGCTCTACTGTCACTGATCTGGCTATTAATAGCCCTCTTCTCAGCCAGATGTTGCTGAACCACAAGCCCAGCATCTCCCTTTAATTTGCTAGCATAGCCTTGAATATATTTAACCCCATCTCTGCATTTACATGCATTCATTAGCAAACTCAGCCAGCGACAATATCTTCCCTCTTCTCTCCTTTTAGGAAGGAAGATGGATATATGAACGCTCCCAGGAGATCGGTATTTCTCAATCTTGGCAGCTTTAAGATCCGTGGACTTCAACTCCCAGAATTCCCCAGCCAGCAGGGCCGTTGCTAGAGTTCTGGGAGCTGAAGTCCCTCTACTTGAAAGATGTCCGGATTGGAACAGGTAGGCACCTGATGGCGCTCCAGATGTTGCGGGATACAATTCAGCATCCCTTGGAAGCACAGCTAATGGGGAGGGTTGCTGAGATTTGTGCTCCGGTAACATCTGGCTGTGCAGAAGTTGCTTTTCTTGTCCCAGAGAAGGGAACGATGGGAATCCAGGTTGGGAGATTAGCTTGTATGCCATGATTTTAGCTAATCTTCGGTTGGAGTTCTTCCCGATCTGGTGTTCTCCAGATGTGCTGGCTGGAGATTAAGGGAGGCTAGAATCTAGCACGGTTCATTTATAGTATCAGCAAAAATAGTGAGCAAAATTTATTTATTTATTCAATCACTTTATAGAGCCACTCATCTCAACGATGACTGTGTGATTATGACATAATAGTAACTTCCCCACAACTTCAGCTGAGTCTAGTGGTCGCCTTAAGGCCACCTCCATTCAACCAGATCGGTTCGATCACAGTGGCTGGGTGTGCCCAACATATAGCTTTGGGTACTTTTAAACAAGTTAGTAACGAACCCAGCCCTCTGGGTTGGCTAAGGGGCCAAGGTATTGTGCACCACTCCCCCCCGCCCTGTTTATTCAGTAACAAAGTGAAGGGTTTGTGTGAATGCAGCTTCAAATTCTACAATACATGTCCGAATATCTGCCTTGACTCCAGAAAAGCACCATAGTAGCTCATTGGTGATGCACCAACATTGCTTTTCCTTCACCGGAACGGTTAGAAATGAAGAAGCTTGCAGAGAAAATGAAAAAAAACAACTGTTCAGCTTGTGGTCGGCTTATGGAGCACCCCAACGCCCTTCCTTCATACACGTTCATTCAGTGTCCACTCACCCTTGATCCGTCTCCTCTCGCTTTGCCACCCGCCTTTCTTAAACCCCACACTCCCACCGTGCTCAAGTTAGTTTCCTGTTTCTCCTGACACACCCAGCTCTGACTCCCATACAACACAGTGGCCATAGGACACTCGTATATGTTCTTGTTTCTTTCCACAGACCTTTGTTCCTTCTTTTTATATAACCCCACCAAATCAGGGCCCTGAATGGAAGCTAAGCGTGGCATTTTGTGGCTCTAAAGCACAAACACTTCCTGGGTGGATTCTCACGACATGCTAGAATAGGGTCAAAGTGGGTAAGGGGGGGTGAGGCAGCCCTGTGACTTTGCCTATGTGAACCAGTCATAATGCACCTCATGGGGGGGGCGGGTGGCACTGCATGGGGCCAGAGCAACTGTACCTCCCTCCCTTTTCATTGGAACTCGGTTCAGAAAAGCTTCTCCGAAACGCAGCACCAAATTCTGGGCACCGCCAATCCTTCGGGATGGGATGGTCAAGCCCTGCAAAGGGAATTTCTTGTACTCACTCCGGCTGGAGAGCCAAGGACGCTTCGGTGTGGAGGTGTAATGATAGCCGGCCCGATCCACACACTCAATGGTTTGGTCGCCGTAAATGATCTGGAAAACTTGACATATCAGAGCGCACGACTCCTCGGCGGTGTCCTGAAGGAAGAGCAGGGAGGGTTCCGGTCAGCTGTATGGTCTGGAGGTGTGAGACGGTCATTTGCAGCTAGAAGCAGGGGTGTCTGGAGGGTGTGGTCAAAAAAGTCAAGATGGCACCCACGACAACTTTGATCGCACTGTTGTAGGCGCCATCTTGACTTTTTTCACCACACCCCCCAGACACCCCTGCTTCCTTGTTTTTTGCTCTTCGGATTGCCCAGCCTAAGCAACAAAATTGCTGAGACGTTGACATACACATTTGCTATTTTGCATGCTTTCTTCCCATGCAATGAAATAGGACTCTTTAAAGCAACCTGGTGCCCCCACCCCAGATATTTTGGCCTTCAGCTCCCTTCAAAGCCTCGAGTTGGGGGGTGGTTTTGTAGAGGTCCTCTGTCCTGACCTCCTGGTTGTCCAGTGGGGTTCAGGCTTGGCTGCATCACACTACCCCAAGAGTAGTGAGGAAGGGGGGCAATGCATCTATAGGGAAAGGACAGACCAAACCCGTTTTGGAACTGCTGCTGCTAGAAAGGGGCAGGGGGAGTGGTCTCCATTTTGACCTTTTTGACCTTCCCAGGCGTCCCTCTGCCCCTCCTGCACCAGGGCTCCGGACTCAGGGGGTGCAAGAGGGGGACACCTTCCTTCAGCATCCCCAAAGCTCGAGGCACCCCCTTGGCGCTCCAATGGCTGCCAAAAGCAGGCCGAAGTCTCGGCCCCTGCCACACGGGGGGCCGGGGAACCAGCCGGGTGGGCTGCGGCACCCGGCTTGCCCAGCCTTGTGAGGGCCTGGCGCTCACTCGGTCGGCCACGGCCAAGATGACGAGGTTGCAGTAGGCGTCCGGGCTGGGCTCCTTGGGGTGCAGGGGGCTGCCGCCCGTGTGCCGGTGCTCCCAGCTGCCGCAGGTCTTGCCCCTCTCCCAGCTGCCGCTGAAGACCTGCTGGCGCTCCCAGCTGCCCCCGGCTTGGCCCCCTCGCCGGCGCTCCCAGCTGCCGAAGGCCCTGCCGGTGCCGCTGCCGGCCCGCTGCCTCTTCTCCCAGCTGCCCGTGGCCTGCTTCCTCTCCAGGCTCCCGCCGCCGCCGCCGCCGCCGGGCCGCCCCTCCGGCCCGCCCCGGGCCATTTTCCAGTCCAGGCTGCAGATGGTGTGGCGCCGCTCCATGGGGCCCCCCAGCTGCCGGGAGTCCGGCGGCCTCTTCTCCGCCGCGCCTGCCGGGCACTTCTTGTCCTGCTGCGGGACGCCCGGGTACAGGTCCAGGGTGCCTCCTGCGGGAACCGGGTCAACGCCCAGGCCTGGGAGCGAGAGGAAGACGGGGTCAGACCAGGGACGGACGTCTGGCCCACAGGGGGTTGCCCGGGCCCTCCCGACCCGACCCGAGCCTCTTCGCCGCTTTCAGACTTAGTGCCGGCCCTGCCGTCGGGCTGAGGGGCGCTGCGCCTGGGATATCGTGGCAGGGGAGCCAGTTGGCCCCTTTCATGTGGATGGTGGCCTTGGTGCTTCTGTGGCCAAGGACCGGGGCAAGCGTGGCGGGGTTTTCTAACGCAGGGGGCAAAACCATTGGAGCGTGAGACCCATTAGCGAAGGGGAGGAGAGGAGAAGGAAGCTTTGGGGGAGAAAGCTTTTGGAACAGTCGGTTGTGCATCGAAGGTGTGCTTGTGGTGTGATGCAGCTGCAAAAAAGTCAAATGCAGTTGCGGGCTGCCTCAGCAGAAACATATTATTCAAATCACAGGAAGTAACCATCCTGCTTTATTCTGCTTTAGCATTGGGTCTAGCAGTCTTTAAGGAGACTTTGCACTCGGCAGCCCATCTTCCCCTTTTGAAAGAACGGACGTGGTCCGGGGATTATGGGATTGCCGCTGCGGCCGAGCCGAGGGCCCCTTGCTCCTATCTGTCTTCAGACTGGGGCACATAGCCCACTTATTTTTAAATATTTCAAAGCTCTGTGAGCTAGAAATATAAGGAGCCAAAGGTGGGTCACATCTGGGAAAAACTGGACACGGGATAGCTATGCACAAAAGCACGTCAGCTCTCCCTGTTTAGAAACATCCTTAGCTGGCCTTGGCTGAGCTTGAAACATCTCCTGGACGGGAGGCCACAAGGAAAGCCCAGGAGCGAAAGCAATACCCAAGCAATATCCAAAACAGAAAAACTTGCAGGAGCAGAATGTGGCAAATTCCTTCTGTGCTGCGGCCGAGAAAATGATACCGATGTCTCTGTGACTCTATCTTGATTCAGAGAGTCTTTTTCCCTTCCCCTCTTTATTTTAATGATTAGGAATAGAAGGCTGCTAATAAATAGCGCAGCGTAGTTTTTTATTGATTGATTGATTACATTTTTATTTTATTTATTTATTTATTTGTATGTCACATTTATGTAGCCGCCCATCTCACACAAAGCGACTCTGCACAGCAATCCAACAACTCTTGGCATTGTTTAAACCAGTGTTTTTCAAACTTGGCAACTTTAAGAGGTGTGGACTTCAACTTCCAGAATTCCCCAGCCAGCATGGCTGGGTGCTAGGGAATTCTGGGAGTTGAAGTCCACACCTCTTAAAGTTGCCAAGTTTGAAAATGACTGGTTTAAAACATCCAGGGTATGTTGAAACAGCATTTAAACAAGGTCATAAAATCATCGAACCCCTTCCATTGCCCCTACCCGGGAGGCAGTTCAAATTCCACAAATCAAAATTGGCTCCAGTAAGAAACGAAGGCAATTCAGAAAGCCAATTTTCCCCGGAAACTGACCCTCGAGCCAGTCAACCTTCCCTCGGGGGTTTTCAAACTTTTTCAGGCGGCTGAACCTGTTAAAAAAATTAAAATCTGGCACCCTCGAGCAAGAGGCAAAGTTCAAGGGGCAGAAACTGGCTGGGTGGGAGTGGAGCGTTTTTTGGGGGGTCTTAAACTCTCCCCCTTCCCAGGAATAAGGGGACCAGACTGAACTGGTGCCATGGCAGATAGAACTGGGGGAGCCTTTTGACCTGCGGTTGAAGGAGGGGATGAAAAATAAAATGAACAGCAAAAGGGGATTCCTAGAACAGCTGTAGGGTGATTTCTCCCTGCGGGCAGGCAGAGAAAAGCAGGTTAAGAAACTTATTCTCTTATAAGGGGGAGTCAAAACTTTCTCAAAACTTTTTCTAAGCGATGGGAATGCCTTCTGCTCTCCTACCGGACCCTTCTTTCCTCCCGCTGGGTGCTCAGTTTAGTCCCGCACTCCCCCCCTCAATTTCTTATATCCATATTTGCAGAGAGGGGAATGAGGAGGCTCTGGCAGAAAAGAAACCTTTTATTCCACCCGGGCTAGGAGAGGCTCAGATGGTGGAGCTTCTTGCTTCTAATGGCAGCTGGGCACCAGAGGGCACCCTTGGCCCACGCGCCGGGTGCTGCACCAAGGTCGCCATGCAACGAACGGGTCGGGCATCGGGACCCTCGAGCGGGACTTCCCAGCCTCCCTGTCCGTTCTGCCTGGGCTGGGCCTCCACACCGGCATATGCCAATCGTGGGCATTCGCTCGGCTTTGCAGATACCCTCGGCTTCGTCTTTCCACCCTCTCACCTTTGAATGGTTGCAGCGCAGTATCGATACGTTCGTTTTGCTTATAATTTTTTTTTAACATATTTATTCTTTTTAATTGTTGCAAGCCGCCCAGAGTCACCTTTATGCGAGATGGGCGGCTATATAGATACGACAAGTAAATAAATAAATAAATAAATAAATAAATAAATAAATAAATAAATAAATAGCGTGCGTTAAAGGAGGTTCAAAACAAACTTTGGGTTGATTTTTTTCACGCAAGCTGCTGTTTTCCACCCACTTTCCCTTGCTTTCAGACTGGCATCTTGAGAGCCTCCTCGCCAGCCTAAGAAGAAGGCTGCCAACGCTCCCGTAGAAAAGAAAGTCTGCCCCGAAAACCGTGGGAGAGGCCGCCTGGCAATTGGAAACCGCGGGCGAGTAAGTCCTGCTCCCGAACGGTGGCCTGGAATAACGCGGACTGGGGCGGGGGATGCGTCTGGGGACAGGCGAGCGACCAGCCGGCCAAAGGAAGGCCCTCGTTCCCGCGGACAGCGCGGGCCACGCCGAGCGAGGAGGGATGGAAAAAAAATGTTCTTTCTGCCCAGGTCCCCCCGACATTCCTCCCCAACCCACCGGTCTTGAGCACCAGCAGGTGCAGCGCGTCGTCTCTCAGGTAGGACGCCGCGGCGATCTCGTGCGTGGGGATCCTCAAGATGAGCTCTTCGTTGTCCCGCCAGGTGAGGAGGAGGCAGCGGGCAGAGAGGCTCAGGATGCTGTCCTGCTCCGGGTTGGTCCTCAGAGGGAGCTCTTTGAGTTGCTGCAGGAGAAAAAGCAGGCAGTCCCGGCCTGGCGAGGCCACCTCATCCCACGCCTTCTCCCTTTGCGGAGCAGGATCCGCCGCGCTCCTGAGCCCCCCCCCCCGCCCCCCGTCCCTTGGAAAATCATACAATCCCACATACGAAAGGCAGGGTCTTTGCAGAAAGACACAAAGGGTAGGGCTTTTGAAGAAACATGCAGGCAGGACAAGCAGGCCAGAGGAGCAGAAAATCCTCCTCGGTAGGCACCGAACCTCCAGAATCCAATGGTCATTAATGCATGGAATCTGAACTTCCAAGATATGAAAGCCTTGAGAGGCTTAAAAAGGCAAAGACTCGCTCAAGGTGAGCTTGGCACTTGACAACTACCTGAATACGTCTATAGTTCATTATTGCTGCCTTCCGGGATTTTTTTTTTAAGTGGTCTTTCCAGTTAGGCTACAGGTCTGTTATTTCCTGGTGGTCTCCCATCCCAGTTCTAGCTTGGTTTGACCCTGCTTCATCTCTGAGATGAGTGAAGATTGGGCAGGGGCTGCCACCTGCTATGGCAAAAGGTACACGAACTCTCCAGCTTCTCCCTCTGGGCAAACAACATCAGGCTGTCTCGCCTCTGCAGCCCTTAACACCAGAAATGCACCCCCCAGACACACACACATTCTGGGAGCTGAAGTCCACACATCTTAAAGTTGCCAAGGTTGAGAAACTCTGCTGTGGTAGCTTTTCTGCATGTCCAGTTCAGAAAGAATCAGGACCAACAGTAATACAAGTAGTCCTCGACTTATGACCACAATTTGGACTGGAACTTCCATTGCTAAGCAATGCGGTTGTTAAGTGAGTCACACCCAATTTTATGACCTTTTTTGCTGCAGTTGTTAAGGGAAGCTGGCTTCCGCCATTGACTTTGCTTGTTGGAAGCCCCCTGGGAAGGTTGCAAATGGCCCCAGGATGCTGCAACTGTTGTAAATACATGCTGGTTGCCAAGAGCCCGAATATTAATCATGTGACCATGGGGACTCCATGACGGTTGTAAGTATGAGGACCTGTCGTAAGTCACTTTTTTCAGCACCGTCGTAACTTTGGACAGTTGTTAAACGAGCAGTTGTAAGTCGAGGACTACCTGTATCAAAGCTTTCCACAATACAAGATTTCTGCCCCTTTTCAGTTGTCTGTATGTGCAGTAAAGAAGGAGAAAGCAGAATAGTCCTCTGTGCTCAATGTGTCTTAATTGGCTTTTCCTGCATAAGCGCAGCATCCTTTAAGTCCCGATGCTCCCCACTTAGGAATACCACCGTTAGCGCTCTCGCCGATATTCATTCTGAGAACATTACAGTTAATTGACCGACATGAAAGCGCACTGAAGCACATTGTGCGGTTACCCTCGCGGTATCCAATAGCTGCAACAATTCATCACGGCTGGAGGGGTTCAGGGAAGTGTTCACCCAGGTCAGGTGGCCTAAAAACTGGAAAAAAGGGGGAAAGAATGAGAAAAGATAAAAATGAAACAGGGCTAAATATTTTTTTTTTTTTTAAGGGAGAATCTACAGTTAGGACAGATTGTGCAGATCAAGAACACATACTTAGCTTTGATTTATTTTATGCTGCTTTCATAATTCAAGCTGTCAATAAATTGGGGGTTTTGGCATGGATCAGGGCTGGGGGTAGAGAAAACGTTCTTCGCCATTTTTGCACACAGCTTTTCCCAAAAGGAATGTATTTGCACTCATATGGTTCAGCATCTGTAAAATTTCTCTCAGGTTTGCCCTCACAAGGCCCCCCACCAAGTTCGTCTCGTGCAATCAGCCCCGGAGAATCCCGCCTCGGTTGCGCCAAGAGCTCTAAGCGGGCCCCGTCTCGTCATATTTGAAAATAAAAAGGTGACACCTATTACCTCAGAGCCGCTAAGGAATGAAACTGAACGAGACCAGTCAAACCCCGCTTCCTCAGCCGTGAGAACGAAACCTGCAACCGACCATGCGAGGCTGGGAAAAATCCAAGCCCTTCGGGGGCCCAACTGCTGAGGAATTGCAGGGGTTGGTGCACACCTCTGGAGGGCTCCAGGTTGCAGAAGCCTGCAACTGGCCTGCAAACCAGATCACTGTTAGATCCTCCAGGAGTGTGACGGAGATTTTCCCCAACCCGCCGAATTCAGGGCCCACCTGCCTTTGCGGGCCAATTCAGACCTGACTTTAAGGCAGTACGTTCACCCAGCGTGCATAACCCGGGGGCCAACGCTACTCGTTTCCTGAATTTGCACCATGAATGGGTTGGGGTAGCACAACACGCCGAGTCATCAGCAAACCCAGCCAAGGTTAGGGTTGAAATTAAGCAAGTTTAGAAGGTGGGATAAACGCAGCTGCTGAGTTCTTTGACTCGGTTGCACGGATTGTGGGAATGCAGCCTAAATAAGGCGTTGCATTTAGCCTGCATATTTCCATCCCCCCCAAAATGCAGATGGGGCTTTGACTATGCCGTCGCAGCTGCCCTCCTGGCTTCTGTGATCTCCCCGGCCCCCTTCCCTGTGGCCACGTCATCCGCTTGGAAAGAAAGCCAATGGAAGCATTTCCTCCCCTCTCATAATCCAGACCCCAGTCTCCCCCCCACCACACAAATGTGATCAGCTGCATGGCGAAGAACTCCTCTAGCAGAGGCTGAACAGTCATCTCTGCATCTGGCGCGAGGGGTTGGACCTGATGACCCCTTAGATCCCTTCCAATGCCATGGTAAACGGGGATTCTAATAGTGGCTTTGATCAGCCCAGCTTCCCCCGCCTGAGATTCGGATGCCCTCCCTCTGCCGTTGTTTGGAAGAACCACGAAGACCGGCTCTTCACCAGGCCTCTGGCGAGGGAGGGGGAGAGGGAGAGGGAGAGGGAGAGGGAGGGCCTCGCTTCATCGCGCTGGCCGTCTTTTATCTTTAGTTTTTAACCTTCTATTGACTCGATTGTAATTCCTTTGATCATTGTGAGACACCCAGAGCCATTGGGAGTTGGGTGGCATGCAAGTGCAATACATTTTATTATCATTACGGTTGGTCGCACAGTCGGCCAGATGCTTGGACTGGGTTTGGCATTTCTGTCCACCTCTCGAGTCCTTCCCAAGGACCAGAGATGGGCAGATGTTGCTGTTTGGTGGTGTGAAAGGCATCGTGGCAGGATGGAAGCTGTTCCAAGCAAAGCTGCCTTTTGCATCGGACCGGTGGTGATTTTGTCCATGCCGATGGTTTTCAAGGGGTGCGCCAGATGTTTTGGGATTGCACCCAAGGCGCCCATTACTATCTTTGGTACTATCTTTGCTTTCTCTTGCCTGCATGACTGCAGGCACCGGGTGCTCTTCTGGGCATGGCCGTTCAGCAGAGGACAGCCTGGACAGGGGCTCCCCTTCCTCCCCCCCGCCCAGAGCCCTTCTGGGCCCCTGGATGATCCTCTGCTTCTTCCCAAGCTGGCAGGATCCCCACTCAGAAAAATGCTGGGCTGGCTTCGGTCACTCACCTTTCCCTAGTCAAAGCAGAGGCCCCGCAAAGAACGCTCAAAGCAGTCTGGGGGGGGCGCCATGGTGCGATGGACGCTCTGCCTGGTCTTTTAGGTGCCTCGTGTACTGACTGCACCATCGCAGCCACCATCTTGACTTTTTTGCCCACGCCCTATGGACATCTCTGGTTCTAAGAGTGATTCTCAGACTGGGGGGGGGGACACGCTTGGAAACAGGTTTGTAGAGTTGCAAGGGGGCTTCAGGATTGAGAAGGACAAGGTGGGGATGGGCTAAGTTTCCATTCGCTTTGGGGGCATCCAGAGAACATGGACGCGGGCAGGTGTTGCTGGGTACCGGGGTGCCTACCGGGGTGCCCACCCAAGCCCTGTGCCAAGCCCCCCCCAGCCACATCCCGGTGCTCACCTTCACTTCCTTTTCCACGTAGTCCTGCAGGAGAATCTGGGGGTCAATGAGATAGTCGGGAGGGTACAAAGGCACCGAGTGCAGGGGCCGCCGGCGACACGTGTTGCCCTTCAGAGCCTGCTGCTTCCGGGAGGCTTTCGGGAAGACCAGGCGCTTGATGGGGGACACAAATCCCTGCAACCGGCAAGGGGGGAGGGAGGGGGTCAGCGAGCCGCCGCCGCCGCCGCCGCCGCCGCCGCCACCACCCCGAGGTGGTGGGGAGCAAAACGTGGCTGGCTGCAGCGCAGGCAGATTGCAAGGAGGGCTCCGAGCAGACGGCGAGTGTGCAGATGGCCAGGCCCACGCTCTTCCGTTCTGTGCCAAGGAGAATGAAGCGCTCGGCAGCTTAAATTAAACGCAGCGGGTCCGGCTTTGATTCCTGCTTTTCTGAGAGAGGAGGGGGAGGAGAGGAGGAGGAGGAGAGGAGGAAGAGGAGATGGGGCCTGGGAGGCAGAGCCCATTCGCTTCCCGTCTTCCCAGCCCCTAAGCAACTTTCTAGACCAAAGAAGCTGCCTAGACAAGCAGCGAAACGTATCTAACCAAAAGAGAAGAAGTCCGGTTGCCGTGACTCAACCTCCAGATAATTCCACCTGGATGACTGAGAACCGTCATCAACATACATCGTTCCCAGCCATTACTGGACCTTCTTCTCTTGGGAAAGGCTACTGAGGGCTATCCAGCAACGGGTCAAACGGGCTAAATCTTGGCTCAAGGGGACCACCGGGAAACAAGGCGCCAGCCGTCAGGCGGGGAGGGGAGGGGCAAGGTAACAGAGACGGCGTTTACAACATCGGTGTCTGATGCCAGGGGACCTGCTTAAATCTCATCTGCGGCTGGCAGTAAGGGGTCTGGGGCAGGGAAAGTCTTGTGCCCCCCCTTTCTCTAGGTCACACCCTTCTTCTGAGCTTTTTTCTCTGGGCCCAGGAGAAGGCCGGGGTGGGGGCTGGCTTTGACCCCCCCAATTCTGGCCAAGGAGAGCTCCGAGCCAGCATCCCCCTGCAGTGGCCACCCTGGCAACAGTGCCCAGGTTTAGCCCCACCAGAAGGGTGAGAAGTCCCCTGGCCTTCAGAGGCGCAGGGCGCAAAGTTTCCCCACACCCTGAACAAGGATCTGCCTTGTGTTCGTTGACCCAACGGCAGTTCAGGATGGAGGCAGAAAAACACAGGCTGCAAACTGCCAGCGCAGAATGTCCGCAAATACATGCCCGCAGGCAGCCCCCACGTACACCCATAGGAATGCCCCCGTGTGCCATACTCCATGCCTACCTTCTTCCCTTTCTTTGCTTCGTACTCCATGTCCTGTCCACGCTCAGCTTCTCTCCCCAGGAAGACGCCTTTTCCTCTACGCCATCCAGCCTTTGTTTTCCCATCCTGTGTCGGAAACTCCACCAGCTTCTGGTCCTGATGTCACGCAGCCACGTTCCTGGCCCGTCCTGCTTGGGGGGACCTGGGATCGTGCGGCAGCCTCTGGATGCATTGGCTGGGAGGGCAGCAGGGGGCGCCTGGTTGGGGAAGACCGCAGGAGAGGAGGGTGGCCTTGCAAAGGCTTTCTGGGGCTTTCTCCGCAAATGGCCTTGATAACAACCCACCCTTCCAAAAGGAATCGCGCTCCCATTTTTCTTCTCCACCATCCACCCAGGGGACAACAACATATTTCTCTCCAAGCTGTGAGACAAGGTCCCCCCATCCATCTACCACAGCGTTTCTCCATCTCAGCAACTTTAAGATGTATGGACATCAACTCCCAGAATTCCCCAGCCAGTCTGGACTTCAGCTCCATCCATCCTAGACAGCATGGCCAATGCAGGGTTGTCTGCAAGCGGGGTGGGGGGGTGGGCGGGAATCAAAAAAGTCAGGATGGGGATGATGGGCGTGTAATCAACCCCTGCCCCTTTTTTACACACCAGATCAGCCACCACCATCATCTTGACTTTTTTGATCCCCACACACCTGTAGTTCTGGTCAGTAGTGCCTTTTATGTTTCTTCATACATATCTGGGTTCCTAGCTGTGAGCTGCCCAGAGTCGTTTAAGAGTTGGGTGGTGTAATGGGACGTAGGAATAACCTTGAGGAACAAGCAATCTGAGTCCAAAGCAGAGATGTAATGTGAGAAAGCGTCTCAGGCATGACCCTCCCTAGTTCTCATGAAGATGATGGGGGGGCATTCAGACTTGCAGGATTCTGTTACCGTAACCTTATAAACAAAAGTATTGGCTTGCATGATTTTGGTTTCCTAGTCTGGTCTACCTCGAAGGGCTGACCACAATTGTGCAAGTTGGAATGCACCTCCCTCCTCCCCCCGTTTATCCTCAAAAGTCTGAGACGCTTTCTCAAGTTACATTTCTGCCCCCGACTCAGATTTCTCTTATCTGACAGGCGCCTCGGTTGCGACTCTTCCTCCTGGTCCTCAAGGTTATTCCTACAGCCCATCACAGGTGGCCTATACATTATAAAAAAGATAAAGTAATAGCCCTGAGCAATGGAACACGGTGGGCAGCTGTGGCTCTTAACATCTGGAGGAGAACAAGTTACCATTCCCCACGATACATTTCTGGTTGGATGCACCGTGAGTTGCGTTGGGCCTTCAGTTTTTCTTCCTTTGGAGACGGAAAACTGGAGGATTCCAGTAAAATCCAGCAAAGGAGGTAAAATCCAACCGACAAATATCAGAAAAGGGATGGGTGAGGCCATGAGCGAACGGGGATGGAAAACCGAAGCGAGGGAAGGCCATTTGGGAGGTTTGGTCATCCAGAGAGAATGAATGAGCAGCAAATGCCAGAGCGGTGGGAAAGGTCAAGAACAAATGATGTGCTGGGGGAGGGTGGCGCAAGAAGCAAGAATCATCTGCACGGACAGGGAGGGATGAAGAAGGGAACGGAGCCGGTGCAGACGGGTTTCAGCCCTGCTTTCTTTTCTTTTTGCGTCTCATGCTCCTTCCCTCGGCTCACCAGGTCTCCCGCTTCTCTGCGCTGCGCATGAGGCTGTTTTCCCAAAGGGAATGGTGTGACAGGGGTGGATCGGGGGACGCACTGTTGAACCAGCTTCAGCTCGCCTCTCCCGAGTTTCTTCCCCAGCCTCGGTGACCTGAAATACTTTTGCGCCAGGAACACTGCGGCTGAGACGCCGCGTCCTGCGTGCAGGTCAGGCGCTGCTCCCCCAAGCCAGGGTCTTGGTGCTCCCCTTTTTTTGCTCATTGACCAGCTCTGTGACAGCTTTGTTGGGGGGGGTGTCTGTGTGTGCATGGAAAGACAAGCGCTCAGATTTTATCCAGGTGCTCCCTCCCACATCCTGACACATTAATGTTCCACCCAGTGTGGGGGGGGAGAGCATGCCTCCCGCCATCAAAAAATGATCCAGTCTTCTGTTGAAGCGGCATGGGGATCCTGTCCCCCCTCCCCCAAGGGATCAGCACAATCCCTTTATCCCCAAATGGCTTGCTTTTTTCACCGCAAAAGCTGGCAACGAGCGATGACGAGGCAGAGCAGCCAGAACCCAGCCAGGTGATGGCCGTCATCATGGCTAGTAGACGCCGCGAGATCTCTCCTCCATACGTGCGGCTGATCCTTTGAGTCATGTTGAATAAAAGGTGGTGACCGCGCAAAATGCCCCTTAACGCACTGCTGGAATAGCAGTGGCTGAAGCGAGCAGGCACCCAGCACGAGGAAATGGTGAATTGGCCCCCAGCGTCTTAGGAGCAATTTCATCAGGGCATCAAGTAGCGTGGGGTCTTTCATCAGGAGCCCCGCTAACAACGGGGAGTGTGCTGGGTTTATTATGCACATTAAAAAAAACACAGAAAACACCTGGCTGGTTCTGCATGTATAGCAGGGTTCCTCAACCTCAGCCCCTTTAAGATGGGTGGACTTCGACTCCCGGAATTCCCCAGCCAGCCATGTTGAAGCCCACCCATCTTAAAGCGGCTGAAGTTGAGGAATCCTGATGTATAGAGCATGCATTCGTTTTCCTACAAACTTCTCCTGGCCTGAATCTATGGGACCTGTTTTATTTCGGAAGAAAATAAAATTGACCCAGTCCTTAAATCGTTGGATCATCTCTGCTAAAATATTAGCAACGAAACGATGCAGAATCGAGCCGGATGTCCGTGTCTCTAGAGGTCCAGGACTCAAAAACCAACGGAGCTCCTTTTGATGGGATATTCAGAGATGGATCCCTCTGGACTTAGCGACTGGGTTTGGCTCACCATGATTCGCGTGCCTCAAATTCACCTGGCCCGTTTCTAAATCTTCCAGATCTTGGGGGGGTGAGCTCTGCAAGGGAATTGCATACTGGGGGAAGAGGTTCGCTGTGCCCCCCACTGCCACCCCCATTTCCTAGGCCAGCGTTTCTCAACCTCAGCCACCTTAAGGTGTGTGGACTTCTGAAATTAAGGGAACTGGCGGAGGTGGCGAAACTGACGACTTTGAGGGAATAAAAGACTTTGACTGGCTTCGTTTCTACTTGGAAACTTCTTTTGGGCTTTTTGCTTGCAATTGAAAGAAATGAAACTTTAATTTTGGGTTTGATGACTGATATTTTTCATGGTTATAGAAATACTTTCTATTAGCTTAAGCATTAGAGTAAGAGGTGACTGTATTATATATTTGTACCTGTACCAAAAAAGTTGGAAGTTATCCTTTTTCTTTCTTTTTACTTTTTCTTTTTTCTGCTTTAAATTTCACTTTTTCTGATTTTCTCTTTTTTTGAACCTATTTTTTCTCTTTCCTTATATTTCATTCTTTGTTGAAATTTAAAGTTCTTTCAAAAGATGCATGGACTTCAACTCCCAGAATTCCCCAGCCAGCATGCTGGCTGGGGAATTCTGGGAGTTGAAGTCCATACATCTTAAAGCGACTGAGGTTGAGAAACACAGGCCTAGGCAATTACTAACCCTGGTTAGCTCGCAGAAAGGAAGGGAGCTACTGGTGCTTGGTGGAAATCAGCAGGAGGAAAAAGACCGATGCCATCAAGACCGTTTTTATTGAAATGAATTTATTATCATGTTGCAGCAGAATTAAAAATATACAAAAAGTTTGTGGTATACAAAAGAGTCTTGATACAGGACTTGGTTCCGCCTCGCCTCTCACATATCTGCATGGAGAGTTTGCAGAAGGCGTATCGGATGTATGCGCGGTACGGGGGGACAAGATCACAGACCCTGGGTGGAGGCGGAACGGAAGGTATTTGGGGGTCTGGGAAAAATATCAGAGCGATGCCCGCAGGGTCACTAACCCGCTCTGCTCTGCCCGTCACCCAACCCAGCGTACCTCAAAGTGGCCAGCCAAGTCAAACGGGATTCTTGCACGTTCTGGGGCGTCCTACCTCTCTAGGCAACCCTTCCCCAGCCTGACTACAACCTCCAGCATCCTCTCCCAGCACAGGGTGGGGAGGATGTGCGTTGCAGCTGGCCACCGCTAGAGGCTGAACAGCTGGATTCAGAAGGTTGCCCGCTTCCTTTTTTAAACAGTTAGCCCCACCCGGCCTCTCTCCAGGTGATACCACCACCCTGGGATGCCAACGATTGTAGCTCAGTATGTGCGCGCAGAGCCCTTCGGTCACCCAGACACACGAAGCAAGGCTTTCGAAAAGAAATCCACGTTCTTACCCATTGTAGGAGGCGGGGAGTTGGGTTGGTGGATGGTGGCCAATGATCAGGAGGAGTCTGCAGCTCACGGAGGCCTCTGCCTTTCCATGAAATGGGTTCGCTGGGAAAGGGGAGCACCGGACTCCTCCTGAACTTTGCCACGTCCTCCCCAGCGTCTTGCCTCTCCCCACTGGACCAGACTGCGACGCAGGCCCCGACGCCACATTCAAATTCCGCCTGGGGGCTTCCCTCCTCCCAGGCAGGCTCGAACAGGGAAAAAGGAATAGCACCACAAAATGAAATGAGAGCCCCACAAAGCCTTCCGCAATCCACTGACTTCAGATGGGTCGCGCTACCACTCCCAGGGTCCCTTTCCGACCCAGCCCAACAGCACCAGGTTAGAGAAGACGGTTTTAATCTTTTCTCAAGGATCCCTTCTGTGTCCCCCGGAGCTGGGCGTCTGCTTCCTTGCAGGAGAGAAGGTGGGGGGGCATTCAATAACCAGCAAACAGGACACCCCACCCACTTTGTATGGTTAATTTAGCCCTGTTTTCCACTTCGGTTACAGATCAAATAATGTTGCACGGGGAGGGAGAGACTAGATTGCTTTAGCAAGCCCTTTTGGTCATTACGCGGGTCTAGCTTGGATCACCTTATTCCAAGAAGGACGCACCAATTTATGTACACAAGCATCCGCTGACATATGCCCCCTCCCCAACTTCAGGGAGAATAACACAACCCCAAAAATCCACCGTAGGATCTTTGGGTGCACAATCCATCTCTTGACCTTCACGTCCTCGCCCTGTTGAGTATCTTTGCACGTACTTCAGGGGAACGTGGTCAGCTAGGGATGGGCGTGGGGGGAGAAGGACTTCCACCCTTCCGTTGTTCTGAGAGTATTGCAAGAGTTGCGAGAACTGGCAGCCCCAAAGGCTAGAAGATCCATGGCCCAGATGCATAGAGATGGGGCCTCTTTAGGCAGATGGAGCTTCTCTCTCCCCTTCCAGGGTGTTATTGTTAACATGGTGGGTTTTTTGGTTTCTGCCCAGAAGCCTCTTAGCCCTTCTGAAAAGCCCCCGGAAAGGGATTTTGATACCACTGCAAAGCAGGAGGTGCATTTCCTGCACACAGAGAAGGCAGCCCCTCCCTCAATCCCGGGACTGCCCAGCCCTTCACAATCTCTTGCCCCCCAGCACAGCATACCTCGATGTCCATCTAACCCAGTGTTTCTCAACCTTGGCGACTTGAAGATGGCTGGACTTCAACTCCCAGAATTCCCCAGCCAGCCATGCTGGCTGGGGAATTCTGGGAGTTGAAGTCCAGCCATCTTCAAGTCGCCAAGGTTGAGAAACACTGATCTATGCTGAAGGCCATGAGAAGAACACTGCCCTCCTTACCAAGAAAATATGTGCTGCCGGGGAAACAGGACATTTTGCTCTAAGAAATAATGGCACGTTGCACCAAATTCCTACCCCCCCCCCGATTTGCTCTTTCTCTTCCTAGTCATAAGTCTGCATGCCTACCTTCCCTCCTGGGGGGTACTCAGAGTATGGTCAAGAGTCCACGTAAGGAACAGGTGGAGCTTCAGTTGCAGCCTCTTGGCTGCCATCTTGACTTTTTTGACCACACGCTCCCTCCCTCCCTTCTGTCTCCGCTCATCCGAACCAGGAAGAGATGTCCTGGGCACAGCCGGGCAGTTCAATTTCCCAACGGTTGTCTTTGACCATTGCAGGGGCAATCCAAAGCAGCTTCTCTGCACCTTCCTAGGGGGGCACATCTCTTGAATTGGGGGGCAGCACCAGGGGAACCTTTCATCCAGCTTGTGCCCCCGTCTCACACGTGGGGCTGGCCTTGGGCAGGTCCTTTTAACAGGATCCTTCCGGACTGGACACAGGTGAGAAGTAGGGGGAGCTTTCAGAGCAGTCCAACAGGTTCCCACAAATTCCAACCCCATTTGTTGCGTGTCTTGGTCAGTGTTGGCTGCTTTTCTTCTGTGTAGGTTCACTCTTCTTCCCTCATGCCCTGGCCACCTCCCGGGTAGACTACTGTAATGCACTCTACATGGGGCTGCCCTTGAAGACTACCTGGAAGCTTTAGCTGGTACAGAATGTGGCGGCGCAGGCAGTTATGTGCCCACCTAGATCAACGCACGTCACACCTCTGCTCCGCGAGCTGCATTGGCTGCCAGTCTGCTTCTGGGTCCAATTCAAGGTGCTGGTTTTGACCTTTAAAGCCCTTCATGGCATGGGGCCGGGTAACCTGAGGGACCGCCTCCCCCCGATCGCATCTGCCCGTCCCATCAGGTCTGGCAGAAGAGGCATGCTGCAGGTCCCGTCTGCTAAGGAGCTACACCTGGCAGGACCCAGGAGACGGGCTTTCTCTGCCGTGGCACCTGCCCTGTGGAACATCACCCCCCCCCCCAAGGTGAGATTGGCCCCATCTCTGCCAACTTTCCAGAAGTTCCTTAAAACCTGGTTGTGTCAACAGGCCTGGGGGTTGCACAGGAATGGTGATCTGATGAGGGGGCTCCATTGTTCATCATCTGACGCTCTCTCTTAGCCTTTTCATAATAATGTTCATTTTTGAATGTTTTTAGAACTGTTTTTATGGCTGTTTGTATGCCACCCAGAGTCACGTCCTGTGAGAGAGGGGGCCATAGAAATATGATAAATAAATAAATGAATGAATAAATGAATAAATAAATAATAAATAAATAAATAAGCTGAGCCTTCCCTGAAGTATTGTAACGGTAGCATCACGTTATGTCTGTGGTGCCAACAGTGCTGTGGTTTGTAATCGGGCCAGACTCTGGTTGGAAGATCATTGCGCACCCAGGCCTTTGCTGACGATCTGATGGAGGGCAGGGGGCTGATTCCCCCAGACCCAATTATCTAAGCTTAAGAACCACAGACGAGCTAAGCTTGACCAGATCAAAACGCTTCCGGTCCTATCTTTTGACCCAGAGCGGCCGCACACTGCAACATTTCTCTCTGCAGCGTCTTCAGCCCCCGAGAACTTCTTGCACCCATAACCCGCTTCTTCCTTCACTCGTAAAGGGGTCTGGTTAGAAACGCCATAAAGCCCAGCCAAGCAGAGGCGCAGGAGGAGGGGGCGCACGCTCCTTGAACTAACTTGGGGCTCTGCTGCGGAGGGAATTCTCAATGGGAGGATTTAGTCTGAAAGGAAATGAGGCAGGCTCCTCAGAGCATGTCCAAAGTTCTTTTCCCCACCCACTAGGAAATTAGCCCTCATGCATCAGGGGTTCAGGAGCGGTAACGGACATGGAGCCTACAAACGTGTCCATGCAACACACAGGCTGGTTCACAGTGTGCACATAACCTGGTTGCCGAGCTCATCCATTTTCTGAAGTTGCACAATACATTAAACCAGTGTTTCTCAACCTGGGGAACTTTAAGATGGGTGGACTTCAACTCCCAGAATTCCCCAGCCAGCATGGCTGGCTGGGGAATTCTGGGAGTTGAAGTCCACCCATCTTAAAGTTCCCCAGGTTGAGAAACACTGCATTAAACTATAAACAAAGCCCCCAGGCTGGATTTGCGCAATCTGCTAATCCACAGAAAAACGTAACCAAGGTTAGCATCAACCAGTTTTAGCCTCTGGGGAAAAGGTCTTTCTCTAACCTGGGTAGCTGTGTTACATGAACACACCTGTGTATCCTTCTGCCTGCAGGGATGAGTCCCCGCAGCGTGGGGCAGGGGGGAGGGAGGGCAAGCTATGCCTGTGGGAAATTGCCCAAACGCTCTTGCCTTCAGCACTGTACCGCTGCCCTTTCTGCACCTCCATCTGCTTCAGAGGGCGGTGTGCCATCCTGCAGAGACCCCAGGCTGTATGCACCGTGGCAACCAGACCAGGTACGTGCCAGCCTGGTGTCCTTCAGAACCCCTGACTAAAATCTCTGGGCATCGTAGTCCTTAAACGCATAAAAGGCACCAGCTTTGGGAAGGCTGCATTATAACAACGATGGCAAACACGAGATCCTGTAACTGCATTCACACAACCCATTTCGCTTGGTTACTGAGCTAACCCATTTTCAGGATTAGTGCAATGCACTGAGCTCGAAACTAACCAAATGGGTGGAATCACGTATTAAGCCCCACCAAAATGCCTAAACAGTCAGTGATGGCTTTCTCACAACATGCTAAATGGGTTAACCTTGGTTAATATTGTGTGGCTTTGGGTGCTGCAGAAACTGGTAAAGTGGCTTAGCTCAATAACCAGGTTAAGGCTGTGGTGGGAAAGCACTCACGGTGTTCTAGCAGACGGAGCCCAGCTCAATAGCAGGATTTCAGAACTTGGTTGATCTCAAAGGGCTAAACAGGTTCTGACCTGGTTAGAGCAGGAGCGGAGACCACAAGGAAAGCCAGCGTCTGTCGGCTAGATTGGGAAGCGAAAGAATAACACCAAAAAGGAAAAAAGGGGAAAAAAGGCAGTGACAAGCCACTTCCACACCATTACCATGAAAATTACATGGGTGTGTCCATGAAGTCATCAGAGTTCAAGTTCTACTTGGAGACTTCATTTACGGAAGAAATTAACTTCTGGAAGAAATAAGGTTATTTACTGCAAGCGACCGGGGAAGCTGGCATTGCAAAGAGAGCTCATCTGATTTGCAATTTAAAAATGCAGCTGGGCTTTCCTACTTGAGTTTCCCTCAACTTGCAGCCCCGTTCTCCAAACCCAGTAAGCCACATGCCAGACGCGCCCATTGGAGACAGGACAGAAAAATACACGCCGTTAAGAAAAAAGCGTGCAAAAATGTGTATTTTGGGAGAAATGTTGTGCCAATGCCTGAAAACTTGGGGATGGGGATGGGCTTTTAAAAAAAAAGCTCTCCAACCCTTCCCCCCCGCCCCCGCCTGGAAAAATGCAAAAGTGAGCAAAATCAAACATGGGATGTTTTTGTCAAAACTTCTGCTCTAGCCCGGGTCATTCCTCCCTAGCCCCCTCCCGTGTGATTGAATTTCAGAGCCAGCTTTCCGAACCATCTTGTCCGGGGGCTGGAAGAGACTTGACAGTTAAGGAGGCTCCCTGATGGATAATCAAACGCTGAAGCAAGACGGTTGGAGCCCTCCCCTTCCTCTTGGGGGGCTGGCAGAATCTGGGGACTCACAGCTGCCACCAACCTTTGCCATCGCTCAGGAACAGATGGCAGAGGCGCCAATCTGCCACAGACAACACGAACCCTCTGCTCGCGGCTTCCTTCAAGGGGCCCATGGAAGGTGGCTTATTGTACAGGCTGTTCAGGACAAAGAATAAGCAGGGCTGGTCCTGAGCAGCCAGCCAGGCGGCAGAGATGGTGGCCTGGTCCTCCATCTGCTGACCTCCACTCTCTGCCAATCGGTTCGGGCCAATTGGGTTCTTCTGGATGTTCCCAAAATAACACAAGGAAGCTCGTCTGAGCTTTCTCACCCTGTCCCATGCGAGGTTTCTCACAGCTTCAGCTCAGTCTGCAGAAAAGGAGACTCGGGGGAGACGTGAAACGGATGTCTAAGTACACAAAGGGAAGTTGCAGGGAAGACAAACAAGTTTTGTTCTCCATGGCCACAGAAGCCAGGACCAGCAATAACAAATATAAGTCACAGATTCCCAGATTTCCTTTAAATATAGGGGGAAAACCTCCCAACAGTAAGATCTGTCCACCAGTGGAACTCTCACCCTGTGGAGATTAGGGGTTCTCCACCTCTGGAGGCTGTTAAAAAGATGCTGGAGATCCACCTCTCCTGGATGGTTTAATTGGTTTTCCTGAACATTGCAGAGGGTTGAGTTAGATGATCCCTCTGGTCCCTTTCAATGCAACAATTCCATCATTTTCCTGCTTTCCCCCCCCCCCCTATATAGATAAACTCCATTATGGAGGGGAAGGTGGAATCGAAAGAGGAGGATGAAAGAAGTCCATCGCCATCACTTCCAGCAGTTCATGGTGCTTCTTCCATCCTTCCTCTTGCCTGTTGGACCATGCCACCTCCTATCTCCTACTTAGTGTCTCCCCAGCTGCAATTCCTCCTCTCTACAACATAAGCAAGTTCTCAGCCTCCAGCCTCCATCACTATTTCATTCAAGTACTGTACATCTCTGTGGCCCCCATTCCCCAAAACACATTGCATGACCCTTCTCCTTTCTTCTCCCGCTTCTGTCTAGATGCCAGAAGATGACCTTCCATGGTTGAGCAGCCTTTCCTAGACTTGGTCCCCCGGCTACTTGGCTCTGCTGCACTAAGGCTGACCAACCGCCAGCTAGGGTGCCTGAGCCACCTGGGTGCTATTCCCACGTTGAATGAGATCTTGACTTAAAAAAAAAAAATAGCAGGCAGCGAGAGCTTAGCTTCATTGATTGCCGTGCCTAGTTGGGCCCTCAGGAAAGCTGAGATCTTTGAGTGCGTCCTGGGATTGACAATTTCTAGGTAAATCTCAAAGCACCAGTGGTTCATTCTGGAGAAAGCACAGAGTCCTTTTCCTGCGAGGTCTCCGGACCACTCTTGTCACCGAACACTTGCTAGAGAATAGGGGAACATGGCAAAGCCTGCCGAAAGTCAGATCCCAAGATTTGGATCCCAGAAAGCGATGAAAGAGTGGCCCCCGGGCAGGAACCTTGCAATCACCTGCAAGATTTATGAAAACAAACCTCTCAGTCCTCAGTGCTTCGATGGAACTTTAAACTGTTGTCTTGGCTGATCTTGACAAAGATAAGCAGGGGTTGGACCCAGTGCCAGGGCTGTGAGCAACAAGAAAGCACTTTTGCATTTCTAGAAAACCACGTGGATGCATCTGTGAGGCCACCAGCGGCTGAGCTCAGTTCAAGGGCAACTTCAGCTTTATTTTGAATGCAAGGATGAAGAGACGGCCAGTTGGGGTGTCACTGCAGGTTTCTAAATCATTGGCCATAAATGATCCAGGGCTTCTGCCTATCAGTTAAAATCCCCCCCCCCCCAAATACTGGGTAGCTAAAGCAAGGGAGAGTTTTGCACCAAAAGATTGGTGAACTTGGTTCTGGCACCTGTTTCGAATTCCTGACTAAGCCTCTCTCAGCCTCTCCTGTCCCTTAATTCGTAGCACCTGCCTGCCTGTAACTACCTTGTAACTCGGTCCCATCGATAAAACACAGGATATTGGCGGAGATTACACAAGGCCAAAGTCTGCCCAGCTTTGCTGTTGTTGAGGTAGATAGTTTTAACCTTGAATGGAATCCAGCCGAGGGATTCTCACAAGCATGCTGGTGATGGGAGAGGCAAATAAAACAGGTCAGAATTATTTATGCCGTTGTTTTCATCTTCAGGTGCAAGACCATTTTTTAATTTTCTCAGCCACCAATATCCTTCTCGTTCCCTTCCATCCCACGCACCCCTTCTTCCCGCTGATGTGGGGCACAAACGGGCTTCACGAAAGACCCCGAGCCCTTCCCCTCAGTCTTTTTACTTCACCAGCAGAATGCCCTACCGAGTGCCAGTTTGCACAATGCCCACGTTTTCCTGTTTCCAAGCTGAAGAATTTGCTTCCTGCCCCCATCATTTCCCCTAAGGAGAAAAAAATATTTTCATAGTGAAAATTTGCTGGGTTGCCATCCCTGCTCTTAACCTCCAGAAACTCACAGACGCAACACGGGGGAAAGGACCGTCGAGGAGTGTGTAAGGACGCCATCTTGGCACTGCGCAATTCAATAACGGACCAGTTTTGCTACTTCAGCTCCCCAACTGAATTTCTAGCCCTTGTTGAGGCACGATGGGCGGGGGGGGGGGGTGAACCAGGTTCACACTTTGCACGTGTCTCCAGCCCCATCAAAATACCAACTTTCTAATTTGCACCAATTCTAATTGCATCATATGAGTCCCTTTGCCACATAAGGTGAATCCCAGAGAATGCACAGGTGCCCTTCACTTTGGGGTGATGGTTATGGGGTCTTCGGTCTGATGTCATTCCAGAAAACGTCAAGCTAGATGCTCTGATTTAGTATTAAATACCTTTAAAACGGTGTTTTTCCAGCTTGGCAACTTTAAGATGTGTGGACTTCAACTCCCAGAATTCCCCGGCCAGCATGGGAAATGAAACTCTCTTTGCTTGAGGGAGAATAAAGGAAAATGGCTGAACTTGGACTGGAGGGGACTTTGGATTTGTTCAAGAACTTATTTCATAATCTATCTTATCCATTTGCAGTCCGATAAATTTAATCCCTGTTAGATGTCACACCTGTTAACACTTGGGTTTATAGCATCAACCTGGGATTTCTTTCCCCCCTATTTTAAATATACCTACACTAAAAAAAAAATTAAATCATTAAAAAGAGCCACTCCTTACATTTTTTGGAATGTTATTGGTCTAATTCTATAGACGTCTTTCCAGCATAAGCCTCCCCGAATTCCATCAGGTCTGCATCTAGGAATTCAGACAAAGGGGGGGAAATCACTTCCGGTACGTGTCTTGCAGGAGAATCACGATCTCACCACGCTTTTAATTTCAGTGACTTAGTGCTCAGTTCCCACCAAATGATTCCTCAACAGCTCTACATCAAGTCACTGCTATTCAGGGATGCACATGGGGGGGGGGGGCACATCAAAAAAGCGAAGAGGGTGGCCGTGACTGCGCAACGGAGGCCCCCACTCCTTTTTGCATGTGTCACATCTGCACACGTGCAGGCTGGGGCTTCAATTGCACGGTGGTGCCTGCCCTCTTGACTTTGTGGATTCCCATGGTGGATCCCCATGCCTCCCCCTACACAACTGAAATCAGACTGTGAGCTCCTTGGGGGAGGGGTCTGTCCCACTAGTGTTTGCAATTCCCCAAAAGTGCCGTGCAAATGAGAACACGTTTGTGCTCTTGCATGGAATACTCTTCCATGCTCCAGCTGTCTCATCAGAGATTCCTTAGAAATGCACTAGCACAGCGTTTCTCAACCTTGGCAGCTTTAAGCTGTATGGACTTCAACTCCCAGAATTCCCCAGCCAGCATGGCTGGCTGGGGAATTCTGGGAGTTGAAGTCCATACAGCTTAAAGCTGCTGAGGTTGAGAAACCTTGCCCTACCAGTTATCAGATGCCATCGCTGACCTACTTAAGGTCCCCTTTGGGTTAAACAGAGAAAACACTCTCTATTGTTTTTTCTACTACATTGATACTACCTGCTAACCACGGATAGTCCTGGAAGCCAACAAGACCTTTGGCATTTCTAGCTGAGAGCTGTTGGGATCTGACCCAGCCAGGTAGCACCGGCCTTGGAGCTATCTCAGACTACAGTCCCAACGACTCCCAGCCAGTACGGCTAATGGCCTTGCTGGCTGGAGTGATGGGAACTGTAGTCCAGTCATCCAGAAGGCTGTGAGCTTGAGATGTCCCGAATAGAGAACGAGCCCTAATTTGGCACCATTTAGCTAATTCCCAGGATTCCTTGGAGGGAGTTCGAATGATAATTAGTGTTTCTCCCCCTGGTGGCTTCTCTTGGGATGGCAGCTCCTAGAATGCCCAGAATTCCTTTGGACGCTCAGCTTTGGAGCTGAGAATTCTGGGAGTTGGATTCCCACCACATCTGCAGCCTGCCTGTGGGAAGGCTAATACTAATAACCCTCCTGCAATAATAAACCTAATAACCCCCCTTTAATACTCACTCCAACTTGGGTTTTAATGGCACACTTTCTGTCAGTGGGTCCTGGAATCGGATCAGCTCTTTCTGGAAGCCCTCTTGTTCATCTGGAATCCACACGGAGGTTTACCAACAGACGTGGGAATGGGTGCAATTCATCCTCACGGTGTCCCCCCCAGTCCGTGAAATGAGGACACCCAACGGCGCTCCAGACCCCCTCCCGGGACCTCCCAAGCAGCTACTGCTTGATGGTCTGCTGTCTTGGGGGGGTCTTTCTGCTCAGCTTGAGGGGATACAAAATGGGGTGAACAGTCCTGCTTTTCAATGCCAGCTTTGGCTTCCTGCATGAGAACTTGTCAGCCCCCTGGTCCTGTCCGAGCAGAAGCAAGCACCCAGCGATATCCCAGTCCTGGCACCAAATCCCTAACCCCAATGCCAGGAAGTTGCCCGCAGCCTAAAATTCATTCCTCCTCCTGCCCTACAGCCATCCCCCCCCCCCGCAGGGCTCCCTTGGGTTCTGCAATTCTCACCGTCCCCTGCCCATCACAGAGGTGCCACCCTCTGCGCGTGCCACCCCCCCCACCCTCAGCCAACCTTTTTCCTGGACGCCAGAGAGAAGAGAAGCCCTTGATGGCCTTGGCTCAGGTCACAGTGAGGTATTTGGAGGGTGGCTGTGGCTGGGAAGGGGCGTCCCTCCTGAAACGCAACCTGGGCAGGAGGAGAAACTGGGGGCCTGCCCACGGGGGTACTGGTGGGGAGCCACCCCACCCCCACTGCATAGCCCATATGGTGAGCTCAGAGAGAAGCAAATAGCACCAGTTGGCCACCATTGCAAGGGAGAGCCGAGGGCAGCCGGGGCTGTGTGGAGGAGGAATGACAAACCGAAAGAGTAACGTGAGAATGGAACAGCCTGCTGCCTCCGGGACTACCCCCCCCACCGCCCCCCGAAAAGGACGGGGACGGCCCAAGGCCTGCTCACTCGGGCTGCTTGAACCCAGGTTCAGCCAATGGCCCCAGGAAGGGTCCCTCCACGCCAGGCCCAGAGGTTCCGGGCTGCCGGGCCGCCTCACACCGTGGTCTCATATTCCAGCAGTTCCTGCGATGCCCCCATGCTGCGATATTGTAGGCGCGGCGTAGCCGGGGAGGTGTACTCAAGAGCCAGGATGGTCTTGCGGAGACGCCTGTCGATAAAATGGGCATCCCAGGCAGGATATTTCTTCCGTGGCAAGTCAATGCGAATGACGGGCCCCTCTGTCCGTGGGGCCCGGGCAATGGGCGTGGGAGGCATGCTGGGCCTGACCTGAAAGACTGGCCCGCAGCTGTCTCTGTCCCCAGGCATCCCCTCCCTCTCTGCCCCTGTAGTCCTTGGCAAGGAGCGCGGCGGGCTGGTGATCACGTCCGGCGGGGGCCCTGCACCCCTGGGGACCGCGGTAGACTCCTCCCCACATATGCAGCCTGCGTTCTGGGGCCCAAAAATGGTTCCGTTGGGATGCAAGAGGCAGTAATAGATGAACATGAAGAAGACTCCCAAAGCAAAGCTGGAGGCCACCACGCAGACAATGATCAAGGCATAGAATTCGGAGATCACGTATTGTTCCCGGAACCAGTACCAGAGGCCCGTCAGAGCGGCGTTCTCCGACAGGGTGATGATGTAGTAGATGGACATGCGGCAACGGCTGCGGCCTTCCTTGACGTTGAACCAGCAGAAGATGTAGATGATACCAACCACCATGTTGTAGATGATCTCCTCCCACTTGGACATGCAGAAATCCGTCTCACCTTGGATGATCCAGAAGGTCATGATGCACCAGTGGGTAACTATGAAGATGCCAAAGTAGAGCTGAAACACGGAAGCAAAGACAGCAAAGGCAATGGCTCGGGCGGCAATGGTGAAGAGGTGCCACAGGATCTGGACCACTGCACCTTTGTAGGACATGGGCATCTTGTCTTCTCGGGAGTCCCGCAGCACCTTTTGGTAAGAGGCTAGAGTCCAAGCCAGAGACACCAGCGAGGCAGAAGCTGAGAGACCTTCCCAAGAGGAAAAGAGAGACAAAGGGAAGCAAAGAATTAGGGAGAAGAAAGAGCGTTACTGAAGGATCGCCGGGAAAGAAATGGAGCTGAAGCTGGAGGAGGCCAGATGGCAGGACTGGATGGGGAGAGGGAAAAAGGGGATTGACCTGAAGAGGAACCAAGAGGAGACCAGGAGAGAACACCCTGGAGGGAGATCACAGAGAAGGAGAAGGAAGGTGGAAGTGTAACAACCCAACAGCTGCATCGGCGTACACTCGTGGGAAAGGAGGAGTAAGTCAAAACAAAGTGACAGACCTAGAGACGGTGGGCGCCGTGAACTGGGGTTCACTCGGCGGCCTGAGCAGCTCCTTCCAATTCTCTGGTGCTCGATGTGGGCTTTCCTCTACTGGGGTTTTAAAAATACAGTAAGGGAAGGAGGTATGGACAGCTGAAACCAGCCGTGTCCTAGGAAAAGACGGTTCCTTATGAAGAGTTTGTCTCAGAGGCCGAGGGCTGCCAAGGGAATGACCTGGCCATCACGATGAGTTACAGAGCAGCCTTTCCCAACCAAGTACCCGTTGATGGGGAAGCTACTTCCATTGCCCACCAATGTAGCGTTTGTAGCACATCAAGCTCTAGAAGGCTGGAATGCAGGAATTCCACCTGCAGCTTCATAAAAGTGGCATCGTTCAGTTGTTAAAAGTTCACGGGCAGCAAATTTAAGAATGCACTTGTTCCCCCTATATTGGGGTGTCTGCTGGGGAGGGTCAAGATGGTGGCCGTGACTCTGCAATCACAGCCACCTTCTTAACTTTTCTGACACGCACCCATGGACGCTTCTGCCCCTGGGGATGACCCCCCAGAGACCAGGGGCTGGGCAAGCTGGAACTGGGATGGGGAATTATCACGCCCCGTGTAACTAGCATGGCCAAGGAAGGAACGGCAACATGGGTTTCAGTAAGGAATCTTGAATCTGGGTTAAAGACAGAATCTAGGAAACCGTCCTAGGAATTTCCCAGCCCCATTTATACGGAGTTCCTAAAGTGGAGTTTCTTTGAAAAGCTTTTGCCAGATCTCTCTCCACCTGGGGAGCTTCTGAGATCATCTGATTTGCTCTCAGCTTCCCCACGCCTTCACACCCCTTCCTCTGATCCCCCCGTCACAACGGGAGCGCACTGCCCTCACCCTGCAGTGGGTCAATCCGGTTCAGTTGCACCATGATGCTCAGCTGCAGCACCAGTTGGGGGGCACTCTTGAGAAAGGTCTCCAGAAGACGCAGCATACTGATGTCAGCACTCTCGAACATCATCCTCCAGTAAAAATGGCGCTGGCGATGCTCGGACTGCCACCGGCTCTGGAGACCCAAGTAGAGGGTCCGCAGGTACCTGTGCGAAAGGAGGGGGGAGAGAAAGGAGAGCGGGTAATGTGCTCGGAGGGGTGAGTCTGTGCCACAGCGTCAACTGCAGCTTTACCACGCTGTGCAGTGGCCAGAGAAGAAGGCAGGGAAGAGGTCAGATGGGCACTAAAACAGAGGTAGGGAACGTCTGCCCTGGTGCCCTGCCTTGGGGACTGTCCACCCCACCTGGCTTTTTATGAGGAAGCCAAGAACCCGTTCTGGCACTACAATTATTTGCAACGTTTGGAGGTTCACAAAGATCTTGCTAACTCTGTAGAGGGTATCCTGAAAGACTAATTCACCTTCTGGCTGGGGCATCCAATGGGGGGAATATACTTAATTTTAAAGGTCAGTGCTGAACCCACACCAAAAAGGTATGACTGTGAGACTCTCCTTTCACACATGCCCTGAACTCTGGGGCAAACAGGGCCACTGTCGGGTGCCTCCCACCAGCTAGGCAGTAACCAGGGAAACGACCCACAAGAATAAGGTAGTTTGATTGAACAAAAACCGAGAAGCCATCATGAAAGAATTCCAATGGCTTCTGTGTACAAAACGTGAGTCATGGTCATAGCAGAAGCAATGTTCAGCTTCTCGTGCCTTTTTCTCCCACCCAAGCTATACAATGGGCTGGAGATCCTTGTTCTGGTAACAGACAAAACGGACAAAGATGTTGGGTTGTTTTCCCCTGGTTGGACCAGGTCCTTCGGCTTTAATCTCAGCAAGAAACAGGGAACATGTTGGACTTCACCCTCCATAAAATGGCACAGCTGGGGGATTTTGTAAACCATCTAATCCAGTGTTTTTCAAACCCATGCTGGCTGGGGAATTCTGGGAGTTGAGGTCCACACATCTTAAAGTTCCCGAGTTTGAAAAACACTGCTCTAGTCCAATACCCTGCTTGAAGAACATCACCAACGAATTTAATTAATACACCCAACACACACCCACATCTGGATATACCCCGGCTAAGATGTTTCATCTCCAAAGAAGATGCACCCAGTTTTGTTTTTCTCCGCCAAACTTAGACACACTTTCAATAACTTGGTTGCTCGCTTCTGCACGTGTTTCACTAACCCTATATCAGTATGAGATGAATCACTGCTGTCCAGATGTCTTGCGATGGTTACTCCCAGAATTCACCCCATTTTTTGGTCAAAAGGTGGCTCTGAATTCTGGGAGTTGGAAGTTCCAAAAGATCTGGAAGGTGTCTGGCTGGAAGTGCCTAGCTTGCGTTAACTAATAATGGTTTTCTAGACTTACAGCCATAATAGTCTGCCTTTACCGACAAACGCGAAGCACCAGAGAAGTTTGCAGGCAATGTACATTTCATGTCATGTTGTGGAGTTATATACTTGCTGGAAGGGAATTCCAGGTAGAAGGAATATAACTGGAGGGAGAACTTTCTCTCGTACCCTCAAAAAATGTTGGGTACAGCTCCCGTCATCCTCAGAAAGCCTGCCAGGAAATTATAGGAGCTGAAATCCAAGCCATCATGTTAAGAAGGGATGATGAAAGATGAAGAAGAAACCCCAGCATAGAAGGCACTGGCACACTCTTGTTATATATTTTGCATGTTTCATTTTAAGCATTTCTAAAATCATCTTTTCCACTGAACTGCTGTGCACAGATTCAGCCTTGACCAACTAAACCTGCAAAAATCTCGAAACCAGAAATTCAATTTACAGCCAAGCTGCGGTACATGGAAATGGTAGAAGGGCTTGGTCCGGACTCAGCAGGAAGGGAGCAGGGATACAGTAGGGATGATATAAGGCTGGGGAGCAATTTTTTAAAAAGGCTCACCCTTAGAAATAATCGCCTTCCTTGCTTTAAGTGGCGGAGAATATCATTGTACGTGCTTTTGCGGATGATAATATCGCTTTGGGATTATTTTAGCGTTTTAGAATGAAGAGCAGGTAGTGCTTTTAATAGGTAAATAAAACGTAGAATGTAGAATTTTTGCACATTAAAGGGTCTGATCAACTACTTACGGTAGTTGTGAGTAATTTAAGTTGTTCTTTACCTAACTTCTAAAGGAATCCTGTGCAAGCTTACCCTGATTTTCAGCCCTCTGATTTTGATGGGACTTTCTCCGGAGTAAGCCTGCTAGATACAGAAGAGAGCAACCTTCCGGCAGCTTCAATATTTCACAGGAAAGAAAACTTCAGTTGCCATCATCTGAGCGGCTCTACTGCTGAGCAATAGCCCACGTTGTATCTTGGCAGCAGGGCAGAAATATTTGGCCACTGTTTTCTTCTGGGATAATTTTTTTCCAGCTTCTCAGTCTGAGCCCATACTCCAGAGATTTCCAAGTGGTCTCCCATCCAAGTATTAACAAGGCCTTGTTTAGCTTTCTGTGGCCAGCTAAGGTTGGTGAGGTGCTGCCCACCTTATTTTAGTTACAGAATTAACCCTCCTGTGTGTGCACAATTCACTGAGTCATAAATGTTCTAAAATGGTTTGCACAACTTGCTAAGATACATACACACCCACACACGCCTACACACACACAAAACCTGTGTAAAACTAACCAGGCCTATTGCATATTGTATAAATGCAGCCACTAAGTCTTTAACACACTTGTTAAGTGTTTTGTGTGAACACAGTCAATGAAGCGTTAACTAATCACATGGGCAAGGCTGGTCAACACAAAAAACAGATTGGCTGGCTGGTTTGTGGCTCAGCGTCCGGTGCCCCTTGTCTGTTTGGACACAGCACATTCTGTGAACCGAGGAATTATTGGTTGACCCGGGTTTAGCATGTTGTGTGAACCAGCTCTCTCCTCCTCCTTGCACTGCAGCAGGATGCAGAGGAAGGCCCAGAGTGCCGCTGCCCCCACCCAGCAGCCCGTCCGTCTGTGCCCATCAGACGTGGCATTTCAGTGCAACCTCCTTAAATCCGACGCAGCAGCTCTGATGCTCGGAGCTAACGGTGAGGGAGGGGCAGCCCGGCTGTTCAGGAGGAGGAGGAGGAGGAGGAAGAGGAGGAGGAGGAGGAGGTTCAAATACAGCCCGAAACTCGTCATGTATTCCCAGCAAAAATCAGTCAGAATCCGTCTCCGTGTCAGAGGAAAAAGGGGAGGAACAAAGAGAGTGGCTGTAGGTAGATTTCCGAATTCTCACGAAGGAGATGCGGTGGGACTTTTTTAGGGCGAGGAAGAGAAATGAAAGCGGACCAGAAATGGGTTTTAAAAAACAACGTGCATCATTAAAAATCAGGCTTTTAATGACATCGAGATTGTCACAAATTTGGGGAATATTTATCCAGCTGTGTCTCTGCCTGAAATACCGCCCCCCCCCCAGCAGAGCTTCTTGGAGTTTAGATATTAACAACTCCACGTTTTTGCTCTGTAGCAATCAAGCTTAATTCACTGAGTTAAGGAAATGCACTTGGATAGGTTTTGCTCCCATAAAGCCTTCCATCTGCATGTTCGCTGCCATCTCTTCTCCCAGAATTTCTGTGATGCAGAAAGGTCATTGACCAAGGTTGTTTGATAGCGTTGCTGCATTCCCAGCTGCCTCCTCCTTGCTGTAAAGCACCAAACCAAAATCTTTCCTGTCGCTCCCCTCTTTGGCATTTTAGGTACCCAGCCATCCCTGCTCCCACCGCCCCAGAAAACCACCCCTAACTTCTGTTTCAGGCAGAAGGGTCTCCATTAACTGAAAGTTTCACATCGGCGGTCTCTTGTTCTCTCTCCTGAATAGCGAAAGCAGGGCTGGTAGGTTACAAAAGTTGAATTATTCAGCTAATGCTAAAAGTGCTCTGGCTACAAAAAAAGAGAGACAGGTAAGAGCAAAACCTTAAAGTCCATGTGTGCTTACGCGAGAGTAAGTCCCTTTGGAACAAGTGGGACTTTCCTTTGATCTGCAGGGCAGAGACGGTTTTGGCCAACCCGGGTCCCAAGAGAGGAGAGAAAGCACACGAGAAGGAGACAGGCTTGGGGTGTTTGTTGCAGCCTTGGCTGATGCCAGTGGCGGTGAGAGGGGTGGTTGTGGGCCTGCCAGCTGATCCTATGACATGAGCTACGGCATCGTTGCTGAAGCAGAACAAAGCTGGCTCATCAGTTTTCGAATGGACAATCCAGGAAAATCTGCTAGAAAGGCAGGCTAGAATTAAAAGGTCTCATTTTGGAGGCATGGCAGCTGGAGTCTGGAGTCAAATGCTTCCCCCTTCGCAAAGCCATCTTCTTAAAGACCTGACCAGCTGACTGGAGGCACTGTGGCATCAGCTCTACCCCCCCTTTCCTCAATTGGGGGCATTATTTAGGGCATCACAGACCATATTCACACAGCACACTTAATCCAGATACTGCATTCTCTTTTTCCATGATCTGGCAGATCCCAGGCTGAGTTCACACCATATACAGAGTCCCCATAAAATTAAGGGGATTAAAACTACCCAAACTCTGCATCCGATTCCCATAAAACTCAGAGACCTTGACCTGTCTTGTTGACTGGCATGCACCGGATTCCCTGTTACTGTATATCTCATCCCCCCACCTCACACACTATCCAGCAGTTTTGTGGCAACCAGGAGTGTGTTTCCACTTGCTCTAACTGTTGCCTCTGCACACGTGTGCACACCCACACACCGAGCACACTCTGGTTTGTAATAAGAGCTGGGGGGGGGGTTGAATTCTAACTCACCTTCCTCCCCCAAATCTGATTCCCACCTTTGAAGTTGAAGTCCACCCATCTCCAGGTTGCCAAGGTTGAGAAACCCTGGTCTAGGGTGTTGTGTGAAGCCAAGGATTGCAATGCCCATCTGGGAGGAAAGGAAAGAAAAGGGCTCCTCCCCCCTCAACTCCATTCATTACCCTGTAATATAATATTATTTTCCATTTTGAGAAACAGCAGCTGAGCCACACACTTCTTTCAAGGAAGGATTGAAAGAGGGGCTGGTTCTTGGCTCCTTCCATTCACTGCTTCTGAAAGCAATTCGTTGCCTCAGCAGAATTCTGGACATTTTTGGAAGCCTGGGAAATTTTCCAAAGCCCATTAAAAAATCCATCTCCCCAGCGCCTGTGACCTTTCTCTGCTGAGCATCTGAAGTCTGGAACGAGCACAGCCATCCACAGCACCACTGTTTCCGGGGTGTGTGTGTGTGCACAGATGTTTCCTCATCTTTCCAAAGTCAGCAGATGTTTTCAAGCTTTGGGCTGTGCTCACACAACATCTTAAGCGCAAGATCTTGAAGGAACCAACTTTTTACACAGGCCGGGAGACCCAGACCATTCTATTTTGCTGGAATATGGTTTGTTTGTTTAGGTCTAACAGAGCAACTGTGTTTTGTGGATCGGGATTTCGGGCGTTGTGTGAATCCAGCCAGACTGTTATTGACCTGCTTCTCCGCCTGCTTCTGCTTTTGGAGCCCTTGCATTTCTAAATCATTGCGTTATCCCAGCGGATCACAAAACCCAAGTACAGTGCAAATGAAGTCAGCGGTCGACAAGCAACGCAGGGAGTGGAACATATCACAATCCAACAGGAACAGCAAACAAAAAAGAGCCAGACAACTCCAGGAAGGGCTCTCTCAGGGAGCCAGTGTTGACCTAGCGGTCAAAACCATAGGACAGGGGTGCCTGGAGAGGGAGCATGGAGGAGCTTCTCCACCACTCTGCTCAGAAGCCCTCCAATCTCATGTTCGGAGAGGAGGAGACCCCAAGGGGCCCCTGGGCTCAAGCCAGAAACAGGAGACCCCCCCAACCCAGACCAGCCTCTCCCAATCTGGAATCTTTTCAATATCTTGGGTGTTGGCTTTGGTCCTCTGCACACATCTGGAGGACACCCAGCGGGGAAGGATGGATTAGGGACAATACAGCTTCTTGGTTAGGTCTCAGAAATGACTCTCTAAAGCCAGTTCTAGTCAAGACGGCGCTTTGGTGCAGCTTTAGAATGGTCATCGGGGCTGCTCCGGTAACATGCAAGCCAGTAGTCCAACCCTGAACGAAGGAGAGGTCCAGCCGTCAGTAGCAATGGATGATGGACCCCGATACCCAATCCCCAGGGTACTAGAGCAGGGTCCCTGCCAGCTGGCACAGTTCCCAGCTGTGATACGCGATTCCTGCAGGGGCTGAGATCTTCCAGGAGCACAAATTCAGGGTAGCTCTGAGCAAGCAACAGTAGCTTCTCTGAATGTCACTTTTTTCACGGTTCGTATAATTGAAATGAAACTGAATAATGTTTTTCCTTAACGGGACCGATTTCTTGCAGAATCGCCTCCTTCTTTTCCATAGCTGCTAGAGAGTTTTGATTCTTTTCTGCTAACAGTTACAGAGGTCTCTTGGAAGGTTTGACAATTTGGTCCACAGATAACACCATTGTGAAACTTGTATCCCAATGCAGTTAACTGCTAAGATCCATTTGTAAGTTTTTTTAAAAAAATAAAGCCTTTCAGAACATACTATTTGGAGCAAGCTGTTACATTCAACAGTGGGCATAGGCCAGAGTTTAATTTTTTTATTGATTGATAGATTTGATGGATTTCTTCCCACTGCACTCAGAAAAACCCTGGGGGAATCACAGCCCGATTGAATTATGCTAAAAGATCCACAGTACAAACAATCAAAATAAGGATTCAAAGATAAGGATTAAAACAATCATATCTCCCCACAGTTTAAAAATCACAAAACTAACACCCCCCAAATAACCCATAAGTAAGAGATGACGTTTAGTTCGAAAGCTTGTTTTCAGTTGTCTTCCAAAAGCTGATGAAGTGAGAGCTGGTCGAAGGTCAAGGAAAGGGGATTTCAAGGGCAGAAAACCAGCCCCTGCGCTCCCACCACTCCCAAAGTGAGGAACTGTTGCAGATTCACCAGTGTCTCAGGCACTTGGATACTGGACAGAAAAAATGGCCTTAGTGACACCTTGGAGCCTGGGACACCTCGGACCTTTCAGCGCTCAAGCTAGGTCCCGAAGCACATGAGATGTTAACCAGTTTCACTCTATCAGGAGAGCAGTGTTAGCCTATGGCAGCCAAAAATCAGGAGTCGGGTAGCACCTTTTCCGACTAACAACTTTTATTAAAAGGCAAAAGGTTTTGTCAGCCGAAGCTCGTTCGTCAGATGCACAGAGTGGCTAGACTGAGGTAGGATTTAAATTGGGACGAGGCCGGGCAGAAGAGAGAGGAAGACGGGGGGGTGATACAGATGTGGGTTACACGTGAGACAGATTCCAAGCACCTTATTAATTAACAATTGTAGTGTGTTAAAAACCCACTGTGTTCGTTGAGACCTTCTAGCCACTCGGCGCAACTGATGAAGTGAGCTGTGGGTTGTGCTAGACAGTAGAGTGCAAGAAAGATCCCCTTGACAGAAATATGCGGGGACCTTTACCTAGGCAAAAGGAGCTGAAACATCTTTTTAAAGTCCAGAACAATGAGGTGTGTCTCAGGGAGACACCCCCCTAATTCACTGGGGTATAGGAGGGGGAGGACGGGCAGCACAGTCAGACTGGCAAGATCCTGTTGTTAAAGCCCGTCTCAATAAAGTAGTTTTAGCCTTCCCGTGGAGCTGATTTCTCAGCCTGGTCTACCTCGTAGGGCTGATACAGATCCTGGTGAATCCTGTTTTCAAGGTGTAATCACAGGGTCAACGGTTTCCTTGCCAGCTAAGTCATAACTCTGTTTAGCTCTTCACTGTGTGTGTTTTCTTAGGCTCTCCCCATCTTTTCTTCTCATCTCTGCTACAAATGGCCAGAGTCTTCATCTGCACCCTATTATATATCAGCAATGTGGATGCCTTCAGATCGCGCTAGCCATAAACCAGAGGTTTTGGGGGGTGGGATATGAAAAAGGATGGATGTCCCTGGCATAAGCATAAACTTATTTTAGTCCAGTGTTTCTCAGCCTTAGCAACTTTAAGAGGTCTGGACTTCAACTGGCTGGCTGGCTGGCTGGCTGGCTGGCTGGCTGGCTGGCTGGCTGGCTGGGGAATTCTGGGAGTTGAAGTCCAGACCTCTTAAAGTTGCCAAGGTTGAGAAATACAATTTTAGGCTATAAGAAAACCATAGAATGATGTGAGTTAATATGGTCTGAATAATGAGATTCCAGATCTAAATTCTCATGAGGACAGGCAGCTGTCCTTTAAGCAGAATCTGGCAGATGTGTTGAAATCAACCCAGTCTATAGGTAGTCCTTGCTTACGTGTCATGTGACTGCAACTTGCAATTTTACTGCTGGCTTCTCCATTAACTCTGCTTGTCAGAAGCCGGTTGTGAAGCACATGAATAGCAATCATGTGACTGCGGGACACTGTGATGGTCGTAAATGCGAGGATTGGTCGCAAAGCTGTTTTTTTACATTGTTGTAACTTTGAATGGTCACGAAACGAGGCAGCCGCTAAGTGAGGACTACCTATACTCTGTTCTCAGCTGCAGCCCTTCCAAGCTGGGCAACTTGAGCTGAAAATGTTGAGAAGCCTTTCCCTTGGCCCTCATCTGCAGTTCTCCATTCAGGAGGTCCCTCTAGGAGCTCAACATCTGAGAGGGCAGGGGAGACACAGCAGCTAATTTGCTAAAGGCAAATTTAAAGGCCTTTCCTTGCCTTCTATTGGGTTCTCAGCAAGGGCACAGAGATAGAAGTGACCTCTTGAAACCCCTGTAGGACAAACCTGGCATCCACCTTCCTTGTTTGGCTGTATCCCCAGAGCCAGGCTTCTCCACTCTCCCATAGAGGTGGCCATGAATGGAACATAGAAAGCTGGAGGGTGACTGTCTGAACCAGCCCTTGTCCAGTCTGGCAGGTTCAAAGTGGGCTGGACCATCTCTCTCATCACCCATCTGGAAAACCTGTAGGCTATGCCAGTTAAGGATGATGGGTCTGTAGTCCAACACATCTGGAAGGAACCACATTGGGGAGGGGTAGGTGACATGCATCTAAACACATTCAATTCTCCTTAATTAATATTTTAGCAGGATGAGATCAGTGGATATGCAGTGGAGAACTTGTCAACTTATCTATCACAATCTTCAATTTGTCATAGATTAGGAAGCAGCAGTTCCTGGAAGTGTCAATTTTGAATGGTTCCATGAATTCATATATGTGGGATTGACACATTCAGATGTGCAAGCCATCGCTCATCCTAAGTTGTACATGCAAACAGTAGAACAAGGCTGGGACCCAGATGTAAAACGAAGCATGGATGAATCTAGGAACCATCTCCACGCATCCAAAACCAGACCTGGGAAAGGACATTGGCAGGAATTGGGACAACAGACACGTAATATGCTGAACTGGGTCGGGGGGGAGTAGGGTGTCATGTGAATATCCTCCCCCCTTGACATAGTTAACCATGCTGGGTGAACGAGGACACTGTCCTATTTGCAGGAGGAGATCTCCCTGGGTTAGGAGAGTCTCTGATCTCCTTTACCTGTAATTTTCCATTTTAGTCTTCAGTCCTAACACCTAGTTGATGAAATGTAATATACGTAGGCTATGTTTAGTCAACCCCAAATCTAGCCACTACATTTGCCCAATGGGCTCAGCTTGGTTAGTTGGATCCTTATGTTAGCATGCTGTATGACGCCTACTTAGGCCAGGAAAGGGAGTCTGGTCTGTATTTGTTCTGCAGGAAATCTTACAGCATTGCTTCTCCTTCACCCCACCCCACCCCACCCCAATCCCTCTGCCAGCTGACAAAGCATCACGATGGCGTTCAGGGTGAAATGTGCCACCCTTTCTTAATTCCACTAGAGATGCCCTCTGCCTCACGGCCACACAATCCATGTGCCTTGAGCAGGGGCACTCCAAATCTGCAAGATTACAACTTCCAACATCCCCATCCAGTATGTTTGAGGGGCACCAGTTTGCAGACAGCTCTTGTGACAGTTGCAGCCTCAGGAAGAACTTTGACATTTCCAAGACAGCATTTCCTGCTTCTGGTGTAGAAAGAGGGCTTTTCAGTTTATGATAAATGGAAAAGAAGCGGATGATTTCAGGGAATCATGCAAAGTTCAGAGGAACCCCTCTGTCTTCAACATTGCTTTCTATTGTTGCAGTACAGGACCATCTGAAAGTCCCGCTGATGTTCTGAGCCATGCTCGAACAACATGAAAATGTACATATTCAGAAATTCACTTAAAATCTCTCTGTACAAGAGAGATCTTTCTAATATAGTGAATTTCATCCAGTTTTGATTTTAATTTTTCCCCCATCCCAGGCCTGACTCATAAAATACCGGTAGTCCTCATTTAGTGACTGCCTCATTTAGCAACTGTTTGCAGTTACAATGGTGATGAAAAAGTAATTTTACAACCAATCCTTGCATTTACAATTTTCACAAGTCTGTAAAGAAAGGAAAGCTGAAGGAAGATCATAAGCACTGTCATGGTTTCACTTAGTGACCGCTTTGCTTAACAACCAAGTTCCTGGTCCCAATTGTGGTTGCTAAACGAGGACTACCTATATTATCCCAGTCCACTCACTTTCAGGCAAAAGCAACAGAAAGGCTTATACTTCTTCTTGGCCCCATTGCTCACTCTTGATTAGCTGAGTACAAACTCTTGACTTGGAGAGGAAATTCCTTATGGACTTTCCATTCAGCACCCTCACCATCTCCAGGGGCAAACTCTTATTTGCTCCTCCTGCAGGGAACTCTGTCCATGGAGCATGCTTTATGTTCCTCCTACAGTCTCTGCTTACTCAGTAGGAAGGATTCATCACCGGGACAGGCAACTGGCAGCTGTTCTGGAGATTATGTTTTCCCCCCTCTCAGCTGAGAACAGCTCCTCAGAACCCACGATTCTCTGGTTACCCTCCTCTCTTTCATGGTTTTTCCTCTGTCCCTTCCTCCTTTCCTCTCATTTATTTCCATGAAGTTTCTTTATGAAAGATTCCCAGGAAAGTTTTACCTATTATGGGTAGGGCGGCGTCCATACCACTTTTATAACTCTTGGAAGTGCTTGTTTAACAATGGCTTGTTGATTGAATAAACCACACTCGCCTGGCTTTGTGCAACGCTAAACCACAAACCCTTCCTCATTCAGAAAACTGGAGGTGTCAGTATGGCTCAGCACAGGCTGGGCAACTAAGGGTTACCCACGGCCCCTCGCTGGCAGCTTCCAAACTTTGAAAGAATGGGTGAGTAACGGGAAACCCTCCCTGTGGGTATCGGGGAGGCCTTAAACAACAAACCAGAGTCCATAAAAGTGAACATTTCAAGGCACCCATTCTGCTGCTTAGAATCCCAGCACTGCACAACGGTGCGATTGCCCCATTTTGGTGGGATTCGGGAGGAAAATGAGTTCAAGAGTTAAGACCTTCATTTCATCCCCTAAATCTCCCCAAGCCCCAGAGATGAGCACAGCTGGACATTTCAGCCCCGTCCCCCCCCCGGCACATCACCGTGCCACTGACCACCCTACGAGTGGGTGAGGAGCCACAGCGAGATCAGAGTGATGTCACGCGCCCTACCCGCCCACGGCCAGCCCGAATAGAACAATTCCCAGCCCCACGATGCCAAGATGTCATCGGTGCTTGTCCCCGGCATCTCTGCTGTGGGCACCCCAGACACTGGAACCCTTCGCGGCCGGTCGGGTCCCCCTCCCCTTGCAGCAGGCGCAACTGGCTGGATCCTCCTGCCACTTTAAATGCCGCGTTCCCGAATAGACCTGTTGAAAAATGCATTTTCATATTCCAGTCATCGCCTGGAGGCTAGCCACGCACAGCAAGCGCCCGGCTAAAGACGCTCATCATTAACCCTCTTCAGAGCGATATAAATAATCCAAACCGATCCAGGTATCTCTCCCTGGCGTTATCTCCTGGCTGGCCAGCTGGGGTTTCTAAATTCTTCCAATTACAAGGTCCAATTTTTGAGGATTCAGGAAAAATATCAGAGCACCATCAGCCCCGATTGCAACCCAATTCATCCGCTGAAAGGGGGGGAAAGAGGATGGGGCGGAGGGATAAAGAAAAAGTCATGGGGAAGCAAGGGAAATCTAACCCTAAGCCTAAACAATTCAGAGGAGGCTTTTCCTGAAAGGTAATTTTGGGATATTGTTAAATACTGGGGGGTGGGGGGTCTGGGGAGGAAGGGAGAGGCCGCAGCCATTTTAATTCATTATGCATCTCGCAAAGCCAGATAATTAGACAGATCTCCACGGCGCAAGTTTGCCGGAATAATGTCCTGGGGAAAGCATTGATTACAGGCTGCGAAGGTGCCCTCCCCCCAGGTACAAAGGGCCCCCCTTTCTTGCCATCTGCCCACCAGGAGGAGATGGCAGGGTAGCGAGTCCAGGTCACGTAGCCTCGGAGCAGCCTCAAGGGCATCCTCAGCCGGGGTGTCTGCAGGGTGTGGTCAAAAAAGTCAAGATGGTGGGCACAGCGGTCCGTCGCAGAGCTCTAACTAATGAATACAGCACTAAACAATACTTTGTGGATGCAAGAAGGGCGGGGCTTCAACTACACTGTCACAACTGCCGTCTGGATATTTTTGAGGGCCCCCCCCTGCAGATATCCTTTTATTAATGGGGTTCTCCTTTTTCACCCAGCATACTACGTCAATGTTTCTCAACCTTGGCAGCTTGAAGGTGTGTGGACTTCAACTCCCAGAATTCCCCAGCCAGCCAAAGGTGGCTTATTCAATAAACTACAGTTAAGCAAACCAGGGTTTTGCATGATGTAGGAATGCAGTCTACACCAAAACTAAGCAAACCAAGTTATAGTTAAATGCACTGTATGAACTCAGCCCTTATATATATATCAAGATCAAACCCAAACTCCATCTGGTTTTGCAGCATCAACTTCACACCATCAGCTCATGATCCTCTTGATCTGGAGGTAGGCAGGATATAGAATATATAGAATAGGGCAGCCAAGTGGTATGGATATGTGGGGGACTAGAGTCCAAGATAACCTGGTGGGCACCAGGTTTGGGGAAACTGGAGTTAGGCAGAGTCCTGCCTTGAGGGCCTCAACTAACTGAAGACCAACCCTGTACCATGTAGGAGCCAAGTTATTTTCCAGACCAAGACTAAGGGTAATTGTGGATACTCAAGGACGCTGATTCCAAAGACATGGTTCTGTAGGCCCTGAGAGATAATCTGTAGGGATTCTACAAGTCCTAAAGGGAGTTCATACATCACAGTGAGCCAAACTCAACTCAAGCAGACACACACCCTTAGGAGAGCAGTCCATTTGCTTCTCTCTGTTGGGCTGACCTTTGACTTGACTGAGGAAGGTTGGCCCAGCCCATAATTAGCCCCCACAGAGGAAAGCAAATGGATTGCAGGATAGTCTATCAAGAGGACTAATCATTTAAGAAAATCCACCCAGATTTGGGCAATGTCTCACTTCTCAAATAGTACACATTTCAATACTCGATACTCCGCGACCCGCTGGCAAGCTCCAGCTGCAAAGGTCTCCAGCTGACCCAAGGCAACAGCTGGCAGCCGAGTCCTATTCTTAGAAACAATCCCATTCACCCCAGGAGCCAGGAAACAAAGTGAGGAAAGAGATTATTCAACACATACAGCCAGAAGGTAAGCATCTTCCTGCTTGCTGCTATGATTAGCTTGCTTTTCCAAGCGGCCATGTGGATTGTTGGCCAGTACAAACTCCATATTTCTTAAAAGTTCACCCAATATAACTGAGGTACTTCTTGGCAATGAAATTTTCGATAAAATGATCAAGAGAGATTTCCTAAATTGTAGGAAATTCTTGGGAGGCCCTGAAGGGAGCTTCTCCATCTTCCCATCCATTTTGAGAAAGAGATTATTCTTTTAAGAGCAGGAGAGGGCTGGATTTCTCAGGAGTTTTATATGCAGTAAGACCCTTTAGGGATGCAGCAAACTTCTCTTTGAAAATTAGACTATGAATCTGTCTGTTGCAATGCTTGCGCTCCCTATTTCCTTCTCTGCTTATTTAAGATGCCAGTAAATAAACTCAAATATGAAAATGCCAGGAAGCCTCCAGTGACTTCCTTCCAAAGGCAACTGAATCTGTAAAGTGCAGCTCTCCCGCCTCATCCTGAACAAAATCCGGACAAAAACAAGGTAGCTGAGGATTCCCAAAGTGGGGGGGGGGGGAACCCACATTACATCACCGTTAGTTAGGGATGATGGCAGGTGTAGTCTAACACAAGTTGGTAAACTCCAAACATGGTTGTTTAGAGTCGGGTGGGGCCTAAATTGAATAAATTAAATTAATTTTTTACTCTAAAGCTAAAGTCTCCCCCGAGTCAAACTAATTAAAGAGTAATTGCGCAGAAAGTCAGAACAAGATTCCACAAGGAGGGAACAGTCAACTGCTTCTGCAGAGCTGCCAAGAAAACTCCATGGGTGTGTCCGTGACGTCACCAGCAGTCAAGACTGGAGGGAATGTTGACCCTGCCTGGGGTGCAATTGCTAGATTTTTGCAAAGGTTTTGAAAACGGTTGGCAGACTGGCAGGCAGGTAGGAAGGAGGAGGGAGAGGGGGAAGGGTGCAGAAAACAGCAGAGTTGGGGTAAAAGGGAAAGGACATCTGTGCCCAATTATAGATGCCCAGCAATGCCATCCTATTCAGTTTTATTCACACTTGGTTCACTGAATTTAGTGGGACTCACTTCTGGGAAAAATACAAATGTTGTAACCCTGCAATCTGGTGCCTTGATTCATAAAACCTTTATGCAGCTCCCTAGACCAGTGTTTCTCAACCTTGGCCACTTGAAGACGGCTGGACTTCAACTCCCAGAATTCCCCAGCCAGCCATGCTGGCTGGGGAATTCTGGGAATTGAAGTCCACGCACCTTCAAGTGGCCAAGGTTGAGAAACACTGCCCTAGATTCTCCCATGTGTGAGGCATTGCCAGGCACTTAAATAAGCAAGTCTGGATCTATTTGCAGCCTCAGAATATATGGGGAGTTGGAAACAATTTTTTTAAAAAAGGATTTGGGCCACCATCCAAAGACTGACATACCTTCCAGCTGAGACCAGGAGCACCGGAAGGCCGTGTGCTCCTCTGATTGGCTCAACATGACTTTGCCTGTCCTTTCCAAGGCCCACCAGGGCTGGGGCGCTGTTGGGAGGAGCACGATTCAGCACGGCAATGCTCTTCCATGTGCCCCACCTGCCTGCTCCTGATCCAAAGGTTCAGGTGCACTGAATGTTTACAAGATTGCAGTTTTTCCAGTGATATCCTGCTTTCCAACCGCGGCCTTTAAAAAAATTGCCAACCTTGAAACGACACCCGCACCGACACACAGCTGGAATCCATCATTGCGACCAAGGACCCCAAACCTAGAGCCTATGAAACAGCAGCACATTCACATCAGTCCAAAGCAAGAATGCAAGTTGATCGGTTCCCTGCTTATTTTTACATCCGAGAGGACTTTCCCACATTTGCACCCTGAGATGGCTTGGAAGGACAGTGACCTTCATCCCCAGGTTGCCTCACTCCACCTTTCTGGGCAAAGTCCTAGAGAAGAAAGGGCTGCTCAGAAGCTGATCTCCAGGGGCTTCGTTGCACGTGGTTCGGGTGCCAGTGGCCAATCCCATAAAACTAAGCCTCTTTGCAAACAATTCCATCACGAAGCTTGACCTCATTGGCTAGAAAGCCAGACCTTGCTGGTTTAATCCATTTCTTCATGCAGTGATATGACCCTGATCTACAGCCTCTCCGTTTCTAGTCCCATTTGGGCAGCACATTCCATTAGGACAGTGTTTCTCAACCTTGGCAGCTTGAAGATGGGTGGACTTCAACTCCCAGAATCCCCCAGCCAGCATTTCTGGGGGTTGAAGTCCACCCATCTTCAAGCAGCCAAGGTTGAGAAACACTCCATTAGAACAACCCTCCTTTGTTTGCACATCAGCACAGAAGCTCGGCTGTCCTGGGAAGCCTGCCGCTGGAGGGAATTTGCAAGATATCCAAACCCTCCTCTCTGCCAAAAGCAGGAAAGATCACATAAGGGCTTGCTCAGCACCAAACTCCACGAGCAGTAAATGGAAACTTTATGAGCAAAATGTTCCCCAACAGGGACATCTGTGCCTGGATCCATAGAACCCCCTCAACCATGTCAGGGGAAGAGCTAGCATCTGCCTGGGCACTCTGTCCTAAATTTCTTTTGACTGGAAGTGGCTGGGCTATTACAGCCCTGACCGTGTGATTTTTTCCCCCAGTCCTGACCCCAAAAGATTCTCCCCCTTGGCCCCATAGAAGGAGGAGGCTGAATCTAGGCCTTTCATTGCGCAAAGCACGTCGCTCCCTTGAAATCGAGCGCAGCCTCCCCCAAGACCTCTGATCCCATCATCCCCACCTGTGGGTCAGGCTGGCTGGGTATCATGGGAGTTGAAATCCGTCACATCAGGCAGGCAGCAGATTGATATTATGCACCACAGACAATCAGCAACGAGCAAAGAATCTCGCCTATGTGAGCACGTGCGTGTGCGTTAAAAGTGAGCAAGCCAGCTTTGGGTCCCTCCACGAATAATTCCTCATGTTCAAGAAACCGCTCTTGCCTTTTGGCACCAAATCCAGTCTCACGAATAAGTTAAGCGGGGCAGCAGAGCAAATCCTACAAATCCCAAGATTAGGAGAGGGCTGAGAGACTGCTCAAGAGCAAGCCAGGATCCGAGGATCTTCTTGAGAGGGAGAGATTTAATTGTCTTACAGCCCTGCCCAACAGGAGAGGGCCGAAGAGAGCAGGAAGGCTGACCGGGTACCACGTGCCCTTTTAATCCAGCAGCGTGCTGTGTTTTTTGATCTGCCTAAGATCTCTGAGTCCACAGCTCCTTAGTTTCAGGACAATAGTCCCTGTAATAGGTAAAATTCAAATTCTGTGCCAACACAAGCTTCATTTGGCAATCTGTATGTATAAGGTGTAGGCTAGCACTTAATCATTCCACTTAATCATTATGGTTTTGCGACTGCTGCAGGATGGGGCGAAGCAGGTCTGTCCCCCTGGGAAATGAATTCAGCCATTCCTCTGGCTTTTAGACTTCACCAAGTATATTTCTGGTCATACAGGCTAGAAACGTAGCCTTTGAGAAAAGGAGACAGAATAGAAGTGGAGTCCCATCCCTGATCCCAAATGCTTCTGCAGGAAACGCGTGGCATTCTCTGTGCTATTGCACACAGCTCGTCCTTGCTGTTGCAGCAAATGGATCATGTGAATTCAGAAAATGGGCTAATTCTGTAACCAGGTGAAATGTGTGGTGCGAACGCAACCCCTGCACCCAAGAGGATGGGCTTGTAGCCCAAGCTAAGCCACCAAACAGCAAAATTAAGTTGAACATGAACCAAGCTTAGTGAGTTATACAAGAACCCTGCTAGGTCTTTAACTGCTAGGTCTTTAACAGGCCTGATTAAGCCTGTTTTGCAAACACAGCCATTGAGTACTTTACAAAATAAATGCTAGAATTGGAAGGGATCGCCATTCAGTTTGATTGTTTTTTCACAGTAAGCAGTGTCAAGGCTCACCCCACTTTGGTTCTGAATTAATTCATTTCCCTGGTTCCCAGAATACATTGAAATATAAGCTAAGTAAATGGTGTGGATTCCGACATGCTGAGGCACATTTGCTCACAAAAATCACCAAATTAGAACCAAACGTGGTCTGTTTTCAAGCGCAGCTGCCAGGTCTTTCTCTGACCAGGTTACGTGTGTTTTATTTATTTATTTATTTAATAAATTTATACGGCCGCCCATCTCGTATGTATGGCTCTGGGCAGCCAGCAGTAAAAAAACAGAGTAAAACCAACAGAAATAACATAGCATAGCACGGCAGCCCAGAACCCTCTTTTAACATAACCGTGACCAAGAAACGGGCTCTCTCCCTCGTACTATCAGAGCCCCAGGCTGGATGGCAAAACCAGGGTTTCAGTGCCTTGTGAAAGGCTAGCAGGGCTGGGGCAAGTCTGATCCCTGGAAGGAAGATGCGACGTATTGTGCAAACACAGCCCGCGTGTTGGGTACAGCAGAAACTATTTTTCCTCCCATTCAAGATAAGGTTTCTTTTGCATCCCAGGGTGACTCTGACCCCACGAGCCACTCGAACCTCAGATCCAACCAGGTCCTGCTCCAGTCAAACCCTCAATTTTCATTAATGCCCAACTTTGAATTAGCAGAACTTCAACCATTTCCTTCAACCGGCAATTAGCAATTTGCTCCATTCACGAGCGGCAGGTTGAGCGTTATGCACCTGCAACTGTCATACTGTTCTTAATGTTGCTAAATAGCTGTGGGGCGGGTGGAGAGTTTCTTAATGTCCACAGAGCAAAGAACAACGTCCCTAGAAATCTCCAGTGGGGAACAGCACAAAAGGAAATCCGCCAGCTCGTTTTGCAAGCCTTGCACAGGGCGTCCCCCCAATGCAAGGAAAATTCAGATTTATGCGATGTTGCAAACCAATGAAATCCACTGAGACTGCAATTCTCTACGAGGAGCACGTTCCCTTCCTTTTCCCTTGTCAATTCCCCATGTCAGCAGCTGTGATAATAACAGTCCGGCATCAGGAAAAAGCGGGGTGGGGTGGGGTGGGGTGGGGTGAGGGGAAACGGGCCCTGCCTGCTTTCCAGCAGGAACAGACACGCACAGCCAGGGAGACAACGGTGGCCGGATCCTGGGCTCTGCCTTGTCCAGTGTCTTCTCCTGCCAAACTAGAGTCCAGCAAGAGAGGAGGCGGCAGGCGCGTGAGAACCCAGGGTAGGCGAGGCCTCCCTTTACTCTGAGCATTAGGGTGAGAACTCAGCCCTGCAGCTGCAGGACCCACAAAGAGGCAGAATTTCAGGAATTCACCAATGCCTGCTGCCCAGCTCCAAAATAACAGCAGGAAGATCTGTTTCTCAGCCCGCAGGGGAGGGAGGGCGAGCGTGGGGGAAAGGGTGAGCTGTTTGGGGATGGAGAAATTCAGAGGACCCACAGGAAATGGATCTGTTGGAACCGAAGCTCTAAGAGCCTCGAAGACCGAAGCTGAAGCGGGACTTGGGATGACTTTACCCCCATCTCCTTCCCTCTGCCCCAACCAGGGCCTCTCCTCGGGTTTCACTGCCTTCGGGTGGCTGGGGAGTTGGATAAAAGGCTGAGGGAGAAAGGAAAGGAACGGAGGGGGCGGAGACGTGGGCCTTGGCTAGGGAAGTAAATGGATTGTGGCCCTGTTCCCAGTCAGGAGGCTGTCAACCCAGCTGGGCATACTGGAGAGATGGTCACCACCAGCTGAACTGCCCTGGATGCACAAGGTCCATCAACGGAAGGGAGTAGGCAATGCATGCAGGCTGCCCCAGCGTGGGGTCCTCCAGATGTGCAGGGCTGCAATTTGAACCCCTGCCCCACTCAGGCAGTGGGGCTGCATTGGCTGTGGGTAGATTTGCATTGTCTCGGAAGGAACCACACTGGGAAAAACTACAGGGGTACTTGGCTCGAAATAGAGTTATGCAGCATTTTGGAAATAATTCAGAAGGTGTTTTGGAGCACAAAGGGCAGGGTTCCTCAACCTTAGCAACTTTAAGATGGGTGGACTTCAACTCCCAGAATTCCCCAGCCAGCCAGCCTGGCTGGGGAATCCTGGGAGTTGAAGTCCACCCATCTTAAAGTTGCTAAGGTTGAGGAACCCTGACAAAGGGGAAGGGACACAGCATCTCTCTGCAACTCTTTAAGTCAGCTGCATCTCCATGCTGCAGGCGAAGCTCTCTTTGCTTCAGAGCACCTTCTTGGCGTTGGATCCAAATCATTGTGCTTTGCACAGCCCTAGTTCGGGGCCACTCTGTGCCCTCGTAGAAAGGCAGGAGGGGGGAGCAGGGCATCCTGGCGGTTTTGCTTGGATACTACCAGGTGGGGGTCGTTGCTTCAGCCCTGGGGACAGGAGCTTCAAATCCTCGCTCAGCCTTTAGCCAGGCTGCGGCTCAGGGGTCAGTGGCCTTCCGGCGCTCTCTTGCCTCCAGGCTGCCTAGCAGATTCTTGTAAAGCGGACCGGGGGCCGTCCCGTCTACCTTCTCCTCGTCTCTCCGCGGAGAGGCGGGAGGTGGGAAGCCGGCCGGACCTCTGACGCGCCCCCTGTCCCCGCGCATCACCTTCGGGGCTGCTCCGCCCTCTGCCCTGGGCCCGAACAGGCGCGAGGAAGGCGCGGAGCCTCCGACGGCCCACCTCCGCCCCGTCCCTGCCCGGCGCGCTGCAGGCCTTTGGGCACATCGCATCCAGCGGAGCCCCCAGTCCGGAGGAGCCCCGCCGCGCCGCGCCGCGCCGCCCTTCTTGCCGGGGACGCGGAGGGCCCCGGGGCCCGGCCGGCTTCGCGGCCACGTGCCGCCCCCGCCCCGCCCCGCCCCGCCCCGCCCGGGGGGCCCCTCCGCGGCCCCGCGGGCAGGCGGAGGGGCAGCCCCGGCCCCGCGCCGCGCCGCGCCTACCTCCAGACCTGGCCGAGCTGCAGCAGGTGGATGAGGGCCTGCAGGATCCAGCCGCAGAGGCGGCAGCAGCCCAGGCGGGCCCCGGCGCCGGCGCCGGCGCTGTCCTTGGTGCTGAAGGCGGCGGGCGCGGCGGCGAAGTCGTAGACGAACCACCTGAAGCTGAGCAGCTGCACCACGGCCGAGGGCAGCAGCACGAAGAGCAGCGTCAGCCCGAACCACCAGTGCTGGCCGCGCAGGTAGTAGTCGGCCGCCAGCCACAGGTCGCTGGCGCCGTCCGAGAAGAAGACCAGCAGGGCGCCCAGCACCCAGCAGCAGTCCAGCAGGCTGTAGGCGCGGCCCGGCGGCCCCGGCCCCGGCACCGGCACGGGCAGCGGCGGCGGCGGCGGCGCGGCGGCGGCGGCTGCGGCGGGACTGCCCGGGCCCCGGCGCGCGCCCCGCGCCAGGCTGCCCCCCTCGGAGCCCTCCCGGCGCAGCAGCGGCGCGGGCGAGGAGCAGCGGGGCGCGGCGGCCGCCTGGCCATCCGACTTCGCGGCCATGTTGGCGGGGAGGGGGAGGGGGAAGGGCGGCACAGCCCGAGACTTCCGGGCGGGCGGGCGGACGGAGGGAGAGGGGCGGGCGGGCGGGCAGGGGGAGCCCGGAGCAGCGGCCGCGGAGGAGCAGGAGCGGCGGGAGCGGCGGGAGCAGCAGCAGCAGCAGCAGCAGGAGGGGAGCGGCCAGGCCGGGCAGCGCCCACCCCGCCCCCTCCGCGGCGCCACCCCCAGCAGGCGCGGAGGGCGGGCGCCTGCAACCGGAGAGCGAGCCCTCCCGGCCTCCTCCCGGGAGGCTCCTCGGGGCCGCGCCCCCGCCGCGCGCTCGGGCCGCCCTGCCGCCCTGCTCCCCTCCCGACACGCCCCCTTCCCGCCCCGCCCGCCCCGCCGCTGCCCCGCCCCAGGGGCTAGGTGGGGCTGCTCGCGCTCCCCGGCCCCCCTCCCCCATAATCAGCGGTCCTGGCGGAGCCTCCGCTCGCCCTGCTCAAGCCACCCGGGACTCCCCCGAGCGAGACTGGGCTGCGCGTTCTGCTCCGCTCCGGTCCAGGCGGTCGGTGCTGGCCCGGCCATTTCTCCAGGGGAGACGGGCAGAGGCCTGCCAAGGCTGTAAGGAAGCCCAGATCAAAGGGGAAGGGGGTCCTGCAGATGGGCACGCCGAGACCCGGGCCCCTTGGGAAAAGGAGAGCTGAGTCCCGGCCGTTACCGAACCCTCGGAAAAGTCCTGCAATCCAAACACACACACACACACACACACACACACCAGGGAGCGTGGTCCCTTCATTCAAGGCATGACTGAAGCGAAGCTTGCGTGCCAAGCAGAATTCCACCTAGAGAGATCTGGTCAGAAAGAATCCAGATCATCTCCAGCCAGAACCAGCGAGGTCTGTCCCTGTAAGGCAGGGAATGGGGGAGGGGGGGTCCTGCCAGTAAAGCATCTGGTCAAGGCAATCCCGCAGCCTCTCCTGAAAACTCCAGGACTGGACTGGGAGGAACTGGCCCTGCTACGAGGTAAGAAAACCCCCACAGGGCCCTCATATTTCTTGCGGGGCGTGTAGCTGCTCTGCTCCTCTCTGCTCTCTACTTGGCATTTCTAGCCTGGCATCCTTGCCCACCCCCGGCAAGCATCATGCCTAGATCTGGCTATGAAAGAGGATGCTGTCACATCACTTTTCTACAGAGGTTCAAGAGAGAAATGTTTTCAGTCCCTTCCGTCTTCCAATTTTCCCTCTACTCAAGTAGAGATTTGCCTCTCAAATTCACTGCTGAAGCAGAAAATTAACTGTAAATCTTATTGTTGGAGCCAGTTTCCCATATTTTGAGCACTATGTTGGCCGAAGCATCCCGGATCCAAAATTTATGCTCTGCTGGAGCTCCAGCCAGTCCGTTCATGCACAGACTGGAACTAGATAAGTCATGATCGCTGCAAGATCCATCATCAAGTTGCAACCAGAATCTTGTGTGCAGTGATGGGTTGTTCCAGAGCATCGCATTGTGCAGGCAGAGAAAAGCTCTCAGCCTACCCAAGCCCTTGAACTGTGCAGCTCGTGATGGAATCAGGGGTGTGTCAGAGCACCAGATGTTTCTTCTGAGAAATCTTTGCAACGAGTAGACCTTCTTGTAAGGACTGAATTTGGAGGATCAGAATAAGAAAGGAAGAACCATGCATGGTGTCCCCATACCTATTTCAGTCAGACAGTGAGTATATTTTAAGAATGGCACAACTAGAAATGACCGTTGGAATGAAAATATTCAGCTAACACCATTTTTTTTAGCAAAAAAGTACATTAAGAAAGTTAAAAAAAAATAGAAATGGGAAAACCTGGGTTAATGTTAAATATTAACACAAAAGTAGGGACAACCAGCATGTTTGGTGAATGGACAGTTGACAGTGAAGAAATTAAGGTGGTAAATGGCTTTGTTTCCTGGGCTCAAGAAGAGATAAGGATGGACAGCGTGTGCTGGAGAAGTACAGAAGCAATTAATCTAGGGAGGGAGGCAGTGACAAATGTAGGCAAGATTATGAGGGATAAAGACGTCTCTATGACAACAAAGATCAGATAGTAATTATCTTTCCATGGCAATATATAACTCTGAAATCTGGACCCTGAGACAGAATGAGAGAAAGATGTTAGAGACCTCCAAATCGTGGATCTGAAGATGAATACTAAGAGTGCCGTGGATCGCTAGAAGAAGCCATCACTCCTGGACCAAATCAAGGCAGACTGTTCCCTCCAGCCATGATCAGCAGAAGAAACTCACATACTCTGGGCATGGGATGTGAGTGGACAAGGGACTAGAAAAAATCACCACACTTTGCAAGACTGAGAGAAGGCGAAGGGGAAGAAGGGGAAGATAACGGAGAAGCGGATGGGTGGATGGATGGGTGGATCTGAAGTTTCCAGCAGCCAGACCACGTGAGTTTGGTGGGATTGCGCAACAGGCTGAGAAAAAAAGCTAACCGAGGTTAACACTGCTCAAGCTTTAGCGTGCTGCATATATATGGTTTTTACCTTGATTCCTGAACTGGTTTGAATTGTGTGGACACAGACAATGGTTGTGTTTCAAGGATACAATGAGCTACAAACTTGCCAGTCGTATCTTACTATAGAGAACCCAGCACATGGTGGTTAGTATGGCTTAGTGCGCTGTGTTAATCTAGAAAGCTCAGTTAAATAAACTATGGTTCACTTACATGTAGGTACGGCCAGTAATTCATGATGTGATTTTGTTTGGTTTTGGCTCAAAAAGATGTATGGATTTTGTTGTTTACAAGCTATGTTTCAAGGCTTAGTATGTTGCAAAACCAGGTCCTTGAAGTTTGGTCAATAAACTTTGGTTTAAAAAGCCCTCGCTTTAGCACAATGTATCAACTTTGTTTCTTTAATATGGGATCTGTACTATGGGCAACTGATGTATGTGGCAAAGATTTTTCTTAAATGCTCATAGAGTACACCTTATTGCTGCAACTGAAGCTTTAGCGAAGGGCTACGGAAGCTATTTCATAAAAACAAATGAATCAACATTCCTATTTGCAGTCATTCACACTGTGCCTGATATTTCTGGCAGACCTGGACAAGCCATGCCCACAGCTCAGCGGTGCCCTTCTTTAAGCTGCACCCATGTCATACAGATCCTGAAATCAAGTTTTCCATGGGAACTCTTGGGGGGCAGAGACGGGGTGTCCACGCCCTGCAGAATCGTGGAAAAATAATTGTCTATTGGTCAATAGTCTCCCCTAGAGGGTTCCTGAGCAGGAAAATGAAGGGTGAAAAATGAGCCCCTGTAAATGAGGGTAGGATGGAGTTTCCCTGGGTGAAACGCACATGAAGCATTCGCAGAAAGAAAATAAGCCATTTCGTTTCGGGGAATGAAAGCAAAAGTAGCTTCTGGAACTCATCTGCTCTTCTGGAATGGCATGCTCGCCTCTCGGATTCCTTAAAGCAGCCTCTGCTTTAATGAACTGCAGAGAGTTGCCACGCTCCCACCTGTACAATGTTGAAAGCACTTCTGGCTTGTTTCTGAAGCAGGCTTGCCCGTCTTTGGAACCCTCAGCAGGCGTTGGGACTACAACTCCCAGAATTCCAAGCCATCTGACTGTGAGTGAGGCATTCTGGGAGAGGTCATCCCAGTTCATGCAGAGGCCCCAGGGAACATAAGTTGACCTTTTCTAAGGATCCTGTCCAGCCAGCCGGACTTTCTACCGTGTGAGTTGCACACTTCCAAGTTCTTCTGGATTTTGGGGGGTTTTTTTGCACAGCCCCAATTTTTGATCAATGGCTGAAAATCATGCACAATGCTACTATCGCCGTACAGGGACAGAGAAGTGATCCCTCAGATAAGTGTGCAGACCAATAGCTCACTGAGTTAGTTTCTGATTCAGAGTCCAAGTACGAGCTCACTTGGACAGCTACGAGATCTTGGCTGCAAAAATCCGGACAATTCCTATAAATGAATGTCCCCAAAGAGATACAGAAACATTGGTTGCCTTCTAGCGCTCATCCAGATTGGCCAGTGGACATCATTTTGTTAGAATTGCTTTTCAGGACCCCCTTGTAAACTCCTGCTTGTGTCATCAGTGATAGTATCTAGTACAGTGTTTCTCAACTTTGGCAACTTTAAGATGTGTGGACTTCAACTCCCAGAATTCCCCAGCCAGCTTTGCTGGCTGGGGAATTCTGGGAGTTGAAGTCCACACATCTTAAAGTTGCCAGGGTTGGGAAACACTGATCTAGTAGATCCAGTAGTCCTAGTTATTGCAGTAACCAAGTTAAGCATGTTGAGCCAAGCCAGGGATTCTCATTCTCTCTCTTTCTCTCTCTTTCGCTGGTCCAGTTCTTCCTGCCCCATCGCATCCTTCTTGCAGGTCCTGGACCTACCTGAGATTCTCCTTCCTCCCGGCCAAACCCATTTTCCTTTCTCTCCTGGAAGCTGCCTCGTTTGACAAGGTACCCCAAACTGTTTGAAAGCTGTTGTTCTCCTGCCCCCTCAGCCAATGAATAAGGAGAGCTTGAAGTAAGAATGGAAAGTGCCAGTTCCCAAATCTCTCCTTGGGGATGTTGTTCTCCTTTTGTGGCTGGCGCTGGTGTGAGAAACGCTCAGGTCAGATGCTGGTAGGCAGGCGGACGTCTCTGACTCACCGTGAGCTGTTTCCTCGGCCAAGGGGGCACTGCCAAAGGAGCGCTGCCAATGGCAGAGCCGGTGCCAGTAGTGGAGGAGATGGACTTGCAGGGGAAGAAAGGGCTGGCAACGCAGCAGAAAAGGGGGAAGAAGTGAACCGGAGACACAAACATGTTTACCGGCCTGCTCAGCAGAGTTAAGTCATCCCGAGCAAAACAGAAGCAGTCAAAAAAGGAGAGGGAGCCTAGGAGACCGCCTGTGAAGGGACCGTTGGGGCCCTGATGGGCCACAGCCCGGCTTTGGAAAGGCACCGGATTCAACCCGCAGCAGCTTCAGCGCAAGAACCTCAAGGGGCAAGGCCCTGCCTGGAGTGCTCAGCCCTGGGGCAGGTGCTTTGGCGTTTTTCCCCAGAAGAGAGGGGCCATGTGGGGCCTGGTCTGGTTCTCTCCGCTGAAGGGATCTGGCGCCCCAGTCAGGGACATGGGGTGGGGGGACAATAAAGGCAGGATGGTGGCTCTGATTGTCCACGCAGGCTACCATCTTGACTTTTTGGATCCCCCTGCAGACACTCCTGTCCCCACCTCTTTCTGCCTCCGGGGCAGACGTTTCAGGCGTGTTCCTGGTGAAAGACGGATCTGAAGCCTCTGCAACCCATCCAGCCAGAGCGTTGCCCCTTAAGCCCATCCAGCCTCTCGGAAGGCAAACAAGGGCCACATCTTTGCTCCTAGCAGCTCTGGGGGAGCCCAAAAGAAAGCTCGTTGGGAGGTTCCACCTTTGTAACCCTGTTTTGGAGGGAATGGCACATCTCGCCCTCATCTCTGGCTATCTCACTTGGGAAGTCTGGCAGGACCTGTCAGGATGAAAGCCATCTCTCCCTCATATGGTTAGCAAAGCATAGTGTCAGCCCTGCAAGGTAGGCCCGGTCAGAAAACACAAGAAATACTGAAACTTTATTTTATTGATACTGCCTCTAGTATTAGACCTCGAAAGCCGTTTCCCCTTCTCTCCCTCTTACACCCAAGAGAATCAGCGCAGGGCAATCTTGAGTTTCTTTCTAACTGCTCCTTCCCTTCGTGGGCTTAGTTCATGTTTTGGTAACTGCCACAATCCTTCTTCAAAGTCATCTCTGTCGTTGTCAGCAATAAGGCAAGAGAGAGGGTCACAACTAAGTCTTTGTGGGGCGTGAGGGTGTGTCTTGTGCATGAGAGAGAAAGAGAATATTCTCCAGATGAAACGTGGGGTAGGGGTCAAGAACTGCTGGACGTTACGGTGTCCACAGGAGGGAGAATGACATGGCTGGCTCCTGAAGCATTGCACACTTCTCCTGAATTATGCCGTGCGCGTCCAAGGCAGAGCGACTGGCGCAAATGGTACGTTATGTGCCATTTGTGCAGTGACATCATGACGCCTTTGACATCATTGCAGCTTGTACCAGCCGCCTCTCCACGTGGAGGTCAGTGGGGGCGAGGGGCAAAATCTCCGTCTCGATTTTGCAGACAACTTCTCTCCCTGGATGTACTTGTGTGCAACGTGGTGGGGACACAAGTACAAAAGGGCCGAGTTTGTGTTACGGTGTCACAATGCACACTTTGTCATTTTGTCATCTTCAAGGTCAGACACCGACGCTCCCCACCTGTGATACACATCATGATTAATGAGCAGCTCGAGATGGGCGTGAACGGACTTCAAGACCTGCTGCAGCGCCCTAAACGTGCTTTATTTCTTCTCTAGTGGGGTAAAGGAAGGCGCTCCAGAATCTGGGGTCAAGAGCTGTTTTAGTTTTCTGAACAGAGTCCCAATTTATAGGACATTTTTTGTCTGAGTGGTGAGAGTCAATGCACAGCCATCAGGAGGAAGCAAAAATAGTTTCCCTCGGGGGGGGTCGCTGTCAGTCTGGGAACCAGGGATATGCACCGGGGGGGGGGGAGTCAAAAAGGTCAAGATGGTGGGTGCATCGAAGATCCACCTTTTTCAAGTATGTTGCATGCTTGGCACACATGAAAAAGGAGTGGGGATACCATCTCAAGGCCATGGCTGCTACGTTGCCTTTTTTGACCCCTCTGCAGATCCCCTGAGAAGGTGTGGCATTCTGCTGTTGATTGGGGTAGATTAGCAAGCTCATCTGAGTCCCCAGGGTAAGAATAATCACCCAAAAGCTTTCCCCCCTCCCCAAATTAAATTGCTGAAAACTAGTGCTGGAAGGAAAACCAGGAGTGGAATGTTAAGCAAAAGGACTGGCAAGGTTTGCTCTGGCAAAACTAATGGCCGAGGAATTGGAATGCTTGTGGGCTAAGTACTCATTTCCTGTTGACAATTTCCCAATGCATCTGCTGAAATATTTAAATCACCATTAACATGGCATCTTTTCCTTGAAAGCTGACTCACCCTCATCACTAAAATATCCAAATTAAAAAGAATAAAGTTGCAGGTTATTCGATAAAGGCTGGAAGCAGGTACGTGGCAGCCCACCCCGTGAAATGGAAATGTTTGAACTTCCAGCTCTGTCAGCCTAGCCAGATACTCCAGAGAGGAAGCGCGCCCAGATGGACTAATTCTACTTTACATTAGCCGAATCTTGCAAGTCCAAAAGTACATCTCTCCCCCCCTCGCCTTTACAGTCCAGGAAACTGGGGACGGTCCCTTCTGAGACGCTTGCCAGGCCCTCATCGCTGCTGCGGGACGGCTCAGCTGCCTCTTATCTGACTGTTGCCCAGTCTGTGGCTCTTCCTCCCGTCTTCCAAGGTCATTCCCACAGATCATTACAAGCTCCTACATGGAATGAGAATTGTGTCTTGGCCGCCCAGTGGAGAAGAGATGAGGCAGGAGCGTAAAAAGGGGGGTCCAAAAGTCAGGGTGGCAGCCCAACCATGTGATTGAAGCCCACCCCCTTTTAATGCATGACACACTGCACACAGAAAAGGGGGTGGTCCCTCCACAGCTGTCAGTTCTCTCAGTAAGCCTCCCAAACAGTTTTTCCTCAGCCTAATATCACACACGCAGAATAAGAATCCTGTAGTGCAACTTAATCATTGTGTGTGCATGCGCGTGCATGTTTCTAAGGCCCCATGACATATGTTCAAGCAACAATCTTAACCAAGTTAGTTCAATATGAGTAGCAGCATTCACACCCTTATTTTATTATTTATCAGTCTGATTTCTCTTCTGCCCCAGTCTCATGATCCTGGTCAGAATAGGAATTGGTTGCTAAGGACGCACTTGAGAAGCTTGGCTGGTTTTAACCACGATTAGTTGGTTCATGGCTTAGTGTGTTGTGCAAACATGCCCTGTTGGCTCAGATTATAGTTCTGTGTATTCTGATTAATTCATTTACCAGGTTAAATATGTTGTGTGAATGCAGCAATAAGGCTTTCGCGTTCGGTATGACCCTCACTACCCCCTGAGATGCCTGAAAAAAGAGTGCTCTCCCCTCTTCTATTTAGCATCTACATGAGGCCTCTGGGTGAGCTCATCCATCGCTATGGGATGGAGTCTCATCAGTACGCGGATGATACCCAATTATGCATCTCTGCCCCTGGAGAATTAAGCGATGCCATGAACATCTTATCCCAGTGCCTGGAGGCTGTGAGGGTCCGGATGGGGGACAACGGGGTTCAGCTGAACCCTGGCGAGACTGAGTGGCTTTGGGTTTGGGGCCTACTGGTTCTAGGACTGTACCATCTCGGGTGGCACTGCCGCAGACAGACCCGGTGTGCCGTCTGAGGGTCCTCCTAGATTCGTGACTCCTGCTCAAAGAGCAGGTGGCAGTCATGGCTGGGAGGGCCTTTGCAGAGCTTCATGTTGTGCACCAGTTGCACCCTTTCCTGGAGCGGGAGGCTCTGCTCACAGTCATTCATGCCCTAGTCACCTCCAGATTGGACTACTGTAATGCGCTCTACCTGGGGCTGCCCTTGAAGAGTATCCAGAAGCGTCAACTGTTGCAGAATGTGGCGGCGCAGGCAGTTGTGCATGCCCCTAGAAGAGCACGTATCACACCTCTGCTCCGTGAGCTGCACTGGCTGCCAGTCTGCTTCCGGGTCCAATTCAAGGTGCCGATTTTGACCTTTAAAGCCCTTCATGGCATGGGGCCGGGTTATCTGAGGGACCGCCTCTCCCCAATCGCATCAGCCCGTCCCGTTAGATCTGGCGGAGAAGGCGTGTTGCGGGTCCCATCTGCCAGGGGCTTACATTTGGTGGGTTCCAGGAGGCGGGCCTTCTCTGCCGTGGTGCCCGCCCTATGGAATATCCCCCCCCCCCAAAATCAGTTAGCTCCATCCCACTGTCATTGAGGAAGTCCCTCAAGACCTGGCTGTGTCACCAGGCCTGGAGGTCCCAGGGAACCGGAGACTCGATTGCGGTTGATCTTTTGATACTGTCCGTGCGGGTTGTATATTTTAAATTTTTTTGCAGTGTTTTTCTTTTTTAATAATGACCTTTTATATTTTTATAACGGTTGTTTTTTTTATCTATTTGCTGTTTTATTTAATTGTTGTGCACTGCCCAGAGTCGCTTGTGTGAGACGGGCAGCCATGTAAATGTGACTAATAAATAAATAAATAAATAAATAAATAAATAAATAAATAAATAAATAAATAAATAAATAAATAAAAGAATCCATGGCTACTTTAAGGAATGGCAGAGCAGTGCTGTGCTCATGAGGCCCAAAGCACTTCTGAATTGTTTTCAAACCATTCACAGCCCTGCTTTTTAGAGGAAGCATATGTGTATTTTTTTAAATATGGTGTACTAATACTGCTTGCTTTTCTTCTCATCCTGTTCCTATGTATACGTGCATTTATTATTTATACTGTATGTTTATAGTGCTCCTGAAGGACCAATTCGGTTCCAAATGCGTTGGGCTATAGAAATAAAGACATTTTTTCCAATAGCTAATGGATTTTTTCCCCCTCCCTTGTGTTTGCAATGTACATTTAACCATGGTTTACACCATTAACCCAATTGCCTGGGTTTTCATGACCCACTGAACTTCTTAACTGACTAACCACATGGGTGAATTCAACACACCAGGTAACAGTGCGGTCAGTTGTCTAATTTGTGCTGAGTGTGTTGTGGAAATGTTCGCTCTTACTCTCAGACTCTTGTGGAAAAGATTCAGATGCAGCTGTCTAGCCCTGATTTTGCACTTGTCTCTAGCCAGGAAGAAGAAAAGAAATAGCAAAACCTTCATGTGATCTTTCCTTGACCAAAATGCCTTTAGGCTGTTCTCCAGGTTCTGGGGTCAGGTTGAGCTGAGTCCCCCAGTGGGTGAGTTGTAGAAGTTACCAGTTCTGTTCTCCATTTCATTGTTTAGTATGTTTTAATGAATTATATTACTTTGTATTAATTACAAGTAGTCCTCGACTTACGAACATTCATTTAGCGACTGTTCAAAGTTGTGATGGCCCTGAAAAAAGTGACTTATGACTGGTCCTTGCACTTACAACCATTGCAGCATCCCTGTGGTCACGTGATCAGAATTTGGGCATTTGGCAACTGGCATGTATTTACGACTGGTGCGGTGTCCCAGGGCCACGTGATCGCCATTTGCGGCCTTCCCAGGGGGCTTCCGACAAGCAAAGTCAATCAGGGAAGCCGGATTCGCTTAACAACCATGGCAAAAAAAGTCATAAAATTGGGTGTGACTCACTTAATGCCTGCATCGCTTACTGATGGAAGTTCCAGTCCCAATTGTGGCCGTAAGTCGAGGACTACCTGTATTTATGGAGAAGCCCTTTTGGTACATTTTTTGTACACCCAGAGTCACCCAGGTTGAATTGGGTGGCCATATAAATGCATAGACAAAGAAAAAATAAAATAAAATCTCTCTGCCAAAATTGCAATTCCAGTCACTGCAGTGGATTCGGCTTTGCTTCCCAGGTGCAGCTCCTGGTCCCCGGGGATGGCGTCTCTTGTGAACCAGAACAGACCTCCTCTGATTATGATCTGCCTCTGACTTCCAGATTTAGGGAGCCATCTTTCATACGACATTATTATCTGCAGACAAAACAGTGATCATTATCACTCATGATGCATCTGCTTGCCGGTCTTCTGCCTGCTGAGCAGCACGGAGGGGCGGCTGATTTGTGCCTGCTGCACGTGAAGCCCTCGCGGGAGCCTGGGCCGAGCCAGGCGCCAAATCCCTGGAAATGGGGATGAAGAAAGAAACGGGAAGCGCTCCAGTTAGGTCAGGCGGGAAGCGTCCCCTAAACCCTGCCGGTGGCCGTCCGAGAAAACCTTTCAGGCGTGAATCCTGGCAGACTGGATTTTATACCTGGCTGGAGGTCGGCTCAGCGGGTGCAGCGCGGAATTTTGCAGCGGAGCAGGGCTCGGGGCCAGAGGCGGGACTCCGCAACCGCAGAGGGCAGGGCGATGCAGAATCCTGCTTTCTGGAAATCTGGCCTTTTAGTACCCTCCTCTGATTACTTAAGCAAAGCATCGAATAGGCGCCGCTTTCCAGGCGTACAAACTCCAAAGTGGTCTATAAAACATTTTGAGATGGTTAAGTATCTCTATCTTCAACCACCATAAATGGTGTGGGTGCGAATTTGCAAATTATGGAAAATAGCAGCATGTACTACATTCCACCACACACGTGCGCGCACACATGCACACGCACTCTCTCTCTCTCTCACTTTTTCACGGAACCAAATACAGCTCTACCTATAATCTGGTGTTTGTTCAGAAACATTGGCTGGGTTCACAAAACATGCTAGGCCAAATTGTGTGTTGTTCGCTGGTAACGTAGCACCTCGGTTTGTACAGCAAACTAGAACAGGTGATAACTGGGTTGTGATTCAGCAAGTTTTTTATTATTATTATTATTTTTCATTTATTAAATTTCTCCCCACCCATCTCCCCCCAACGGGGGACTCTGGGCAGTTCACCCAAAACATTAAAACCATAAATACATATAAATACATAAAACATAACAATTTAAAAATATTACTAAAAAAGAGAAAAAGAGTCCAAGAAGATGATGAAGGATCTGGGGCTGAAGCCAGCAAGCCTCTATGGGGCTAGCCATCCCCACGCTTGAAGTATTCCCTCCCACCCCAGGCCAAGTGACAGAACAGGGTCTTCAAGACCCTCCGGAAGGCCAGGAGTGAGGGGGCCACTTGTACCTCCGGGGGCGGAATGTTCCAGAGAGCGGGGGCTACCGCAGAGAAGGCCCGCCCTCTGGACCCCGCCAGTTGAAGCTCTTTCACCGAGGGAGTCCGGAGCATGCCCTCTCTGTGTGATCAGGTGGGATGGGTTGAAGTCATGGGGGAGAGGCGGTCCCTCAGGTAACCTGTCCCAGGCCATGTAGGGCTTTAAAGGTGATAACCAACACCTCGAATTGGACCCGGAAGCAAACTGGTGCAGCTCGTGGAGCAACAATGTCAGGCCTAGCCCAGGGAACTCCAAGAGACAATGGAAAATCAGTTCAGCTATGTTTATCAGCTATGTTTATTTATTACACCTCTAGCAAGAATCTTCCCAGACTGAAACCCCATCTCCCAAGTCAGCCAGCCACAACAGTGTGAATTCCTCAGGGAGGTGTCAGTCTCATCCTTTTGTAGTTCCCCCGCTCTTGCGGCGAGCTAAGAAAATGCTTATCTCCCTGACCCTGGCCTTCATAATTCCATTCCTTCACAAACGGTGTTACATGGGTCCTTCTTCAGGCCCCAAAAATAGCCCGCACAGCTGCATTCTGGACCAGCTGAAGCTTCCGGATACTTTTCAAGGGTAGCCCCATGTAGAGTGCATTGCAGTAGTCTATCTGGGAGATAACAAGGGCATGAGTTCGAAGGGTATCCTGATCCAGGAAAGGGCGTAACTGATGTACAACCTGAAGTTGTGCAAAGGCCCTCCTTGCCATGGCTGTCACTCACTTTCAAGCAGGAGCCGTGAGACTAGGAGGACCCCCAGATTACGCACTGGGCCTGTCTGGGGCAGTGCCATCCCATCCAGCACCAAAGATGACAAAGTCCCGGATACAGAGGAGCCATTGACCCACAGCCGCTCCGTCTTACCAGGGTTCAGCCAAAGCCTGTTGTTCCCCATCCAGACCCTCACGGCCTCCAGGCACCGTGAAAGGGCGGCCACGGCATCACTCACCACACCTGGGATGGAGATGTATAGCTGCGTATCATCAGCATACTGATGATACCTCACCCCATGATGGCGGATAATCTCACCCAGCGGTTTCATGTAGATGTTAAAAAGGAGCGGAGAGAGAACCGAGCCCTGCGGCACCCCACAAAGGAGGGGCCGAGGATGGGACCTCTCACTCCCTATCACCACCGATTGGGATCGGCCCTGAAGAAAGGAGGCGAACCAGCACCAGACTCTGCCGCCCACCCCCAATTCCCTGAGCCGTCCCAACAGGATACCGTGGTCAACGGTATCGAAAGCCGCTGAGAGATCAAGGAGAGCAAGGATGGCCACACTTCCACCATCCCGCTCCTGCCAGAGGTCATCCATAAGTGTGACCAATGCCGTTTTCGTTCCATATCTGGGCCTGAAACCTGACTGATAAGGGTCCAGATAATCCGTTTCCTCCAGGACTCTTTGGAGCTGCGAAGCCACCACTTCCTCAACCACCTTCCCCAAGAAGGGGAGGTGGGAGACTGGATGAAAATTGTCCAGGACAGTAGGATCCAGGGAGGGTTTCTTGAGGAGGGGGTGCACCAACGCCTCCTTAAAGGCGGCCAGAAACACTCCCTCCTGCAAGGATGTAGTAACCATCGCCTGGATCCAACCACATGTCACCTCCCGAGCTGCTTTCACCACCCAGGAGGGGCATGGATCAAGATGGCAAGTGGTGGCCTTCACAGTCCCCAGGACCCTGTCCCCTTCCTCAGGAGCAACAGGATCAAACTGTTCCCAGATAACTGGGTAAGAACGGTCCCCCGGTATCTCCCCAGACCCTGCCCCACACTCGGAGTCTAACTTGGAACGATTCCAAGCGACTTTGTCCTGCAGATGCTCCTAAAATTCCTCTGCGCAGCCCTGCAAATGAACCCCCACATTCCCCTTACCAAGGAGGGACCTAGTGATCCCAAACATGGCCGCCGGGCACCATTCTGCGGACGCGATAAGGGCAGAGAAGTAATGGCGCTTCGCCGCTCTTATCGCCACATCGTAGGCCTTGATAGTGGCTCTAACCTGTGTTTGGTCGGATTCGGTCTTTGTCTTCCTCCAGCGGCGCTCTTGACCCTCTTCAGCGCCCTCAACTCCTTCGTGAACCACGGGGAGTGTCGGGCCTGATGTGGCAAGAGAGGTCGCATAGGCGCAATCCTGCCCAAGGCCCCACCCGCCTCCCTATTCCAGGCAGCAGCCAGGGCCTCCGCTGGACCATGCAGCAGATCTGTGGGGATGCCGCCCAGCTCCCTCTGAAACCCTGATGAGTCCATCAGGCACCGGTTGTGAGAAACCAACCATTGTCTTAATATACTGTATGCACCAAGCCATCACATAACGCCATTATATAATTTAGGAAGGGGTAGTGCATTATGAGAATACAGCAATCCTGTTTTGATCACTCAAATTTAGCGCATGATGTAAATGCAGCCAGCCTGTTGTGGGAAGTTAGCTGGTATGATTTAGTAAACCAGGTCTTTGCCAGGATCCATTTCCACCCCCCCCGACCTGAAATTCTGTAGCCCAAGTAGTCAATTTGTTCTTGGTGAAATTCACATTTTGAGAGTTCAGCATATAATTGTGCTTCTATCGGTTGAGAAGGGGTGTAGATTTCCTCGACCTCTATGGGAGGGGACGGCTCCTTCCGATCCCGCCAGCTGCCCTGAGCTCGAGCTCTCCGCTGTCGGCTTCCAGCTGCAGCAATCTCTCCCCCTCCGTGGTCATGGTATCTTGGGTGATTTTCCTCGGTAAGTTGCCTTCTCGGGAAAAATCCGATCGCAGGAGTTTCAGCAAAATGTCAGGTTTCCGATGTTCAAATCCCAATGAAGAAAAATCTCGTGCAACCCAGGTTAGGTTCAAAAAAGATTTCATTTATTGGAATACATCCAGCTCTAAGGAAAGCATTGCTGAAACTAAAGCCCGCGCTTCCCCCCCCTTTACTTTTCCCCCTACTTCTCACCCCCCCCTTTCCAGGCGCCAGCTCTGTTTCCCACCGAGGTGCGACCTTGCACATTCCTATCCTCCGATAACAGTCCATCTTCCTGGCCTTTGACATCACACCAATTCCTTCTGCTTTCCTTCCCCCCTCCCCCTTCTAAAGAATGGCAGAAACGAAGCAAGCAACTATTAAGCTAATATTTTGATTGCTGAAGGTTCTGACAGGTTTGTGGTTCAGCAGCTCATGTGAAACTAGCATCTTATGGGAAACCAGCCAGTTGACTCAAACCTTGGTTAAGCAAAATATGCCTGGTGCGCTATATAAACACAGCCATCATTTCAAGGCTGCCTGTAGCCTCTGTTATATCAAAGAATGAAGATATCATGCGAGGGGAAAAAACGTATCTCCTTTTCTGTTTCCTCTGGAGATCCATAAACAGCTTTTCAGCTGATTTCAGAGGCAATCTGGATGATTGATAAGGCTTTCTCCTGGCTGGTAGATAAGGACCTGCTTTAGAGATTCCCCACGAGCAGGACCTTCTCCTTCTAAATAAAGACAATCTCATTCAGCAGGCAAAGTCCTGCTCTTGCTTTCATCTCTTGAAACTAAACCCAGAGGTCTCTACTCTTCCACATCCAGATAAAAGTACGGGCAGTCCTAACTTAATGACCACAATAGGGACCAGAAAATTCACTGTTAAGTGGGGCAATTGTTAAGCGAGTCGCACCCAATTTTACAACCTTTTTTGCAGCGGTCATTAAGCAAATTATTATGGCTATTAAGAAAATCATAAGGTTGTTAAGTGAATCACTTGGTTCCCCATTCATTTTGCTTGCTGGAAGCCGGCTGGGAAGGTCGTAAATCGCAATTATGTGACACAAGGACACTGCAACCATTGTCAGTGCGAACTGGTTGCCAAGTGCCGACCACTGACCCTGGGGGTGTTGCAACGGTTGTAAGTGTGAGGACCGGTTGTAAGTCCCTTTGTTCAGCACAGTTGTAACTTCGAACAATCACTAAATGAATGTCATTAAGTGAGGACTGCCTGTATCCCCTGCTGGACGTGAATCTTCTGGCATTTGTAGCATTACCGTATGTATGGCCTCCCTTTGCTTTTGCTAAGGGAGGGGGGCATCTCCGAAATTTCAGGGTTTGATCTTTAAAAACCCAACTTGGATCTTGAAAACATTTGTCAGAATTTCAAAAGAGGGTTGAACAGAAGAACTTCATGAAATAGGGCTTTTGAACTGGTTGCCCTCTAAGGCCCAGAAATCTATTTGGGGAGATTACCTGCCATAGTCAACCTCGGCACTGAGTCCAGATTAGCAAACAACGGCATTGTTCGTGCATAAGCGGGTACTTGCCTCTTGCTCTGGTGTGTCACTCCTTCCTGCCACAATGGTGGAATTGGCTCAGATCAATGTTTCTCAACCTTGGCAACTTTAAGATGGGCGGACTTCAACGCCCAGAATTCCCCAGCCAGCCATGCTGGCTGGGGAATTCTGGGCGTTGAAGTCCGCCCATCTTAAAGTTGCCAAGGTTGATTGTATTGTTGGCCCTGCAGGCATCAGTTTTCCAGACTAAAATTGCTCATGGCCTGAACACATGCAGAAATGCAGAGAGCTCCTACAGGTCTTCCAGCAGAGTGTGCAAAGGAGCTTTCAGGGTGATGGACTGTCCTTGTGAATATGCTACCAGCAGAGGCATCTATGGGAGGGGGTCAGAAAAGAAAGATGGAGGTTGCAACCATGCGATCCAAGCCTGCTATTTACGTGTGTGGTGGTTGTGGCCGCCATTTTGACTCTTTTGACCCCCCCAGGTTTAGGGGAAACGTTTCCAGCGTTCTTCCTTCCTCTCGCCAGGAAAGCTGCAGGGACTCGTCCAGGCAGGCGCCAGGAGTCAACACGGAATCGAAGGCATGCACGCACACATGTGCACACGCTTCCTCCAGTAGGTGCTTTTTCATCTGAGAAAACCATGCCTCATCCCAGCCTGCCTGTTCAGCCCACCGTCTGCGCAACTGGGGCACCATCTGTGTGCAGCCCTCAGCTGCCCCCTTTGCCTGGACTCCCACGTTCTGCTTGCTTCGGCGTGGTGGTGTTGTGTGAACCAGCCCACTGAAGGATATTCAATGCCTAAGCGCAGTGAGTGTTTGGGCCATTTATTCCCCCTCAACTCCACCTTGTCCCATGAATTCAGTTGCTGCCTGTTCCCCCTCCCCTTTATTTATTACTGATCCTACTTTACACGCCAGGTACTTGTAACAACTCTGATTATCGATTATATGCCATCCAGTCGGTGTCGACTCCTGGCAACCGCACAGACAGATTTTCTCCAGGAGAATCCGTCCCCATCCTGGTCCTTCAGATCATCCAGGAACAACTCTAGGTTTCTTACTGCCAGTCTTTCGAGGTTGGCCAGGTCCAGGCCACCCGAGCATGGCAGAGCCTCCAGGAAGGCTCTCTATTGCAGTAAACTAGAATAATCAGATCTGGAAAGGCCGTCCAAGTTTCCCTCTGTTGCATCTTATACTAAACAAGGTCAAAGCGGGGTTATTTTGAGAGGTTTTCTTCGGGCCACCCTGTTTCTCCGGGCTGAGCCATCTCTCCACAAGTCCCCCCAATGGCTTGCTTGTTCCTTCCCTGTTCTCAAGGCTGGCCCTACATTCCTTCGCACTGACACCTTTAAAAGTCCTAAGGCAACCATTACCACAGAAACACTGCATTACACCATCGCCTCCTGGGGCTGTGGCCAATTAAGGGGCGCCCCCTGCTCTGAAGTCACTCTGGAAAGTGATTTAATGGCCTTCTGGAATGACAGCTAAGAAGGGGCTAAGCTCATCTCAGGGGGGCAGGCTACTCCAGAGTGAGGGGCTACAGCTGAGAAGTCCTGCTTCCGGCCTCTGTCTCTTAAGATCCTGCAGCCGGTTCTCTTGGCTAACCTGTAAGCGGGCAGACTCTACCTGGAATGGTGGGTCACAAAGTGAGGAGAAGCAAACCAGAAAGGACTTCCCAGGTGAGAACCAGCATCTTGAACCACACCTGGAAGCCCACTGCAACCCACGCAGCTCCCGTAATATTGGCGTTGCCCGCTGTAAGGGCTCTCATTCATTGGTAGGTGGGCAAACGCTGTGGGCCCTCATGCAGGGCAGGCTGCAGTGATCCCACTGGGAGGAGATCCTGTGGTCTCCCCCCTGCTGCTCCAACTCAGCCCTTAGACCTGGCTCTTTTGGGGGGAGAAGCTGCAGGCGGAAGAGGCCCTTGGTTACCTGCTTTGCCCCAGGTGTGGCTTCAGGGCATTGGTTCAGCCGAGACCCCTGTCCTCTAGGTGATGGGTGCTCAGCACCCCGCATGGTTGAGGAAGCATTACTCCTGTTTACCCAGGTCACCTTTTATTCTTCAGCCATCTCATGATGACGAAAGACAATCCGCGCTCTGTGTGCTGAGCAGATCTTGAGCATCACCCGATCAACCCAGCAAGTGGATGATGGAGGCTTCCAGGGACGGGCGAGGAGGGGTTCAAACTGTTTGGCGTTTCCTGCTCAGTCACCCCAGCCATGCTTGGAGACTGGAGAATCTTCCCCCAAAGAGCCAGCCTCCCACTCCTGCCACTGCCCCTTCCCTCCTGGACCCTCGGAATTCTGCGGGTGACAGGGAGCAGCAGGATCTTCATGGGGAGAGGCAGAGATGGCATCGTGGCCACGGGGATCCTAACGGTGCCCCCAGAGCGGCTTTCTGCGGAAAGATTCAGGAGGCCCTTCCGGAATGCTAAATTGCCTCTGACAAACTGTCAGGCAGTCAACAGCTGCTAAAGAGGAAGGGGTGGGTGAGGGGAAGGGGAAGGGGGCTCAGGGGATCGGTAATAGGAGTCGGACTAGGCCACTTCTGTGGCATGTGCAAGGAGCAAATGGCTCCTCGCAATGCTTGGTCAGCCTCCCCCAACCCCAGACCTTTCAGAGGGGTTGGGTTTCAGCTCCCGCCTCCCCGAGGCCGTCAGGACCAAATGTTGCTGGATGCAAGGGTGATGTGGGCTGCAGAAACCAGCAGGTCCCGGCGTCCTTTCTGCAGCTCTGGAAAACCACGGCTCGGGCTTTTATACTGTGATCCCCCATCTCATGGCCTCCACCAGCTTCCTTCTACCCTCTGGGAGGCAACATCTCATTCGCAAAGTTGATTTACTTGTAAAATTGGTCTGAGCGCCTGAAACCAGCTGGACTCTAGGCAGCTTCCAGAGCTGAAGACTCAAACCGGGATACAGATCAGAACCATGAAAATGATAGCTAATATGCAGTTAAGTGTTACAGAATTATGAAGGGGCATTGTGGTGTAACAGTGGATCCCAAAGAGCCTCCAGAAGGTCATGAGAGCATGAGGCCAGGTGCACGCCAGGGAGCAAGCTGTTCCAGGGGAGGGGGGCTATCCCTGAGAACGCCCCCTTTCAACGCTTTCGAGGTAGGCCAAGTCAAGAAACAGACATTGCAGATTCCAGGAATGCTATTTATGGTTGCAAGGTATAATCACAGAATATTGACCTCCCATCCAAAATCTTCTCTGCCCCTTTGTAAGGACAAGGTTGAGGCAGGGCTGTTCTCTTTCTCACCTCTTCCCACTTTCCCAGGACTGAGCAACCGTTTCACCTCTCCCACCCCCTTTTCAGGGCCAGAACTAAATTCCTCTCCACCCCCAGGCCATACCCCTGGTATGTGGGGACCCTCAGCAGGTCCTCTTTAGCTATCTGGGCAGGAGAGTGAAAACTATCTGGCAAAAGCAATCCCTAAGATACCCAGACTTTGAGCTAGACAGTGCTTTATAAGTAGTGTCCAGCACCTTGAGTTGCACCTGGAAACCTACTGGTGGCCAGTGCAGCACCACCACCAACCACTGAGCCCGTGTGCAATCTGGACTAGCTGAAGTTTCTGGGTGGTGTCCAAGGGCAGCCCCACGCAGAGCAATTTACAGTAGTCTAAGTGAGAGATGGCAAGGGCATATACGACCATCTTCAGTGATCATGAACTGGTGGACCAACCAATACTAGGCAGAAATTCTCCTGGCTATGGTGTTCTTTTCTTTGGGGGGGGGGGTAAAACCCCATCAAGAGCTAAAGAGGGCACAGTCCTGAGATCAGCTGGCCTCTGAATGCACAGCCACTCCATTTTTCAGTTGAGTCTCAGTCTGTTTTTCCTGTCCAGCCTCTGACAGCCTCCAGACACCAGGTCAGGACTTCTGCAGCATCTGCCAAAGGGTCCAGGGTGGAGATGAATAACTGACTATCTTCTGCATATTGATGATATCTCAACCCACGTCAACAGATAAGCTCTCCCAGCAGTTTTATGTAGACGTTGGACAGGACAGGGGAAAGGACTGAACCCTGAGGAACTCCACAATGAAGCGAAACTGACCTCTCCCTTCTCCCTCCCACCACCCACAACCGCCGTCTAGAACTGCCCACGCAGGGAAGAGCAGAATCACCATATCACCGTGCCCCCAACTCCCAGCGCTTGTAGGTGGTCCAGAAGGACACAGCTGTTGAAAGCTGCTGGAAGAGCAAGGAGGATAAGGGTAAGTGTTGCGCCTCCACCCAAGCCCTGCTGCAGGTCTTCCATGAGAGTGACTAACGCGGTTTCCAGCTCATGCCCAGGTCTGAACCCAGACTGCCAAGGGTCCATATCATCCAGATCCTCCAGATCCCTCTGTAACTGTGTCCAGGGTCTGACCCAAGAATTCCTTGTCTTTCCCAGTAAGCTGGAAGATGGATAGTTTTGCCTCTAGCCCTTTCATCTTCTCATCCAGGAGGGCAATCAGCCTGACCTTGCAGCCCCTGTAGTTTTTGTCATCTGGGGGGAGGAAAACAAACACAGCATATCCCTGCAGGTCACAAAAGCAGTTGTCTCCAGGTTCCTCACATTAATAGGAGAAGAGGCAAAAAAAAGTGTCTCCCCCTTGACCTCCTTGCCAACTCCTGTTGTCTTGCTCAGCGGGCTTCCTTGTTGGAAGTCAGCTTCCTTATATGTCCCCTGAAGCTGCCTCAACTAGGTCAGCAGGAAGCAGAGTTCCAATCTCACACAGTGGGCAATCAGCTGCAATCAGGAAAAAGTCAGCAGGGGCAATCAACCAGCTGGCTCTCCCCGCTTTTGACTCTCTCTTCTCCCTCTTCCCTTTCCTCTGTGGAATTCCTCTACCAAATTCCTGTTTGCTTTCTCTCTATTCGCTTACTCGGTGATGTTTCTGGACCCCTGGATGAAGAGCAGGTGCCTCATGCCTCAGGGGCTGAGGAAGAGGAGGACTGTGTAAAGGAAGGATTCCTGAAGAGGTGGGTGGTGGTGATTTTTGACAGAGGGATCAAAGCAGAAGTCTGTTCAGTGCCTAGTTTGTCAAGAGAAGTGTGATGCCTTCCTGGGGCACTGATTCAGGATGTGACAGAAAGGCTCCCAATACTTTTTATGGGACCAAGATCCCTTTCTACTGCCCCATGTGGGAGGGACATAGCCTTGAAAACACTGCAAGGGACAATGAAGGGCAGGGGAATGAAGGAGCTGCAGGCACAGGAGGTACGCTATCCCCTTCTTTTGTCATAGGATGTGGTCTAGAAAATTGGCCACTGGAAAGCCTTGACAAAGCAAAGCATTTGGTAAGTACAGGTAGTTCTCGACTTATGACCACAATTGGGAGTGGAAACTTCTGTCAGTAAGCAATGCGGTTGTTAAACAAATCCAGCTTCCCCCATTGATTTTACTTGTTGGAAGCCCTCTGGGAAGGTCACAAATGGCAATCACATGACCCTGGGATGCTGCAACCGTCGTAAATACATGCCAGTTGCCAAGTGCCTGAATTTTGAGCACATGACCGCAGGGACCCTGCAACAGTTGTAAGTTTGGGACTGGCCGTAAGTCCCTTTTTTCGGCACCATCATAACTTCAAATGGTCGTAAGTCGAGGACTGCCTGTAGATGGACAGAGAGCTGGCTGAACAATTGTACCCAGTGAATTTGTCTTAATGGCTGTGTGCCAAGCTGGGGGGCAGGAGTGTTGGGTGATGTTAGGTCCTGGGCGGTCTAACATATTTTTAAGTGACTTAGATAAGGGATTAGAAAACACAGTTATCAAATCTGCAGGTGACATAAAGATAGGAGGAATAATAATACCCTTAGAAGACAGTATTAAGAAACACGTGATCAATTTGATAAATAAATAATTTTTTAAAAAACCTAGTAAAGCCCCTACCCAGCACCAAGTGTGTGCTGCTGGCAGGCTTTCAGAGGGTCAATCCTTTGCAGCTGATCCCAGGTCATATGATGCAAATGCGACTGAGACCCAGCTTTGCTCGCAAATGTCTTGCCACCAGCCACGTAGTGCCACCATCTGCTCTCATGGCCTGTTGCTGGTTTCTTGGGATCCATAAAAACCACTTCTGGGTCCTCCCCAGTGGGAAAATTACACCTGCCTTCCCCGGGAATGGCTTCTGTCAAAGCGAAGGCAACACTGCAGTGGATGTAGCGAGACTTTCGGCTTTCTCATTGGTAAGAAAGGGAAGCGCACCCAGAGCGACTGAACTCTACCATGCTGGGAGGAAAGCAAGAAGCCAGGAACACGAGTGTAACTATAGGGGGGAACTTCCTGTGGGCAAGATCTGTCCAAAGTGGAACAGCTGACCCGTGCAGGTTGTGGGTTTTCCCCCACCAGAGATTTTAAGAAGAGGCTGGACAGTGATCTCTCACAGAGAGTTTAATTGGTTTTTCTGCATATTGCAGGGGGTTGGACTAGACTAGTGTTTGTCAATCTTGGCGACTGTAATATGTGTGGATGTCAACTCCCAGAATTCCCCAGCCAGCATGGGTGGACATCAACACCCAGAATTCCCCAGCCAGCATGGGAGTTGACATCCACACATCTTAGAGTTGCCAAGGTTGAGAAATGTTGGATTAGACCATCCTTGGAGATGCCTTGCAACTCTGCTACGCTGTGATTCCCTTATGACAGAATTCTGGACCAGGAGACGTTCTAGTGGATGCGTGCAGCAGCCTCCGTGGCTCTTAGCACAACACTTCTGATCTAACTGTTGGTGAAATGACTTCTGGATCGTGCCTCGTGAGACAATGAACCTGAGTTGATGTTTTGCTAGTGAAGCATCAGCTCATATTCATGGCCTCGCACGGCATGATCTGGAAGTCATTTTGCCAATAAATTCAGCCGTGACAAGCAATGATCTCTTTGGCCCAGACAGTCCCATCAGGCTGGTGGGGTGAAGGGCAGCAGCAGTCACAGCTGGGGCTGTGCAGATTAACGTGCTTCTCCCCGATTTAATGTTCATATTAGCGCCATCCATGGCGGAGGTTCTGTCCTGAACTCTCTAGAGGCTGGTACGAGTCCCAGAGATACCACTTGGAGGCAAACAGCATCTCTCCACCTTCTGCTTGGTCTCTGAGAGGAACGGAAGGTTGGACTAGGCACGCTTTGGCTATTGCATTTTCCTAGCAGCAACTGTTTGAGACAGAAGATCAAAGGGTTCCCCCCTCTCTTTTGACCACTATTCATTTCTCAATCTCCCCCCCCCCCCACTTCCTTTATCAGAGGGAAACTCTCAATTTCCCTGGTCACAGAAAGCGATTTGGGGTAAGCCCAACCTCCCAAATGGTTTTCAGGTGGGCTGGCCTCCTTTCCACCTTGCAAGCCTTCTGTGGAAGTGTATTCCAAGGGGTGGGTGGGTTTTAAAGTAAGGAAACAACAAAGAAAAGGAATGTACAGGTAGAGCAGTGTTGTTAAACTTAAATCTTAAAGTGGCCAAGTTTGGACAACACTGAGGTAGAGGAACAAATGTTGCTTGGCTGGGCTGCTGAATTAAGAGCTAAGCTAAAGTTTTAATTGACTGATTATGTTCCATCAACTCAGTGTCGAATCTTAGCAACCACATGGATTTTCTCCATGACAATCTGTCCCTATCCTGGTCCTCCAAGTCTTCTAACGGTGTGCCCATTATTGTTATACTGCAACCAAGTCTACCAACTTGCTGTTGGTTGTCCTCTTCTTCTCCTTCCTTCCACCTTTCCCAGCATTATAGACTACTCAAGGGAGCTGGGCCTTTGCATTGATTGATTGTGTGCCATCAAGTCACTGTTGACTCTTAGCAACCACATAGATCAGTGTTGTCCAAAGTTGGCCACTTTAAGATGTGTGGACTTCAACTCCCAGAATTCTCCAGCCAGCCATGCTGGCTGGGGAATTCTGGAAGTTGAAGTCCACTCATCTTAAAGTGGCCAACTTTGGACAACACTGACATAGATAGACCTTTTCCAACCCCCAACCTGCCCCTTCAGGTCTCACAATGGTACGTCTATCTGCTGTAATTCAGTCCACCCACCTTGCTGCTGGTTGTCCTCTCCTTCTCTTTCCTACCACCTTTCCCAGCATTAGAGCTTCTCCAGAAAGCTGGGTCTTCGCATGATGTCCCCAAAAGTATTCATAGAAGTGATATATTTGAAAGACGCACTTTCAAAGGACTTGCAAGGACTACCCAATTATATCTGCAGCTATGTAAAAATCAAACACTTTGGGGATAACCTGCCTGGACCATCAGTAACATCTGGATAGAATTAGAGGATTGGCGAGGACCATGCTCAGGGCACTTTGAGCTGATCCTCACTATATTTGGCCCAGACTAATCAATGGATGCCAGCAAAGTGTGGATCTGAACTGGTTCCAACCTGACCAGTGAGAGGACATTCTGTCCTCCATTCTCAGTTGCTCCTCTTGTTATCTCAGCAAAGGAAGACGGGCTACATGAACCCAGGAAATGAAAATTCAGGAACCAGGTTTACAGAGAATTTGTGCCTTCGTAGGTGGCCTTTTGAACAGACAGTTCCTGAAAAAAGGCTTAGGAAGCAAATGGGGAAACATTGGCTGTATTCACACAATATACTTAAACCGTTTTCTCAGATTGCCCAATACTGCGCTAAATGGCCTGGGTTCACACAACATACTAAGCCACCACAGAGCTAACCAAGCTTTGCATGTATACCTGCTAAGTCTTTCACAAACCTGGTTAAGTGTGCTGCACGAACACAGGCAATCTGTCCCTCTTTGCATGGTCACCTTTCTTTCCAAAAAAGAGAACGAAGTCAGGGGGGTCCTCTCCCCACACCCCCAGGATCCTTCTGCAAAGCTGGAGCTAGTGAAGGACTCCCCTGCCACGGCGACTCCTTTGTGCGGAACGGCCTGGATTCTACTCCTGCCCTGCCTGAACATGCAGGTCAACGGGCAGTGCCAGTTCCTTGACTCTGAATATCAACTTACGTCTCGGGTATTAAGGTTGCAAATTGCAGGTAGGCATGCAGAACAGAAGCCCAGCAGGACTTGGCTGGCTCAGGTGTGGCTGTGCAGTCAGGCAAGATTAGGTTTCTCTAGCTGATGGTTATCCAGCTGCTCTGCAACTGAACGGGCCATTGGTGCGTTATCATTGCTGGCACAATGCACACAAGCAGCAATTTATTCTAATTTCTGAACTAAATGCCATCAAAATGAGAAGAAAGCTAACAGGCAGTTTGCCCACTGGCTGGGTTTCACACAATATGATAGACTAGCCTAAAATGAGGTTGGATATTTTGAGGTCAGGGTATGGTAAGAATCCAGCTATTTGCTGGGTTCAGACCACCTCAACTTGGTTGTTGCATTAACTCATGCACTGGATTCACACAAGACACTGAATTAGGAAATTACCAAATAGGCTGAACTGCACAGCACATTAAGTTACAACAAGAACAACCAAGACTTACCTAGGTTAACACTAACCAAGCTTAACACATTGTGCAAATACAGCCTCTGGGTCCTTATCTGACGTGTGTGAGTTATGGAACAAAACATTGTCTTTGCAAGTTGATTGAGCCACCCCTTTGCACTAAGCCATAAGTACTGTAGCCATTTATTTTCCTGGGTTAACACAGCTACTGAATTTTGTTCATTTGGATTTAGGGCTGAACTTCATGTTATTTATGAACAAGGGTTTTAAAAAAAGGAGACTGTGGACCAAAAGATAGCTTAGGCCAGAGAATAAAATCCAATCGCATCAGCCACAGGCTGCCCTCTCCAGCGTTCTCTTCTCGGGGTCAAAGCCAGACCTCAACAAAAGCTGCCCCTTTGGGACAGCAATGAGCTCATCTGTCTGATGGGATAGCTCTGCAAGAGCAAACAGCAGTGGGTCTCACCCAGGAGGTGGTGGCAAGCTGGGGCAAACTGGACGTGACAAATGGCCCTCAATTCTGGGGGCAGAAATGGCCCCTGGAAATGGAACAAGCTTTGTGCTCTGTGTGTGTGTGCAAAGAACCAATGCTCCCTTAACTGGAGAAAGCCTCTCTGAAATTAGAGTGATTTACTCCTAGATGGAATTCAACCCTAGGATTATGTTGTCATGCCGAGGGAATTTGTCCCCTAAAGAAGTGGTGATGGATATGGCCAAAATAGCTTGAAAAGGGGATCAGACGGCTGGGTTCACACACCACCGTTAACCTTCCTGCAGAATTACCCCATTTCTGGTATGCAAAGTTTACTGAAGCAGAAATTACCAAATGGTGTGGGTTCACATAACACACTAAAGCACACTTACAAATACAGAACTAGTAACCAAGCTTAGCATATTATGTGAATGTAGCTGCTGCACCTTAACTGGCTGGGTTAACTAGGCTCTTTGAACATGGACCATTCATGCAGGAACAGACCGTGGTAGATAACTGGAGATCTGTTCTGAATACCAATTATTGGAGGTACTACGTGTTGCTTTGAGGCCCTTGTTGTGGATTTTGGGAAGCCTCACACTGGCTACCGTTGAAAACAGGTCATTTTGGTATTGTTCAAGGGGGCTTGTAGGGAACTGGACCATAATTATAGGTTAACTCAACAGACTGGAATAAGCTTATTGTGAAAGTTCAGCCAAAATATTTTTTCTCATTTGATACTCTCTTATGAAAGCAAAGTCAACCCGTTGAGAAGGGAGACAAGAGAGAAAACTGCTAAGAAACTGGAACTCCAAAATATAGCTGAGTTGGGGAACTGATGACCCTCCAGAAGTTGTGGTTCAGCAACAACTTCCATGGTGAGGGCTACAAAGAAACGGCTGGAGGCCACAGCTGGAGGACAGCGATCGAAAGCATGCATTGCAGCACACTGAAATAGGGCTGAGTTTTCAATTGCACAGTTGCATCTGCTGTCTTGACTTTTTCGATCCCCTCCCTATGGATGCCCCTGATCGGGAGCACGAGGAGGACTTGCAGATACATTTGGGCCAAAAGAATGAAACAACTGCTCCCTGGACCTAGAGATGGTGCAAAAACTTTACCAGAGATGGTAAACCCTACATAAACCACAGAGGGCATGAGTAAAACATTGAACTTTCTTCCCAAATCTGAACTTCAGTGTTTTGTCCCAAATTTCCTTTCTGCATTTTGCTGGGGAATTCTGGGAGTTGAAGTCCACACATCTTCAAGTGGCCAAGGTTGAACTTGCCCTGGGCGATGCAGCCGTGTATTTTCAGCACACCATTCCCCTTCTCTACTTCTTCCCTGGCATTTTTCTTCCTCCAAGCCAGTCCGCCATCCCGGTGCTCAGATTCACTGACTCAACTCAACAATCCGCCAAGAGACCTATTTGCCAATCTGGGGTAAGTGTCAGCCCCACGAGGTAGACCAGACTGAGAAATGAGCTCCACGGGACGGCTAAAGCTGCTTTTATTGAGATGGGCTCTAATGACAGAATCTTGCAGGTTGGATTGTGGGGTCCCCCCTGCTTTTCTTGTGTGAATTAGAGAGGTGTCTGTCTGAGCTGCCTTCTGCATATTTTCCGCTTGTTTTGGACTTAATATAATTGTCATTTTAGTAATGGATCTCACCCATCTCTGTCAAGATCAGCTTCCTTATTTAGTAAAATTTCCGACTTGGTCTGCAGTGGGAAATGAGCACAGATGGCCCTTCGCAATACAAAATCCATGCAGAATTTCAGGGAAGATCCAAGACGAGCCAGATTCTCCATCCACACGCACCCCACTCATCCCCCTGCAGCCTAAGCAATGCTGCGTAAAGCACAGAGCATGTAAGAGCATGGCAAAGAAATGAAGGGCTCAAGAAAGAAAACAGGCAGAAAACAATACTGTAACCAAGGAACCACAAAGGGGGAAACCACACCCCACCTAAACTGGCAGGGCAAGCTAAGTAGATATAAACAGGCAGCAAACGCCCTCACACTGATGATGTTCCCTAGACAGGTAATGAAACGTCTGCAAGCCAACAGCCAACTCAGAGAGCACCAAGGACTCCACAGTGACAAAAAAGAGGGGGGGAAAAGGAAATAGGCATTTATTTTAAAGATTTATATGGCCACCCAACAGGACTCCAGATGGCATACAGTAAAAACAGATAAAACAATAAACAGCAGAACAGCAAAATGACAAAACCCCACAAAAAACGCAACCACCAAACATGCCATCGGGGCACACCAACTTGTGGGATGAGCTTCTCTACCCCCCTCACCTCAACGGCCAAGGGAACAGCCAAGTCCAACTAGGGTTACGCGCAGCCCGTACCAAAGGAGCACCGGATGTATCAGTTGACCACAATAGAATGGGGCGCTTAAGAAGCGCATGTGGCACGATCAGTAACAAATGGGCGGGGGATGAATGTGGATTTACGGGCCTCTGTTCCAACCCTGATGCTGAGACTTCGCGGCCTCACACACAAGTACTTAAGGGGCGGAGCTGGCATCGAGATTCATCTTTCCTCCCCTTTTAAAAGCAGAAATCAGCATACAAGGGGGTGGTTGGAGGTGGTGGATGGTTTGCCAGGGTAGAAAGAGACGAAGAGGGATAGCGAAGAGGGCTGTAAGTGAGGCTTAGCTGTATGTCTTTGTCTTACCCGATGCCTTCAATTTCTTTGGCTTGCTATTTGTTGCTCCCTCTCTGCCCTTCGCGAAATGTGGCTAAGCGGAAAGAGAACAATGGGGTGGGTATGCACGGTTCACATATTTTCATTCTGGATCTTGCCGCTTTCCCCAACCTCACGCTCCCCAGAGCCGTTGGAGTAATTCCCATGTTGGCAGGGGTGGACGTGAGTTTAGGTGCGTCACATCTGGAGAGCATCTTGTTGGGGAAAAGGCTATGGAGGACGGGAGCGGGAGAATCGGTGGCTCTCCAACTCCGAGCGAGCCCGACCAACGGCTGGGCTGGCACAGGCGGCTGAGCGCTGCAGTTCAGCAACGTCAGAAAAGCCACAGACTCTCCATACCTGTGTCCTCAGATAGCAGCTGCCGCATTCTGGAGAATTTCAATCAGGTGGGGAGGTGCATTTCATCACACTTTCATAATACTCTTGAAATCTGACTTTTAAAGCAGAGGCGTCATCTCGGATTTTGGTAAGAAGAGAGCGCCAAAGGATTTAAATGGAAATCAGTAACATGCACCGCGATGTCTGCGCTTGGGCGAAATCCTGATTAAACTACTCTCTCTATTGATATCCCCAAAGAACCTTATAAAATCTCCAAACCACGATTATGGCTATCCATGATTAGGTGTTTGTAGATCCCAGCCTTCCATAATTTTCTCAGACTACCGTACAAAATGTGAAAGCAAAATTGTAATGCGGTCTTGCAATGCTTCCTCAGAAGGAAGGCCTGTTTAAGTTCACCAGGGCTTATTCCTAAGCACATGCTTGAGACCTAAAATCAATCAAAATATACAAATCAAAAACAGATGTCTCCCCAACTACAGGTAGCCTGAAAGCAGGTGAAAAAGAGCAAGGAAAGGGGACAGCCTGCCTTTGGCATAGGTACTTAATGAAATTGCCTCTCCATCATATGCACTTTGCTACTAACTTAATATTATCATTAATATTAATTAATATTATTATTAATTGGAAGCCCTGGGTGGTAGTATCATATATGCTAATATCTTAGGATAGACAGACAGCTCCAGTGAGATTTCTAGGGCTTTTGACTCTCATAGCAGCAGGAAGAGGGGGCGGTGGGAGTCTAAGCCGCCCTTAATTCTCTTCTCCTTGTTTGATATAACGTGGCTAACTAGAAGTTAAGTTTCATACAGTACCAAACACCTCATTTATTTATTTATTTAAAAGATTTACACAGCTGCTCAGTTCACAATTCAGTGACTCTCGATGGTGAACAAGGATTAAAACCAAAACTAAAACACAGTATAAATAACAACCAGAAACCCTCCCCACCCCACAAGGAGCTTGCACAACACAATAGCCCCACCTTTGATCCTGTTAGCTAATTGTGTTAATGAGAACTTGGGTCACCAAATACCCAAGTACGCTTTAGCCAAACGGGTTGTATGACCTGGGCACTAAAACCTCATCTCTCCAAAATAAGAATTATGAAAACTAGTAGTGGTAACAAACAACTGTGGCTCTCAACTAAAAAAAAAAATCAGGTACAGGTAGTCCTCACTTAACAATCACAATAAGGACTGGAAAATTTGTTGTTAAGTGGGGTGGCTGTTAAGTGAGTCCTGCCTGATTTTACGACCTTTTTTGTGGCAGTCATTAAGTGAATCACCCCAGCCATTATGCGAAACACATGGTCATTAAGTGAATCATATGGTTCCCCATTGATTTTGCTTGCCGGAAGCCAGCTGGGAAGGTTGCAAATGGTGATCATGTGACCCTTGGATGCTGTAACTCTTATAAGTATGGGGGTGCTGCAATGGTTGTAAGTGTGAGGACCGGTTGTAAGTCCATTTGTTCAGCACAGTTGTAACTTCGAATGGTCACTAAATGAATGGTTGTTCAGTGAGGACAACCTGTAGCACCTTTTCTCACACTTTTTATTCAAAGGTGTAGGTTGTGTGAGCTGCAGCTGACTTCATCAGATGCCCAGAGTGGCTAGACTGAACCTAGGATTTAAACTGGGGTGAAATGGGCAGGGGGGTGGACCAGAAGACCTCCCTTCCCACCCTATGATTTTATGACCCAGTTCTATACTCCAAGCCTTTCCCAGCAGCGTGACTTGGGCAGCAAGGAGGGTCCCCATCAAGCCAAAAAGAGTTTATAATCTCCTAAATGACATTTGGCTCTTTGGCAGGCATGAGTCTCCGAGAAGCCACAATTTCTCACTTTTATTGTTTCTACGCATTTAGCAGATGCCTCTCATGAACCAAGTGCTCCAGTTTAATTACATTAACGTAATTTAGGACTCCGTGCAGCAGAGTTGCCAGTTCATCAAAAGTTCTGCTGGCTTCTTCCCACAGGAACAGTCATCCTCCTCCAGCCCGACACCCCTCCCTGCTCCCATTTGGGGCTGCCAAATATTCGGAGGCCACTTCTGCAGCAAATCATCCATCACGGGGAGTTCTGGCCAGAGAAAGCTGTCAAGGCAAGGCACAGAAGAATGGGAAAAATCTTGTCTGGATGCATGTGTGATGCTAAAGAACTGTATTCCACAATATCTCCTCTTTTTCTCTCTGAGAACTGAACAAAAAATAGACTGGGGAAGAGAAATGAAGATTTCTTAACTCCTCCCAGAAATAGAAATAAGAGTTACCAAGAGTCCAGTATAGCGCTGCCGTGGATGAAGGGCCAACTTTGGATGTCGGAAATCCAGATTTCATTCCCTGATCAGCCTTTAGGTAGGTAAGCGCGATACGCCTTGCACAATACTTTCTGTGCCGAAAACTGCTAATGAAATAATAAAAAACAGAATTGTGAAAAGGGAGAAGGTACTGTCTCCACTAATACTCCAGTGCAGTGTTTCTCAAACTTGGCAGCTTTCAGATGGGTGGACTCCAACTCCCCAGCCAGCCATGGGGAAGGCTGAGAAACACTGCTCCAGTGCAACCAAATTGTAAAATGGTATTGCTCCAAGAAAGCCTGTGCAACCGTGTCGTGGGAAGAAAAATGCAGACGGAAGGACCGAACCCAGGAGGGCCAGAAGGGTCTGGGGTTAGAGATCGGGCACCAGCAAAATCCATCCACTAAATCCGAAAGTGGCGGATGTTTAGCCCTGGACTTTCGGTGGCGCCATCAGTCGCCGTCCATCCGTTAGCACTGCAGCCTGAAACCCAACCCAACCACCAGGATTTGCTCCTCCAGCAGGGTCTCCCTTTCCTCTCGCCCCCCTTCTTCTGTCCTTGCACTCTCCAGGTTTAGAGCAGCTAACCTGGTGCCCTCCTGGTTGATTCAAGGGATTAGGGGCCCTGAAGTCAGTGTTGAGTCTTATCAACCACACAGATTTTCTCCATGACAATCTGTCCCTAACCTGGGCCTACCAGTCCCATTACTCCCACCCACCAGTGAGTGGGCTCGCTACCCGGGGGCGACACAGGCTGTAGCCCAACTCCTCAAGGAGGATTTAGGCTCACGGGCAGGGTGGTAAAAATCTGCATTATGGTCGCTGTTAAAGGAGATTGATTAAGCTGCTTAAAACCACGGAAATTATTTTGAAGTAGGCTATGGAGCGCCAATCATGGCTCCCTGCTCCAGTGACTGATTCTCCCTAGTTGCTATATGCTAGGATGTGGCAAGGTAACACCTTTCGCTGTTCGCTTCAGGCCTTGGAAGGCCAAGGCCTCATTCAAGAGGAGATTTCAAGGAAAAGAACTGCTCCTGGAAAGGCTGAGCAATGATTACAAGCTTTTGACCTGGTTAGGATTAGGAGGGGAGACCACCAGGAAACCTGAAAGGCTGTAGGCCAAGCTGGGAAGTAAAAAGAAAAACCATCTGAGAAGGTGGCAGCTGCGAACTTGCTTCCACACGGCTACCAAGAAAGCTACATGGGCACGGCGTTGAACTTGATGGAGTCCACCTTTTCACCCATCTTGACTCAACTGCTTCCTCTTCTCTGCCAGTCCTTGCCCTTCCATGCTGGAGGGGGAACATCCAAAACTCAGGAGAAACCTGGATATTCCTCAATTTCCAATTTGTAAAGCCTCTTGCATTCTCAGGCCAACTCCCAGAATTCCCCAGCCAGCATGTGTGGACATCAACTCTCAGCATTCCCCAGCCAGCATACTGGCTGGGGAATTCTGGGAGTTGATTTCCACACAACTGAATGTTGCCCAGATTGGAAAACACAGTTATAGACTGTGTTCACATGTCTGTCCAGTTAATGGAACTGTGTTTTATTTAAGTTATCCAATTCTCTGGGTTTGCACAACAACCCAGCCAAGCAACTAATTGCACAGGCTGGATTTGTCTGTCCTTGGCTGAAACACGGTTGGCTAGCTCGTGTCTCTGCAAGTTGTGTGAACTCAGCCAACAGGGTTGATTTGCAGTTCAGGAGCTGCATTGCCAAACGTCTACTGTAAACCATGGTGTTGAAGAAACGGGAATGTGCATGGTGACCTCATGATACCAATCCCAGCTTTTTGCACCCGTAAAAGATATCAGTCCTGTCTCCTGACATACGGTGCACGTTTCGTCCCTTGGCCCACACCAGTGTTGGTGAATTAAGCCATTTGGGTGTGCACACAACGCTGGCCCAACAGGCTGGGTTGGCACCCCCTGTTTCTGCATAAGCCAATCAAAGGGCTAAAAGGAAGCTTTGGGTGCTGTGCGAATGCCACCAGCAGGTCAGGCTAAGCGTGTGGGGTGAAGAATCAGAAGCTGAGCCAAGTGGCCGGGTTCAGACGACTCCCAGCAAGGAGTTTCAAACTTGAAAGGCAGGCAGTCCTCTTCCCTGCTTCTGTCTCTTGCGGCTTTCAACGCGTTACTCAGTTCCCCATCCTTCCCAGCCACCTGGCCCCGTAAGAGGGCGACGATGGGACCTGTAGTCCATCCTCTTAGGACTGCGAGGAAAGGGCCGCTCGACGTCAGGAAGGAGAGCAGGGTCAATCAGAGCTCATCCTGATCGTGGGCCGCCGAGGAGGAGGGGAGATGGAGCTCAAGGCTTCGAAGGGCGCGCGGGAGAGGCCTGCCTGTCCCCCCGTCGCCACCCGCGGAGAAGCAGCGGGTGGGCGGCCCGCCTCCTTCCGAGACCGGTGAGGGAGGCCGGCGCAAGCTCGGAGTAGGCCGCGAGGCCCGTCCGGTCGCCATGGCAACCGCCGGCCCAGGCGCCTGCGCCGACTAGGCCGCGCCGCGTCGCTCCGCTTCGCTTCGCTTCCAGGCGTCGCTCTGCCTGCAGGCCCCGCCGCGATGGCCGAGCGGGATCCGGCCTTCGTGCTCGGCTACTTGGCCGAGGTGGAGGCGCTGGCCGAAGAGGTGATGGCCGCCAGGCAGCAGGTAGGCCCGGGAGGGCCGTTGGGGCGAGCTGGCGCCCCGAGGCATGATGGGGGTGGTAGTCCCCCGCCTGCCCCCGCGCCGGCTCGGAGAAGCCTAGTTGAGGGATTTCTGTCTCCCCGCCCCTCAAAAATAATCTTCGGAACCAGACTGCAGGATCGTCCCCAGATTGCAACCGTTTGAGGTGGGGGAGCAATTGGGGATCGCGAGAAGGAAGCGTAGGAGTGTCCGCTTGGAAGGGGACCCTGGAGATCCCCTAGTCCAGTCCAGCCCCCCGCCCCCGCCGCTCAGGGCAGGCTCCAGAGGGTCATAGAATTGTCCCGTTAGAAGGGACCCTCTAGCCCAGGGTTCCTCAAGCTCAGCCGCTTTAAGATGGTTGGACTTCAACTCCCAGAATTCCCCAGCCAGCATGGCTGGCTGGGGAATTCTGGGAGTTGAAGTCCACCCATCTTAAAGCGGCTGAGCTTGAGGAACCCTGCTCTAGCCCACCCCTCTGCAGTGGGCAGGAAGCCCAGGCACGCCGTCCAGGGGAAGTGCCTGTAAAGCCTCTCCTTTAAAACTTCTGCAGATGCAGCCCCCCACCCCATAACAGGGAGCTTCCTTGAGGGAATTTGAGCTGGGGGGCTTTGGCCTGGGGCGGGGGGGCTCTGCAGCTTGCATTGCAGACAGCAAAAGAGGTTGGGACAGGGCACCCTTATTGTTGCCAGGTGGCAGCTGGGTGCTGGGGGGGGGGCTTGTGTGAATTAAGCCAAGCTCTCACCCCCACCCCCAGCCCATGTAGGCCGTTAGTTTTGCTGGAAAAGCTTCAGGTTACTGGACTCGGGTGCAAAGTGCCAGGCAACCAGTTGGCAGCCAAGAAAGATCAACCCCCCAGTCACGCTTCAGCTGCATTTTCGCAGCCCCAACCTCCAGCCAGCTCCATTTCTCCGACGGCTTTCGCAGAAGTTTGCTTTTTCCTGAATTATACCACATCTGACAACTAATACAAGTTTTAGCAAGAGCTGTAATGTTGACGACTTGGTTGTTTCCAGCATGAATTAACCCTCTTTCGAGGCTGGCCCAGAACGTGGTAAGCCAAGCGGGTTGGATTTGCACTCCAAGTCAAGCCACAGGCACAAGCATATTACAGCAGATAGCCAAGCTCAGCGTGCTCTGCAAATGCATCTGTTAGATCTTTCAGTGACCTGGTTGTGGGTGATGTATGAACAACCCCCCTGCACCTGGGCGTTTTATTTTAGCCAGTATTATCCTTATTGACAGATAATGATGATAACAGCCAATTCGAAGACAGAGGGCCAAAGCCAGTGGGGCCTGATAAGAAGAGCTTTGTCAGCCTTTTGAGGTAGGCCAGGCCAGAGAGCAGACAAGGATTCCAGGAATGCTACTTTAGAGCGGAACATACAATAACAGAATCCTGAAAGCCTGCCAGTTTCCCTCTGCCCCTTCTTATACCAAAGAGAATCAAGGTGGGGCGTTCTTGAGATCCTCTCTCATGCCTTTCCCTCTCCCAGCACCAAGTTGCTTAACATCAAGGTATCTCCACATTACATCGTCTGCTGGGTCAGACCAAAATGTCCACCTTGCCCGCTGCTCTGTCCTCTAGGCCGAGGTGGCGCGGTGTGTTTACAATTCGGGTCCCCAGCATGAGAAGAAGGGAGGGTGGGTGGTGGTGGTTCTTCTCTTGGAACCCACCAAGTCGCCCTCCCGTTTAAGTAAATGAGAAGCTGGCAGTGCAGTGAAATAAATCCCAGCGGCTGACATCATGCTATTTCCAAAAATGCCTCTAAGCTCCAAATGGGCTTCATAAATTTCCTTAGAAAATAAAAACAGTGGAAATATGCCTACCAGCCCAGAAAAATGGGCAAATGAAGGAGGCCAAATAAGCAAGTGACTCTGGAAGGTGTGACAGGTAGCATTCTAGTAAGTGGATCCTTTGTCATTGTTTACATCCCCTGGGGGAAACATTTTATTTGCAATATTTTGTGAATGCCCCCCACCACAAGAGTTTGCAAGATCACCTGCAAATACATTTTCAAAATTCCAAACATGCCCATCAGTCCCAGATGCTTAGTGACAGCCAGCTTATTGCCTGTTCAGTCTGGAGAGGTCAATTGGAAGCGTTGCACCGTCCCTTTTTTGGGTTGTCATCGTAAAGAATCACCACCGTGATTTCTTGTCTTTCCTGCTTTGATGCAGGTAAAGGGCCAGGCAGCTTCTGCTGTCGGAAGGAAAAGATAACAGAACTCCCCCTTTTTTTTCTTTTTAGAAAATCAGAAGGAATCTGGTAGCACCTTTTCCAACTAACAAATTGCATTCAAAGGCAAAAGCTTAAATACTACATCATTTTAGCCCACTGTTTCTCAACCTTGGCAACTTTAAGACGTGTGGACTTCAACTCCCAGAATTGAGAGAGGCTGGGGAATTCTAGGAGTTGAAGTCCACACGTCTTAAAGTTGCTAAGGTTGAGAAAGACTTAGCCACTCTGTGCATGTGATGAATGAGCTGCAGCTTATCCTTTTTAATAAATTTGTTAATCAGTTGCCTTCTGATTTTTTTTGGCTATTGTAGACTAACACAGCTGTCCTACAGCTGTTTTTTTCAATAACCCTACTTCCATACAGTGCCTAGTTTACTTTCATATCTTATTAAGGAATGTCTTAATCTCCCTCTTATTATTATCCTTCCATCAGTAGAACACTCCCAGTTCTTTTCGTGTTTTCTTGATTGTCATGCATGCCCAATCTTTTTTTTTTTTCCTTAATTCCTCCCCATTTTAGCATGGCAGTGGCATATCATAAGGTCTCCCAGGGTTAACCTCAGAATTTGGAACTGGCTTTGCCTCCTGGATGTACCACATTTGAGAGAAGGAGATGCTGCCTGAATTGTTCATGAGCAGCAAATGTTGTTTTTGCAAAGTATTTCTTAGCAGTATATAAATAAATAAAGATGATTTGGCCAACCTGCAGGGGGGAAGAGGGGAGATTAGAGATGCTTTGTGGATGAGCTTTTTAGAACAGTCTGAAATTTTACAATTTCTCTTGTAGATTGTAGATCTGGATCAGAAACGGAACCAGAACCGGGAGGCCCTGAGGGCCCTGAGCAAGGAAGTTGACTGTCCTGGTGAGTCTCTTTCTGGAACTGTGCGAAGATGACTTTTGCCAAGCCAGACCTTTGGCCCATCTGATCCTGTAATGGCTTAGCCTGTCACCTGTGAACTATTGAAATTGTCGTGTGAGGGATATAATAACCTGGAACTTCCTGAATGGGGACCCATCTACCCCTTTACAGTCCTATTTTGTATTGGATCTAGAGAACCCCCTTGCTTGTCATAGGAATAGCAGTTGATAGTTGGTGGTGGTTCCAGAAAAGTTCATTGTTCTGGATTTGTACCTGGTCCCATAACAAACATATCTGTTGACACAGCCTTTTGTTCTATTGTGTAATTTGAGTTGTAGGGAAAAACACAAAGCAGAAAAGATAGTTAATTTTTCCTGGGGAACCGGTTACCTTTTTAGCCTAGAAACAGTCCTATCACATGCAGGAGGCTGAGAGCTAAGCTCTTTTTTCAAACATCTAGGATGGGGAGACTGTTTCCAGTTGAGACATTTGCCTATTTTGATGTGAAGTTTGCAGACTGCATTTCCCATTGTTGCTCTTTCTGCATCTCGGTACAGCGTGTGGCTCCTACTATCCTCCTCTTATTTATTCTTTTTTTAAAAAAATTGTATCCACTCCCCATCACTTGTGGCTCTAGATGGCTTACAATATTTGTGGTGGGAGCAACCGCTGTAAATTCCAGCTGCAGACCTGTCCTGAAAGGTAATCCAGATTTAAATCTAGACCAGCCACCCTTGGCTAAGCCAGCAGGGTTTGAGGGGGATGAAAGAAATCAGTCTTGAGGAGAGGAAAAAAGAGTTTTGTAACTTGGAATAACTTCTTCCGCTCTCCTTGGGTAGATGATCCAAGCGAACTAATCAACTGCTGTTGCGCTGTGAAAGAAGACATTCTTGGCCTGAAGTGAGAAACAAGCTCAGTGTTACAAAAAACAGCTAATTGTTGCAGATGTTAACCAGCTAAACTGAATGCAGCATGATTGTTGCCAGAAAAGAAAAATACATCAATTGTTAGAGCTATTCATCTTCCCTTTTAAAAAACAAACAAACTCCCAAGTGTAACGGGAAGACTCAAGATGTATCTTTTTTAGAATAAACACTGCAAATTAAAGGGCATGGCCTCAGATACTCTAGCTTCATAGTTGTGGGCTGAATTTGCTGTGTCTAAACAAAGGAAGTGGAATGAAAATACAAAGCTCTGAGCCAGGTATCCGTCCTGGTGTCACAGTCTACGTGCTTGGAATTGCAGAATAGCTTGTTCTCTGCTTTGGCACCTGTTAATAGCTGCGGTACTGGAATTCCAACAGGTTCAGTCTTTCCAAGATGCTTAAGGAGTCCAGGGCCTCCGTCGATCCATCTCTTAACGTTCATTTGATGAAGGTGTGAATTTATCATTTTTCCCTCACTGCTTTGGCCAGAAGCAAGGTAAAACTGTTGATGCCGTCTCTGCAGCTTGGTTACTTGCTTCTCATGGAAGCCAGCTAAGCTTCTGGATATGTTACAAGGCCTTAATTTTTTTGTCTAGGTTTAGGAGATGATGGGTTTTTTATGTTCTGCAAGGTTTTGTTTAAATTGGTTATATGTCTGTTTGAGCTATTGTTATCTTTCTGGAGGCTTTAGGATGGCGTGAACTGGAAAAATGACTGGAACACGAAGAACTTTGATGCTGAGTCCGAGAAAATTTGAAATATTTGTTCAGCTCTGTCGCTGGCTTATCTCCTAATAAATAGTTTTTTACAGACCTGTCTAAATAAATAACATACAAGGCCAGAAAATCAGAAATTCTCTCCTGTTTTTGGCATCAGTGCTAAGGCAAAAGCCTTTTTGCAGAATTCTGAGGGGTAGCAAGCAGTCGGGGGGGGGCAACTTGTTCTCAGTGTTGGCTTGGCTCACAAGTTTCTGAAATGCTGCTTGTAACCATAGAACATTTTTAAAAGCTGTGAAAAACAAAGAGGGTTACTACATGTCAGAAAATGAGGAGTGAATGGGACCTTTTGTGACAATTTGTAGTAATTACTCTTCAAAATCATGCTGGACATTCCCTCCCTTTGTGCCCATATATTCCTCTCTTTTTTTTCTGAAACCACATTAAAGTCAGTGACTAATGTCTGCTCTCATGGCAGCAAGATCTCCTCTTTCCTCCGGGGAAAAGTTTTGCACAGCAAACTGTCTGAGACGTAATGTAACTTTTGCATTAATGGGGGAAAAGTGGAATAAATAGGCTTGGCCTGTGCTGATGCATTGATTCTTCCAGGTTTGGGGCCAGCCCTTGGCAAAGGGGTCTTGGCCCTGTGGGAGACTGAACATGTTCTACTGTGCCTTATCCCAAAGCCATTTTGGTTCCTTCCTCTCTGTCTATCAAGGTAAACTAGTTCCCGTGGTCCAAGAGGGCCGATGGTCCAGCAGGCATAGCGTCAGTACAGTGAAACCGACACTTAACAGACCAAGACATGTCTGGCTATGGATGGTACAGTAAATTCCAAATGCAACTAAAAAGCAAGTTCTTCACCATGTGCCAAAAGGCAGATAGAGACTATACCTGCCTGTATGTCCTGTATGACGGTGCCATGATAATGAACCACAGGATTGAGGAGCCAGTGGCCTTCCAGATGTTGTTGAGATGGCTGGGTGTTATAGTTCAGCAACATCTGGAGGGTTTCAGGTTCCTGATCCCGGATGCTGAGATTTTAAAGCAGGACCTGTTATTTAAAAATCTTGTTGATGTTTTAAATTAAATAAGGCTTCTTTCCTTGCTTCCAGAGAAAGTCACGGTTTGCTTTGGGAATATGTTTATACAGCTTCCAAAAACAAAGACCCAGGACATGCTGCAGAGAGGTGAGGTCCCAATAATGCTTCTGTGATCTGCTTGCAGAATTAAAGATATCAAGGGCTGAGTTGGACAGGATTTGGTGGACGTTGGAATGGCACCAGACCAATTCACATTTTGGTCCTATCTGTGTCTTGCACAGAAAAATGTTGAAGATCTCAGGGACCGGAGCATTCTGTACCACTCCTTGGTCATCAAGGCACCAAAGCAGGAGAGAAGAACACTCTTCCACTATTGCCTCTCAGCAGCTGGGATTTATGGTTGCTGATAGGTAATAATCTATGACAGTGTTTCTCAACCTTGGCAATGTTAAGAGGCATGGACTTCAACTCCCAGAATTCCCCCAGCCACCAGCTGGTGGCTGGGGGAATTCTGGGAGTTGAAGTCCATGCCTCTTAAAGTCACCAAGGTTGAGAAACACTGATCTATGAATTGGTTGAATCCTATTTTTAAAATCCTCCAGATTAGTGGCCATCAGTTGTGAAGGCATAGTTGAATTCTGTATTCCAAGCATAGTTACACAAGGGGCACAGCTACATTTGCAGTTTTAATTTCAGTCCCTTTCTTAATCATTCCTAACCTGTGACTCACTTTGTTTTTTCCCTGTGGCTGCACACCAAGAGGATATTTCCATGAGCTCTTTGCTACAACCTCAAGAGCCTTTTGGTCAGTCACTGCCAACTCAGACCTCATTATTGTAAATTATGTGTGATAACTGCTCTGTTCATACCGAACATACTAGTTGCCTGTCGCTTTTGGTTACGCTATCACAAATGCATTTATTTGCCTCTAATGATCTAATAACCTACTCTGGGGAACTCCTTGTTCTCTGAATCTGTATCCGCAGGATGAGAGAAAGTTTATTTTCCCCCAAAGAAGAGGCCCCTGCCACGAGATCCTTTTGGTCTTGTTTGGAGCAATGCTGTTCTTCCCAGAGGTTCTTGTTCTGTTGGAGGGCAGAGGACTGTTACCACTGTGGTGGTATGGCCCATTCCATTTTTAACAGTTTCCCCCACCAAACCCTGTCTTTCTCAGCTACTGCAAATCAGCCGCTCTTATTTGGCAGCTATGGGGTGAGACGGCAAACATTGGCCAAGGCTTGGGGACAGCTAGATTCCTGTGGGCTTCCCAGAGTTGCTACATTTCCATGAAATTCCTGCTTTGATTAGGAAAGTAGTCAACCATCCTAGTCTTCTATATGGAATGCAAACAGAGACTGTCAGGGTGCCTGTACAACACATGGCTGCCTTTGGAGTTGAAGGGGACCAAAGGCTAAATTAAAGTACAGATAGTCCTTGCTTAATGATTGCTCATTTAACGATGGTTCAAAGTTACGATGGCCTCGGAAAAAGTGCTTTATGATCTGTACTCGCACTTACAACCATTGCAAATCATTGCACCACCCCCTGCAGTCACGTGATCTCAGTTTGCGACCTTTTTTACTACAGTCATTAAGCGAATCACGTGATCATTAGGCAGATTCCGGCAAAAAAGTCAGTTGGGGAAGCTGGATTTGCTTAACAACCATGTGATTCGCTTAATGACTGTCATAAAAATGGTCATAAAATTGGGTCCAGTCGCATGGTGACTCACTTAACGACTGCCCCTTAACAACCAACTTTCCAGTCCTTATTGTGGTCATTAAGCGAGGACTACCTGTAATGGGAGAGAAACAAAGCCTTTGTTCCTTGTGGATTGTCCTCTTTCTTCTAGCCTCCCTGCATATTTCTGTGGGAGGATCAGCGTTTTCAGGAACCAGATTGGGTCTTACCCCTCACTCCTTCTTGTGAGAATTGCATAATGCCTTGCCATACTGTTAGAAAGCGGTGCCAGTCCCTGCACATGTTTCTCAGGGCCATCTGTAGTTCTGCGTGAGAGGACCTAGTTTAAAAAAGGAACAAACCCAAACCACCTGTGTTCCCAGGCATCTCAGCCTTTCAGAGCTTTTGGCTGTAATGTACAGCCAGGTACCTATCAAAATGACTGTACAGGACCCAGAGGAAAAAATCGGGCCAGCTCTCAACTACCAGTCTTGTAATGAAAAGAAAAGAAATCCTTGTGTTGAATGTCCAAAAAGCATGGGGGTGCAAATCCAAAAGCTAGGGTTGATTATTTTTAAAAAATTGGGTTGTTTTCACAGAATCCAGTCAGAGAAAACTCAGTATGAACGAGCTCTGCAAGGGGTTTCTCTCTTTGTGTGTGCGTGTGTATTGGGGGGGGGACTTTGTGTGTGCGTGTGTATTGGGGGGGTATAAGGAAAAAGCACTTTTATAATGATGGTTGTATTTCTAAGAGAAAGCAAGAGATGCTATGAATTCATTCTTGTAGGCATCCGTGTGAGTTTTAAATCTTACAGATGGCCAAATCTTACTCCTCTCCTTTTTTTCCAGATCAAGAGCTCTTGGATGAAGAAATCACGAAATTGCAGAAGGAACTCAAAGTGAAAGTCAACAACCTCTTGGAGGCCCAAGGTAGGTGCCAGACTGGCTATATAACTTGATTACAGGTGGAACCTGCGTGTTCTGGGTTTTCTTTTACTTTTAAACTTGCTAATTGTATGAATAGTACCTTATCTTGCTTGGTGCTGCTTGATTCCAACTTGAACTTTTAATGGCACAATTAAGATCTCCTTCCCTCCAATCTTAAGGCAGTAAGATACTCCCTAAGAGCCATGTGGGGAAGAGCCACAGGGGAAGGCGCTGGACTAGGAGCAGGGAAACCCAGGTTCTGGTTCCCCCCTCAGTCACAGAAGTTCCCTGGGTGGTTCTGGGCCAGTTCCTCCCTCTCAGCCCCAGAGATGATGTGGGCCAGTATGGAAGGGGCTGGACTAGGTGGAGGGAGACCTGGGTTCTAGTCCTTGTTCAACCATCGAAACTCGTGGGGGACTTTGGGCCAGTCCCTCCCTCTCAGCCCAAAAGACAGTGTGTTGCTGTGGTGAAAGTGCTAAATTAGGAGCAAGAAGAGCCAGGTCCAAGTCCCCCCACCTCCAGCCATAGCGTCAGCCTTCCCAGGTAGATCAGACAGGAAACACAACCAGATGAGCTAATTCTACTTTATTGTAAGGCGACATTAACAGAATCTTGCAAGTCTGAAAGTACAGATCTCCCACCCTCTCTTTTTACAGCATGATAAGTTAGGGGGGTTCCTTTCTGAGTTTCTTTCCCTGCCCATTATGCAGCTGTGGGTTCCCCCCCCTGTTATCTGATTGTTCCCTAGGCAGCATCTCTTCCCCCTGCCCCCAAGGTCATTCCCACATACCATTACACACAGAGACACCTAGCAGAGTTGGGGCCTCCCTCTCAGTCCCAGATCCAATATGTTTAGGGAGTGACATATTGGATTAGGAGTGGGGAGACCCAGGTTCTTTATGATGATTTAATGTCTCCTCATTCTTCCTGAAGGTAAGCCGGAACTGAAAGGCTACAATTTGAAACCCTTGAGTGCTGAAGAAATGTGGTTCATGAGAAAGGTGGTAGACAACTGAAGCAATCTCCTGTTGTGGATTCATGTGGCTGCTCCCAGCATGGGAAATATGGGCAGGACAGTTGCTTTCCATGCTTCTTGCATAGAAAACTGGGTGTTTGTTGAGCTGCTGAGCATCTCATTGGCATCTTTCATGGGAGGTGCTCTCTTAAAGCCAGTGAGATTACCGCAAACTTGGCAAGAGAAGACAACACTGAAGCTTTATGCAGCACGGACAAACGACAAAATCTGAGGAGCCAGACAGATCCTTTAGGTCAGAATTTCGTCCTTTTAAGATGTGATATTGAATACAAATTAGTGGAAATGACATTCACATTTTTCTAGTTTCTGTGCAGATGGCCTGTGTGATAATAAATTGAACAAGACTCCAAAATCCGTTGGGTGAATGGTGGAAAATGATCTCTTCTTCACTTTGGTTGTGTTTGTCTACCCTCAGTAACCGTCTGCATTAAAACTCTGAGAACAAAGCCAGAAAAGGTGCCCCTTGGCTAGCAGATAAAAGACATGTCATTAGTATCCAGTTGCCATAGAGGGCAGAGAGCAAGTGGATGATCCCCACCCTCAGCCTGCAGGAGCCTCTGCCCATCAGGATGTTGTGGGTGCACCTTCTGTTATCTGGTTTGGACTTTATTTATGTCCTGTGTTTTATGAAGAGCAGTGCATGGCTGGTAGGCAAAAATGCCACATGGTAGAGTTAGAAAACTAGCCTTGTCCCTTTCCTCCAGGCAGTTACCTGCTGGTTGTCCTTCACATTTAAAATTGAGCGTACTACAATTGCAAGCAGAAGCTTAGCCCCCTCCTCCCGGTCAAACTGCATGTTTCAATGAATCCCCAGGTGAACAGAAGCAGGCACAACCTCTGTACAATGCAAAAGTAAACATGACATCTTTCCACAAAGATACAGGCTGCACACATATTATTAATCTGCAGTTGTCTGTGTATTCAAAATAAGAAATCAGTTAATATGGCAAGTGCAGTGGAGGCTCTTTCAGAATGTAGCACCTCCTTTAGCAGAAATAACAACTTCAGAACGTTTCCTATAGCTCACAGGAATCTTTTCTATTCTGACTTTTAGGATTTTTTCCTTACTCTTCCTTGCAGAACTGTTTTAGCTCAGAAATATTCCTAGGTCTCCTTGCACAGATGGCATGCTGAGATCTCCTTATAGATTCTCAATCATAGTTAAGTCTGGGGACTATGAACACCATTGCAAAACCTTTATCTTCTTTCTTGCCAGTAATTCATGATTGATTTGGAGGTATTTTCAAATTGTTGTCTTGATGAAATGTTCAACCTCTTTTCAGCTTCAGTTTCTTCATGGGCTGGGGAATATTTGCTTCTACAATATGGGGGCACTGAATTTAGTTGAATTCATTCTTTGTTCCACCTGCACAAAGTTTCTTGCACCAGCGGTTGCTTCACAGTCTCACGCCACAACAGAGCCATTGCTGAGCTTAACAGTTAGGAAGTTCTTTTCTTCAAATGCTTCATCCGCTTTTCTCCAAATGTATCGTGTGTGGTTGTGTCAGAACAGATTTTGTTTCGTCAGTCCAAAGTACTTTATTCCAAAACATTTGGAGCTTATGATAAGATTATAAAGAGATTAGGATGGCTCCAACCCTGCTGGCCTTTCATAAGGCCCTAAAGACTTGGTTCTGTGCCCAGGCCTGGAGCCCCGAGTGTGTGAAAGGTCTTGTCTCCTGGCTGTGCTAACGACAATCGACTGTGATATATTGCTCGGCTGCTGTGTATTTTAATTTTTCTATTTTGTGATGGGAATTGGTTTTAATTTATTTTAAGATTGTTCACTGCCCAGATTCACTTGTTGAGATGGGCAGCCATACAAATTGAATAAATAAATACTGATTTTCTTTTCCATATCTCCAACAATGGCTTTGGTGATGAGATTGGAGAAAATATTTCTTTCTGACAACTCTCTCATACAGGTAGTCCTCACTTAACAATGGCAATTAGGACTAGAATTTCAGTCACTAAGCAATACAGTCATAAAGCACGATGTCATGTGACCGCATTGCTTAGCGGCGGCAATCTTGGCATTCCCTGTTTCCATCGTTAAGTGAGGATCATGGGTTGTTAAGCGAGTCCCAGGTGGCAGGTAAGTGGCTGCTGCCAGGTGGAGGAGGGTATGTGGAGAGGTGCGACACAAGCATGCCAGGGCCCAGGGTGGCTGCTGTTGGGTGGGGGAGAGCGTGAGCAACTTACCAGAGCCACTTGCAACCTCCTGGTGGCTTCCCCATTGACTTTGCTTGTGGGAAGCCTGCAGGGAAGTTTGCAAATAAATGGTGATCACATGACTGCAGGATGCTGCAACTGTTGTGTGAGCCAGTTGCCAAATGCCCAGATCATGATCACGTGACCATGGGGGTGCTGGGACAGTTGGAACTTTGAGGACTGGTCGTAACCACCACTCGTTTGGCACTGTCATAACTTTGAGTGGTCATTAAATGAGGACTACCTGTATTGTGTTGTTGTATAAATAGTGTTGTGGCCAATGGACAACTACACCAATCTCAGTTCTGTTTTGTGGGTCTGACCAGTTTTCAGGTGGTTCTAGAAGAAATTTTTCTTGACTTCCAGATCTTGCTTTGACTGCAGCACAACTTCCATTTCTTAACAGCGTTCTCTTAAAGATGAAATTGCTAGCTGGAAGCATTTAGAGATATTTTAATAGCCTTCCTGATTTATAAGAGTGAATTATCTTCATTTTCAAATACTCAGACAGCTGCTTAGAGGAATCCATGGAAGTTGTAAATAGACAGAACAGCTGTCACAACCCAAGAAATTAAAACGGTCGAGAGTATTTGTTCACCTGTGGAATTTTCATCTGGTTAATTGCAAATCAAACAAGTCTATCACCTTTTTGGGCCTCATCAGCAACTTTACAGTAAAAAATAAAAGGCGCTGAATATGCTGAAAGATTGTCCAAATTTCTGCACCTGCCATAATCACCAATATCTTATTTTGCATCTGTAAAGAACTGTGCATGAACAGAGTATTGTCTGCATTCAAATTTGCAAAAAAGTTGTCACGTTTAACCATGCAGATGTTGGGTCAGCTTTTGTCCACTTAGGGATTCACTGGAACTTATAATATGACCGGGGGGGGGGGAGAGGGTGTTCAAATTTTGCATGCTATACATCACTGGATGCTGATAAACTGATTTTAGTTGAGATTATCAATCTTCTGAGGCAATCTAGTTTGGGGAACTCCACTTACAGTAACTGTGTCGTACAATAAAATCTTTATTTTTCTTACTTGGGAATTGAAATCCTCACATCCCAACTCACCAAATGCAGGGGATGGAGATATCCGGTCCCCCTTTTCTTCCGAGCGTCTTCTGTGCCTTGTGTCACCAGTGGGTGGTGGGCTTCCCCCCCCCCCCCAGCTTTCTGTGCAAGCTCTGGACTATACAGTCTGGCCCATTTCAGGTGGGAAGGTAGGGCAGCTGTGGATTTCAGAAGAGTTCGCTTGAAATCATTTGATTCCTAGGGTGCATGATTTTCGACTTCTTTGAAACCTGGAACGGTCAGAAAATCTGCTCTTTGATGTGCATACTCAACAAATGCCTGTGCAGCAGTGTTCCTCAACCTTGGCAGCTTTAAGATGGGTGGACTTCAACTCCCAGGATTCCCCAGCCAGCAAGGCTGGCTGGGGAATCCTGGGAGTTGAAGTCCACCCATCTTAAAGCTGCCAAGGTTGAGGAACACTGCTGTACACTGTCTGGGTCAGGAGCTGATCTCTCAGCAGGCCTTGGGCTGAAGAACAGATCAGCCCCTTGTGGCAAAGCAGAAGCAATCAATTTGCGTGGGCATTAGGAAATGGCTCCTGCTGGTATGATCAGCTGGGGTTGAAGAGGGACCCGGTGCCACCCCATGGGTAACATTAGAAGCACAAGTGACCATAGAAGACTAGCCGCCGCCCCCCCACATGACAGCCTGTGCTGTTACTTACTTGTGCGATGTCTATAGCTGCCCATCTCACACAAGTGTCCCTAGGTGGTTTGCAAAGATTAAAATGCAGAACCCCCCCCCCCCACATGCAATGCCCCCAGCACCCCCCGAAAAAACCCGCTCTCTCTTTTGGCAGGAATCTGAAGTGGGATCTCCGTTTGGATGGCTTGCAAAGAACACCGGGGGGGGGGGGGATTCCCTTTAAATGTGCAAAGGATTTGGGCTTATTTATTCAACCTTTAAATTGGTATCTGAGCACAGCCATCCACTGGAGCTTCCTAATGCTCTAAGATATTCACCCAGTTGTGAATTCCATTAATTGTGAATTCCACAACTCCAGCTCATCGTAAAATGGAGGTCATGCTCTACAAGTTGGAAAGTTTCTGTTTCCCCGCTGTAATCACACACGTGCGGAAAAAGAACGAAGCACGTTTCTTTAGGGCCAGGGTGCTGTTCCTCCCCATTCCTTGATATTATTTGCCACTAAGAACAAAAGAAGCAGGGTTTTGGGGGGGGGGATTCTTTGTAGTGCAAAGGCATTCATTTTTATTCGTGCTCATTACAGTGCATTTGAACTGGGGGCAGGATGGGCAGAAGAGGTTTTAGCTACGATACCTCTCTGCCCAGCTTCATGCGCATGATGGCAACTCTTTTCCTTCTGCCACTCGGCAGAGCAAATGTTATACAATGTTTTCCACGTTTTTGTGGTTGGTCTGCCTTGGTAAGGTATCAGTTCCTTGAGCAATCTCTGACTGCAACAGAGGCGACTTGCTGTATGTCCATCTTCAAAGCCACTCTCTGCTCCTGCTTGGCCCCACCGGTCAAAACTCCTCCCTTTCCTTCAAGGTTTTTCCTGAAGATGTGCCCTCTCCAAAGCAAAGGGACGTCCCGCTGACGTTGGTCAGGGCAGGAAAGCTGGTAAGGGTCCCTGCTTTAGCTCTATAACGCAGGAAGCTGCCCCCCCAACTTCAGATCATTTTTTTTAACTCCGCCCCATCCTGGCTGAGCATTAAACTTTTTGCTGTGTCTGTAACGACTTGAAAAGCTGCTTCAGCTGTTTCTTTCTGTCATTGTTGTAACCTGCAGTGGAGGAGATAAGATGGTGCTAGGTAAAAAAATCAGGTGTCTGGTAGCACCTTTTCTTACTAATGCGTTTTATTCAAAGGCAGAAGCTTTCGTGAGCTGCAGATGCACAGAGTAAGGGGTTCCGAACCGATGGTTCTCTGCTTCAATCCGATTGAAAGGACCCCCAGAAGAAAGGGTAGAAACCTCACTTGTCCCTTTGTCCCGAGTCTCATGGAAATGGACAGAGGAACAAGCCGCGTCTCATCCATGGGGCGTCAAGCCAAGGAGGAATGACAACCTCTTGTCCTCACTCCCTGCCTTTTGGGTGCAGCCATTTTCCAGGTGGTGGAAGATGGAAAACCAAACCAAACCAAAGTGCTTTTCGAAGTGCCCGTGTTCAGCATTTTTCAGCGATTGGCTTCCAGGCAGGAGACCGAGGCTCAGCCTCCCCAGAAGGTTCCTTGGTGGACAGGCCCACCGCTACCCGTGGCCAGCCTCCGAAGCATTAGCAGTCAACCCCATCAACCCCTCCCAACAGCCATCCGGTAGAATACCTAGGTGTGTATTTGCCACAAAACCGTTCATTGGCGTATCCAGATTTCCATCTTCTCTGCTGACGGGGCCATCGTTCCATATTAGATCAAAGCCCCCAACGCGCTTTTCCTTCCCCGTCAAACTGCAAGAACAAAGGGTGAGTATCAAGTGCCCATGGCTTCACAGAAGGGCCTCTTTGCTCACCAGGAGTAGAGGCTACTTTGCTCCAGGGGCTGCAACTGGCGCAGCTGATGAAAAGGGGAGTAACACAAGAGTTTTTCTGAGTTTCTGCGGCCAAAGAAACGGGAAGGTGTTCTACAATGAAGAGTGCTCTGCTTTCTACATGCCTTTTGCTGTTAGATACTTCTGGTTGACCTCCAAACTGTGACTTTGGATTCCATGTAAGGATAAACCCCAATGATGGGTTGGGAGAAACGTGGGCTTAGTTTCTTCATCTCCGGCAGCTGAACCGACAAGCCAAACAGGGTGCAAAGAATGTGGAGCACAGGAAGGTGCAGCCGACATGCTTGTAGGTTGTAATTATTTTATCCTATTTGATGCCTTCTTAAACATCAGCTACCTTCATACAACGTGCTTATCCTATTTAATCCATTTTCTGGATTTGCACATTCCAATTCCACATTGCAAATGAATGGCCTGAACGTCCTGGCTCATCTGCGTAATAATCCAGCATATGATAGACAAACATTGTCTTCGTTTAATATTAAATGCTGCAGGTCCTTTAGTTGGAGTAGATTAAGAGCACAAATAGATTTAACACCAGGGCTAGGAATTAAAAGAGAGGTCCTCGCACAACAGAAGCCTGGGAATCTGTTCCTGAGAGAGAACAATGTTGTTGAGGGACAGGCTCTGTTTCGCTTACACCCACAATTGGAAGTTCTTCCCTTGTGGGAAAAGACGTGCTAAATGGTCAAAGGATCTCATTCTTGACCTCTGGTCAAATTTACTCTTCACCAATATGATGCCTGCTAGATGGGTTGGGCACAACTACCATCATCCCCAGATAGCAGAACTACGGGTTGGTAGTTTGATCTATCTGGAGGAAACCAGGTTGAGGATGGTGGGCCTAAATGATTATGTATGGGCAGATCTTGGTTTATGCAAGAAACAACAAGAAAACCAGTAAGTGAGGATAATAAGGAGCTTGTGGCTACACCTCTTGAAAGGTTTTCTGGCGTCTGTTGCATCCCAAGGTGATTAGTGGAAAAGGTGGGTTGAAACGCCCCTCACTCTCTGTGTGCTCTACTCACCGGCCTTCCATGTCCACAATGTTCAATGTGTCCTCCAGGAGGCGTGTCTTGAGGTCATGGTCTTCCTGGCTGCTAGCAGTGAGAGAAGGAGAGGCATTGACCTCTAGAAGCCACCTGTCCGGAGCAGCACAAAGAATGTCAGAAGAGAATTCACAGCATGCTGGGGTGGGGAGGAAGCTTGGAGGTCTTCTAGTCCAACCCCTTCCCAAGGCAGGAATTCTTAGACCATCCCAGGCAAATGGCTGGCCAACCTTAGCTTGAAAACTTCCTGTGATGGAGCCCCCACAACTTCTCCAGGAGGCAGGCCATTCTCCTGCTTCAAGGCTCTATGGTTGGGAAATTTCTCCTGCTTTCAAATTTGGATCTCTCTCTCTGTAAAGCTTCCACCCGCAGGCTTGTCTTGTCTTACCCACAGGCACCATGGAGAATAAATCCACCCCCTTTTCCCTGTGACAACTCTTCTAGTATTAGAAGATCATTATCTGTCTCCCCTCAGCCCTCTCTTCTTTAGGCTAAACCGACCCCATTCTTGTAACCACTCTTCGTAGGATTTAGCCTCCAAGCCCCTCACCATTGTTGTTGCTCTTCTCGGCACACTTCCCAGTGGTTCAGCATCCTTCTATTTGGGCTTCCCCATTTTCCGCCCTCCCTGTACTGAACCACAACTGCCATCCCGCATCACATGCTCAGCAGGTTGGAGAAGGTTGTGCTTGGCTTAATGAGGCTGCAGCTAAGCAGGAGGGTGATTTAGACTTAGCCTTTATCTTTGCAAGAAGGCAACTGAAGACATTTCTCCAGCGTGCTCAAGGCTTTGTCATCTTACCAAGCCCTCAACCCTCGAGGCCAGAGCCCTACTCACAATAGGTCATTCCATGGCTAAGTCAGCTTGCCAAGGGGGCTGGTTTAAGATCACGAGGGAAGCCAAACCAAGGTTAATGCAACCAAGTTCAGCAACTTGTGCAAATGCTATGTGATGTTATGCTAATGTGCTATGCTAATCACACTGAGTGACTAACTCGGTGTTTCTCAACCTTGGCAACTTTAAGATGCGTGGACTTCAACTCCCAAAGCTGGCTGAGGAATTCTGGGAGTTAAAGTCCACGCATCTTAAAGTTGCCAGGAGCCCTGTTTTTTAAAGGCACCCAAAGGACAGTGCAGTATATAAGCAACTGGCTTCTCTTTTCTTTGTAAGAGACAGACTTCTGCTCAGTGACCCTCTGGGATATCACCAATAATTTCAAATCACAGCCAAAGTTGGATTTGGGATTCAGATTTTGAACAGCCAAACTATGCCCTGTGGAAGTGAGCAGAGTGGACAAGTGCGCAAAGGGGCTGCTTGGCGTCTGGTTTATCAGCATCTTTTAAACCAAACTGTCTCCAGGGTGGGAGCAACGCTGCCGAGTTACCAAGGGTGCTAACCAAACCAACAGCCACAGCGCCCAGGTAGTGGGAGAGGGAAGAGGAAAGGTTTGAGCAAGGGCAAAAAACGCTCAGACAAACAGGTCAGGTTTCCATTTCACTGCGCCCGATGGCCTTGTCAAGGATAAATGGCAGCTGTCTTTGAGGATGCACAGGACAGTACAATTCAACCTTGACGATAGTTTCTCCCTGGTTTTCCATCTCCTTTCGCTTCAGACAAGAGAGATGTCATTTAGCTTTTCTTAACTCCTATGAATTTGCTCCTCAAACCCAAAACAGGGTTCCGATCAGTTTAATTTTCAAGGCGTATCCCAAAAGGACCCCCAAGGACTAAGGCTTCTGTTAAACACTCTTCTTCCCTCCTCCTTTCCACAGCTTAAGGCTGCAAACCTGTACCCGTTTCCATTCCGTGAGACTGATTACACAGTCAGTAAGTAACAAAGGCAGAACTCCAAACCAGCCTTCTCCAAGCTGACAAGCTGATGCCCTCCAGACATCCCACCTCATTCCCGCTTCTTTGGAACCAAAGCTTTAGGCCTCCCATGCTGTAGCCACCTTTGGTCTGTACAGCATCCAGAATTTGAAGTCAAGACTGGCTGAAAATTACAAGCCACAGACTTTGGCCAAAAAAGTGAAAGGTGGACATCCCACACCCTTGCTCCTCCAACTTCCGCCTGTGCCAGTAATTCTTCAGTGAAAGTTACGCCTTTCTCTTCAGCCCCCTTCGAAACTTTCTCTGGCTTTTCTCAAGGGTTGGCAGCTGCTGACCTGGCCTGGCCCGGCCCACTCTCTCACCCCAAGACCACTCCCAGCCCTCCTTACGGCTTGAGGTCCTGATCGATCAGAATATCGTAACCGTAGAGCTCAAAGCAGTGCTTGTCGCTGATGATCACTTTCTGGACACTCTGCAGGCTCTTGATGAAAATGTTGTCCATCTCGGAAAAGAGCATCTCCACAGCTTCGGCCCCGTGCTTGGCCGTCAGGAAGAGGCGGAATTGCTGGATCATCCACTTGCAGCCCTGCCGACAAAGAAAGCCGGAGGTGGGACTTTGCGTCAGGCCCACGAGCGCCTGGTGGAGGACCACGTGTGGCGTCCACCTCCAGATGCAGAACCTGAAGGACTCCAGATCTTCAAGTCACTTCCCTTTCTTTGGAGCCATTCCCACTTTTCCTGGGTCGGCCAATGACACATCCACAGATTTGGGGATTTATTTCGCTCTTCGCTGGTCAGATGGCTATTTCACATTTTCATCGGGAGCTCAAGGTTTTGTACAGAGCAGCTCTTCCTCCAGTTTTCCCTCCCTGACAACCCTGTTGCTGAGTGAGAGTGACGGCCCAGAGTCGCCCTGTGAGTTTTCAGGGCGGAGGGTGGGCTTGAACCCACGTTTCCCAGGTCCTGGTCTGACACCAAGCCAGGGGTACCCTTGTGGACTGCTGGTATCAAAAAAACTCAAGATGACAGCCGTGGCCACACCATCGATGCTGGCTTCGTGCAGCCATGAAGTTACCATTGTGGCATTTTTGACACCTGCCCTTCCCCACACCATCATTATTGTAAAATAAGAAATAGCTGCCTTGGGGCTTTGTCCTTATTTCTTATTTTAAGCTTAATTTTAAAAATGGGATTCTTGTAAACTGCCCAGAGAACTATTGCCTTACAGGGCAGGGATCAAGAGATAGGTATAGAACGAATTTTTAAAAAATGCTTACTTTCTCAGGATCGTAGTCAGGGGCCGTCTTCTGCACAGCTACGTTGGTCAGGTGAATATCTGGCGTCAAGTGGGAGTAAGGATTGCGCAAACGGGAAGAAAAGCCGCCCAGAGTCACCCACTGGGGGAGATGGGTGGCATACAAATTTAATAAATAAATAAGGAAAGCGTGCTTTGGCTCCTAAAAGGGTTTTCTCCTCCTCCAACTACCAATTCACTGATCCTCCAACCCACGTCCTTGGGGTCCTGGCCGCAAAAACGTCTACCACCCAAAAGAAAGAGAGAAAATCGATCCCCACCCTGCTTTACTGGAAGGAGATCCATGCAGAAATATGCATCTTGCTGTCAGCATAGGAGAGCTTTCAGCTTGTAGTTTTGGAGTCCTGAGACGGATTTCCTTCTTTCCTCCCCTCCTTACTTGGGGAGCTGAAAAGCTGGTCCAGATATTTATTTCCACTTTTTCTTAAGGGTATATCTAAGTGCTTGTCAACCTTGGCAAGATTAAGATGGGTGGACTTCAACTCCCAGAATTCCCTAGCCAGCATGGGAAACATGGTCTAACATGGTCTAAGTTGTTTTTAAGCTTAAGTGTACCTCTGACAGTGTGAAAATAACCCTCAAATAGGGAGAATAGTAACTTTGCAAATACATTTACCTAACACACATGCTAATTGGGAAATCTCTTTGTGGCAGCTCTTTGAGGGGTGAACCTCTGCATGATGGAGAGTGACAGTAACTACATTTGGGAGCCACTAAACTAGACTCACCCTAATTCTGCCACAAGGAGTTGTAGATCTCTTTTAAACCCTAAGGCAGTGTTTCTCAACCTTGTCCACTTTAAGAGGTGTGGACTGGCTGGGGAGTTCTGGGATGCTGGCATGCTGGCCAGGGAATTCTGGGAGTTGAAGTCCACACCTCTTAAAGTGGCCAAGGTGGAGAAACACTGCCTTAGAGCAACGCCAATCACAAGAAGGTTTGAACGCCCCTTGCCCAAAGACCCAGAATCTCTGATCTGCGCTACCTCCATCTTATGTGCATTATGATTTAATCGATCCACTGTCATTTCCTCATTAAGAAGAACAAAACATGCATGCTGGCTGGGAATTCTGGAAGCTGAAGCCCACACGTCTTAAAGTTGACAAGGGGGAAGGGGGCTGAGGGGAAGAACAAATAGGGTGGGGAACTGACCGTCCATCTCAACAGGATGCCAGCAAAACCACCCAAATTGTGAAATGCTTCGGATGGCAGCTCGAGCCCCAATGCCAGTCTCCTCTGGAGCCCAAGGGTGAGGGGGGGCAAGACTCACGGGGCGGTGGGGCAGGAGAGAGAGCTCCCTGCCAGCCCCACTTCATGACACCAAGCCTGCCTTCCCCAGCAACTAAACAGATCTTTAAGAGCGACTGGGCAATTTTCTGCTTCCTCCAGGGCAAAAGGCCATAACTTAGAAGGTTCCCAGATTCAGCCTCATCTCTTCCCAGGCTCCCGTAGGTGTGCGTGCACATGTGCGTGTATTCCTAATGCATGCATGCACGCAACTTATTTGGCCACTCAGTTCACCAGATGACTCTGGGTGGCTATTGGAAGCCTGGCCACGGGTGTCTGCAAGCGGTAGTCAAAAAAGTCAAGATGGTGGCTGCAACAGTGCAGTGGCAATTCTGCTGGCTTTTTATGAGCCATGCACCAATTGTCTGGCAAGCTGTCCCCAGCCTCTGTGACCATTCCCAGCTGAGGTGGACACCTGGGCAGGGTCCAACCACACCAGCTTAGCGTTCCTCTGCATGCTAGTTACTCCAAACCACGCTGGTTCCCGGGCCGAGCAAGGACATCAGCTCTCCTGGGCTTTCCAGCTGCACGGGGGGCTTCCTGCAGTATCACCCGTCTAATGCCCCTGCCTCCCCTCCCCCTCCCCACACCCAGCAGCCACTCCAATGTCTCTTTGGAAGCAGGCGCCAGGATACAGTGGTCGTCGAGGGTGTTCAGAGTGAAGCGCGTGTTCGAGAAGCGAGCAAAGCCGTCTCGGTACAGCCAAGCTTTGAGGGGGATGTACTGCGGGAAAGAGAAGCTGGTGACAGGAGCCAGGAACATCCCAGAGCTTAAGCAGAGGCGCCCCAGATCGCTCCAAAGTCCCAGAGCCACGGGGATGCGGCTGGAGAGCCCCCAAGCAGGACAGGTAATAATAGAAGCCCCCGCCCCAGCCCAGCCCTATTCCCCAAGCAGAAGGGCTCGAGGAGGAGCGAGGGACAAGTGGCATTGCACGCGTCATGAGAGCATCGTGCAAATGGCACCAAGGGCACACGCGCATCGTTTGCATGATGATGTCATGGCACACAGATCAGAGCCAAAAGGCTCACTCTTCTGGCCATCCCCACCACTAGCCTGATCCATCCTTGGATGATCCTCTTTTCAAGCCATCCGAGTCGGTGGCCTTCAAAACCGCCCCAAGTTCCATCCTTTAATGTTGCGCTGTGGGATGAGCTGCTTATTATGGTCTGTCTCCCTCTCCCACCCTTCTACTTCCCTGGATGGTCTTGGGTTGGAAAATGAGGGAGGAGAGCACTATCGGCTTCCTCCACGCTGGGCATCAAGTTACCTCCCTGCTTCCTTGCCAGGCCAGATCCCATCCCCAGAAATGCAAAACTGAGATGGTTGGGGCCCCGAGGGGCACCCCTCCCCTGCTGATTTTGAATCTCTTCTGCCATCTCGCCCCCCCCCCCCGCAAATTTGGTGAGCTGTTTTTGAAGCTTAACGTTTTATGAAAACCACTCTCAATAATGTGGTCTCGCTGATGAAGTGGCAACCTCACTGACTGTCCTAAAGGCCAGATCCCTTTTAAAGACAAAACCCAGGTCCGCTATGGACTCTACTTTGACGTAACTCCATTATGGGAAATCTTGTAATCCAGTTCTCCCCTTCTGACTTGATTTGACCACTTAAAGTTACTGCTCCATAAGAGGGCCCATTCGTATCCTCCGACTTCTGGTAGGCCCAGGACTCCTTCTTGGATTTGGTCAAAAGCCTTTTGGCTGACGGGGCAGGGAAAGGGTGGTTTACTCACCGACATCACTAAAACATACACCCGTAAGTCGAATTTCCGACCTGCCAATCAAAGAGAAATAACTCTATAGAACACTGTTCCGTGATATGGGTTCTTCAAGCCAGGGGTCTCCAGTCATGGGCTGTGATCTCCTGGGAGGTCACAAGTGACTTCAAGGGGGCTCAGGATTTTTTTTAAGTTGATCAGGCTGCTGCAGGGAGGCCCATAGCAGGCTGCTTGGGCACACAAAGCCTGGAGCGGGTTTTGAGAGTTGGTTAAACTCATAGATCTAGCCGTCTGTCAAAACTACCCCCATCACAGCAGTGTTATTATTTCATTATTATTTAGTTGCGTTCACAATGGCTGGCTGGGAAATTCTGGGAGTTGAAGTCCACTCATCTTAAAGTGGCCACGTTTGGACAACACTGTTATAGAGTATATTGACAGACTCTTGAAAGCTCATCTCAGACTTTCACTGCCTCTTTTGAAGGACAACAAGGTCAAAAAGGGCTGCTCTGAGTCACTTTCTCACTCTTTTTAGTTTCCCAGGGCTGAGCAATTGTTTCATTCCCCGCCACCACCTCCTTCTCAAGACCTACGTTCCTCTACAATAGCTGAGGATGTCCTTTTTGAGTATCACTGCCATTCTATTCCATTGTATGATCTCCTGCTGTAATCATGCAATCATTTGAATTAAAGTGGCCCGTTTTGATTTAACTAAGTTCCCTTTCTCCTAAGCATCCATTTTAGCGCACTTCATTTCCACTTAGACAGTTTCAGCTTTGTGGAGTCCTTGGTGCTCTCTGAGCATGGTCGTTTGCTTGCAGATGTTTCATTACCCAGCTAGGTAAATCATCACACTCACCAAAATTGGCTGGGCAACAAACCCCACACTCACTCGCACTGATGGTGCTCCCTGTTTCCTGTATTCCTGTTTTCTAAGCTCAGAGAGCACCAAGGACTTCACAGTTCAACCGTGAGCTACAGAGATTCTCTTCTATTGGACTTTCAAGTTTCCTTTGACTTGTGCTTCTCACTTCCACGCTTGATTTGCATGTCCTTGTAAAACAAAAAATTGCTGCTTGAGTACCAGCATCCTCCATGGCCAGGCTTCCTTGTGGCTTTGGTCTGGCCACATCATCACCTCTCGTTCTACTCATGGAAGTTCTACTCATGGAAGTTCAACCACCCCAGGAACCAGAGAAGTTGCTTCTGATACCTAAACTTGCTTAAGTACTTCAACTGCATATTTTTTTGAGCAACAAAACAGAAATGTTTTCCCATTGCCTTCTTCTGGTTTTGGAGATCTTTCTCCTGTTCAGTCAGTCAGTCAGTCACACATTTTGTAGACCAATGACTCCAGAGCCCCACCTAACATCACCACCGTTATGGATTCCCCTTAGCTTCCTCAGTCCGTTTGGACTTTTCAGCAACGGTGGTCCTACTAGGAGTCCTGCATCACTCTCAGGGTCACTGAAGCTACTGAGGCCTCCCACCAGGTCAAGGAGGCAACCCCCTGGGAAGATGAGAAACAAAAGATAGACAAAAATGTCCCCTCTCCCCTCATTCAAGACTAATTTGGGACGTGTAATCACCTGAAAAATCATTTCAACTGCACTTTGGTGAACATAATTTCCACTGGAGATCTGCACGGGTAGATGCTCTCCAAGAAGTTTGAATCAACTGCTTCTTAGTGAAGACATGGCTAGCCTAGGAAGTTATAGCCTGATTAAAAGAGTGTTTGTGTATCTGTGTCTGTTGAATGTACATTCGGTAGGCACGTGAATGGGCAACTTACCACCTATTAAATATGGGTTCTCGATATAACGCTGAGCGACGTAATTCTCCACTGGAATTTCATCTTTCTGATCATCAAGGCGAACGCCATCCTGGGAAAGAAACCGGGTGCCCTGCTCAGTTGAGGAAGAACAAGACTAGCACCTGCAGGGACATATGGGAGGGAAGGGTGTCAAAAGCCAAGATGGTGCCTGTGACCATGGAACTGGAGGCCTGACCTTTTCCCACATGCTCTGGATCGCATGGTTGCAGCCTTCATCTTGACTCTTTGACCACCTGCGGATGCTCCTCCAACTGGCCACTATCTGGAAGGAGCAGCAAAGCTGCCTCCCATCCATCAAAGCTCCTGGGAAGCCCAGGGATGGCTGTACAGCACCAGGTACCACAGATGGGAAGAATTCCAGGGGCTCAGAGGTGAGGCAGGAGCTCCTGCCAGTGCAGGGCAGCCCATCCCACAGTCCCCAAGGGAACACGTCAAAATGAACAGCAGCGAGGCCGATCGTTACGTGGTTCAGTTGCAGGGTGTCAGGAGGACACAGGAAAGGAGCCCACTGTTGGCCCTTGGGATAGGCCAGGTAAAGAACCAGGCACGACATGGATTCTGGGAATGCTCTTTCTTGTTGGAGGACAGAATAACCGAATCTTGAAAGCTTGTCAGAATTCCCCCACTTACACCGAATGAAATCAAGGTGGGCCTTCTTTCTCATGCCTTCCCCTTTCCCAGGACCCAGTGGTCTTTTCTCCTCCCTTAACATCCTCTCTCTCTTTCCCTCCCCAAGGTCAGATCTACCTTCCTTCCCACCCATGAACAGGGAGCCCAGCCGTCCTTGGAGTGCTTTGGAGAGGCACCCTCAGTAGGCTTTGCAAGCAAATGAATCCACCTGACATCCTTCTGCCTCCCCCTTTGGAGCCTCCTGGTTGGACTGGCGGGGAGAAGGTGAGGTTCCTCCATTCAGATCCTCAAGAGCTTCGGTCTCTGACAGGACTGGATGGGAACCCACCTGAGCATGCCACCCAAGGAGGGAGGACCAGCATCCGTCTTTCCAGACCAGAAGCCTTGACACCACTGAGAACCTGAGAAGGTCCCGCTGATGGGTCCATTGCAGAGCCTCAAAGGGACAGCAAGAGCCCACCCTCCACGGCGGACGAGCCCCGTGTCCAAAGAGTCCAAGAAAACTAAAGGCGCCAGCCTCAAGCAGCTGAAGCCAAAGGGCTGCTCACCGAGCCAAGCTTCAAGGTGGGCTCTTCCCAACTAATCCCTTCCTGAGAGGTGAGAAGAAGGAGGCACCTCACCTTCCTCCAGTCAATCACATCCTTGAGTTTCCGGAAGAGAAAAATGCCCCTCCCTTGAGACCGGGCAACCTGGCGGAGGCAAAGAAGAGGGTTACTCACCTTCCTGAGGGGCTGGGCTGCAGCTGTGAGCTTTTCTTTTCACAGGGTAACCAAAATGTGCAAATACATCAATAAAGGAATCAAAGGGGTGATGTTTGGACCTGCAAGGAACTGGCACGCGGGGCTGAACAAAAGATAAGGGGGAAAAGTTTCTCATCGCTTGATAGCATTTTTTTAAATGGATGACACTAGGAATTTAATGGGGGACCATAATCAGGGGCATCTGCTGGGGGGGGCAAAATGATGGCCTCTCCCCTGTGATTAAAGTGCCAGCCCTTTTTTACACGTATCAGGGGCGGGGCTTTGATTGTACGGCTGTGGCTTTTTGGACCTCTTCTGCAGACCCCACTGATAAACGTGCAACGCGGGTGCTTCTGCCCGGAGCCTCTGCCCACACTCTGCAAAGATCTAATTTAGTAGGGAGGCTCTGAACTGGGTAAATTACAAGCCTAGCAGCTGCGTTCACACAGTACACTTAAGCTTGGTTAGTTTTATCCTCGGGTGAGTTTTTGCATGGCTCGTTCTGTTGTGTAAAGACAGGCTTCGGGGTTAGCTATGATTTGGGGCACTGTGTGAAGCCAGAAACTGGGCTGAGCAGATAAAGCACATAAGTGCAGAGAGCCATTGAGAGCAACTCAATGTGACTGAGATCCAGGTCCAAGGGTCTCAGTCTGGGGACGGAAGGAATAAAGATCCTCACGGAAAAAACCCAGAGGCTTCATCATCCCTTCTCTACAAAACCGATGCTTCCTCAGCTCCCACTAATCAAAACACTGTTTTCCTGAGAAAATTGACCTCTTTGCGAGCGTGCGTTTTGTCTCCGGAGCCATCCAAACTTTCCAGCCGCAGCACTGAAAGGCCAGTGCTACTCATCTTATCTCTGGTGTGTTTCTAAAGCTGACAGTCCCATTTTATTTAGCAATATAAAAGGAAATGCTTGATGGTGTGCTGTGATACAGAAGTTTTATGGGACCAATTTTGAGATGGTGGCATTACTCATGAGTGGCAGTGCCACTGCTGAGTTACGCTGGCCATCCCAAAGGGAGCCAGTAAAGCCTTCCCAACCCCACAGATCATTCTGCAGCCTGTCTCTCCTTCCCCGTGTCGAGCAACACATATTTCAGTCTGGCAACTCCCAAACAGCTGCCCCAAAGTCCTCGCAGGACGCAGAATCCACCTGCTTCCCCATCTGTCGGCTGCTTCTGGGGCCACTGTCAGAACATCACCAGAGGGATCTGTGTGGGAGGGGGTCAGAAAAGTCAAGATGGCAGCTGCAACGGTGCAATCAAAGCCTTGCCCCTTTTTAACGTTCAATTGCCCACTTGTGGCCACCATCTTGACTTTTTTGACCCCCCCAGTTCCTGCAGCATTTTTTTCCAAGTTGAAAACCTCCCCTGAACTAACGTAGCACAAAGAGCAGTTTCAGGAGGGAAATTTCTGCTGGGAAAAAGCCGATCATTACTTTAGCAGAACGACTGGCTGATTTAAATTCCCTCCCTCCTCCCTTCTAGCTGGCTTTGCACTGAAGAAGCCTACTGGACATCTCTTGATTTCTTCCCTAATTCCGTGACCCCCTTAAAAAGGGCGAAGGGCTTCCATCGCACGGCTGCCATCTTGACTTTTTCTAAACACCGCCGCCCCGTCCCCTCCACAGACACCCCCGACAGCAAATGCAGCTTTGGGCCTCCTCCCCAAATTGCATTAGTAGCTACGCTGGCTAATGAAATCATTAGGGCAGCCGGAGAAGAAATTTAATCCTTAGAATTACCTCTGGAGGAATTATTGGCGTTCTTAAGAGTTGCAGCGATTTTACAGACCGTGCGACAATGCTCCCCATTGGGGGAGATGGGCGGCATACAAATTTAATAATAAATAAATAAATAAATAAACAAGCAAGGTGGGTATTCCACAGCAATGGCGTTGCGATACCCCTGAGCTGTGGACTGGGTCTTTCCGTGGGTTTCTTAATCGTGTTTTTAACATTGCTTTTTATTTTTATTGTTTTGTTTTTATATTGTTTCTAATGGCTGTTTGCTGCTCAGAGTAACATATTTGAGATGGGCGGCTGAATACATTGAAATAATAAACAAACAGACAAACAGGTTAGTCAGAAACCCAGCGGATGCATTCCCACAGCATGTTAAATTTGGTTCGTGTTAAGCTTGGCTAAGTTTTTCTGTGGCTTAGCAGGTCGTGTGAATCCAGACCATTTAGGGGGCAGCCCAGGAAGTGGGCTTAGTTGATCAGCCAGGAAAAGCGGGTGGTTTCAGTGCAGCCCAGAAGCGATGGGTCGATCCACAGACGCACAATTCTGCTCAAGCCCTCGATGCAACCTGGAAATCCTGATCCTTCTCCCCCGACACCCCCGTCCAAGAAAAAAGCCTTTGGCCACCATGCGGATCACTGGTTTCTGTTCATCTTTGGCTGCAGCCCTGTGATTACACGGGGTTATTTCATTTAAAACTTCACTAGGTTTCAGGGTGCCCCGCAGGGCAAGGAAGCGGTCGATCTTCCGGAGGGCCCCTGCCGCCTTCTGCTGGGACCCTCGGGGAAATTGCTCCTCTTTTCCATGCGGCCATTTGCCTTTGGGGATAAAAAGAATACATTGGCGCAGGGGCGTTTGGAGGGTATGATCCAAAAAGTTGGCCGCTAAACCCGAGTCGCAGACCTCCAGAAGATCGCCGGAGGGCAGCAAACACCACTTTTCTGCAGGTCTTTGCTGCCTGCTGCCCTCTAGTGCTCTTCCCAGGTCTGGCATCCAGAGGCTCCCTTGACCCTCCTTCTGCCCTAGGCCCCCTGCCTGCTCTGCCCCCCAACCAGCTCTCTGACAACTGGGCCATCCGAACCCCTCCCTGCCCGACCTACCCCAGCCGCAGCCAGCCATCTCCGGGCGCGGCTTGCTCTGTCGCTGCAAACCTTTCTCGGAAAATGGTTTGCCTTTTTAAATCCACTTTTCCCTAAATCTCAGGGAGGGGGGCAGATCATACGTTCAAAGAGATTAAATGGAAGAGAAGTCCCCCCCCACCTGCCTTGCTCTCCCACTCAGCACAAGGCTGCTATTTGTAACCTTTTAAACACAGCCTCAATTTAGCAGATCCTCATTTCCTCCCTCATGCTAACGGAGGCTGTGGGCCCCAATTGCCTTAATGTAAGGTTTCTTGCTGGCAATTAACGCAAATTATCATTTGTGGAGTTAGATAATCTCCTCTTGGCAGTAATTCACGGGCTTGTTTGCATAATGGGCCCTCCTTTATGGGGGGGAGGCGCTGCTGGCCGGGGCTGGCTGCGATCTGCCCAGCCGAGGACCTGCCCCACTGCCTTGCGGATGGGCGTGGGGGTCATTTCGTGCAGCAGGAGCTTATCCAGGGTGCTGAACGCCTCCCTCTCATCAGCTCCCGGGGGTGGGAAGCAATTACGGGGAGCGCTGGGAAGGGCCTGGAAAGAGGCAAAGGGGGGAGGATGGGGGGCTGAGACTCCAATGACCAACCAACCGAAGGGAGGGGTCAGGGTTTATCTGTTGGATTTGAGGAGCATGGAATGGAAAAGGATTGTGCCTGTGATTCTTGCAGGACAGCAAGGATGTGTTCAGCCATAGCTGACCCTTCTATGTTAGCCTATACCTAACCTAGGTACCCCTTCATGGATCACTGCCTTGTCGTGGCGAAGGGGCTTGCGTAACTCAGTGAAGCCATGAGCTATACCGTGCAGGGCCACCCAAGACGGACAGGTCATGACAGAGAGTTCTGACAAAATGTGGTCCACTGGAGAAGGAAATGGCAACCCACTCAGGTATCCTTGCCAAGAAAACCCCATGGACAATGTCAAAAGGCTAAAAGATATGATGCCGGAAGATGAGCCCCTCAGGTCAGAAGGTGTCCAATATGCTACTGGGGAAGAGCGGAGGGCAATTCCAAGTAGCTCCAGAAAGAGTGAAGCGGCTGGGCCAAAGCCGAAAGGACGTTCAGCTGTGGATGTATCTGGAAGCGAAAAGAAGGTCCGATGCTGTAAAGAACAATATTGTATAGGTACCTGGAATGTAAGATCTATGAACCAAGGCAAGCTGGATGTGGTCAAACATGAGATGACAAGATTGAACGTTGACATCTTGGGAATCAGCGAACTGAAATGGACGGGAATGGGTGAATTTAATTCGGGTGACCATTATATCTACTACTGTGGGCAAGAAACCCTTAGAAGAAATGGAGTTGCAATCATAGTCAATAAGAGAGTGGGAAAGGCAGTAATGGGGTACAACCTCAAAAACGACAGAATGATCTCAGTGCGTATCCAAGGCAAACCATTCAATATCACAGTCATCCAAGTCTATGCCCCAACCACTGATGCTGAAGAAGCTGAAGTTGACCGTTTCTATGAAGACCTACAACACCTTCTAGAACTAGCACCAAAAAAAGATGTCCTTTTCATCATAGGGGATTGGAATGCTAAAGTAGGAAGTCAAGGAGTAATCGGAATAACAGGCAAGTTTGGCCTTGGAGTACAAAATGAAGCAGGGCAAAGGCTAATAGAGTTCTGTCAAGAGAACAAGCTAGTCATAGCAAACACTCTTTTCCAACAACACAAGAGACGACTCTACACAAGGACATCACCAGATGGTCAATACCGAAACCAGATTGATTACATACTTTGCAGCCAAAGATGGAGAAGCTCTATACAGACAGCAAAAACCAGACCAGGAGCTGACTGTGGCTCAGATCATGAGCTTCTTACTGCAAAATTTAGGCTTAAATTGAAGAATGTAGGGAAAACCACTAGACCACTCAGGTATGACTTAGATCATATTCCTTGTGAGTACACAGTGAAGGTGATGAATAGATTTAGGGGATTAGATTTGGTAGACAGAGTGCCTGAAGAACTATGGACGGAGGTCTGTAACATTGTACAGGAGGCAGCAACTAAAACCATCCCAAGGAAAAAGAAATGCAAGAAAGCAAAATGGCTGTCTGATGAGGCTTTACAAATAGCTGTGGAAAGAAGGAATGCGAAAAGCAAGGGTGAAAGGGAAAGATATAAACAACTGAATGCAGATTTCCAGAGAATAGCAAGGAGAGATAAGAAGGCCTTCTTAAATGAACAATGCAAAGAAATCGAGGAAAACAATAGAATGGGGAAGACTAGAGATCTCTACAAGAAAATTGGAGATATCAGAGGAACGTTTAGTGCAAAGATGGGCATGATAAAGGACAAAAAAGGCAGGGACCTAACAGAAGCAGAAGAGATTAAGAAGAGGTGGCAAGAATACACAGAAGAACTATACAAGAAAGATCTTAATGTCCCTGATGTCCACGCTGGTGTGATCACTGACCTTGAGCCAGACATCCTAGAGAGTGAAGTCAAGTGGGCCTTAGGAAGCATTGCTAACAACAAAGCTAGCGGAGATGACAGTATTCCAGCTGAGTTATTTAAAATACTAAACGATAATGCTGTTAAAGTGCTGCACTCAAGATGCCAGCAAGTTTGGAAAACGCAACAGTGGCCACGGGATTGGAAAAGGTCAGTTTACGTTCCAATTCCAAAGAAGGGCAATGCCAAAGAATGCTCAAACTATCGCACAATTGCACTCATTTCACATGCTAGCAAGGTTATGCTCAACATCCTACAAGCTAGGCTTCAGCAATACGTGAACCGAGAACTACCGGATGTACAAGCTGGGTTTTGGAGAGGCAGAGGAACTAGAGATCAAATTGCCAACATTCGCTGGATCATGGAGAAAGCACGAGAGTTCCAGAAAAATATCTACTTCTGCTTCATTGACTATGCAAAAGCCTTTGATTGTGTGGATCACAACAAACTGTGGTAAATTCTTAAAGAGATGGGAGTACAAGACCACCTTACCTGTCTCCTGAGAAATCTGTATGCGGGCCAAGAAGCAACAGTTAGAACCGGTCATGGAACAACCGATTGGTTCAAAATAGGGAAAGGTGTACGACAAGGCTGTATACTGTCACCCTGCTTATTTAACCTATATGCAGAGTACATCATGAGAAATGCCAGGCTGGAAGAATCACAAGCCGGAATTAAGATTGCAGGGAGAATCATCAACAACCTCAGATATGCGGACGATACCACCCTAATGGCAGAAAGTGAAGAAGAACTAAAGAGCCTCTTGATGAGGGTGAAAGAGGAGAGTACGAAAGCTGGCTTGAAACTCAAGATTAAAAAACTAAGATCATGGCATCTGGACCCATCAATTCCTGGCAAATAGAAGGAGTAGAAATGGAAGCAGTAACAGACTTCATTTATTTGGGCTCCAAGATCACCGCAGACGGAGACTGCAGCCATGAAATTAAAAGACGCTTGCTCCTTGGGAGGAAAGCCATGGCAAGCCTAGATAGCATATTAAAAAGCAGAGACGTCACCTTGCCGACAAAGATCCGCATAGTCAAAGCTATGGTTTTTCCAGTAGTAATGTATGGCTGTGAGAGCTGGACCATAAAGAAGGCTGAGCGCCGAAGAATTGATGCCTATGAACTATGGTGCTGGAGAAGACTCTTAAGAGTCCCCTGGACTGCTAGGAGGTCAAACCAGTCAATCTTAGAGGAAATCAACCTTGATTGCTCATTGGAAGGATCGATAATGAAGCTCACGCTCAGATACTTTGGTCACCTAATGCGAAGAGAGATCTCTTTGGAGAAGACCCTGATGCTGGGAAAGATGGAAGGCAAAAGGAGAAGAGGACGGCAGAGGATGAGATGGTTAGAGAGCATCACTGAAGCAATGAGCATGAAACTGAGCAAACTCAGGGAGGCAGCGAAGGGCAGGAAGGCCTGGCGCAATATGGTTCATGGGGTCATGAAGAGTCGGACACGACTTAACGACTGAACAACAACAACAACAAACCTAGGTAACCTATTAAATGTATTCAGGATGTATTCACCCATAGCTGACCCCTCTAGGTTAGCCTACATCTAACCGTGGTAACCTATTAACCATATTCACCTGCAGTTGAAATCTCTTGAGGAAACAAAGGATATGGGGATGAGTCCACTGCACAGAAGAGATCAAAGGGAAGTCCCAGTTAAGGTGATGAAGAGCTTCTTGAACCATCAGTAATCTCTAAATGTTATATCTCCTTGAAGCAAAATGTATAAAAACCCTGATCTCTTTGTGTTCAGGGAGCCTCTTTAGATAGAGGCATCCCCTTTACTGCGGCGCACCAATAAAGGAATTTTGCTCTAAAGAGTTTCTCATGTCCGGCGAAGTTATTGGCAGTCATCTCTGGGCTAAGAACCCCGTTTTGGGTCCAACAGATTCCTACCAGGGTTTTCTTCCAAGCAGCTTCCGCTGAATGCAGGAAAGGGGCTCCCGGGACAAGCCCCTTAGCTCAGAGCCCGTCCCCTTGAAATTTGCAGCCGAAGGGAGGGGCGGCATTTGCAGCGTGCAGCTGCCGCCCAGCCGAGTAAGCCCCTCCGGCCAGGCTGTCCCCAGGAAGAGGAAGCCGAAGACCTCGCCAGGCCAAGCCAGCCTCCTCTCTTCCCCTTTCCGCCCCCATCCCCGGAGAAAATGCAGCGGCCCCCATGGCCGTCAGCCAGGGACAACTTCATCCTCGTTTGTCCTTGCAGGTGGTACTCACGCTTCACAGGGCTGGGGGGCCCACACGTCGTACTAAGGGGGTAAGTCACCCCGGCTGACTTCACAAATTCCCCGAAGCATAAACCAAAGCAAACCATAGTACGCCATAGCGCAAGGTATGAACCCGACGCACCTTCCTTGTGCCATGTTTCCAGTTCCTGAAGTGAGCTGTCTCGCAGGCTGGTGTGGTTGTGTGTGTGTGTGTTTAAAAAACTCAAGCTACTGCAGGCACCTCTGCTTTTAGGGCAGTGTTTCTCAACCTTGGCCACTTGAAGATGGGTGGACTTCAATTCCCAGAATTCCCCAGCCAGCATGGCTGGCTGGGGAATTCTGGGAGTTGAAGTCCACCCATCTTCAAGTGGCTAAGGCTGAGAAACACTGTTTTAGAGCTCTGAAAAGCTTTTGCTCTGATGGTCCTTCAAACAAAGTGCCAGTTTGAAAGCACCCCCCCCCCGCTCTTTTCCAAAGGGTGAACTGAAGCCAAACCACCCCTTTACTTCACTTGGCATGACTCATCCTGCCTCCTGCGGCATGGCACTCCTCAGGAAAGGTTGCCACCCATGCCGAGCAGTGCCCAGAAGTCCTTGGTGGGACATTGGTTGATCCAACCCAGCCAATGGGGCCACGTCATTCTCGCTCACTAGGTCTTGCCTAGCTGCGTGGGGCAGAGAAGCCCTGGGGGACGCGGTATGACCTTTCCTTCTAGCCAGATATGGATCCACAGCTCTGTATCTATCTCATGGGAGTATATTCCAGCTTGTTTTCGGTCATTTGTTTGGCCAGAATCTCACGGGAGCTTCAGTCAAACATTTTGCTGAAGTCGAGGTTCCTGATGGTCACCCCGTTCCTGCCAAGAGGAGTTCCTGATTGCAGCAGGATAGAAATGCCATCAATCAATCAATCAATCAATCCCTGTGCTCAACTAAAGTGGGCACTATCTAAAAATGAGATCAGGTGGGTTTGGCATGACTTGTTTTCAATCAACCCCAGTTAGCTCCTTTCCAAATACTCGCAAGCCAACTGCTTCCAGGTCGGTTCCAGAGTTTGGCCTGGCATTGATAACGAGCTGACCAGCGGGTAGTTTCTGCCTTTTGGCAGAAAGGAAGGTCGCCGTCCTCCAGTCCTCCGACACTATGCCCACCCTCCGTGATTTCTCACCGAAAAGGGCTCCAGGATGGCATCTGAAGGCCCTATCAAATTCAGGGATGAAACCTCGTTTGTCGTAGGGCTCTCAAACCGTTGCCCTCCACACTCCCCCTTTGCGGCCACTGTTCTGCTGAAGACGGCTCCCTCTTGGGGAGAAGAAAGAGCCAAGCAAAGCAGGAGGTGAGGAACCCTGCCCTCGCCCCGCTGCCATCTTCTCCAAGCGGTGCAGCCTCTCCTTCCTTTGCCTTCTGTCACTGGCAAATAGGCGGAAGAGCCTTTGGGGCGTTTTTAGCTCTTTGGGCAGATGGCCGGTCGGACGCCTCCTTGGTGATTGCACCCATCTTCCATTTCCTGCCTGTCCATCCTTTTAAGGGGCGTCTCATTCGAAAGCTCCCTTGCCCCGCTTACAATTGCAGTCGGGGTCCGCTTCCTTCGGGGGAAGTCAGAAAGGATCAGAACGTGCCTTTTATCCGCTCATGGGAGGACTAATTAAGTCACCAGTTTGCACAACCCTTTGATGCCTCTCAGGCTTCATTTATCATCCCACCATCCACCTGATCTTTTCAATTAGGGAGGGAGAGCGAGGCCTAAATTGCTTTTTTTTTTTAATCAGCCACTGCCAGGCGCAAGGATTTGGCCCCTCGGCGGTTCTCAGCTGACCTGGCTCATCTTTGCTCTGCACAGCACCGCCCTTTCCTGAATCCGTCCCTCCATATAATGGAAACCGTAATTGCCTGCAATTCAAATCTCTTCGTTCTCGTCATAAGATCTCTAGGGGATATGCAGAAATGTGTGCGCGTGTATGTGCATGTATATAAATCTATACATCCCATCGATATAAACAACCAAGGGAAATTCAGAAAATGGCCAAGTATGATCAAAATATTACAGATTCAGAATCCCAGTGGTCAACAGTTGGCATTAAGTTCTATATTGCACATTCCTCTGCATCAGTGTTTCTCAATCTCAGCAACTTTAAGATGGATGGACTTCAACTCCCAGAATTCCCCAGCCAGCCATGGCTGGCTGGGGAATTCTGGGAGTTGAAGTCCATCCATCTTAAAGTTGCTGAGATTGAGAAACATTGCTCTACACTCACCTGCACTTTCTTCTATCCTCAAACAGAAAAGGCTGGAGAGAGTGGCACTGGCCCAGAGACCCCAGGGAGCTTCTGTGGCTGAGGGGAAAGATCAAGGTCTCCTCACTGCCCATACAGGCTGAGAGGGAAGGGCTGCCCCAAAGGAGCTTCCATCACTGAAGAGGGACTAGAACCCAGATCGCCTGTCTCCTAGTCCAACCCCTTCCTCACTGGGTCATCCCAACTCTTGGGCTGAGAGGGAGGGACTGGCCCAAGGTCACCCAACTGGCTTTCATACCTCAGGGAGGACCAGAACCCATGGTCCCTCTGCTCTTAGTCCAGCATCTTTAGCCACTACCCCACTCTGGCTCAGGCTGAAAAGAAGGGATGGGCCCAAAGTCTCCCCAGGAGATTTGGTGGCTAAACGGGGAATAGAACCCAGGTCTCCCTACTCCTAGCCAAGACCTTCCCCCCTGGAGCAGACTGGGTTTCCAGAAGATCTTCTCGGAGAGGATTTGAATTTGATGGCCATGGAAAGCTCACGGCTAACCTCTCTGGTATGTGTGGAGATCTCAGATTTGAAGGGTCTTGCCATCTTACACTGCTGCAAAACTGAGAGGCAGGCAGGACCTCCCTTGTCAAAGAGCCACAAGTGACCTCTTGCTGGTTTATGACCCTAATAAAGACCTGATTGACTTGATTTCATCTCTTGCACCCAGCGGCATCCACAGGACACCACCGCTTGGGGCGGAATGACTAGGGCAGAGTCACAGCGCTACGGGGCTAGGTTTGCCCTTTCTGAAGGCGCACGTGCCCTGCGGCACCTGGAGAAAAGGGGTGGGGCTTGCCTTGCTCTGACCCACCCCCGTCAGCCTGCAGACGCCACTGCTGACCACCCCCCCGGACAAGGTTTGGATCCCTACCTGAAAGAGCAGGCAGGAAGACCTCCTTTTTATGAGCTTGCTCTGCTTAATTCTCTCCCCCCACCATGTTTTTATTGCTTGAAATTATTCTTCTACTTGATCACAAGATACCATGGGTACTTTTCAAAGTGGAAAGCGGGGGCAAAGCCTTAGCTGGATCAAGAACCACGGTCTGAAGAAAAGTGGGGAGAGGCCATGGAGTCTCAAGACCGGTTCCCCTAACCAGGCTCCAATCCCTCCCCATTCTGAGTCCCGCAAGAGGCCCATCCTGTTGCCATCTCCTCCTCTTCCTCCTCCTCCTCCCTCCCACCAGCAGGCCCCTTACCGGTTTCATGATCCAGGTGATGCCCGGATTCTTGCGAAACTCCTCCACGAACAAGTGGTACTCGGAGGGCATCTCAAAAGTCTTGGGGAAGAAGTCGCACTTCATGGCCTCCAGCTTCCCGGACTCCCTCTCCAGCTGCTTCCGGAGGCGCTTCAGGTTTTTCACGGTGTAGTTTTTCCGAGTCAGCTGCGTGGGCGAGAAGGGAAGGAGAGCCGCTTCAGCCAAGGTGCTCTGCACCGGGCCCATCTTTTGGACCGGAACTGGCTCCCAGAGGAAGCTTGTTCACAGCTGTCTCTTTGGCCAGGGAAGAGCTGAGCTGAACCAGGTTCAAGAGAGGCTCCTCCACTGAGCCGTCATCCTGCATCCGGAGGGTGGGTTCCAGGGTTCAAGGCAGAACCCCTCCATCCAAATCCTGGCTCAGCCATGAATTCCTACGGCAGCAGGTCGCAGCCTAATAGCAGCCCCTGGCTCTGGTTTTTAATAGGGAGGGAAGGGAAACTGCCTACTGTATATTATTATTGTAGGTTGGAATTGTCCTTCTATGACTGATGGTGTTTTACTTCCTCTTTCCAAACCAGTGTTTCTCAACCTCAGCCACTTTAAGATGCGTGGACTTCAACGCCCAGAATTCCCCAGCCAGCACAGAATTCTGGGAGTTGGAGTCCACGCATCTTAAAGTGGCTGAGGTTGAGAAACAGTACATTTAAGGGGAAGCTACAGGGAAGATGTTCAAGAACTTTTTTCCATGCTGCAAAACTTACAATGGATAGAAGTTGTGGCTACCTAGAGCTTGTTTAAGTACAAAGAAAAATTTCTGGAGGGTAAGATCTGTCCAACAGTCCACCTGTGGAGGTTGTGGCTTTCCACCTTCTTATACCAGAAGAGGTTCGACAGCCGCCTCCCAAGAAAGGTGGCATTAGTTTTCCTGCACATTGCAGAGGGGTGGCCTAGATGATCCTTGGGATCCCGTCCAACTCTACAGTTCTATGATTCTGCAATTGTTTGATAATTTGGTTGAAACCTGACCATTTTGCCGTAACAGGACAGATCACTGAAGTGTATCAAAATTCAGACTAATATACATCATTCCTACATAGTATATGTACATGGAATAGATATATATACTGTATATATAGCGTGTGTATGAATGTGTGTGTTTGCATACACTGCTTCCATTTATACAACTGAGGAGGAGGAGGAGGAGGAGGAGGAGGAGGAAGTAAACAGTTCCATACAAATCCTTAAACAGTGGGATTTTATGGGGAACAATATTCTACCGATCCTTTAATTCAATTCAATCCAGCTATCCCAGGGGAATCCACAGGAGAGGCAAGGGGGGAAGTGACATCATGTGCATCATGACATCATTTGTGCAATGATGTCATGACGGACGCAGGGTCACGGGGGCTTCCAACAGATCCCTATGGAACTCCCTCCCGACAGAGTCCCATCTCGCGTGGCTGGCGGACAACCCCCCCCCCAGCTCCCCCCCGTTTCGCTCACCTCGTAATGGTTGCGGAAGTGGCTGATGCGGACATGCTCGTCCATGTACGTGTGGTCAAAGTTCTCCTGAAGCCAGCGGACGTCACACCAGTAAAAGTCCCACTCGCCATCACTGGGGAGAAAGGCCCAGCAGCACCGGGTCAGCCAGCAACTCCCTTCGCTTTCTCAAGGTGGCTGTTACACCCCAGCTAATGCGTGGATTGAAAATGCCACCGTCAACATCAGAGGCCTCTGAACCTCCCAGCGTGTGTTGATCTGGAATAGCAATGTTCCAGAAGCATGGAAAGCGTTATGACAGGAGAGCAGGCTTTTGGAAACCGCAAGGAGAGGCTAGGAAAGGGTAATGTCACTTGGCAGCACCAGCCCGGTGCCAGCAGAGAAGTGCCAGAGGAATGCAGGGATAACCTTGTCGAAGGGAGGCAGGAACAAGTCAGGGAAGGTAAATGACAACTCAGCCCCAGGAAAGGGTGAGAGAGAAACTCAAGATTGCCTCGCCTTGATTCGCTTTGGTACAAGAGCGGGCAGAAGGAAACTTTCACGAGTCTTATTCTACCCCTTATAAACACTGCAAATTGGTAGATGCACAAAAAGGGGGAAGTCAGAAACCAAATAGCATTTTTTAGCTGTTTTTTGTCGTTTATTTTGGGGTTTTTTCTTTTGTGTTTCTTTTTTTTAATATGTACAAACAATAATACGGAAGAATACAGTGGAAACCTTAGTATTAAGTATTGAGCTTAAGACAGAAGCTTTTATTTCATAAGAAATAAAATATATTTATAATGTATAAATTAATTACTTTGCAGTTGTTTATTAATGCCACATTTAGCTTTAGGTGTAAAAATGTAAACAACTTTATGCTTATCAACATTAACATTTTAGAAATCATAGTTAATATTAATATAAACTTCCTCTTTGTCTTTAAAGGTTTAAGTTATCTAAACATTAGAACAGTGTTTCTCAAACTTGGCCACATTAAGACATGTGGACTTCAACTCCCAGAATGTCCAAGCCAGCATGCTGGCTGGGGAATTCTGGGAGTTGAAGTCCACATCTCTTTAAAATGGCCAAGTTTGAGAAACACTGCTCTGGAGGAAACTATCATTCTTAGATGCATAAAGCCTATAGAAGTTACTTACATTGGACTTTCCTTAGGGAGAAAATAATACTTCGTGTGGATTTAGGATCTATTAAACAAGCTTTTTTCCAGTTTTCCACCTTGAATTTGCCTTTCATCGTGAATATTTCTTTATTCATCTATTTTTCAAATGTATGTATGCCGCCCATCTCACTACACCAGTGATGTGTTGTGAAAGTAAAGTCTCTTGACTGCCAAGAACTCTTCTGCACAGTGAAGATACTTTGCAGATAAGACTGGCAACTCTGCTAAAACGTGCATTTTCTTGTTTTCACTTGGCAGCAACTTGGCCATATAAAATTTAGGGGCACTTTGAGGATTACATATTGACATTAAAAAATTAAGTTAGCCAGGCACGTCTGTAGGGATGGGGTCAAAAAAGTCAAGATGGTAGCCACAACTATACCCCTTTTTAACATGGCTTTTATCACATGGTTTATCACATGCTGGCTGGGGAATTCTGGGAGATGAAGTCCACACATCTTAAAGTTGCCAAGGTTGAGAAACACTAATCTAAGGGATGGGCATTGCAAACTGGATTGAAAAAGGGGTGCAGGAAGAGCCCCCCCCGCCCTTGTTCCTTGGGGGCTGTAATGCCAACAGGAGACATCAAACCTCTATGCATTAGTTGCTGTATTTAAAGATGGCTTCAAATATTTGTTCCTTTATTCTTGGGGATCTTTCACATTTTTGTTCCTTACCAGGAAAATATGTGAGATAGAAAATAGATTTATCTGAATTTTGTTGTACCACCTGGCGCCCAGGAGCAGAAATGTGCCTTGGTTCAGCCCCCTTGGCACCCAGACACCACACCCCACCCTTTCACCTTCAGAACAAGTCCCAGCCTTCAGCACTTTTACTTCCAACAATGTCCCCACGTTATCGCCCAATAAGGCCACGAGCCTTCTTCTCAAACACAAGTGAGAGGTGGGCACAGCCCGATGCGCTGGAAAAATGTCCCATTAGCTGAAAAACGCAAGCAGGAGAGGACAGAAGAGGGCATAATTCTGCCGCCAAAGAGGGGCAGGTCATTTTCGGTGTATTTGTGCTTTAAAACTGTCAGTCTGTGGTGGCAAGAAATCTGGCAGCTTCTGTCTTTTAATAAAAAGTGCCACTGGATTCCTGATTTTTTTGCTTTCCTCAAAAATTCTTTTTGTTTTTTACTGGCAGGGCGATGGGGCTCTCTTCGCAGCACGAGAAACTCCGTAGCTCCAATCCTTGGTCTGAGATAACCCCGATTCAGAGGAAGCCTCAGACTTTTGAATTCGCCCACCAGAAACCAAAATTCTCCTTCAGCCCTAGCCGAGTAGGAGAGAGAAACGTCTTCTCGGGAGCGCCCAGCTTTCTCACCTCCATAATAAGAAAATGCAAACCTTACTCTTTCACTTCCACCCATCCTGGTCGCTGTCGAAGGACGTCTAAGATGGTGTTTGTGAGGGCACACTTAAATCGGATAGAAGCTCGGGGTTCCCTGTTTAAAAATAATAGAAAAAAATAATTAATCCCTCTTCTTTCAAAATTGCAAGCCTATTTGTAATTTGCTCTTTTCTTACAGGAACCTGAACACATAATAAGAGGAAAAGGAGGATAATGAAGAATGAAGGTTGCTCAATTCTTGGATTTTACGGCTGTTTTAGTCTCTGTTCTAACATGTCTCTAAGCGGATGTTTCTCAACCTTGGCAACTTGAAGAGGTGTGGACTTCAACTCCCAGAATTCCCCAGCCAGCCATGCTGGCGGGGGAATTCTGGGAGTTGAAGTCCACACCTCTTCAAGTTGCCAAGGTTGAGAAACACTGCTCTAAACTCAGAAGAAACGTAAGCGGGATAACTTGCTGCAAACACAGATAATTTAACTGTCGCAATTTCTTTCAAAGAATGCTGGGTCTCCTATCAAACCCAGCTATTTAACATTCATGCAGCACTTCAGAAAGGTAGCAATTTAGAATATTTGGATTTGACACAAACTTCCTGAAGTCCTAGATATTTAGGAAAATGGCAATAAACATACCCCTCTCTCTTTCACAGTGGCATTTGCAAGGGGTGGGTGGTAATAAAGATGATGGTTACAACCACGTGCTTGAAGCCCCGTCTCCTTTCCAGGCATTGCACATCTTGGGGTCTTTTTACTGCCCCCCCCCCAGACATCTCTTTCACCCAGCTTTCAATTATTAGTTGAACTGGTTTTGAAACTTTTGCATTTAATTTCATCTTCCTTTTCATTGCACTGTTTTTCTTCTTATGTTGTATGATAGATAAATGTGGAGGACCGCAGAGATGACTTTTGCCACAGTTACCAAAACATGAATTAAACCCAGAATGGGAAGAAGGGTTAGAAAGAAACTCAAGATTGCCCCATCTTGATTCGAAGGACGGAAGAGGAAATGCAGACAGGCTTCCAAGATTCTCTTACTATTTATATATGAGATAGATTTTTTCTTTTTTTCATTCCCTTCTTCGTTTGTATTTTTAATTTTTTAAAAAAAAATTATTTAAGATGAAAGATTGTTTTGTTACCAAAAAGAAAAAAAAAAAGATGAGGGGGGGAAGGAAGGAAGGAAGGAAGGAAGGAAGGAAGGAAGGAAGGAAGGAAGGAAGGAAGGAAGGAAGGAAGGAAGGAAGAAAGAAAGAAAGAAAGAAAGAAAGAAAGAAAGAAAGAAAGAAAGAAAGAAAGAAAGAAAGAAAGAAAGAAAGAGAAAGAGTTCCAGTATTTCTTGTGAAGTCACTTTCCTGACCTGGCCTACCTCAAAGGGCTGACAATAAACTCTCCCCAGCGCTGCAGAGACCGCAAAGAATGCCCATTTCACACATGAATCCATCTGCCATTTTCCTTCTTAACGGCAGCTTTCCCAGGTTCCCACTCTAGCTGTCAGTCCCGGGGACTTCTGGGTCTCTCATCTGAGTCCAGAAGGGACCTCCTTCTGGCTTTTCAAAACCAGCCAGAGGGACCAGGGGTTGCCACCTGCTGCGAGGTGTTGCACTCACATTTCCAGGGCGCTCCGCTGTGTTGGAGGAGCCCCAGGCGGGAGGATCCCGTTAGGAAAAACCCTGAGCCCCAGGAACCGAATGACCCCGTACAGAGGAAAGGTGCTTCCCGTGTTCCCTTGGGGGTTGCGGTTCTCTTTCACCTGTCCAGTTCAACCGAGGCTGCCTTTCGTTTTAGTGCCACGTGAGCCGGTACCACGGGCAGTTGGGTGAGGCTGGCCTCAAGGGGAAGAAGCAGAACAGCTTTACAAAATGTGGGGTTCCCCCCTCCCTCTCTGTCTTAGTCCTATAGGACTTGAAAGGTAGGAGCGTCTATGTCAGTGTTTCTCAACCTTGGCCACTTGAAGATGCGTGGACTTCAACTCCCAGAATTCCCCAGCCAGCCATGCTGGCTGGGGAATTCTGGGAGTTGAAGTCCACGCATCTTCAAGTGGCCAAGGTTGAGAAACACTGGTCTATGTAGAGGCACGCTAAGTATATATACATGATAATCACTTCTGTACGATTAATTTTGTTCTTGCTTACTCTCAATAAATACTTGACACAGAGGGACAAGTAGACCTGTTTAACGTCAGCACGTTGCTGGACTGATTAATTTTTCCACTGATCGTGTGAAAAGTTTACCCCATTTTACATTGCAGTTTTTAAATGCTGCAGGAAATCTCTCTTTTTTTGGCATTTTTAAAGGATTTGTTTTAGCCTGGAATGTTATTCCTCTGCTAATCTAAACACACACAGAGATGTTCAGTACAAGCAACAATGCTATTACGTGTTATGACGTCACCATGCCAAACATTTTCATGATGACATCATGACGGGAGATGTCACACAGGCATCGGACACAAGACATTATGATGTCACATGCGTCATGGTATCTCTATGCAAATGAAGCAAATTTATTAGCATCATGAATTCTATACAGGTTGTCCTCATTTAGCGACTGCCTTTAGTGACCATTCGCAGTTACGACGGTGACAAAAAGTCACTTTGTGACCAATTCTCGCATCGACGACCTTTGCCAGTGTGTAAAGCAAAGGAAAGCTGAAGGAAGGCTGTAAGCACAGTTGCGGTTTCACTTCCCGACCACTTTGCTTAACTGCCGAGTTGCTGGTTCCCATTGTGGTCACTAAATGAGGACCGCCTTTAATTTGCTTCATGTATGCAATGATGTCATGGCCTGCCAATGCCACATGCCCCATCCCCTTTTGGAGATGCCCATGAACACACACACACACACACACACACACACACACATACTTCTCAGCAGACAGATCCTAGTTCTCTGTGTTCTTATTTGTGCAAGAAAAGCAAAGGATTTATACAGTTTTTGATTATGAAAATACCACTCACCGTTCTTTCAGTTTTTGGTAACCATAAGGCCCTTTAGGGTTTGCATTCTGCAATGAGACAATTAGAGAAGGCAAAAATAAAAATACCACCGAGGACTGCACGCAGACACACAAGCCTCTCGTTCTAGCGGTGGCTGAAGCAGGCATTGTCTGAATGCGCAGGCTGCATTCCCTCTTCTCTTGGTGACGCGGTGACCTTTCGTTCGTGTCTTTCTTCCTGCCGGAGAAAGACATCGGGCGTGGCCAGCTTGCAGCCTGAATCACGTCGTGCTGAACTTGTACACAAATTGCCAGCGCCTTATTTGTGAGTATCTCGCTCACAGATGCACATCATGCCTAAATGGGCACTGATATTTTTATTTGTCTGTTGCGTTTCTGTCCTGCTGCAGCCCAACCACCCTTGGGGGTACGGATTCATTTCAGTTCGGTTGCCCCTACCCAGTTTACTGCCCGATCTGTTTCAAAGTGCTCCACAAACAAGGAACTGGAAGTCAAGAAGCCACGTCAGCCTGGTATAAAACTCACCGCTTCTCTTTCTCTTTCTTCCCCCCACCCCACGCCATCGGCAGAAGCTGCATCAGCCATGAGGGTTTATTTACCGATTCCCAAAACCAATCTGAACTGTAAATCACCCGTCCTGAGGCCTGGTGGACTGCGCTGACGCGACAGGCCAGTTTATGCAATTGACCGGGTCTTCTAGGCGCCCCCGACAGACTGGTTCTGTTCACGCCGTACATTTAACCAGGCTAAGCAAGCAGTTGCATTTGCACAACGTGCCAAGTTAGTTAGCCTTTCCTCTGACCAGCTTGTTTTGTGACTTTGAGGGTCGGGAGAACCCCTGTCGTTTGGCGAGTCTCTGGCTGAATGTACGGAGTAGCAAAATGGGTTAATTCAGTAAGCAGGTTAAGCAGGTTGTGGGAACACTGTTACGCCACTAAAATTAACCACACCATCCTTAAGTAGTCTTTGGCTGACTACTAGAACTACTGACTGTTGTCTTCCAGATTTCTGCTTCCAGATCTGGCCACCCAATTCAATATGTAATCTGAAGTCAATCATGGTCACTGAAGGCCTCCAAATGGACATTTGTGGGACATTTTTCATATGGTTTTTTAGTTGGCTGAAAAAACTATAACCGCTAAGCCAGTGTTTCCGAATCTTGGCCACTTTACGATGTGTGGACCTCAACTCCCAGAATTCCCTAGCCAGCCATGCTGGCTGGGGAATTCTGGGACTTGAGGTCCACACATCTTAAAGTGGCTGAGTTGGGAAGCAGTGCTTAAAGCAGTAAATTAGCTGCTTATCCACTTTGGCACATGCAAATGTCCACTTTGGCACATGCACTTTGGCAGAAAATGAATGTCCCTTCTACCTCACCAGAAATCTTCTTTTACACACACACACACACACACACACACACACACATTGTGCCAGGCTGGTCTTTCATCAACGCAGCCTGGGATATTCTGACCCAGTGGAGCTGCCCAAAACTCAAACTGTTGGGTTCCCACAATACATTTAACTGTGTCAGTTACACATCCAGAAGCTGCATTTACATCAGGTTGAACCTGGTGAGTATTAATTTTATTTTTGTTTTAAATGTTGTCTGTCTGTTGGTTTAAGATACTGCAAACCCACTCAGTTAGTTTCTGGTTCCCTGTCTGACACAAACCCTGAAAGTAGGTTAAATGTCTTCCGAGGTTAAGCATGTTCTGTAAACACAGGCAATGTTTTAGCCGCAATCTTAGCCACCCAGTCACCTTCTAGGGGAGACGGGCAGCAAATTTTCGCCATAGAAGCTGCTTCCTCCACAGCGTCTCATGGGTATCTGCACAGATCTTTCTGCTGGGCTAGGATTTGGGGACACCAGAGCAGAATATCCCCCAACCCGGGCAGGAGAACCGGCTGCTAAGATCCTTCCAAACTCAGGGGAGATTCATTCACGCCTTGCAGATGGCAGCAGAGACGCCCCAAACTTCTTTGCTGCCTCCTGTGGTCAAGCAGAGGTTTCCAGCCCAGATGTGATATGCCTACCAAATATCCTGTGGTCGTCCAGGGGCTGGGCAGAGACGCCCGGAGCTGCCCTATTCCTGGCATTTTGCAAAGGATTCCACAGGAAGCACATAGAGCGATTCTCGTGCATAGGAGAGCGCATCAAGAAGAACTTGAGAATCAGAGGACTGGAAGGCACCCCAGGACCACCTCCTCCAGTGTTTTCCGAACTGGGCCCTTTAAGAGGGGTGGACTTCAACTCCCAGCATTCCCCAGCTGGGGAATGCTGGGAGTTGAAGTCCGCCTCTCTTAAAGGGCCCAGTTCGGAAAACACCGATCTGGTCCCACCCTCTGCAGTGTGCGGGAAAATCGCGGAGCGAGAAAGCTTCCACCTGCCCCGGTCTTAGGGCGATCAGACCCGGTTCCTTCCCGTTTTGCCCGCAACCATCGGCTGGCATCACGCCTTGCCCCGGCCCCCTCGCAACCGTAAAGGCATCGGGAGGGTGGCCCCATCTGCTCCAACCAGGCGCCCTCGGAGGGGCGGGGTGGAGATGGGGGACGGGGTGGATTCCAAACTCCATCACCCACTCCCGCATCAGCCGGGCGTGGTGAGCGCGTCGGCTCAACGCCCAGGGCGGCAGATGGGCGGGACTGGACCGCCCATGGTCCCCAGCCGGCCGGGCTCCGTCCAGGCCCTCTCCCGACTCGCCCAGCCCGCGCGGCTGCGGACGATGGGAGTGGAAGGGTCACGAGAGGGCGACGCCCCCCCGGGATCCCCGCCCCTCCCGCGGCCCCACCTTGTTCTTGGCCATGCTGCTCCTTCCCCCGTCGGCGCGTCCCGTCGCCGTGGCAACCGGGGCTTCGGCAGGCGGGGCCTCGCAGGGGGGCGGAGGAAAGTCCCCTCGCCGCATTATTGCATCGCCGGGGGGGCCGCCTCGCGCCGGCCTTCTGCCGGTCGCTGCCAGCCGAGACGGGCGGCGGCTCTGGAGCGGGAGATGCCCTGCCTGCTGCAAGCCCCGTCCGGCTTCCCGGGCAGCGACGCTCCGGACCCGCCGGGCATCCCGGGCCGGCGCCCCGGGCATCCTGCCCCTCCTGGGACCCGTGGCGGAGCTTGCCCCCTCCCCCGCCTGGCGGATTGCCCGGCAGAGCCTCCCACGGCGCAGGTGGGCACGCCCGCGGAGAAGCCGAACGGCACCGCTGCCTCCGGACGAGGCCCCGCAGCGCCGCCCGGGGCTCCAGCTGTGGCGCCGCTGGGAAGCGCCCCCCGCAGGCGCCCGGCATCCCCCAGGAGCCGCCCAGGCGGCCGGGGAGGAGGAGAGCCGCCTCAGTCGGCGGCAGCCTTCCTCCAGCGCGCAACTTTAGGGCGCGGGGACTCCGACTCCCCGAATTCCCCAGCCAGCACGCCAAGGCTCGTTCCATGGCCCTGGCGAGGCTAGAGCCCTGGGATCAGACCCCCCAAGTCAGCTGCGGAGGCGGCGGAAGACAACTGGGCAGAAAGCTGGGCGCTCCGTGGCGGGGGCCTGTCCGTGGAGATTCCTGGGAGGGGGCTCCTGGAACGGTCTGGAGAAGGAGAAGAGGAGGGTCAGGGTCCCCCGGAACGTTTGGGATGGAGCTCCGCCAGGACCCCCGGCCAGCAGGCGCGCAGGGGGGAGGGTGGCAGCCTTGCGGCTGGAGGTGGAACGGCCTTTTTATGTCCATCAGCTCTACCCCTGACTGACTTGACCTCGTGTGCCCAAATGTGCCCCCCCGACACTTTTCTTCTGCTGCCCCTGTCCCCCAAGGAAGAAAATGGGTGAGAGGAATGAAATAAAAGGATGACTTGATTCTCTGCTACGCCTGTCACTGTTCCTATTGCCAAACCAATTCAAAGGGCCGGTGGCTGCAAGGGAACCTGTTCCCCCCCACCCTCCACTGCGGGCCAAGGTGGCCTTGATCCTGCAGACTCTATTTTGGGGAGGTGACATCCAAGGGTTTAACCGGCCCCCACAGCGCCGACTTTGCACATTCCACTCGCTCGGGAACATTGTATTCCCCGGCCTCTTCCTCTCCCCTGACGCTCGTTGGAATGAATCACCCTTTGCAGCCCCAGAAGGACCCCCTCCCTGCCTTCTCCTTTGCGTTGCTCGTTCTGGGCCTGCTGTTTTCACCCATTCTGTGGCTGGGCCCGAGGAACCTCTCCTCCAAAGCCGGGGACCTCCCGGAACTGGGGGGGCTGCTTTGCTGAGCAGGGGCGGGCTGGGGCACGTCCCCGCCCTGGTGCCAAGGCATGGCGCCAGGAAGACACAGCTGGCCTTAGCAGCCCTGGCTGGTCTGTGAGCAGGGAGACAAAAGAGTTCATTCTCTGCGCACAGCAGCGTGCGTTATGCAGCAGCAACGGCCACGTGGCTGGGCCAGGGCGCTCCCACCCCGCTTCCAGCGAGGTGGGGTTTTCCCCGGCCGCCCGCCTGCTAGCCCAGAAAAGGCCCCAGAGATGGCATTTTTAGGAGCAGGTTCTTTGACCCGGCGAGGAAGGAATCTTTTCCTGGAGGAGGAGGAGGAGAACGTGTAGCAGCAGCATCTGCAGATTTATTCTTTGCAACGAAATACGCAGCTGTCACATTGAGAGCGCTTTTGGGGACGGTCCAAGGACAGGAAAGAGGCTGCCGGCTGGAGGTGTAAATCTTGACCGTGGCACTGCCCAGTGAAGTGGCTATCACTGGACTTCGGGATAAAGAGGAGAGACCTGTGCCCAGGACATCTGTCTCCTTTCCCAGCGGCTGCGGTCACCTTGCATCATGGGCAACGGCATGAACAAGGTCTGGCTCACGTCGATGCGGTCTTGCGCGCGGTGTTCCCTTTCGAGTCACTTTGGGGGTTTAGCGGTGAAGGTGCTGGATGAGCGATCAGGAGGCCGTGAGTTCTAACCCTGCCTTGGGCATGGAAGCAGCTGGGTGACTTTGGGTCTGTCACTCTGAAATGCACTATTTTTTCTCTTGCTCCAGGTTGGCTGGCTTTGCACAACATGTTAAGCTCTAAACTGGGTTAGCAAGCCCAAGTGTGGGCTCCATGTGGCATTTTAGGCCTAAAGAAATAAACTATATTAAGATTTATTGCAATGCCCAAGAGGCTGACAGTGGTTGGCTTTCTACAGTGCGATGAATCACAACTTGATCACCTCCCTTGTAGCCCACACTAGGGTGTTGTGTGAATCCTGCCAAATATTGCACCAACACCACTCTCTTCAGCTGGTTGCTAAAGTAAAAAATAGGGGGAGGGTTAAATACAAAGTATTGGACCACAGGTCGGGGTTGAACATCCCAGCTTTACAGCTTTATGGCTTTTTCCAAGACATGAGGAGCTGCGTTTGAACAAGGCAGCCACATGGGTGGGGAAGTAGGAAGGGGGAAGATGGTGACCTTGGCATAAGGTGGGGGGGCAGTTGGAGGGGGGAAGGGGTTGCAGTGCAGAGAGGGAGACAGGAATGAGCTTATGGCACCAGGTGGTAGAGAAGTTGAACTAAACACAACACCCAGGAAATGCCAATGTAGCGTTTGTAGTATAGCAAAATGACGGGGGGGGGGCGGCGGTTAGTAGGGAAAACCCTGGACCAGGAGTGGGGACACCCAGGTTCCAGCCCCCCCGACCCCGCCATGGAAGCTTCCTGGGGGATTCTGGGCCAGGTCCCCCTCCCAGCCCAACCTATCTTACAGGGCTGTTGTGGAGCAATCATCATAAAAATATGTACACTATTTTTTTTTCTTGAATCTTACAGATTCTCCCTGGACTGTTTCTTGGAAACATCATAGGTGAGTGAAGTGCAAAACTGCTACAGAATTGGTGAATCAAGCGGTGATGAGCGGTTGGCATTTTCCCGGCTTGGCAAAGCTTGAACCCACACCCAGTAGGCAGAAACCTTGATAGTTCCACCTGCCAGGTAGATGGCAAAAGCATGGAGCTGTGGCCAGGAGTAACGTGGGAGGGGGGATAGCGGAGGGGGGTCAGTGAGGAACCGTCCCATCCTGGAGGCTTTTCCACAGGCTACACAGGAGTAGATTAATGCGATGGCCACTTCCTCGTGCTCAGCCTGCTGACAGGTGTGCAATTCTGCTGGCCTCAGCATTTGCTCTGGAAAGGGCATCAAGTGTGCATCATGGGGGGGGGGGGGGCTTATCCAAGTTGGGTCACTGCCAGCTGTTCTGCCGTGGCTGAAAAATGATCTGGGCGCTCTCCCAGCCGGACTTCTAAGAACTGTTAAAGAACATTGCCCAGACACACACAAACGCACCCATCACTTTGAAAACCCAGGCACGGGAGCAGCCAGAAATACGTAGAAACGGGTGTGAGGGTGACTGAGGAACCTGCACAGCTTTGGGGCAGGTCGCTTTGGCGTCTCGGGGGACATAAGCCACTCTGTGTCCACAAACAGAGACTGGTGGACAGTCCAGACGCCTGGTGCACTGTGTGGTTCACCCTGGGAGTTCTGCCTATCCAGCACCATGAGTTCTCTACCTCGGTGGCTCCCCAAATCCCACTTATTGGGGAATCTGAATCATAAATGGCAGGGATGTTGGAGGTCACCTAGTCCAACCCCCCAGTGCAAGATTCAGTATGACAGCCTCCTTGGAGTTGAAGTCCACCCATCCTGAAGTTGCCAAGTTTGAAAAACACTGATTAAAAAGATGACAAAGTCCTACTAATCTTGGAGGGTGTCATTAAGCGGGGGGGGGGGCAGCAGCAGGGCCCCCAGTGGGAGGAGATTCAGGGAGCTGTAGCCCCAATATATCTGAAGGGTCCCAGGAGAGAAAAACTGCGATTGTCTATCCCCTGGTCACTTAGATTGTCAATTTTCAAAGGGGTTGGAGGGGAGGGCTCTTGGTGACATCACAGAAAGCAGACCAATCAACGCAGCGCAAGCTCACGGCCTCTGCTTTCGGTTTGGTCGTGTCTGTTTTCCAGCGCATTTATTTCAGCCTCTAAGAAAGGATAAAATAAGCAAAGCAAATGAATCGGCGCGTCTGTAATGCTAGGTGTTGATCGCATAACATATGCTTATCGCAAAATACCTGGGAAATTGCAGCCTGTGAACTATGCTTGGGTGCGGATGTGGGCTCCAAGGATGAAAAGCCTTCTGTGACAGCTCTTCTGCTTCAACATATTTGCAAGTCCTTCTGAGGTCCCTTGGGCTGAATCTGGGGAGCACAAATATTAGGGTGATTGTTTCGTTAAAAGGGTCCCAGATGGTGAGTTGGAAGGAGGACAAAGGCTCTTCAAGGCTCTGGAGAGTCAGCCACAGCTGGAATAAACAGCAGGTTTGTTCTGGCGGACGTCAGCCGAGGGGGCTCTGTGTTTCAAAGTATGCGCTGTGCTCGGAATTAGGATTTCAGGAAGCAGCATTAGGTAATTTTGTTTGTTTATTGCCCTCCCTGCTTCAGGACACCAGGGCGGGCTGAGCGTTTGGCCCAGAGGGAGAAGGAGGGCTCTAACAATCGCTCTGTGTTCCTCCCCCATTTTCTGCTAGATGCCAAAGACCTTGATCAGCTGAGCAAGAACAATATCACCCACATCGTTTCCATCCATGAGTCTCCGCAGCCCTTCATTCCGGTACGGGGTCACCAGGGGTGGCCATCTGGCGCGGCAGCCCAAGATGGCAGACGCCGGATCAAGCTGCAGGCGGCAGACCCTGGAACTCAGCCCCACTGAAAGCTGCGGGGCTCGGCTCTGTCGGGTTGGGCAGGAACGGTGTGGTAGCACTTCATAGTCTGGTCGTGGGTGATGGATGAGCAACATTGGAATATTCCAAACGCCCTTTGGAATATTCTCCCCCAAGAGGTGCGGCGGGCCCCTACCCTCCCGGCTTCCTGGAAAGGACTTAAGACCTGGCTCTGCCAGCTTGCCTGGGGTGATAAGAGCTCTAATCAATCCTGGGGGTGTCTGGCACCCTGATGACGCTCCCGAGTTACTCGCCAGTTCCATCAATTCTTGGAATTTATTTATTATTGATTTAAGATTGTTTTCATATTGCATTTTAATTGATTTTACCTTCTCTGTAAACCGCCCAGAGTCGCTTTTTAACGAGATGGGTGGAGACAAAAATAAATAAATAAATAAATATAAAATAAAATAAAATAAAACATATTGTTATAGACCCTGGGTCTTTGCAGGCTCCTGCCCTGAAGAGCTCAGAGTCTGAACTTCAGCCAGGAGGCCCCAGGCATAAACAGAGAAATGTTATGACCTGGGTTAGCCTGGGATGCGGCTGAGATACACCTGGGGGGGGGGGGGACGTGAATAGCACTGGGCCAAAGCTATCCCTGAATTGGAGGATTTGAGGAGGGAGGAAGAAAGGTGGCCTCGATTCCTTGCTAACAGCTTCACGAAGGTATCTAGACATTTCTAGAGCTCTTTTTGGAGAAGACTATGTCTTCCCGTTGTAAGCTGCGGAGATCTTAAAGAGGGCTTGGAATCCCCTAAATGCTTATGATGGCCTTCTCCGATGGAACCGTGCTTCCCATCCTCCCCACCCAGCACGCTAATCCCAAATGGAGATGATAGGGTAATACTGTAGTCAAACATGTTGAAAGACTGCCGAGGTGAGAGGGGTTGTTAGCCCTCCTGCAGAAGTTCTGGAGAAGATGATTCTCACCTGTACTGATGTTCTTTCCTAGGGCATCACTTACCTTCGAATCGTTCTACCAGACACGCCCGAGGCGAACATGTAAGTATCAATTGTGTTTTGTTCTTTTTAATGAGGAGGCAATAGTGGATCTATTAAATCATAATGCAGGTGAGATGGAAGTAGCGCAGATCAGAGATTCTGGTTCTTTGGGCAAGGGGCGTTCAACCTGCTTGTGATTGGCATTGCTCTAAAGCAGTGTTTCTCAACCTTGGCCACTTTAAGAGGGGTGGACTTCAACTCCCAGAATTCCCCAGCCAGCCATGCTGGCTGGGGAATTCTGGGAGTTGAAGTCCACCCCTCTTAAAGTGGCCAAGGTTGAGAAACACTGCTCTGATGGAGCAGTTGGCTCCCAGGACACAAGTAGTGGGGACCAGATTCCTTTTGAATGTTTTCCTGTTGCATCCTTCTTTGGAGAAGGCGTTTGGTGTCAGTCCTTGGCACTTCATCCTGCCAGTGTCTTTCAGATGTGCAAGGATTAGAAACCCACCTGCTCAAATATTACCTAGACACCAATGCAGCATTTTAGGGAAGTTTCTGAAATAGGAAACCATCTGCTTTCTGGCTGGGTCTGCATGGGCTGCCTTTGTTCCTGGTCTCAAGTTTAAAGGGCTGGTATTGGCTTTTGAAACCTGCCAGGGTTGCGGACTGGGCAAGAGCTGCCGGGGCCTCCAGATTTCTTGCAAAGGCCGTGCTTAGATGAGACGATTAAGCCAAGAGGTACAAAATTTAAGACTTGGCTGAGTATTAATACCAGAATGGAAATCCTGGGGAAATTTGCCTAGTCCTTCCTCTTCTGATTTACAGGCAGGGGTTAAAAATCTCCCGCTTTTCACCAGTCTTTCAATATTTCTTCCTTTTTGCTTTTAAAGCCTTCAGCCTTTACAGGGTTGTTAAGAAACGATTCTCCGTGATGTTGAGTGAGGTTTATGCCCTAATAACTGTCTTTATGACGTTGGTGTCTTTATTGTGTTAGGTTTATGGCTAGGTTTCATGCATCCCTTTGGGTGTTTAAAAAATGAAATGCTACTTTAAATAATGACAGTAAGAACAATGATAAGATCTGCAATAATTCAGATAATGTGACAATGTTTGAAGAACAGTGTGATTTAAGGAAGGCATCAAGGCCGCTGCGGGTCCCAGACGTCAAGAAGCCTCTTTTTTACATGCATCCCAATGCACGTCAATGCACAATGCTTCAGTTGTATTGGCGTGGCTGCCATCTTGATTCTTTAATCCTCCCTCGCAAATGCCCCTATGAATTAAGAATATATTAAGAAAACAGACCTCTCAAGGAAGAACTTTCCACTTATAATGGATTACAACTGCTGTCATCCCCAAAGAGAATAGCATGAAAGATACTCCTTCTCTTTCCTACTCCCTTTCCCCAAATCTTAGTGGATTTTGGGAACTGCATCCCTCTCACCCTGACAATATTTAAGCCACATTTCTAGGGAAGTTTCCAAAATAGGAAAGCAGAAGATATAGCAGCATCCAGCTGACCTTGGCTGACCTTGAAAAGCTTGGGCCTCGTTATTACTTGGACGGGAGACCACCAGGAACTGCCAAGAGGGTAGGCTAGGCTGGGAAGCATCTCAAAAGAAGCACATCGTAGCAACCACTTCCACATTGTTGCCAAGAAAGCTAGATGGATGTGTCCATCAAGTTACCAGAACTCTAATCCAACTCAGAGACTTTAACTTAAAATACCAGAGGGGGTAAGACAGAAGCAGCCAGTTAGGGAGAGGGGGTACCTTTGCCTGGAGGCTATTAACTTGGCAGCAATGTGGAAGTGGTTTGCTACGATAGCATGCTGGAAGCTGCTGTATCTTACGCTTCCCTATTTCAGAAACTTCCCTAGAAATGCAGAACTTGGCAGATGAAACTATTTCTGACCTAATGAAAGACAAGCCAGGTGATGGGTTCCTGCCTGCCTGCCTGTCTTGCAGGTTGCTGTAAGCGCAGAGGAACAGTGGATGGCCAGTAGAAAAGTCAGCAACTGAAGGGGAAGAAGGGTGGCCCTTTGTGGAGTGCATCCATCTTCCCCTTCCTTTCTCAGAAGTGAGAAAAATACATGGGGAAGCTTGGGAAGGGGGAGGAGGAGGAGAATGATTTGTGATCCAGGTCTTCCTGGAGGGCCTGATATACCCAAATGCAGGGCTCTGCTTTCCCCCCAGGGCCCTTCCAGGCAATTGAAGGCTGCGTCTGATGGTTTCTGCCAATCATGCAGCGTTTCAAAGATGGCACTTTTGCACTGAGGAATGTGCACCAACCAGCCTCTCTAGTCTGCCCCACGCGCTCTGCAAAAGAGCAGGAAACCCACCTCTAATGATGTCCTAATCATTGCTACCTGATCCTAATTTCAGGTATTTGAGGCAGCGATCAATGTAGGGGTGCCCTGATTTTGTCCACTTGCAAAATTAGCATTATGTTTATTTAAATTACACAAAGGACTACAAGATGTAAATGGTGCGTGAGATTTGTTTATCCCCTTTATCTAACCACTTTATCCCCTTTATCTTATCAATGTGATGGAAATGAAGATCAAATATCTGTATGTTGAAATACGTTGAAGAAATCAACAATTTGATCTACTTTTTCACTTGACTGTACTTGATAAGAGCGAAAGCTGGACTGTATTGCCTCAGTCCAGTGTCGCAACTTTATTCAGGGTGTTCAGCTCCCAGTGAAAGCAGGCAAAATGATCTTGGATGGGGTGTGATTTTTCCCCCCAATTGGGTGTGTCGATTTCAGCTGATACCTCCACCCAAATCTTGATGGGAATGTCTGGCTTGGCCTCCAAGCCTCGATGAACAGTTGCGTGCTTTTTTGCAAACATAGGTTTATAAGAGGCAGACGAGGCCAAGCGTAAGAGGGGTGTTCTCAGCAGATGGATATCTGCTGTTTAATAGTCTGCTTGCCCATAAAAATCTGTCCAGGGCAACCGACAGTATTCAAAACTAAAATAAAAAGTGATAGATCATTATGGCTCATTTCCAAAAGCCTGCAATGAAATCAGAGGAGAGCAGATTGGAAGAAGGCAGGGAGCTCAACAAGAGATTACGTTAAAAAACAGGCGAAGGGAACAGTTGGAAAGTCTGAGGGGGGCTGCTGGAGGGAAGTGTCCCCCGACACAGTCAAGACGGTGGCTTGGACTGTGCAATGCGTGTAAAAAAGGGGCAGAGCTTCAGTTGCTCAGTTGCAGCTCCCCTCTGGACTTTCTGGACCCCTCCCTGCAGACGCTCCTGCTGATAGAGGACGATAGAAAACAGTGTTTCTCAACCGACAGTTGAGAATTCTGGGAGTTGAAGTCCGCACGTCTTAAAGTTGCCAAGGTTGAGAAATGCTGTTTTAAAATGTGGTGCTTTGCTTCCTTCCAACTCCCCTGCCCCCCCCCCCCCCCAGCAAGAAGCATTTTAAGGAATGCATTCGCTTCATCCATGCCTGTCGACTGCAAGGAGGAAACTGCCTTGTTCATTGGTAGGTAGAAGTATCCGGGGGGGGGGGGTAGGAGGTTTGTTGGTGGGGTGGGGAGGAAACACCTGGGACCCTCAAGGTGGGCAAGCTGGGGGTAGCCAAAGACATTTGAACCCTCTGTGTCAACCAGCAATGCAGGCGTGGTTAGCCTGGGTTCATTGAAGAAGGCACTGTCAGCTGGGTTCATAAAATACTCTAAACCCTAAGACATGGTTTTATTGTGGTTTGTGAAGAAGCCAAAGTGGCCTGCTTCACGCATAATGCTAAGCCATCGTCCATAGTTTGCCAGCCCAAATGGGTTCATGCTTCACGCTAAACCATAAGCCATAATTTACAAACCTAGATGGTTGGCTTTACTCTTTGTACTAAGCCATGATTTACATACCAAAGTTGGTGTAATCACTAAGCCATAATCCAGAGAGGCAGGCTCACACTTTATGCTAAGCTATGAGCCATGATGTGTGAACCAAAGTGGCTGTCTTCACACTTGACACTAAACCATAATCCAGATGGCTGGGTTCACACTGGATATTAAGCTATAAGCCATGGTTTATGAATCAAAGTAGCTGTGTTCACACTTCATATAAAGCCATAATCCAGATGGCTGGGTTCACCCTTTATGCCAAGCCATAAGCCATGTTTTGCAAACTAAAGCGAGTGTGATCACACTTTATACTAACCTGTAAGCTGTGGTTTACAAACCCATGTGGCTGGGTTCACACATGACGCAAAGCCAGCATCAGCCAATGCAAACCAAGAGCGCCCTAGTAAACGTCCCTGGCAACCCTGGGGCTTTCCGAGGGCCATGTCACTCATGGGGAAGCTGGGGGAGAGAGGGTGGCCGAGGACGAGACAGCCCTGGGCTCTGACCTCCTTCCTCATCTGGCCTTCCAGCCTGGCGGGGATCTCGCGCAGCACCACCATCGTCCTGGCCTACCTCATGGCGGTGACGCAGCTGGGCTGGCACGAGGCCCTTGAGGCGGTCAAGGCTGTGCGGCCAGTGGCCAACCCCAACCTGGGTTTCTGTCAGCAGCTGGAGGACTTTGGACGTAGCCAGTCCGTGCAGAAGGTGAGGAACGAGCTGATGCGCCTGGACCCTGAATAAAGCAGCCCCCGCCACCCCATTGCCATGGGTCCAAGCACAGAGGAGCCCCGAGAGCCCCTTCTTCTCCCTGGGAGTTGCCCCCAAGCCATGCTGGGAGTGGTTAGCCAACCCATTTGGAGAGCCCAGGTTGGGGAAGGAGATCTTCCCCTTAAGGAGCAAGGCTGGGAATGCACAGAAGCAGACCGGTGATTCTTCTCCTCCTGTACCCTGGATTAAAGTCCACACTTTAAGAGGCGTGGACTTCAACTCCCAGAATTCCCCTCTGAAAGTGACCAAGGTTGAGAAACACTGGTCTACAGTGAGCACAGGGCTAAGAACTTGCTGGGAGGTGTTATTTAAAACCAAACCTGGAGTTTGCACCCTATAAACATAAACTGGAAAGAATTTGCAAAGCGGTGCCTCCCAGGGACACCCTCCAGCCAGGATTTTCCCGAACTCTTGTCCATTGCCCTGCGTGTCCTTGGCAGATCCGCCGGAGACTCGAACGCAAGTACGGAGGAACCCCTTTCCATGATAGCGAAGCCGTCCGAGTCCTTCTGCCGTCCAGCCAAAGGCAGGAGCCCCCCAGCACCGAGAGGGCTTTGCAGGCCCTGGGGCCGAAGAGCAGAAGCGTAAAGCACATCGATTCCTTTCTGATGCGGGTGAAGGAGACGTGTTCCTGTTTGCCAGGCTGTCTTAAATGAGACTTCCTGAGGCCTTTGGAAAATGCAAGGAGACTCCCCACAGTGGGCTCGTAAAGGCAGCGCCTGGCTGAGAAGATGGCATCGGAGGAGGGAAATGCAGGGACCAGGCGGAGCTGGAGAAGAGAAACTGCAAAAGGTTGGCAGTGCCAGGCAGAGCTGGCTTGCTTTCTGCTGCTCCAAACCTATAGCAACTGAGGAGGTGGTTACTCCCCAGGAACCCCAAAGCCCCACTGGAAGCACCCCAAAAATGGTGGACTGAAATCCCAGGACTTGTGAATTATCTGGAGATCCGGACTACCCAGACGAGAGATTTTTGGCAGGAATTGGCAGCAAAACTAGAACCCTACTCTTTTGAATAAAAACGGAGAAGCAAACCAAAATGTAACAAGAGATGATTTTGACACAGAAAATAGCTTCTTGTCCAGATGGTGGCCCGATGGTGTGGGTTTGGGGGCAGCTCTGTTCCCACACCTTTTAGGTTAGTGGCACATCTAGTGGCCGCACTTGCGCAGAGAGCAAAGCCCGGCTGGGTTGAGCATCAGTTGGGTATTTTATGGCTTGGCCCGTGAGATTCGTTTATGGCCCAAGGTATTGTGCAGATTCAGAAAATGGGTTCGTTCAAAGACCAAATGAAGGGTGGTGGGTGAACTCAGCCATTCTGCCTGCTGATAAGAGACAGAAGGCCTTTTTCCGTGGCCAAATTAAAGAACTGTTTTATTAGTTCTCGAGTTCAGGAAATTGGCCTTTAACACAAGAATAAAATCTGCTTCCTTCACTGCCAACCCCTATCCTGCCACGGGTGATGCCAGCAAATGAGTCTGCCCTTGTGTGTGATACCCAGGATATGTTAAAGCAGTGTCTCTCAACCTTGCAACTTTAAGAGGTGTGGACTTCAACTCCCAGAATTCCCCAGCCAGCCCCACAAAGCCCTGGCTGGCTGGGGAATTCTGGAAGTTGAAGTCCACACCTCTTAAAGTTGCAAGGTTGAGAGACACTGTGTTAAAGACTAGGATTGGTGATTGTTTTCTCCCCACCCATCAAATGCTACCAGAGACTCATCAGTCGCTCTTGTTTCACGGCTGGGGCAAGGATGGGAAGGGAGGTGAGTTTTGACTGATGTTCTAACCATCTTTCCAAACTAGTTCTGGCTTTATGCAAGCCTTTTGCGTTCAAAGGGAGCGCAACGTCAACTGAACACAGGTTTAGCGCTCTTCTAGCAGAGCACTAAATCCACGCTTAAAAACAGCCCGAGTAGCAGCAGGATGTTGTGGCCATGATCTGGGAGAGAGACCGAGTTTACTTGCTCTGTCCAGCTTCATTGCCGTTGCCAATGCATTCAGGGACATGCAATTTCCAAGCTGGGATTGACTTGGGGACCTGGCCGGGGGGGGCGCATGGGGAGCCCAGGGGGACAGCCTGGTTTGTAAGAGCCGGGCTTTATCGCTGCTCAAAGCAAAATGTCCCAGAAGACAGCACTTTGGGATGGGAAGAGAGGGGAGCCCGCCTGAAGGGGCCAACGATGCGAGGCTAATTCCCCTGTCCCCCAGGGGTCCCCTGGCTGCAATGCCACCCAAAGGGTCAGGGAAGCGTATTGCTGTGGTTTAGCACAGTCCCTGGTCCTGAGTTCGAGATGCTGATTCCCCTGGGGATCTCTTAGTGGGATCCCTTTTCACTCCTATCCAAACCATTTTGAACAAGACTGACCCCACTTCTCCAACCAGCATGGGACTCTTAAGGGGCGATTTCCTCCTCCCTCCAAGGACTCTAAACCTCTCCTTATGAGCAGGGCGGAAAGAGAGATTGCCAGAGCATGTGTGTGCCGTCCTTAGGGGTAGGTGAGGGAAGGCCCAGAGACAAGTGAAAATACCAGGTTCTACCAAACCAAGTGATAATTGGTCCCAGTAGATGTGTGTACAGTTGTGCCAAATAGAGGATTCTGCCAATATTCATTTTCCCACTACTGATACTCTGCGATCAGAGACGTTGCACCTGTCATAACTCTTCTCTGCACCCCTGTTAAAGGCCCATGACATTTACTTTGGGACAGGAGCAGAAAAGAGTTGGCAAAACACCCCCCAACTTCCACCACCCCCTCCCCGGTCCTACTAATTGGGGAAACCAGAGACCTGGAGGCTCGCTTGGGGCACCCTCTGCAAACGGAAACCATGGGATCGTTCCTCCCTGGTTCTCACCCCAGCCCTTGCTGCACGCTTGGGAAAAAATCAGTTTCCAGATGAGGGGACCCATCCCAACGTGGTGTGACTTCCTTACCCATCAGCCTCCGTGTTCCAATGATTGCTGCTTGAAGTGAGAAAAACAGAATTAAAAGTGCAGGCTTGTGTCTCCTCTTTCACCCAAGCAAAAGAAAGGGACCATCGGTCCTTCACGTAGCAAAAGCACTAGGGACGCCTACAAGGAAGGGGCTTTTGAGGTCATCCAGCCCCCCCTCTCCTGCTCTGCCTTAAAATCCAGATTAACACATCCCAAAGAGAGGGCTGGCCAGCCTCTGCTTGGACACTTGCAATGAAGGAAGGACGCCTACCGCTTCTCTGGACCACGGAGAAAATTCAATATACTGCAGTATTTTTCTAAGAACAAACAAGAATGTCCAGAATGGTGGATATCTGGCCCTTACATTTTGCAGATCTCTTCTTCAATGAGCAAAGCAGGGAGAGGAAATTGGCTTAAGGTGGGAGGAATCATGTCTGATAATTATACGATCACAGTCTAACTCAGTGTTTCTCAACCTTGGCGGTTTGAAGATGTATGGACTTCAACTCCCAGAATTCCCCAGCCAGCCTTGCTTCTTCAAACCGCCAAGGTTGAGAAACACTGGAATAGCAGAAGGAGGTGTGAAGGGGAAAGGCCACAAGGTGGATTACACAAATCTGCTTTGTGCTCTACAGTTTCTGAGAACACGCCGGGGGTGCTGGGAAACACCCAGCAGTCAATCTGCTACGTTTAAAAATATAAAGTTTGCCAGTTTCGGGCCTCTGTAGGGTTCTGAAACCTTCTGCTGTCTTCTCCTCTGAACTGCATCACCCATTCTGCAAGACAGAAGTGTCTGCAAGATGAGGTCAAAAAAGTCAAGATGGCAGCTGCAGCAGTGCTATCAAAGCTCTGCCTTTTTATGGGCACGAAACCACCGTCACAACTGCCATGTTGACCTTCTTGGCCACGCAAACACGCTGACTGCTAAAAGAGGCTGAAACTGACTTGGAATCTACGGCTCACTCTATTTATTCATGATTTATTTATATGTCACATTTATATAGCCGCCCATCTCACACAAAGCGACCCTGGGTGGCGTACAACAATTAAATAAAAGCACAAATGGATAAACGCAATCATTATAAAAAGATAAAAAGCGATTCTTGAAATAAAAACATTATCAAACATTTTAAAGAGTTTAGATTTGAGCCATTGTCTTCACAGGTTGTGTAAACCATGATGTTAAGCCATAGTGTGATTTGTTTGGGCACATGTTATTGTACACCATCATCGGGTTTTGTGAAATGGGGTTCAGGGTCCAGCAGGTCGTGCAAATTCAACCCACCTACGGTCTCAGTGTGCTCTAAATCTTATCAGCCTGAACAGAGGCTTTTCTTATCAGGCTTTCTTTCTACCCTGCCTTAATACTTGCTTCAGTTTCAGGAAAACTCCAAAACCCAGCTCAGCTCTTCTGTGACATTTTGATTGGCCCTTACAGAGATATCGCCCAGCTGCGCATTTAGGCATTTTCTTATAGGCAACATATGTTCAACGAAGACCAAGACTGCAGTAGGTTACCAAACACCAAACAACATATGGTTAACCGAGAGGCTGAACAATTGTTATCTTTTAATGTAAAGGGATAGAAAAGAAAATTAACAGAGAACAAGCCATATTTATGAATGGAACAGAAGCTAAATCGTTGATTTATGCTATGCTAGAAAGGATACAGCTCCAGAGAAATACCAACCTGGATCAAATCATCTTTTCATATTGCCCAATTTGAGCCCAAGTGTCCAGGGGAGGGTCTATTGCTGGTCCAGACAAGCTTCTTGACTCCAAAGAAGTCCATCTCAAGGCAGGCTGATAGTTGATGGGCTCCAGTTGTGCAGTGGTGATCTTGTGATGGCTTCATTGCACAACACAGCTGAACCCAGTTCTCTGGTGCATGTCCATACGGCATCGTGACCAGAAGAGTCTTCCGATGGTTGGCTGACAATGACATGATCTGCCGTAACAGCTGCCTTCACACAACACAATTAATCATGTCAGCTAAAGACATAGCAGTTGACTTTGTAGAACACACTGACCCTTCATAGAGATTCTTCAGACCGTTTGGGTAGTTTATGGTTCCGCTGATTTATTATACAATATTTGTATGCCACCTAGGACTCAGGGTGGCTCCAATAGTAAAACGCATTGTCATACCTTTGAAATCATAAAAGCATTGTAGGACAGAAAATCATAAAAAGAAAATAAGCAACTCTAACCATCAAACCATGATCCCCAGGGCCATTACAGCATTCCTACCAACCCAGACTGGATGAAAAAGGGTGTTTTTTCCCTGCCTCCAGAACACGAGTAAGCATACAGGTAAGTTCACAGGGGGAAGGGAAGAGGGGAGACGGTGACCAAGATGGCAGTCAAAGCCACACCTTTTACCTGAAGGGGTGGGGTTTCAATCATGGGGTGGTGGCCACCATCACAGCCTTTCTGACTCACCTCCACGGACACCTAGAGAAATATAGAGAAATCCTTTCAGAAGAAGAGGATTCCAAAGGGTTGGGGCAGCCAAGGAGAAAGCCATGTTCTCATCCCCCAAATGCTCCAGGGGCAGGGGATCCCAAGCATACCTTCCCAACTGGAAGGGTCTATTTGGGAGAGGCAGTTGTACAAGAAATGGGGACCGGAGTCATGAAGGGTTTGATGGTAAGGATCTGCGTGTTGAATTGTACTCAGAAAGCCACTGCTAGCCAATGATGTTCCTGCAAGATGGGCATGAGTTGCTAAACTGGTCTCATGTGTTTCACCACAGCATTTTGGACCAGATCAGTTCCCAAATAGTGTTCAAAGGGAGCCCCAGCTGGAACGCACTGCAGTAATCCAACTGTGAGATGATGAAGGCATGAGCGGCAGTTGGCAGGACATCCTGTTCTAGAAATGGCTGCATGTCACACGCAGCGTCCGCCTGCTCTTCTAGGAGGAACGACGAGTCCAGAAGAACCCACAGATCCTGAATGACCTCCTTCAGGGGAAATGTAACCCCATTAAGAATGAAAGATGGAATAATCTGGGGCCAGGTGATTTCTGGACAACTAACCACTCTGTCTTGGTGGGATTTAAATGGGGCCTGTTTTGTCCCAAACCCATGCTAACAGCCACCATGTGGTCACAGCATCTCATTTGATCTGGGGAGGAGACCTACAGCTTGGCAGCATCTGTGTATTGATGATGCCTCATCTTGAACCAAGAGTTGACCCCCTCCCAGTAATTTCATGTAGATGTCAAATACAATTGGGGAGAAGGTACCCCACAATGGAGTGGTCAAGGCTTGAACTCTTCTCTTGCACTACTACTGTATAGATCTGCCCACTGAGGTGGAAGTGGAACCACTGTAATACAGTGCCTCTAGCCCTCAGCCTCCAATCCTACAAGGAGTCCAGAAAGATACCATGATCAATAGTACTGAAGACCACTGAGAGCTACATTCCTTCATCCAAGACCTGCCCCAGGTCATCCATAAGAACAACCAACATCATGTCAGACTGAAAAGGACTAGATGGTCCATTTCTTCCAGAATTCCCTTTAAGCAAATCCCAACCATGCTATAACAAGCTTTCTCAGGAAGGGAAGACCAGAGACCAGGTAGAAGCTGCTTGAGACCTCTGGACTGAAGGAGAGATTCTTCAGGAGAGGAGAGGACATGTCGCCACCTCCTTCAAGGTGCAAGCTATCACTCCTTCCCTCAGAGATGACTTGACCCCCTTATGAATCCAAGGTCCGGCCCCTTTTCTAGCTGCTCAGAGAAGCCAGGAGAGGCAGCCTGTAACCTGTTGGTGGCTGAGTTCATACCACAGAAGAGCTAACTTCCTCATATAACATTACAAACCACTGCTCCACTCATCTCAATGGATTCTGTCCTCGATGCATGCCGCTCCAAGCAAATCAAGCAGTGGTGTCCTCAAAGAGCTTCACAATCAAGTCACAGCAGCCTCGGGGCAGGTCTTCTCATCCTCCACTCCCCAAAGGGTCCAGATCTTCTTAAACAAGGCTGCTGGAAGTACAGTAAAGAAGAGAAATATCCTTGCTTTGCAGCCCTTACTGTCGCAGGATAGGCCCAAACTTGGAGTTGTATCTAGGTTCAGTTGCGTTCACTCTTCATTTTTCACCACTGGGGCTCCAGGCTTCCTTTCTGTCGCTTCATCTTGCAGAGGTCATCTGTGAACCATGAGTTCAAGAGCAGGTTCTCACAAGGTCACAAGCAACCAGCCTAACCAGCCTGTTACCAAAACGAGACAGGTGGATACTCTCATTCCCAGCTAAGAGAAAGTGGCTTCTGTCCTGTTACACAACATATGGAGAAGGAAGAGGCACAAGAATCGGAACCTTTAGTGATTTCATACTAAACAGGGCTTGCGTTTGATAAATAGCAGTTGCTGGAATTCTTTCTTAATGGCTTCATTAACTTCGCTGCAGTAAATCTACGTATCAGAGCCTTGGCATCGTTGGAAGTCTATTTTTTCCGGCACGCGCATCAGCAGTACAATAAAATAGATTTATCAGTAGTTATCTAAAATATAAGGTAATAAGTGATGCATTACATTCTAATTAAAACAATAAAGTAATAAACATCCATAAAAGAATTTGTTTATTTATTCAGTTTATATGACCGCCCGGCTCGCCATGGTGACACTGGCTGCATCAGCAAGAGCAACATAAAATGCATAACCAGCAGCCAAGGTATAGACCAAAAAATAATTAAAATAGCCATCTCATGGGCTCTGACAATCTGGCTCCCATTTCCAGGAACACAACCGCATCTTCACGCGGGGCCAACCTCATCTGTGGGGAGAACGATGTTGCAAAGAACTTCCTGGGTCCTGTAAGATAGGAGTGTTTCAGTACTGGGTTAAGGAAACAGCCACCCAGAGTCCACTGGAGTTCGGCGGCCAGTAAATTTAAATATTATAATAATAATAATAAAAATTTGCCTGCGAGAACTGGTGGGACCACAAAATAGACAATGAAGAAGCCAAAGTGCTCTGGGAGTTTAGAATTCAAACAGACCAGCACCTGCCACACAACACCCCAGACTCAACCGTTGTGGATAAGAAAGACAAAACAGTCTGGACAGTGGACAGTGGACACTGGACCTTGCAATACCTGGAGACGGCAGAAGAGAAGAGGAAGAACTGGAGAAAAGCACAGAATACAAAGACCTGCAAATGGAAGGAGGACGACTGTGGCAAACGAAAGCAGAGATAGTACCAATAGTAATAGGCACCTTGGGTGCAGTCCCAAAACATCTGGAGCACCACTTGAACACCATCAACATTGACAAAATCACCATCAGTCAATTGCAAAAGGTGGCTTTACTTGGAACAGCTTCCATCCTGCGACGATACCTTTCACACCATCAAACATCTGCCTATCCCAAGTTCTCGGGAAGGACTCGATAGGTGGATAAAAATGCCAAATCCAGTCTAAACATCTGGCTGACTGCACGACCAACAACATAATCATCTCTTTTAAATTGACCTAGGCTCCTGATGAGTTTACAAATATTTTCTCAACAACAATATGGAAATTGCCACTGAGTTCCTCCAGGGTGGCTTTCACCTTCTCTGGGATTTCCTAGTGGTCTCCCATCCAAGTATTAGCTAGGGTGGGCCTTGCTTAGCTTTTCTCAATATCAGACAAGGATGCTAGGAGCTGTCAACAACTAATGGAAACCCAACACAGGTCCAACAGCTGCAGAAGAGACTCCAAGGGGAGAACCATAATCAGCAAACAGGCTGTTATTGGAAAACATGAAACCAACAACTCAAAGGGTTAAGTTCAGAAAGATCCCTTTAAGACATGTGGACTTCAATTCCCAGAATTCCCCAGCCAGCTGGCTGGGGAATTCTGGGAGTTGAAGTCCACATGGCTTAAAGCTGCCAAGGCTGAGAAACCCTGCCCTACAGACTGCATGGCTGGGTTGGCACGACATACTCAACCAGATGTATTCACAGAACATGTTGTGGCAGGCTGAGTTTATTTTTTTTCACTGTTTCTTTTTTATTAAGTAAAGCAAACAATAAAAAAAAAAGCAAAAACGAAGAGCGAACTGCCCAGAGTTGTTGGGAATTGGGCAGCATTTAAATGTAATAAATCGAATAAATTATTATTATTAGGTTGAAGTGAAAATACGGTTACAAAAAGATGTTTAGAATGTTTAAAAAAGCAAAACGACCCTAGAAAAGACATTTTTCCTATAAAGCACTCTCGTAGCTTCCCTTCCCCCCCTTCTTTTTATCTTCCCCTGAATTGTTCCTTAACACTAATTAACAATTAACCCTCATGGTTACTTAAATATGTTTATACTACTCTATGCTTTGGACATCTGTGATTATTGTCACTTCCCTTTGGATCAATTTAATTATTTCTTAAAACAGTTTCTCTTTTTCTGCAAAAACCATATTCTAAGTGTCTTAGATTATCTTGCTGGGTAATCTCTCGTCTAGCAGGGAGCCATCCCTGCCTGAACCTCGTTAGACTTTTCAGGACAAGTTGCCTTGATGGATTTGGGACTAATGTTGTTGTCGTCATTTTATCCTGCCTTGTTCATATATAACTCAAGGTGGCAAACAGTCCATATATTCCAACTGAACTCCCCCCCGCCCGCCCCCCCGGCACCCAAGATCAGGGTCAGGGTCACACAGACCCCAAGAAGTTTTGTGCCTAAATTAAACTGCTTGCCATAGGGCTGAAAATAGACACAGGGGTGCCGGAATCCCAGACAGGAGGTTTTCCTTCTCTCTCGCTGTTTACCTGCCTAGGACCGAAGTGAATCCAAAAGTGCAACTGCACGAGCAACGGAGGGAGGGAAACAGATCAAATGCTGCAGAAAGCTCCATCTGAAACCGTCCGCGCAGAACTGTCTATGAACAGTGGGTTAAGGACATTATCTGAATTAAATATCACTGAGATGCAAGGGGTGCGCCTGTCTCCCTTCACCCCACCCTCCACACTATGCTTGCTGAGAGTGAACCTCGAATAGCTGTTTATAGCAATGGAACTCCAGCCCACTTGATTAATTTACAGTTCGATGTGATGTGCAAATACACAAAAGAGGTTAACCGAGGTTAAGTATCTCGTGCAAAGCAGTCCAAGGTTTTGCAACGGCTGAGGTTTCGTGGGTGGCCCCCGTGCAACCGAGTCCAAGAAAGGCGCAGAAGGACCGCCCTCCACCCTTCAATGGGTTCACACAGCGTGAACCATTTGATGGCATGGAGCCCCCATCATCCTGGCCTGCTTAATCACAATTCCTTGAACAGGCCACAGTAGGTTAAGCCAGAGGCATTTACTGTGAGCAAATGTAAGAGGGTGGTTCTGTAATTTTGGGATTGCGCAGATGCCAAGCTGGGTTGCCCGCCACCAGCCACTAGTCCAAGCATTGTATACAGGTAGTTTGGAAAGGTTGGATAGGCAAACCTCGTTGCCCTGCAGCCCAAACTGGATTGCTATCAGAATTCACTCTGGCACGTCCTAGACAAGCGGGCACAAAAGCCAGGTTTTCTACATTTCTCTCTCTAGATCTCTCTCTCCCTCTTTCTTTCTTTCACCTTCAAGTCAGTGATGACTCCTGGCGATTGCCCGGACAAGTCCCTCCTGCAGTTTTCTTGGCAAGGTTTTTCAGAGGTGGTTTGCCAGTGACTCCTTCCCAGGGCTGAGAGAGAGGGACTGGCCCAAGGTCCCCCAGCTGGCTTTGTGCCCAAGGCAGGAAGAACTCACGGTCTACCCCTTTCTAGGCTGGTGCCTTCACCAGGACACCCAACTGGTTCACGCTTGTCACTACAGAAGCAGCTATTAATCCAAAGTACAGGTGGGACGAGAAATGAGAATACCTCTTTTAAAAATAGATACCAAGAACTATTATTATTATTATAATTAGTTTTCTTCCAAGGGAAAGGTCTGACTTTTATAAAGCCATCATCCCGTTGATGGATGGATGAAACGCAATTATCAGCAGAGGTAGATGACCTTCTGGCCCAACCCTCCTCCCCACTGCAACGGGGAGTGCCACTCCTGGGGGGGCGCACCGGGAACCCGCGGGCCAGCGGGCTTCGGGCCGGCGAGCCGCCCCGCTCCCCGAAGCGCGCCCGGAGGCCCTGCCGCGGCTCCTTCTGGCCGCCCGCTGGAGGGAAGCGCGGGTGCGGGAGCGAAAGCGAAAGCGAAAGCGCCCCGCGCTGTTTCGCTTTCCCTGCAGGCGGGCGTCGGGCGTCTTTCTAGCCAGCCGACGGGTCGCGGGGCCCGCGGAGGCCGTCGCTTCCCCGGCGCAGCAGGTCTGCGGGGCGCCGCGCGCGCGGAGGGCCGGCGCCGGGCTCGGCGTGTGGCTCCGGGGAGGGTGGGTGGGCGCGCAGCGGCAGCGCAACCGCCCTCGGGCCTGGGCGCGTCTTCTCCCCCCACCTCCCACCCCCGCGGGCGCCGGGGCCGGGCTCCGCGCACATGGCGGAGGCGCCCGCGCCCATGCGGCTGAAGGAGTGGCTCCTGGCCCAGGTGGAGAGCGGCCGGTACCCGGGGCTGCGCTGGGAGAACAGCGAGAAGACGCTCTTCCGCATCCCCTGGAAGCACGCCGCCAAGCAGGACTACCGCGAGCGGGAGGACGCGGCGCTCTTCAAGGTACGGCGCCGTCGGGGGGCGGGCGGGCGCGCGCCTCCGTCTCCTCCGGACATCCCCGGTTGCGCCCCTGCCCCCCCCCGGCTCTCGGCTCGGCTCGGGGCTGCGGGACTCCGAGCCCGGCGCGCGCCTGCCGGGGCTGGGAGAGGAGCGGCAGCGGGCGGCGCTGCTGAGCCGGCGGGAGGCTTGGCGGGGCTCGCTGGCCTGGCTGACCGCCGTCCCGCCCGCAGGCCTGGGCCATCTACAAAGGCAAGTACCACGAAGGGCTGGACAAGGCCGACCCGTCCGTCTGGAAGACGCGCCTGCGCTGCGCCCTGAACAAGAGCACCGACTTCAGGGAGGTGCCGGAGAAAAGCCACCTGGAGGTCTCCCAGCCCTACAAAGTCTACCAGGTCGTCTGCTCCGACGCGGCCCCGGACACAGGTAGGGCTTGGAAAGGCAGCCCCCAGCCGAAGCGCCCTGCTCACTCCTATTGGGGCAGGAGCAGGGGGGACTCAGCCCCTCTGGGTGGCTCCAAGGTGATCCTGAAGTCCACCAAATCCATCCCACGCCCAAACAGCTTCTGCCAGCCAGGAAGAATTTGCGACTGACCCCCAGTGCCTTCCTTCAAAGGCAGAATTTGGAACTAAAACGGGGGGGGGGGTGTCCCAGGTTTGGACCCAAGGCTGCGCTCGGTTTTGAGGTGGTGGGAGAAGGGCCCCTCCGACAGATTGATGGGCCAGTGGAAAAAGTAGACAGGGCTGGGACTGAAATGAGGTTTGATGAAATCTAAGGGGAAAGAAACTGAATTAATTAGTTGTGAATTGCTCCCTGTGCATTTAATCACCTTCATGGTGCCAGTTTGGGGGCAGTTTTGGAAAGGGGTTGAGAAGACTCCATTTGAGGTGTAGGGGAGAGACCCAAAGAAAGTTTGCAGATCTTGGCATCTCTGACTAAACTTGCGCCAAGCTCTGCCTTTTCATCAGCCTCCGACAGCCCCCTCCCTTGGGGCACACAAGCATTAGCTGGGTTCGACAAGATATTAAAGACTCAGGTTAACCAGACGGAGTTGCTGTGTTCACCCAGCAACACTAATGTCTTCATGGGGATGACCAGGCTCACGCCGAACGCGAAGGCGGTGGCGGTTTCCCCGATCCACTGAGTCACAAAACTTCAAACCTAGTCTACTCCAGGTTAGCGTTCGCTTGGTCGGGAGGCTTGAGTGAGCCTACCTGTTATCTCTTTGCTGTGGTTGTTTCCAGAGAAGGAAAGTAGGAAGGAATCTCCACTGCAGCCGAGCGGCCCCTTGGTGCCAGGGCGTGAAGCGGCCATAGCCCATCACACGTCAAACAAGGTAAGCGCACGGGGGGGAGGCATCTCTTCAGATCCTGGCGCCGTAGTCCGTGCGCATCCATCTCAGAGAGGCATCTAGCCACCCACGTGGGACCTGAACAGCAAGCAGCTGAGGATTATGGCACAGATGGGAGGAATATTTGCAAACAAAGTTAAGGCAAGAGAAGCATTTAGGTGTGTTATTTATTGAACGTACATGCTTTCACGTCTCAGCAACTCCCGGTGGTTTGTAACAAAGTGCTCGCCACGCCACGCCACATCAGCTAAGCATTACAAAGGTGTCCCTGTGCGCACCCCTAAAGAAATCCATAGTAGAAAGTGCACAATAGAATAAATCAGAAATCAACCACAGTGGCAGTGAATTGCAGGTGACGTTGCAGTGAATTCCCCTGAAGCTCTCAGCCCCAGCAACCGGCCGCCCAGATTCCCCCGCAAGGCATCATACCTGAAGCTGCTGTTTGAAAGCCCTCTACGGCCCCCAGCTTCCCGGGCTCTCAGCAAAGCTCGCGTGGCTTCTTTAAATCAGGAAATCTATCCAGCTGGGGTCCTCCAGCCAATATTTGAATAGACAGACCCCGTCCTGAAAGCTGGTGAAGATTTGGTTATTCCATCCTCTGGATGATGAATTCACTGACCTTACTGAAAGTTCATCCTGTTTTATAAGCTTGCTTACAAAGTGGGGTTTTGTCGTTAAATTTGATTAGTTACCTGTGCTTAATGCCAAATTGTAGACGGGGGATCTGTGTGGCTCCAAGTCTGTTGACCAGAGTGACTTAGAAGCTGGGGAGGGGGGAAATGAAAAATAAATGAAGTTATTGAAAAGTTGACAATGCCCTCAAATCAAGCTTGACTCATGGTGACTTCAGAGACATAAAAGTTTGGTTTTCTCAGCACCGGCACGAGCAACAGAAACTTTTCCAATTTTGCAAACTAATCTGCAGTGGTGGGATTTTCTGGTGGTCTCCCATTCAAAGACTAGCCAGGCCGGGTCAAGGTTGGCCGGGGCCCCACCTGCTGCGATATACGTGCCAATACTAAAGAACAAAAACACCTTCTACCAAAAACTTCAAGCTGAATTGCTATCTTGCAGTAATAAATTAGGATCCAAAGCATTCTTGAAAGAAAGTCAAAAACTGTTTCTCAACCTTGACAACTTGATGAGTGGACTTCAACTCCCAGAATTCCCCAGCCAGCATGGCTGGCTGGGGAATTCTGGGAGTTGAAGTCCACTCATCTTAAAGTTGCCAAGGTTGAGAAACACTGGTCTAAAGCTTCTGAGGACCAGGTATTAAAACAGGAGCTATTTCTGCAGGAGAGGGTAATTTGGATGGTGTACGGTGTTAGTTGTAACTTTTCAAGCCTCAAGAGCTAGAGTCTCTGGCTTCTTAACGGTAGGCAAGTGAAAAACCAAGCCATTCTTCCTAGCTGACTTGAAAAATGAGCTACAAGCTAATTCCCAGAAATTAGATAAAATGGTTACGATCCTATGCATGAGGATTATACCAATACAGCACACAAGGGAACGCTGGAAATTTTTCTGCTGATAGAATTGTTCCAATCTAAAGTTCAGGATGCGGTTAAAGTGTGTTTCTTTTACTTGTAGCTTTGGAGAGTCTGAAGATCACGCAACCCTTTAATGTGGCTCCAACTTCATGCATTATCTTTAGGCTGTGATATTTATTAATTGACCAGGCTGACAAATTGCAGACTGTGAATCAGTTGCCAAAATCCCCCTCCCCTCCATTGCCTGAGCACAAGGTATCTTTAAAGATCGATAAATAGGTAATAGGAAGACCTGTATTTATTAAAACCACTTGGCGAACAGACATTCCCGCTTTATGGGGCTCTCATCAGAAAAAAAGGTCCTGCTAAGACAAAGTTTGCTATAAAATCTAAAAGAAAACACACTGCTTTCTTGCAAAAAGATCCTTCCTAACCTTGTGTGAAAACTTAGATGATATTTTGACGGTGCAATTAATGAATAAGCATGCAATGCATTTTTTTAAATGCATCATGATGTGGATTAGCCTGGATGTCCGTCCGTCCTTCCTTCCTTCCTTCCTTCCTTCCTTCCTTCCTTCCTTCCTTCCTTCTTTCTTTCTTTCTTTCTTTCTTTCTTTCTTTCTTTCTTTCTTTCTTTCTTTCTTTCTTTCTTTCTTTTTCTTTCTTTCTTTCTTTCTTTCTTTCTTTCTTTCTTTCTTTCTTTCTTTCTTTCTTTCTTCTCAACAAGTAACTCAGGTTGGCAAACAATCTTAAAATACATTAAAAACTATTTGCATCATAAATACAAAGTTAAAATTCACAGGTGTTAATTGCATGGTTTTAAAACATAGATAGCAGTTAGAGGAATCAGGAAGGACCTTTGGTGTCCTAACCATGTACCCCGGCCTGGTGTTGCTTTCTGCCTCAAACAGGAAGTCTTCACTCTCAATTTCTTTTGAAATTCAGCTTCCCTAAAGATGAAAATAGCTTCGGTTAATCTCCCTATCCACTCCGTGTGTTTTTATTCATTCGTTTGTTTGTTTGATTTCTACAGCCACCCATCTCAACAAGTGACTCTGGGCAGCATACAGTCATAAAAACATAAAACAATTAATATAAATAAATAATTTATGGTCGTCAAGTAAAACTATTGCCATAGATGTTAATATAGCCAAGAAACAGGGCCCTTCACACACAAGAACACTTTATATTTTAATAAAAATATGTGTGCTAATTGGATCCATGCCGTTACTGTCAAACCCTGTCGCAGGGCTCCCTCTTCTAACCAGCAACATCTGTCGCCAGGGCAGGCCAGGGTGAGCGATCCTGGCAGCTGTAATTCAGCAACATTAGGAGGGCTGTACATTCCTGCATCCCTGCCTTGTTTTCTAACTTTTCCTAATCTGTTGCCCTCCAGATGTGGGCACTTCAGCTCCCATACTCCATGCTTTGCATGGTTCCTTTCCTTTTAGTCTATCTCAAAGGCCTTAGTCATGTACAAGGGGTTCAACACAGGGAAGATGGCCGACCTGGCATTGGGCACAATGCACACGCACAGAAGGGTCGGAGCTCAGATCACGGTGCCGTGTCGGCCGTCTTCCCTATTTTGACCGAGGCCATGAGATTGATCTTTGGCCTGTGTCCTTATTGGTGACGCACCTGCTTCCTTGCTGCACTGTTCCACGCTACACATAGTTCCAAACTCCGGATAATGCACAGGTGCCTTCTTCCCAGTTTCACCCACTTTATTTCCTTTCTTCCCAGGCCAAACCATCTTCAGAGTCGGATGAGAGGAGGAACGATAACGCAGAGGGCCCTCACGTCTCCCAGAAGCTGAGCAGTGCAGACCTCCAGGGTAAGGTGGAAACAAGGGTGTCTCTGCACCCCAGGTTAAAAAACTGCGGAGTGCCATTTTGATGACATGGCATGATAAGCCTCAGAGCTCAGATTCATCTTTCATGAAGTATCCAACGTGGGGTGGGTCTTGCCCTTGGTGGGGGCCCCATCCCAGAGGGCAGTTGTCATGCTCCTGCGCCAGCCCCGTGTCCCTCGTTGTTCCAGAAGAGACTGTTACATACGCGGCAGTGAGAGTAGCATAAATGTCTCCCTAATTTCCCCAAGAATTTGTTTTAAATTGCAGACCGGGGTTTTGATTTTGTGGAAGCACAGCTAGTTCATGACGGTACCGGAGGCAGAAGGAGCAAAACTGAAAAGAGAGGGGTGCAACCCCATTATATAGAGATATACAAATGAGAATATACATTTGATTGGATTCAGCCGAGTAATGGATTGGATATGATTGGATAGAACAGCATCTGATGCTCAGTAAGGTCTGATCTGGGGTGGATTTGTAGGAGGTAATGGAGTGGAACTACAAAAACAATAATGCACTAACAAAGAGGGCCTTCCAGAATCATCGTTGCTTTCTAGAGAATTACAGTAAGGGGGTTTATAAACTGACTCTACTTTCCAGCTCTGGTGCTCGCCTCCTAGTATTTTCTCATGGTTTTATCAATGTCCCCTGGCCCTCCGTATGTTTTATTCTTCTCAAGGCCTTGGGAAGATCCTAAGGGGAGGAAGATGCTTTATTGCATGGTATGGTCCCAACCAGCGCCATATTGCCTCCTACCCGAGCGTTTTGTGGAGGGGGTCTGGATCACTGAAACCAGGTGCATCTCTTGCGTTGGGAGCAGAGGTGAGGTGGCAGCCCCAGACCAGCCAAAAGACCCAGGCAGAATGGGCCCTGCTGATGATAGATGGATCAGTGACGAAGGCCAGACTGAGGCAGGTCTCTTCTTGTGGGGCTCCCCTGCCCCCCCCCCACCAGCGCTGGAGCCTCCGTCCTGTTTGAACCACCCTTGGGTTGATTCTCCATCCAGAGCCTTGGTGTAGCACCAGCGCGGTTGTGTCTGGATGAAAAAGAGAAGCAGAGTTTAGGGTTGCCTGGAGAGCTACAACCCTTTAGATATGTGCAGCTATAAAACAGCAGGAGAATCCTGCCAAATCTGTAGCTCTTTCCTTTCCTTTTAGTCTATCTCAAAGGCCTTTGGATTCATCCCTTAGTCATCCCCGAGGAGAAGGAAGCTTCAAGATAGATGAAGGCATCTCTTTCCCCTCGTTCCTTGCTATCCTTGCCTCTGCAGCTGCAGAATTGCTCTGAGCCCAGGCAGTTGAGCAGGATATAAATCAAGTCTGCGCATGAATAATATGTGACCTTTGGGGAGGGAGCAATCTGTCAGTCTCCTGGCACTGTCAAAGGCTACATAAACTAAGATTATTGAGAAAGGAACTTCCAAGTAGAATAAAAACAGGAACCTCTTGGAATCGGTGAGACTAAGTCAGGACTTCGTACTGGCTGTGTACACGTCATACACTTAATCAAGCCAGGTAAAGACTTGGCAGATGCCTTTGTACAACATACAAAGCTGGATTAATGCAAAACTCTGTATGAAGTATCATGGATTGTGTGAACTCTGCTCCTGGGGTTAGCTGAGGCTTCAGTGTCTTCTACGAACCCGTCAGAAAGGATTCAGCCAGGTGGGTAAATGTTTCGTGTGGATGCAGTGAGTAGATAAATGAAGCCGCTGTTCTTGTTGTTGTGCTCTGCTCCCCAGGGTGCCAGGTGAAAGGCTTTTTCTATACCTGGGATCCATCACAGGTCTACCAGCATCCAAATTGGGGCTTCGTTAGTCCCAGGTCACAGTTTGTCCCGAGCAAAAGCGTCAACTCAGGTACGAGGGGAAGGAAGGCATTGATTTCAAGCATTTCTGCACCGTGTCCTCTTCAACACCTTGCTGATCTTGGCTGAAGCTTGTAAAAACTAAGCTGGGTTGGGGTTGGTTAGCACTAGGATGGGAGGCACCGGGGATGTGACTGAGAAGCTGGGAAACGTCCCAGAAGAAGGGTTGGGGCAAACGCCTTCGTGTTGTTGCCGGAAAAAACACAGGACACAGAAACGCCAAGAGCCAGGAATTGCAATTGACCCAAAGTAGTTGAAGCCGTTTACAATAAAAACAGCTAAAGTGCAATGATATAAACACTGATTGATTGATTGCCATCAAATCAGTGTCAACTGTTAGTAACCACAGCAACAGACCTTCTCCAGGGTTAACTAAAAACATTAGATCAGTATGTACATATGTTTTCAAAAGGTATATATGTTGTATAAAACTATTTTAAAACTATATGTTTTGGTTTAAATATTTCACATGGAGACTCCAGGGAAAAGCCCGTTAATGCCCATCAACTCCCACAACTCCAGGGGCCTCTCCAGATGGGGTCAAAAAAGTCAGGATGGCACCCATGAGCGAACAGTGCATGTCAAAAGCCCCACCCCTTCTTACATCCATTGTGGCATGCTAAAAAGGGGCAGGGCTTGGATCCTTCAATGGCAGCCGCCATCTTGACCTTTTTGACACGCCGTGCCCCTCCATTGATCTGTGCTCTTGTTATGATGCAGCAAGGAAGAGCGGCTGGTTTTCTTCTTTAAAGCCAAAGAAACCGTGTGCTTTGCAGACTCCATAACCACGTCGAGAGGGCACCTTCTGATTCTCGCTCGCCTTTCCCCGTTCCAGACTGCTGCCTTCGCATCTGCCTGTACTACTGCGACGTGCTGGTGAAGGAGGTGACCACCAGCACAGCGGAGGGCTGCCGGATCACCTCCCGGCCGGTGGTCGCAGAAAACAAGGACCTGTACGGTCCCAGCGGCATGGAGGAAATCCAGTTCCCCTCTCCGCACGTCCTGGGCAGCAAGAAGCAGGGGGCCCAGGCCACCCGGATCTTGGAGAGGCTGCTCCTCCACTTGCATCGTGGGGTGCTCCTTTGGGTAGCCCCGGAAGGGGTCTTCATGAAGCGCCAGTGCCAAGGCAGGGTGTACTGGAAGGGGCCACTGGCGCCCCACAGGGACCAGCCCAACAAACTGGAGAGGGAGAAGACCTATCGGCTCTTGGACACACAGCTCTTCCTCCAGCGTGAGTCCAGATGTGCTTGTGTCGGATTTCAGAGTCCCTCGGGGAGGACTGGAAGTTTAAAACAGCCCCGGTCTCGCTCCCCCGCCGACCCCCGTTTGGTCTTCCTGGGCAGGTAGTTCCACTGATCCGCTGCTGATGGGCCAGTTGGCCTGGTCCCTGAGACCTACAGGGAGAGTTCTTGATGACCCCATAGTGGCAGAAACGGGTTTGCCGGAAGGAGAGACGGGGCCTTCTCAGTGGCTGCCCCTAAATTCATGAGCTCTCAGCTTAGCTTGACCCGGGTGGTCTTCCATCAAGGTCTTGGGCTGTCATTTACTTCGGGCACGTGTAGCCATTAGAAGGTGTCCTGTCTCCCCTTGCCTCTCTTGTAATTCTGATTTTATATTTCCACAATGGTTTTTAGCTGGGTCTTTTCTTTCTTCTAAACACTTAATATTTTATGGCATTTAAATGCTGCAAATGGCCCTGAGATATGCATTAGAAGGGCACGCTAAATTAACAGGCATGTGCACACCTATCTACATGTGTGCCCTCTACAGATTAAGCACCATCATTGGCCCTGTTCACATAACCCACTGGACCAAGTTCATTAAAGACAGCAGCTGTGTTTGTACAACCCTCTAAGCTGGCTAGTCTTAATCCATGAGGGGTTAGATATAGTCACATGATATGTGACTTTAGCTTGTTCGGTTAGCTTGTGATTCAATTGGTTGTGTAAATCCAAAAAAATGGATTAATTCAGTGACCCGGTCAAGTGTGTTGTGCGAATGCAACCAATGAGTCATTATTGGGTTCCTTCTGTAAGACTCTCTGTCCTCTGCTTCTCAACTCCATGTAGTTAATGTTCAGTTTTTTCATCAAGAAAATTCTTAACGTCTTCCGTGTTCCTCCCAGAGTTACGAGACTTTCTCAGCCACGGAGAGCCGCTGCCTCAGTACCAGATCCAGCTCTGCTTTGGAGAAGAGTTTCCTCCTCTCCCCAGCCAGAAACTCCACAGGTTCATCACCGCCCAGGTAAATATTCTGGCGACAACAGAGGGCAGTGCTCACAGTTGCGCCCATTACATGTCTTTTTCCTGACTTGACTGGGTCAATAGAGGGTTAATGTGTTGCAGAAACACCAAAGAGGATCAGTTGATGGTCAGTTAATGCCCAGATCCTGAACATCCAAGGTTCAGTTAGCTCCATCCAATTGGTTGTGTTGAGGAAACTTCTAAACCCAAGTCTATTGACCCATTTTTGCTTCTCTGGTCCTCCCGGATAGAGCTGGAGAGAAAGAAGGGCTGAAAAAACAGGCCTCTCTCCATTGCAGAACTCGCTGCCCCGGCTGGCCTGCAGGGAATATATTTCTCAAGCAACGATTGGCTGCTACTAGTGCCTGCCCGGCCAATGGGCAGAGAGCTGGTGATGTCACGGAGTCTTGCAATTACTCTTCTGGGGCAGAGCTCATGGGCCACCAAGCATTTCATGGAGGGGATTCTGTACTCCCAAAATGATAGGGTTTTACCCTGTTGGGTGATTGCATGCTTCCAGGACCCCTAGTAAAGAGTTCAGGTGGCCTTACGGGCTGAGAGGGTTAAAGTATTGTGGGAACAGAGCTGTTGTGTGTCAGGACAGAGGTCTCCTGCTCTGGTGCAGCTGCATCCTTCTGCCTCATGCAGTCATGGCCATATTGTACCTCCTTGGCAAAAGGGAAAAACCAGACTTGGCAAGCAGAATTCATGAGGACTAGTCCCATTCTTCTGCTTAACCTTCTTGATTTGGGTCTCTTCCTTCTCTTGCCCTACTTCTTGACATCCCACCCGGCCCTCCTAATGGACTCTTCATGCTGGGCAACAGTCAAGTATCTTTTAGAGAACCAGACCCAGACGTGGTGGAGGAAGCAGGTTCTTCTGACTTTTGGGCCCCTCTCCTACCTTGGGAAAGCTGGAGGACGCTTCTGGAACACCCTCGCTCCCTTTCTGCTTTGCCCCCCAGGTGGAACCGGTGTTTGCCCACGATCTCTGCTTTCATGCCCAGCGGTCTCTCCAGGGCTCTCAGACTTGCAATCCAGAGGCTCCCAGGAACATCATCCAGATCCTGAAACAGCTGTGCTCCTCCTGACCTGCCCTTGGGCCAGGGACACCAATGTCACTGTTCACCTGGAAGAGAAGACCTTGTTGCTCCTCCTGGTGTCTTGCTTTGCTCGCACTGACCAAGGGACCTCTCTCAGATTTGGCCGCCTTCTCTCAGGGGTTCTTGGCTGGCTTGTGTGGAAATCTTATGTGAATAGGAGGTCTGTTTGGCCTGGATATCCTACACACACACACACACACATTTTATTAAAAATTTAAAAAACAATAAGAAGTAATATAAACCAAATTAGAAGGGAGAAAAAGAAAAGAGAGAAGTAACAGAAAAAGCTAAAAGTGCAATAAGAAAAAAAATAGGAAGAAAGATATTAAGATACAGTGGAACCTCGGGTTACGAACTTAATTCGTTCCGTGACTCTGGTCGCACCCCGAATTGGTCGCAACCCGAAGGAAATTTCCCCATAAGGTTCAATGTAATTACCGTTAATCCGTTCTGGCGTGGAGGACAGGGAGGCAGCTATTGCTTGGAGGGAGAGTCCCCCTTCCTACGACCACGTGTCAGGGGCGGAAAGTGGCCGCGGACCACGTGTCAGGCAGAAAAATGGCCGAGGACCGTGTCACGGGAGGGAAAATGGCCACGTATCCTGCTCGTACCCCGAGGTGGAGTTCGCAAACTGAGGTAAATTTTTGCAGCCGGAGCTGGTCATAACTCGAAAAGTTCGTTAACAGAGGTGTTCGTAACCCGAGGTACCACTGTATAGAGAAGTGCCTTCCAATATTCTTCACAGCAGTTATAAGTACAATTGTATTTTAACCTTTTTCCTCTAAAGTTAACATCATGACTCTTCTTTCTATAATCTGTCCTGTCTAATCATCAAAACCATAAATCACAAGCTCATTTTTTTTCATTTTTACACGAACAGTCCTTAAGGGGTGGCCTGGATGTTCCAAAGAGGGGGTGAGTTTGGGGGTTGCCCCATTTCTGTTCCCCTTGAACACAAACAAGCAGGTGGAAAAGCCGCCGCTTCCTTTCGCCCCATCGTGAGCTGCGGCTGTGCGGCGTTTTGGACTGGCCGCAGGGCGTGACCACAGCGCTTCACGCAGAGCTGCCGCCTCTGGGGTCGCATGGCCATGCTGCGCAGCTGGCGTGTGCTTCCAGGGAAAGGTGCCTTTGGTGCAAGCTGTTGCACGCAGGGGCAACCTTGTCACACACCTGTGCGCTCCAGAGCCCCTTTCTCTTCGAATCTCAGATGCTGCACCCCCTTAATGGAAAAGGTCCTTACCTAGTCTGCAGTTGGAAGCGTATTGCAGACACACAAGGGGGCTGACCCATCCCTGGGTTGTGTGAACTAGGATCTGTCTTGGACGTCTCCAGTCTGATGACACTGGACTGCAACTCCGCATGTTCCCAAGCTAGCAGAGACCTTGGGGCTTGTGGTGCCAATTTGGGGAAAGCCGGTTTCTAAAATGTGAATGCTTCAGCAGGCTGGCTTCAGTTCTGTGCTTATAGCAGTCCTCAAGTTTCATTTGGGTGGCTCCCATCTTGGTTGCGTTTGCTGCAGCCTCACGTCTGGCCTTGGCGGATCGTGTTTATGTGTGAGTGTGAGGACTGACCTGCAAGAAAAGCAAGCTGGGGCATCCGCTCCTTCCTCTACAGTTTCTAAGATTCAGAGTAATTTGAGCAATCTACATTAGCCTTTGCAAGACTTTCTGTGCATTTGTTTCCTTTTTCCAGAACTGTAAACCAAGAGAGAGATTATATTTTACATTGTAAAATACAGGTAGTCCTCACCAACCACATTTAGGACCAGCAACTCTGTCACTAACGATGTGGTCATTAAGTGAAACATCACGTGACCACACTGGTTGATGACGTCAGTTCCACTGTGGTCATTCAGCAAATCCTATGCGGGTCATTAAGTGAGATGTCATGTGACCATGACTTGTGACCTGCCGGCTTCCCCATTGACTTTGCTTGTGGGTAGCTGGCAGGGAAGGTCCCAAATGGTGACTGCAGGATACTGCTGCAACTGTTGTAAGTGCGAGCCAGTTGCCAAGCACCCAAATCATAATCACATGACCATGGGACACTGATGGCTGCAGTTTTGAGGACCAGTTGTAAAACTATTTCAGCACTGTTGTAACTTTGAACAGTCACTGAATGAGTGGTTGGTAAGTGAGGACTACCTGTAGCTGAATTTTGCACTTGAGTGGCCAGGTAGGGAAAATTCCATGGCCCATGTTGCCTCTTTAATTCCAGTTTGACATGTACAAATCAGGTGATACTTTGGATTGTACTGATCAGTAAGCCAGAAGCTAATATCTTAGTAAGCAAAATCCCTGTTAAAGACGTGTGAATGGACAGTTCTTTTTAAAATTGCAGTCCTATTTATTTAACTCCTGCTCAGTGACCAGATTTCTAGGGAAGTAATGGCGGATTGACCACCGTGGTGGAAAGACGCTGGTGAGTGGATGGGCACCTCGGAATTCCTCTCCAGAGCAAGGAGAGGACCAGGATTGCCCACAAGCGCTCTACGTAGTGGATCCCTGCAAGGAGGCCATAGGAGAGTGATCTCCAGCAGGTTTCAGAGCGCTGGAGGCCGTGGGAAAGTCAGCTTTGCCCAAGGTGTGGCTCGGAACCTTCAGAAGGACACTGGGTTTGCATTCTTTATTAATTACTTATGGAAATTGCTTGTTAAAGGCTTTTTGGATATTAAGAACCTTTGGAAAGGCAAGTTTGATTACACTGGGTGAGTTTCCTTCCATCCTTGAAAAGTTTCATGCAACTTTAAGGACTTAATTTTTTTTTTTTTAATAAACAGCAAAAGGATGATTAGAACATTGATTTTGGAAAGTTATAAACGGATTAAGGGCTCAGAAGGACTTGAAATAAGATTTTGAAAGTAATTACAAGAATCTTTCCTGTGGGGGGTTTAAAAAAAATTTTTTTTGGAAACAAATTGTAAGAAACCTTCCCATGGGAAAGTTGTTGATTAGAAAGAAAATGGGATAAGAGGGGAGTTGAAGATTGGACACTAGAGGGAACCAGAGAGAACTAAAGATAATTAAAGGAGAAGAGATCCATTAATACAGAATGGAGCAAAATATCTGACTTTGGAAGAATTCAAGGATATTTGGGAACAATGCACCTAGAAATTACTCTTAAGATTGTCCACTGTTATAAAAATGGATTTAAAAGAAGTTATAGAACAGATTTTTCTGGACAAAATAGACTCTCACTGATTTGAACTTGAATCTGAAAGTGGATTTGGAAATGTCAGGTTACCAGAATGATATGGAAAAAGATGCTACCCCGGATTTTCAAATGAATCCTGCTGATCTCTTAATAATTAAAGGGGGCATACAAATAATAAATCAGAAGAGTGATTTGGATAACTTCTTACCTTGAATTTACAGACGAGACATGCTAAACTTATGAAGGACTTTGAGAAGAGAATAGTGGGGCACTATTCAAAGGGGTTTGAGCATGAAACTGAGCAAACTCAGGGAGGCAGTGAAGGACAGGAAGGCCTGGCGCAATATGGTTCATGGGGTCACGAAGAGTCGGACACGACTTAACGACTAAACAACAACAATTCAAAGGGGTTAAAGATCACGATCCTTAAAAGTAAACAGGAAGGATACAAAGTTGATTTATTTGATCAAGGTTTGAATATATATGTTGTTTCTGCTAGCTCTTAATGGACTTTTTCTGACTAGCACTGGATGACAAGGCTTTAAAGATTTGTTTATAGACAAGAGATACGGGAATAAATTTTTGCTGCATTTTTAGAGAAAGTGATAATGTTTAAAGTAAAGGAATATAAAACTGATTGATTTGATTAAGGTTAAGATATATATGTTATGTCTTGTAACTCTTAATGGACTTTTGCTGATTAGGTGAAACTATAATTTGTTTGATGAAGCTTTATCATTTGTTTATTGATAAGAGATATGGGAAGAATATATATTTTTCATTGAAATATCAGAGAAGATGTTAAGTTACTGAAGTTCTTTATACTTGTCTGGAGGGAGAGAGAAGTCTTCTCTTTTTCCCCTGCATTTTTTTCTTTTTGTATTTTTCTTAATTTGTATTAGTTTTTTATCTTTGTATTTGTAAACTTCAATAAAAATTATTATATAAAAAAACCCTGCTCAGCGACCGTCATGATTAATGAGACGGCTGGCAGAGCGTAAAGATGTAAATCCATTGGGGGGGGTGTTCCATCATACCGTCCAGGCCCCCGGAGACCCCTTGCCGTGGAGCCCCACCCCTGCTCACTACAGAAATCCCAATTAAGGCATCCCAACTTCCAGCAAAGGGGAGCCCAGCACATCCCCGGGCAAGGGGATCCGCTGGCAATATCCTTGTACTGTTAGGAAAGGTGATTTTCTCTTCATCCCAATTCCGCCGTCCTGGAATTTAAATCCGTGGTTCTGTGCGACGAGAGAGACAGTCTTGACCTGCTTCCTATCTTGTGGCTCCGAAGGCATCAGGAGTATTTCAATTTATTGGGTCTCTGTGTGCAAAAACAACATCAGCAAGCCGCTGGGTTCGGACGAAAGCTTATTCCTTGCAGCTTCCAGCAGAGGGAAGCCGTGATTCACCCAGCCAGGCTGTTTTCCTAGTTCTTGCAGATGTTTTCTCGGGGACGAGCGACCCTGGGGTCTACGGTTTCAGCAGTGTGGGCTCGCAGGACGGGCAGAGCAACTACAGGGACCCGTGGCCCCTCGCTGGATGCCCACAGAGCCCAAATTAAAGTACTTTGTAAAACTGATGGCTGAGACCTCTCAGGAGATCACCAGATGTTTGCACAGAATGGCTGAGATCTCATGGTCAAGTCTAGTTTCATTTCTAGCTTGGCTTCACGAGATTACACGGGTGCCTTCCGGGGCCATCCGTGGAGAGGGGTCCAAAAAGTCAAGGTGGCGGCTAACTCCTGCACTAAAGCCTAACGTGGCCTGTTTGGATCCTTGCCTGAAGTCATCGGGTTTGGCTTCCGTTTACACAACCTGTGGACCCAGCCATTCTTGACGGTAAGCCTTAGTTTACCTATGAACCTGTATGAATATGGCCCTAACACATTGTGACTGATTCGGTAATGATGGTGAAATATATTGTGACTTAGCAACCTTTCGTGAGCCGAGTGGTAGTTTGGTTTTTATTTCAGCTAACGGTTTCAGGTTAGGTTAAATTAGCATATTAAGTTTTAAGCCTTTCTCATCCCCGTTGCCAGCTTCTCTTCCCCTGTCATGATTCAACTTGTTTTTCGGCTTCTGCTGGAGAACTTCGTGCTGCTGCAAATCGCTTGGGGAAATGGAAAAAGAGGGCTGCTAAGAAGGATGGATTGCTTTGCCAGGGTGCGCTATTTTAAGACAATTTGGATTGTAATGGGCGCAATTGTAATGCAGCATACACAGTCTCGGCTCCTAAATATTTTGTCAGAGCCATTCGTGAGCAACTATTAAATATTTTCCATGTTTTTTTTTTCATTTTTATAAAGCTTGCACAACAGCACAGGTGTAGTTATTACCGGTGTTGGTTAATCTAGTTATACAGCCGGACCCGGGTTGGTTGATTTTGAAGTTAAGCAGGTTTTGACTGGATTATTTGGAGGGGTGGCCGCTAGGAGATCCCAGGACTGTAGGCTAGACTGAAATTAAAAACATAGCTGAAGAAGGCAGTGGCAAACTCCATCCGTGCTCCAGTCAATAAAACTTCATGAATGCGGCTGAAGTTTGAAATCGACATTACCTTCCCTGCAAAAGTGGCTAATCAATCTGGGCTCAGAACTTAAGTAGAACTCTTGGATGGGGGACCACTAGGAAATCTCCCTGCTATAGGTTAGCTGGGAAGTCAAAAGAGACCCAAAACGAGTTAGTGGCAAACCACTTCCTTGTTGCTGTCAAGAAGACCACAGGGACATCTGGATGGACGTCACCAGGAATGGAGCTGGACGTGAAGGAGACTTGAGTTGTTCCATCGCTTCTGACTCTGTGGCTTGAAGGAGCTCGTTGCCACAGGACGGTCTGTCAATCCCTCTTGCTCTGAGTGCTTCCAAGCTCAGGTGGATTGATCGATAAACACTGACTTAACATCCAAAGTAAAATTAACTTCCCCCCAGCGTCCCAAACTCCCTATATTTTCCCCTCCAGCCCCACTGCTGGGCAGAGCAGAGCAGAGCAGGCAGAATAGCTGGGTTCCCAGGACAGCCGACGCTTACTCCGGCAATGGTGTAAATATGGGGAGAACGAGGTCCGTTCAATACCGAGAGACGTGCTTGCAAGGTTGGACAAGGTGACCTCTAAGATACCTTCTAATTGATTCTGTGAATGTAAAGACCCAGGACTGGACTTTTTAAAAACTCTACCTTTGCCACCACAATGACCCCCTAGGCAAGTATTTCTCAACCTTGGCGAGTTTAAGAGGGGTGGACTTCAACTCCCAGAATTCCCCAGCCAGCATGGCTGGCTGGGGAATTCTGGGAGTTGAAGTCCACCCCTCTTAAACTCGCCAAGGTTGAGAAACACTGCCGTAGGCTATCCCACTTTGGGGACCCCAATATCCAAGTTGCAAATACATCCAAAAGCCCCCCTCCCAGCTTTGATGCAGTGGCCAAGGAGGGGCGACACCTGGCTTGGCTGCTGCCAAAGAGAAATCCATTCGCGAGACCCGCAAGCTGGCAATGGATTACAGCAGCAAAAGCCACTGGCGTGACCTCCGCTCGCAACGCAGAGCTCCATTTTCCAAGCCGTGGGAAGAATTTGTTCTGGACGCCACCCCGGCGTGAGCCGCTCGGCAGAACCGGGCTGCAAATTCCCCGTCCTTCCAGGCAGGTTCTTGTGCCAAGGCGCCAGAGCCCCACTTTCCTCCTCTCGGGGCCTCCCTCGAGACTGGACTCTGAGCCACGGAGCAAAGCTGCCGGCCAGCCCCGGTCGACGGGCACCGTGGGTTGCAGAGGGGGGTGGCGGCGGGTTGTGTGTGTGCGTGCGTGTGTGTGTGTGTGCGTGTGTTTTTAAAGTCTTGCTGGGTTTGGAACACTAGCAACGGAGGACAGATCGCTTTCCCTCCTCGCTGCTCCCCTCCGCCAGCCTGGGAACGGCTCTGGCGAGGGGCTGCGATGCCGTGTGCTCCGCAGATGACCCTGCTCCAGCCGGCCTGCCTTGTGGGCTGGGAAGGCCGGCCCAGAAGGAACAGGATCCGCCGCTGCTCGGCCCTCCTGGGGGAGGAGGTGGGGCCGGACGGCCCCTCGCAGCCCAGAGGCTGGACCGCAGCAGAATTTAAACCGAGCGAGGGGACGGGTTCCAGCAGCGGAGAGACGATGCAGCTCGACTATCCCGGCCCGGCCTCGGCCTCTCCTCGGCCCGCCCTGCCCCGTGGCTGCGAGGTGGCCGCCGGGGGCGGGCAGCTGGCCACGGGGCTCCCCGGCTACTCCGCCTGCGCCCCGGAGCCCCGCCCGGGCCCCCGCGTGCCGGCGGCAGAGGGCACCAAGCCGCCCTACAGCTACATCGCCCTGATCACCATGGCCATCCAGAGCAGCCCCGAGAAGCGGATCACCCTGAGCGGGATCTACCGCTTCATCATGGGGCGCTTCGCCTACTACCGGGACAACAAGCAGGGCTGGCAGAACAGCATCCGCCACAACCTCTCGCTCAACGAGTGCTTCGTCAAGGTGCCCCGCGAGGACAAGAAGCCGGGCAAGGGGAACTACTGGACGCTGGACCCCGACTGCTACAACATGTTCGAGAACGGGAGCTTCTTGCGGCGGCGGCAGCGCTTCACCCGCAAGCGGGGCCCCGCCCAGGCCGCAGGGGACGACGAAGGCCCCAAGAGGGGCCCCCGAAGCAGGCCCCCGACAGCGGGCCAGGCGTTTGCAGGAAAGGCCATCAAGGTGGAGGACAGCCCGTGGACAGCAACTCCCTCCGGCCAGCGCCAGAGCTGCAGCCGGGCAGTGCCCGGCACGGAGGAAGCCTTGCCCTCAAAGCTGCCGGCAGGCGGGGAGGAAGGCCGAGGCCCAGCCCTTCCTTGCCCAGAGCCCCTCAGCCAGCGGAGCCTGCCCTGCGCCCAGATCGACCCCCTGCCAGCCAAGCTGCCGTGCCTCCATCCACAGGTGGCGCTGGGGTCCAAAGCTCGCCTTTACAGCCGGCCGCCAGGCTTCCCTTCTCCGGCAAACAATTCCCGGGAGAAAGGGGCCCTTCTGGACGACATTCAGGACAACCCACTGGCCCCCCCTGCGGAGAGCCTGGCCCCCCAGCCCAGCCCAGAGCCCAAGGGAAGCCTGCAGAGCAGCCCCCATGCTTCCCAGGGCCCCCCCAAGCCTGGGCAGGAAGGCAAGGGGGTGCCCCAAGCGTTTGGGCAGCTGGCACCCTCCTTCCCGGCCCTTCTGGGGCCCAGCAAGGCCTCCCAGCCCGGCCACCGGCAGCCGTCGCCCAGCGGCCCGCCCGCCTTCGAGAGCAACGAGGGCTGCTACGCCAAAGCCTCGGCCCTGCCCGTCTTCGGCTCCTTCGGCTACTCCAGCCCCGAGGCCCGGGGCGGGGGCTACCAGTGTCGCCTGCAGGCCCTGAATTTCTGCGTCAACGAAGCTGGGCGCGGGCCCGCCTTGGAACACCTTTTGACGGCCCCCCCGGCTGCCAGCGCTTCGGCTCCCATCCAGCCTTCGTGCCCCCCCTTCGTGCAGTTGCCAGGGGAGCAGGAGGCCTGGCCAGGGAGCCCCTTCTCCCTGCAAGGGGGCAGCAGTTATCAGCTGGGGCTCCCGCACTGCCTCTACAGGACTCCGGGCATGTTCTTCTTCGAGTGATGGGGGAGGAACTGCGCCTACAGATGTGCCCCGCCAGGGCCATGGAGGATGGGCACTCGACGTGCCTCTGAATTCCCGAGTTCTGGCAGAGCTAGTGGGGGCTGCGGGTGACCGAAGCCCCCTTCCCTTTTCCCTGATCTGCACTTTTTCCCCATTGGATGGATCAAACCTTGGCTTTATTTTATTGGGATAAATAGATATTCCACCCTTCTGCATAGAACCCGTTTCTCTGTGGACCTCGGCGGGAGTTAAGGCAAAGCTGGCCAGGAAACCAAATGCAGGAAAGTTGATGTGGCTCGTAGGAAAGGGAGGAGATTGAAACGCAGACGGACCAGCCGTGGCCAAATCCTGCCCTGCCTCTGATTCCAGCTTTAATAACGGCATTGCACCCTGGCCAGCCTCTTGCCTTGCGGATGCCTGGAGGGGGGAGGAGGGGGAGTCCGAGCCCTTCGCGTGGCCTTCTGCGGCGAGAGTTGCCAAGGGGCCGGCCGCCAGCAAAAATTAAACTAAACCCAGAAAAATGGAATTTGGTGTTTTGGGTCATGATTTTTTCTTCCCTTCTAGGAGGATTAAACAAAGGAAAAGATCCGGGGCTCCTGAAGAGGGGGCATTCTGCGTAGGGTCAGAGGCAACTTTGTTCAGCATGTTTACTTCTGGGCTGGCTGTGTCGGGAGTAGTGAGATCATGGGAAAGGAGTGACGGCTGTCCCGGGAGATGGGTGATGGACCCTAAAGCACTTGGCAACTCCTGGATTGACAGGGTTCTAATACCGCAGCCCGTGGTGGCGTTTTAAAGCAAGGAGGAAGGATGTATCTGACAATCTTCTGCCAAGGCACTCAGGAACGTAAATTTCCGCTCCTTTTGTAGTATACGAAAGGCCTAACCCTGAGCCAACGGAGACCGCAAGCCGTCGGTTGCAGCACAAGACGTTGGCGGTGTTTGCACACACGCTTAAACAGGTGAGTGGAAGAACCATGCTGTACAAGCACAACGTGGAAAACTGATCGGTTTGAACTTTATCTTCGCTGGCTTCGCGAGTTGTGCAAGCACAGCCCCCCCAGCGAATGTCAGGTTCAATGCAAATCCAGAAAGGGGTTTAATGCAATCATCAGGTTAAGCGTGTTGTGTGAACACAGCCAAGAACGACACGTGAAGGAGACGTTTAGCCTTTCTGCAGAAGGGCAAATGGGCTAGAGAGAAATAAGGTCATCGTGCAGTATGGAAGACAGTGATTCACTACACGTCTTTCATATCCAGCCGGATCAATAGGAGAGGCACCACAGTTTAAAGTTAAAAAAAAGAGAAACTCTCAGCTTTGAAACCTGGCCTTTTTATTGAGCAGCGGACAGGGAAGATAAAAACCAAACAAACAAATAGGTTAATTTCAGGGCCTCAGACCAAAGAAGATGTTGTGGGGGGCGGGGGGGCTGAAGAGGAGGAGGACAATTTTGCTGAGCTAGACTGTGCTTCCAAAATTAAAAGTGAGCTAGAATTCCCCATTTATTGACTGTTCTCTGCTTCCGGGCCTTTAAAGAGCAGTGGTTGGCCCTCTTCAAGTGATAAACTCTGCAAGAAATGTTAACCTTGCCTTCTTCTGCAGATCAAATTGAACATAGGAGCAGGCAGGTCAGGTCAGTTGGCAATCTGGTTGCCATCCTTTTTGCAGTTGAAGGCACCGGTTGCACCAGGCTCTGTTGGAGGATGCGGGGTGGGGAGGGCAGCCTACATGGCTAGATATTTAAATGCACAGGATGAGAGCAATGAAAAGCGGCTGCCAGGGGAGGGATGTGGGTAACAATCAGCAGGAAGCTAGAGGTCCCCCCCCCCCCCGTTTCCCTGTCCTGTTTGCTTAGAGACATCACCCTGGGGAGACCCTCTACGGAAGCCATTGTCCAGCCAGCCTCGGGGAGTTAACACAAGTGAGATTCCAGGTTTGCAATCCTGCTGGTGAAGTGCACAGAATGAGGTGGGGGCTTCTTTACTTCTCCACCAGCATGGATGGCGAGTTGGGCCAGGTCAGACAGGAATCCCATCGTGGCTTACCCACAAACCTTGAAAGCTGGTGTAGTCTGGGCCTGAACGGGAAATGCAACCTCCCTTGTTGATTTCCAAGGCGGCAGTGAGGATTTCATGAAGATAAACCCGTGTGGGATGCCCAGAACATTTGAGGGCAAGTTTGCCATGGGATAAATCAAGGAGTCAAAACGTTCCCGGGAAATATTTAGCCTGGCATTGCAAATCTTTGCTAAAGTATTGTGAGGTTCCCTTGGGGTTTGCCTTCAGAGGTTCTCTGCATCTTGCCACTCTAGTCTGGGCTCTTGTTCCTCTTCTGCCCACCACTAGTGATAAAATCTCACACCTGGAAAGTTTTTGCCTGCCGGCAGATAAATTCACACCAACCGAAACTCACCAGCGGGCAAAAAAATGTTGGCGGGCCATAAAGAAACAAGAGCCGTGGGCTGTAAATCACAGTTATGGATGAACGTGCTGGGGTCAACCCCACCTACTATGGTATGTTCAACGAGCCACGGTTAAGCCAACTTTGGTTTAACACAGAGCATGAACCCAGTCTGAGTTCTGTTTGTGTCTTCAGAATGGAAAGGTGGTGGTGGTGGAGGTGAAACTCACTCCGTAGGAAGCCAGAAGCCATCGCAGCCAAGGAACGGCTGCCCGATCTGATCCGTTGCCTGCCCTGGATAATCTTGGGTGATTCAGCGCTTAGCTGGAACTCTGCTGACCTCCTTGAAAATGGGAGAGGCGTTTGCATACATTGGCCCTCGCTCTAAGGGGCCCTCAGCTAAACTAGATGTCCAAGTGTTCCAAAGATGCACCACCTTAAAGTTCTTTTTGGCCGGGAAAACAAAGAAATGCCCTCCTCAAATCCTGACAGCTACCAAATGTGCATGTCTTATCGTAAAAACAAGCACTGTCCTTGGAGCTAATGGAATAGCCTATTATTATTCTTATTATTGACTGCTGTTCCTGCATATGCCTCTGTGGAATAGATCCCATTCATTTAGGAAGCCTTGCCCTGGAGAAGATATGTAAAAGATCAAACTGTTAAGCGATTAGCTGAATGATTATTGACTTTAGCTACAACCCGGTTTTTATGCTTCCGGGTGACATATGAAACCTGGTGGTAAGCTTACCACGGTTCAGTAAAATAGACAATTGTGTCTTGCTAACACAACTAGGGAGATTTACTTTTTTACTGGACATTCATAGGAAAGTCTTGCAAAATTCACACCATTTAGGATTTTTAAAAATGCCTGACATTTGTGATTTTGAACGTTTCTGTCCATGTTCTCCAATTGCCTGCTTTAATTAAGGATGCTGTAATGGGAATTCCTCCAGACCGGAATAAACGCCAAGTCGAATGTGTTTAAAGATGTTATCTACATAATGCAGATAGTATCATCAGAGGGAGGGGGTGAGGTGGTTAATAACTAGCCAGAGAATACTTGGCAGAGCCCAGCTAGGTGGCACTTTTTGATGCTAAAAACCAAAGCAGGTTGGAACTGGTTTCAGTACTTGGATGGGAGACCACGAGGAAGTCCCAAGGCTGCAGGTTGGGTTGCAGAGCTGGAAAAACATTCTGAAAGAAGACAGTGGCAAACCACTTCCATATCCTTGCCATTCAAAAAAAAAATCTATACAATTAAAGGGGACTTGAACTTATTTTCCTGGTGATGGGCAAGTAATTTAATGTCTTACCTACTTGCTGTGTTCCTAAAGAAAATCTCTCTTTCAAGCTGATATGTTTGGCTATTTGCATTTATCATGCAAGCTTTAAAAAAAAATGCAAAGACAGGTTGCTAACTCAAGTTAATGCTAACTCGTTTTGATCCTCAATTACTTGGTTTGTGATGAAGGATGAAAAGTCCAGGTGTGCTAAAGACAGATGCTTGTCTCAATTACAGCAGTGATGGGGGCCCCGTTGGAAGCCCCAAAGGACCAAGGGCAGATTCTCCCGGAGAAAACCTATCTGTGTACTGGCTAAGAGCAGACACCAGCTTGTGATGGCACCTAATCAATCAATCGATCAATCGACAGATGGAAATACAGAAAGTCCCCCCCCCCCCTTCCAGGGCCACCGTAGAACAGCTTATCCAGGGGTTGCCAAACAAGCCCGTCTGCTGAGGCCATCGGAGAAGACCCCCAGGACAGGAAAGATTTTATGAGCTGGGGGAGGGAATTAATGCTGAAATTGAGAGGGCCACTGCAGGTCACCCCAAAGCGCCAGAACCACCGAGGGAAGAGCCACGAGCGAGGCCAACGGACGGGTGCCCCGCCGGGGTTCGGCCGCCTGGCCCGTTCAGAATGATTTGGGCAGCCCCGCTTGTCTGCCAAGGCTTTGCAGAGCTTAATGCCGATCACGCTGGCAACCGGGTCGGGGGAACCAGTCTCGATTAGCGCAAGACGCGCGACGTTGCATTCCCACCACGCGCGAAACCTGGTTGGCCTTACTCCGGTTCTGGGTCTGCGTGCGCGTAAGCGGACTGTTCGCCGGCTGGGCTGGTTTATGCTTTGCGCGAAGCCGGGAAACGGGTGGGGGCAGCAGCCGGGGCTCAGCGAGTTGTGTGAACGCGCAGAGCGGAAGAGCGCGGGGCGCGGGGACGGGGGCGCCTGGCCGGCTGACCTCGAGCCCCGCCGCCCGACCAAGCAGCGAAGAAGCCGGCAGCCCGGGGCTCGCTCGGACGGGCTGCCTCGTCCTCCTGCCCGCCAGGCCCGTGCCCGCGCCCACGCCGGAGGCAGGGACAGGGGCTGGGGCAGGCGGCCCCCTCCGCTCCGCTCCCCGCCCCGGCCCCTTCCCTCGCTTCGCCTCGCGCCGGCGAAAACAATATTTTGGGACCGAGCTCATGCTGGCGTCCGCTGCGCCGCCTGCGGAGGAACGCTGGCCCCGGCCCCTCCCTGGGGGCCCTGGAGGAAGCCCGCCCGGATGAACTGTGCCCGGGCTGTCTGGTTCCCACACACCCAGCCCGGCCTCCCTCGCCGGAGCGCTGGGAACGCAGGCCCGGGCTGCAGCTGCGCCCCGCTCGCTCGCTCGCTCGCCCGCGCCGCTCCCAGCGCTGGGAACGCGCCGCAGACCCCGAGCCGGCCAGCCGCCGGCCGGGCTGCGCTGCGCTGCGCAGCCCGGCGGCGCGGGAGGGGGCCGGTGGACCCGCCGCCTTCGGAGCGCCGGCTCCGGCCGCCCCCCCCCCCGCCCGGGTCCTCCTGCAGGGCTACCTGGGAATCGCTGGCCGCCCAGACTTGCAGGAGATCCGGTTAGAAAGCCCCCCCCCACCCCGGCTTTTTAAAACCCTCCTTCCTGCAGCATTCCCAAAAGTCCTGGCCATCCGGCAGGGGTGGGACAGCTCTTGGACAACCAGCTGTGCTCCTCCTAAGTCTTCCCCCACCATTGCCCTCCAGATGCGCTGGATTTCCACTCTCACAGCCCCAAGGAAGGTGGGGATGTGATTGTGGAAGTCGAAGTCCAACATACCTGGTGGGCAGCGGGTTAGGGAAGTCAGCACTTGGGGGGGCAGAAATGGGAGCCCCTGGGACTGAAAATTCAGCAATGTGCACAGAGGGAGCTGCAGGCAGTTCCAGCTGGGGGGGGCATCTGTTTGGCTCCTCATCTCTGGGCCTGGGGGAGGGAAGGAGCCCAGGGATGAATCTGGAGTCCCGGCTGAGCTGTAAAGCTCCCAGAAGCTCTGCCAGCCCTCAGCCAGGGCACTGCCCTCCTCCTGCTCTGGCCTCCTGGCCCTGGCCGGGTACTTTCCCAAGGTTGTTTGGCTGCCAGCTGGAACAGACCAGGACTTGCTTGCAGCCCCATCAGGCCCATCCCAATTCTGACTTTGGCCTCTTGAAAACTGGCCATCTCCACATGGGCTGGGTTTGGGAAGAAAGAGGGAAGGCCTTGGGGACCAAGAGCACTTTTGCCTTCTTTTCATACACACGAGGAAGCAGAGATCTACAGCATGACTAGTAAGAAGCCACCGAGGTATCTTCCATCGGATCCCTCCTTCCTAAAGAGAAATGTTATTCCACAGCTCTCTTTCTTGCTGCTTCCTTCTCTGTCTGTTCCGAGTTGCTCCATTTTTTTGGCTTTTTTTCCCTCTGACAAATGGACGTCTGCGTCCACATGCCCAGAAACTGGGTCCGCACGAGGCACCTTCCCACAGTTCGCTGAACCACTGGCTAACCCCAGGGGCCACATTCACAGAATAGCAGTTGGCTAATGTGTGGCTCCGTTGGTTATGTGAATACAGCCAGAAAGAGGGTGGAATTGTCAGAAAGAAAATTGTCCTGTTTCTCTTCCTGCTGTTCATTAGAAACCAAGAGAGACGAGTGCTTAACGCTGGTAAGTAGCAAGGCGTGAGCTCATCCTGTCTTGGGTCTTCCTCAAAATCTCTCCCACCAGGCATCCCTTACTGGATTAAGCAGCAGCCCATGCAAGGCCTGACTTAGCTTCTTCACCCCTGCGGATGTGAGCAGACCACTGTGTGACACTCTTCTCCACATTGTCTGCCCATACTACATGGCTCCAACTTTACTCAACCTGATTTTTTTTGACAAGGGGTTCTGAAAATGCTCAGTTTAACAAGTGATTCCCACAACCTCCCTCCAGCACAGCCTGAAATACAATGGCTGGATTCCCCCAACATACTAAACCATGAGCTCTCTAACCTTATTTTTCCTTCTCTAGCAGATCAAAGCCAGCCTGTGTGTATAAAACAAATCCCAGTTCACCCTGTTGAAGGACAGGTGGGTTTGCCAATTGATTGATTGATTGATTGATTATGTGCCTCAAGTCACTGCCAGCTCTTAGCAACCACACAGATATGGACCTTTGGTCTCCAACCTGGCCCTTCCAGTATCCCAACAATAATTGAGTCCATCCACCTTAGTGCTGATCCTTCTCTTCTTCCCTCTCCTTCCACCTTTTCCAGTATGGTGGACTTCTTAAAGAGAGTTGAGACTTTGTATAATGTGCCTCAAAATATGATAATTTGAGCCTGGTTATTTGTGCCTTGATTGGGAACTCTGGGTTGATTTGTTCAGCGATCGATTCGGTGGTCTTCTTAGCTATTCATAGTATTCTCAGGAGTCTTCCCCAAGTCCAGAGATCAAAAGCACCAGGAATCCAAAAATCAGAGAGAGTCTGGTAGCGTTTTTTAAAACCAACAAATGTTATGAAAAGGCATAAACTTCCATGAGCTGCTGCTCGTAATAAAACGTATTAGTCTTAAAAGGTGCCCCCAGAGTCTTTCTGATCTCAGTTGCCAGCGTTGCATCAAACTCAGGAACATCGAACAAGCGAACCTGAGACACAGACTCTCCACTGTGAGACTGGCCTAGGCTCACCCCCAACCTCCTCCATCTCCCAGCCAACCTCCTTGTGACATTGTGCAGCGCCAAGTGAACGGCTGCCATTTGTTCAAGGACAAGTCAAAGCACTGCTCTGCAGGAGCCCTGGAAGACATCAACGCTCCTCTTCCTGGTCTGGAGCCTAAAATAAAATATATAAAAAACAGGAATCCAGCGAAACGCAGACACTTAACATTCCAAGGCTAAACTCACAAAATCTGAAACCTGAATTGCCTGGGAAAAGACAGATGGCGCAACCTAGTATTTAAAAGACGTGAACAGACGGGCGCATCCCATAAATGCTCAAACCCCTGGAGGAGCCCCTGGCCACCCCAGTCGGTAGAGGCGGTCAAGAAAAGGGCCTCTGGAGATGGCGGGAGGGTGAAACTTTATGCCCGTGACCTCTTCCCCTGGTGGCTAACAGTTTTCCAAGGAGAAAAAAATTATTTCGAAAGCATCACAGACGTGCAACCTCCTCCTTTGTGGAATGCATGTGTGTGCATTCGCATAGCAGCATTCCCAAACATCACTTCAATGCGTCAGCAGGTCTTGGCTCCTCTTCCTGCTTGCCCACCCACCTTTCCTCCTTCCTCTTGGTGGGTGGCCTGGATAGGTTCCTGCACCGAAGAGGCGCCCACAACGCTTCTTCCTGCATCTGGGTGGAGGTCCCAAGGACTGGCTGCATGCTGGCCACGGTCTGGGAACTCAGAAACTTTCTGCTACGGACTCCAATGGGCTCAGAAGCTGAGCCAAGATCTACAAGAAATTTGGCATCTCTGCTTCGACTCCCAGTTTTCCCCAGAATCCAACTAGATTGATGAGAAGATGTGGAACAAGAGGAGGTGGAGGAAACGTTGATAACAGTAGGACAGCAAAACGATGCTCCAAGTATTACATCTGCCCAACAATGACGTAGATCCAAAAGTTGAAGTGCAGGCATTCGTTGAGACAGTGGTTGCGTTCCATAGCTTGCTTACCCTAGTTGTATCTCCACTTTGGAGCTTCTGAGGGGACACGATCATATTAAGTGGGTCAAAGATGTCTCTTCGGGGATCCAGGGTCCCCACCCATTGTCTGGACTTTGCAGAAGCAGGATAGGAAGAGTACTGACGCTTTTGAACTTCAGCGGTGGTGAAGAAGGCTCCAGAGAATACTGTGGACAGCCACGAAAATAAATCAACAGATCATGAAACAAATCAACCCAGAGTTCTCCCTCGAGGCACAAATGACCAAGCTCAAATTATCATATTTTGGACACATTATGCAAAGACCCAGCTCCCTAGAGAAGTCCATAATGTGATGTTGAATTATATACCAAAGCTTTGTAATCTGTTTATCAGGAATTATGGTTGTATGGACAGGAGTGACTACCAGAATAATACTGAGAAATTGGAAAAGTGATATTATTCCAGATGCCGAGGAATGGCTGTCAGAAACTGTTTTGGAAAAGACAATATTTTCTACTAATCAAAGGATGTAGCAATATGTGTTACTGTGGCAGAAATTCTATAATGCGTGTGGTTTTTTAAATTTTTATCCTGCCTGTATTATTTTTATAAATAATTCAAGGCGGAGAACATACCTAATACTTCCTCCTCCTCCTATTTTCCCCACAACAACATCCCTGTGAGGTGGGCTGGGCTGAGAGAGAGGGACTGGCCCAAGGTCACCCAGCTGGCTTTGTGCCTAAGGTGGGACTAGAACTCACCATCTCCTGCCTTCTAGCCTGATGCCTTCACCACTAGACCAAACTGTCTCTCTGTTTTACAATAATATTTTGTATTGATTATAATAGTGTATTTATTATAAACTAAAGAATATATTGACATGTATAAGGTAGATTTTTCCCTCTTGTTTTTCTCTTTCTTAATTTGCTTTGATGTCTGTTCATTTTTTTCTTTAAGTTTAAAGATTGTTAATTGCATATGTTAAGAATGTAAAATAAAAATAAAGTTAAAAAAAGACCTCATGACATCATTACTTCCTTCCCCCTTGGCCAGGCACACAGCAGTAAGCATGACTTGGCCATGGCAGCCAGCCAATGTTTAGGAGGTGTGTTGTGTATTGCCAGGCATAGGTAGGTATAAGCACCTTAAGAATAATGTAATAATCAGTTAACATTTATTTGTTAAGAACAAATTGCCAGGCTCATCTTATCCCAATTGGGTAACTTCCTTAATAGAGTGTGGGAATGCGGTAGACATAATATAACCTTACTTCAGCAAAGCATTTCGTAAAGCATTCTGTGACATGCTCATTGGCCAGCTTTTTGGGCAGGAAGGCACAGGAATTAAGTGGATACCTAGCTGGCTTAAACCTCATATCCCAAAATATTCATCAGTAGTTCCTCATGAAATTGGAGAGAGCTATCAAGAGGGGTGCTACAAGGATCAGTCTGGGTTTCTGTATTCTTCAATATTTTCATTCATGATTTCAAGGTAGAGGTGGAAGGAATGCCTGCTGAATTTGCAGATGATGCAGATTGGATGGGATAGCCAACACTCCAGAAGAGAGAAATATAATTCAAAATTATCACAATAGATTGGAAATTGAGCTGAAGGTAACAATGAAATTTAACAGAAACAAATGCAAAATTCTCCACTTAGGAAATAGATACACAGGTATGAGAGGGGGAATACCTGGCTTGGCAAGGTCCTAGAGTAGGAGTAATTTGACAGAAGAGCCCATAACCCACAGGGGAAGGGGGCTCTCCTTTACTGAGTGTGTTCAAAGTGGGGCCAGACAGCCTGGGGTGTTTTAATTCAGATCGCCACACTGATCAGGATGGACTGCACAGAGGTACTGTATAACCTGTTCAAGGGAAGCAAAACCCCTCTCCTTTTTATTGACTCCCCACACATGAAAGGAGAGGGCTTCCATCCCCACACTCCATCTGCCATCTGTCCAATTTTGACCCCATGTAGTAGTATGTAGGAAAGACCCTGGGAGATTGGGCAAAGAGGCGCTGCCAAGGGAACAGTCAGATAAGAGATGGCATAGCCCACAGCTACATAATGGATGGGAGAAGGAGGCTCAGAAGGGACCCTCCCTAGTTTCTCGGGCTGTAAAGGGGGGTGGGGGTGGGAATTGTACTTTCAGACTTGCAAGATTCTGTCAATATCACTTTACAATAAAGTAGAATTAGTTCATTGGTTGTGATTCCTCTCTGGTTTACCCTGCAAAGCCAACCCTCCATCTCAGGGCACCTCTGCCCACCACCCCCACCCTGTGAGCTAGACTAAAGGGTAAGGGGCAAAAATATACCCTGTGAGCTTCTGTGCCTAACCAGGGACTTGATCTGGGTCTCACTGGTCCCAACCCAACCCCTTAACCCCAGGACTACACTGGAGAGAAGAAACAAGCCTTCTTTCGCGGGCAATTCCTCCATTGCCACCTTCTGCGTGACACAAAGAAGAAAACAAAAGCCGGACTGTCCAGCTCTGCTTGAGATCTGGCAGAGCAAGATGCTCCTCGACCCTTCTGTGAAGCAGTGTCATTTATGGGACCCAGCAGACATGCCACCTCTGTTGCAGTGCCAGCCCTCCAAAACAGGATTTGGTCCAAGATGGCCCCGGCTTAGAAACGAGGCTCTGGGGCCAGGAAGTTAGGTGGCCTGACCTGTGTGGTGGAGTGAGAAATATTGCTTTTCTTGTGGACGGTCCTTCGTGCGGTTCTTTTTAAGCCGGGCCATCCCTGTATCAAGCCCTCACGCTCTATTCCTTTCAGACCTCTCCTAACACCAACCCAGCTCTTGGCCTGAGACCTAGAACGCCGGATCCTGGGCAAACCAAGCCTGTGAATCGGTCACTTTGCTTCTTCTCTGGCTCACAGACAGGGTTTCTCGGCCGGCAGAAAGTCACATCCCTGCTTGAAACTTACAGCATGTGCAGATGTGAACTTCAAAAAGAAGAAATGCTGAAAGAAAAGGAAATGCTTTGAATTTCTTTTCCTCCCCTGAAATCAAGCCCAGTTCTCCCCTTAGGGCCCCACCCACTCAGTCCTCTTCGCAATCCAAGGACAGTCCAGTCTACCAGCACATGGAATGGGGGTCCTCTGCCTTCGCCCCACCCCCACCCCACGGCTCCATTTGAGGACTTCTCCCAAGGTTAGGCATTTATGTGCTCCCATGTGTTAAGCACATAGACACCCAGGCACAGCACTTGGATGGGGACGTGAGTCCCACGGTCTACAAGAGGCTTGTAAAAGGTGAAGAAGTTGAGCTGCACTCCTGGGGAATTCATGTATTTTTCTTGGCAACAGCGTAGAAGTTGTTTGCCATGACCTTCTTCTGGGACGTTTTTCTTCCCAGGCTAGCTTGCGACCGTGAGATCTCCTGGTTGTCTCCTATCCAAATAAGAACTTGCTTAGGCTTTCAAGGTCAGCCAGGGTCAGGGAGGCGCTCTATCTACCTGGGCTCCATGGTCTTCCTCTGTAGCCCAGGGCAGAGGACCCTGCAGCCTCAGTGTTTTCAGACGCACAGTGTTTTCAGATGTGCACAGCCCGGGCTGGGATTCCGGAGGTCACGAACCCCTGCCCATCCAGGAAGGGATGGAATCATGTCTCTCTTGCCCCGTGAATGGTCTGGGTGGACTTGGGCTGGCCACTGCCCTGTTCTTAACTGAATCAGCAGCAGGTTTGGTCAGAGGAAAAGATGTTCATACGATGTTGGACCAGAACAAATCGGGGGATGCAAGGTCAGGAGTAAGACTAAGTGGCTTGCATAAGGACAGAGGCTGTGCCTTGCTGGATCGCCCCCGGCCCATCTCGTCCAGCAGTCTGTTCTCTCAGTGGCCCACCAACTGCCCAAGGAAGCCCACTGGTAACTCAGCAGACGACAGTCCCGCCGCCATCCAGGCGAAGAGCCATCGATCCCCGTTGACCTAAGAGCTATTAAAGGGAACCTCCAGGAACATAAGAAGTGTACCTCTGCTCACCAGGTGCTAGGGTCAAAGGACAGGGCTATTTCTCAGCACTTCAGTTCACCGACCGGACTTGACTCTCTCCCGTGTCACATCTGCAAGAGGCTCCCTCACTGCTGCCACCGGCCCCCTAACCGCTGGGGCCCCGTCTCCCCGCGGCTGGGGACAGCGGGCAGGAGATGCCCTTTGGGACGAGCGCAGGCTTGCCGGCCCTTGCAGGCTCGCGGAGCGCGGGCTGCGATGCCTGCGGCTTGGAGCGCCTCGCTCCTGGCCCGCTTCCCACGCCTCGGGGCTCCAACGGCGCGGCCTTGGCAGGACCGCAGGCGGTGCCGCCCGTCTTCTGGCCTCGGCTGCACCAGACGCGGCCGGCCGGGGCCGTTTTTAGCCTGGAGCCGGCCTGGTGGGCCAGATGACCACACGTCTGGGGGCTCGTCAGTCAGCCGCCGAAGCGGGCAGGCGGGCAGATTCCCCGGGGAGCCCACCCGCCGCCGGTTTTGCCCAGGCCCGAGAAATCGAGGTCGCCCGGCTCCCCTTCTTCCCGCCGGGCTCCTGCAGCGCTGCCACCGCCCCCCCCCCCTCGCCCCGGCCTCCTCCCGGCCCCCCCGGCCCCGAAGGTGGGCGACGGGGCGGGGCAGGCCAGCTCCTGGGAACCAGACAGGAAGGGCGACGTCAGCAGCCTTCGGGGTAACTCGAACCAGATGCGCTCCGTCCCCGCCGGGGCCGCAGCGGTGGCCAATGGCAGGAACTGGTCCGGGGGCAGGAAGCGGACCGGGAGGCGAGCGGGGGAAAGGAGGCGCGGCACGGCGGAGCCCCGCGCGGCCGAGCGGCCTCCGGCCTCCCAGCCCCGGGCGGCGGGGGTAGGTGACGGCGCGGGGCTGCTCAGGGGCGCCCGTGCGGACTCGGGCGCGCCTGGCCCGAGAAGGCGGCGCGGATGGCGTGGCCGGGCGCGCTGTGTCCCCGCTCAGCCGGCGGCAACGAGGCGAGCGCTCGCTGAAGCGGGCTACGGAGCGGACGGTGCGAGGCGCGGCAGCCGCGTCGCTGGAGGAAGTGCGCTCCGGGTGACTCGGGCGAGGCGCCCCCGCCGCGCGTGGCCCAGCCCAGCCCAGAGGACTGCTGGCCCGGCCTGGCTCGGCCTGGCCGGCAAGAGCGGAGGCGAAGTCGGGGGTATCAAGGCGCGCAGCCCGCCGCCTTGCCAGGGCGTTGATGCTGCCTGGTGGCGCGGAGAACGTCTGGCCGAGCGGCTTTTCTGCCCGGGCGTGGGCCGAGAGACCGAGAGACGGGGGGTGGGGGGCTGCTTCCCACTTGGGGAGAAACTAGGGGGGTTTGCGCCGTTGGGCGCCAACAGGCTTTGCTCACAGGCGTGCGATCCCTTGCAGAGTACCAAATCCTGCGATGTGTGGGACTTCCGCTCTTCTAGATTCTCATGGAGCTTTTACATCTATCCCCCCTCTCTCTCTCAAAACAGCATTTAACTCTCTTGCACCTTTTCTGGAGAAAGAGGCAAAACTGAGAAGCTGTCCTGGAATTTATTTCTATTTCATTTATTGCTACTTTTTGGCAACCTACTAGTCCTCCCCCCGCTCCCCACAACTATTTTACCCTCTCAGGTGCAGGACAGCATGGAACAAAAGGGCTGTTTTCATACAACCTGCTAAACCCTAAACCTGAGTTAACAAAAGACAATTGCCGTGTTCACATAACACACCTGCACCCAAACAACATGGTAGGGTTTGGTTCAACCAGCAAGAGGAGATTAGGGTTAAGGATTGAATCACACATGCCTTTATTTATTATTACTTTAGGAGATGTGTTCAGTTTATACTGCACTGCTCCTTCAGGCACTCAAGGCTATATAGCACTATTTTTTCCCACAACAACAACCCTGTGAGGTAGGTTGGACTGAAAGGGAGACTGGTCAACATCACCCAGTGAGCTTCCAGGGCTGAAGACAAGGTTTGTGGGGCGGGGGGGGGGGGGGAGGAATAAAAAAAAAGGTCAGGAAGTCAGTCATGAAATGCAGGCAAAATGGGGAAAGTGCTTTGATCTTCGATCACACAGTGACAGCTGCCATCATGACTTTTTGGAAACACACCCGCCCTGGCAGATGCCCCTGGTGAAGATGGACGAGAACCTGGGTCTCTCCTCTGTTCTGCAACGCCCATCTATATTTCCAGGTGCAATACGCCTTGCTTTGCACCCCCATTCAATAGCAGCCCGGCCCATTCTCGAGAGAGTCCCAAAGGCCCTTCAGGGCCCTGGGAAGCCATCCTGGGCATCTTTTCCCAGGGAGAAGCCAGCACCGCCTGGGCCCTTCTTGGCTGGAGATCAAGCGAGCGAGCGAGTTCCTCTCCCTGCTCAAACAGCCTCTTCTGGCTGGAAAGCGCAGCTGGAACAGCCCGGTTGGTCCCTGAGTCACCCGTCTTCCTCTGTGGGCATCAGAGGGCGGGGAAGGGAATGTGGGAGCGTGACAGGGAGAGAGCGGCTGGCTCCCTTTCTGCCAACGTCACTGGAAGGGAGTCTGTGATGTGCTGGAGATGGCCGCCAAGCTGGGAGAAGTTGAGGGATCTCTTTTCATTCCTGCTGTGCTAAAGGCTGTGAGTCACCGAAGGGCTGCAGGAAGGCAGTACACCGAGACAACTCTTCCCAGACAGACACATTACCCATACGGAGGAAGGAAGCAGAGAAATTAAGAAAAACTTTGCCATAGTCTAAAACAGTGTTTCTCAAACTTGGCAGCTTTTAGATGTGTGGACTTCAACTCTGAAGTCCACACATCTAAAAGTTGCCAAGTTTGAGAAACACTGGTTTAAACGCTGGTTTGAAACATAAAGGCTGCTGCATCTGGGTTGCAACATCCCAGACGACCAGCAGATGGCAGAAAAGAGATGTGGACAATTATGGCTCTTTGGTGCCACCTAGTGATTGACTGGATGTTTTGCAGCCCAGGTCAGATAGCCCTGCAAGACAGTTCTACAGGCAGTCCTACAAGGCAGTCCTGCTTAACCTGAATTAAACCATTTTCTGCTTTTACACAACATGTTGAATGATAAACTAAGCCAACAGGTTATGTTCATACAACATGCTGAGACCCCAAAGCCACCACTAACCAAACTTAGCGTGCAGTATAAACGTCGTCGTTTGGTCTTTAGTTTACTTCACTAACTGACCAGGTTAAGAAAGTTGTGTGAAAACATCCACTGGGGATTTTTGCTTAAGCGTCCCCCATTCCCTTTTCATCTGATAATGAAAGTGGCTTCTTATGGATCACCCCCTCCCCAAAAAAAGAATCTAAGCAGAAAAAAAACAATGTAATAAATGAAAGTATCAGAATAATTACAGAACTGGAAAATGCAAAAACAGTGACCGGGCGGCTGCATTGCGGTTGGTCATCTGTTTTCCAGATGCTAAAACCGGGCACTGTCCAGGTGCTGACCTTGTTCCTTCTTTCAATCTTTATTTTTTTCAACTAAAGATTGACCAGACAGCTTTTCAAAGAGAGAGATCTCTGGCCAGGTCATTCAATGGGTCAAAAGGATCTTGCAATGGTAGCTGATTCAAACAAGCTATACTGTTGAAAAGTAAAACGCATCAACCAAATTATAGTTCCCAAATCACAAGAACTAATTTTTCCAGGGGTGTCTTGATTTTTTTGACACCCCTCTGAGGATGCCTTTGAATTGTTTCGCTCTCTTCTAACCCTAACCCAGACTGCCCCCCCCCCCACACTTGAATCTGGGACCAATTCTAAGCATGACTTTTTAAGACAGATTCAGAGAAACCAGGACAAAAATCAGATAATTTATTGGGGACCTAGAAACTTAGCCCTCTGAGCAGCGATCGAAGGAGGTAGTCCTGTTTGAGAAAAAGACAATTGGGGGAAAGTATGTACCCCAAACCAGAAGTGAAGATTTGCTCTCTTTCTCAATAAGAGGACTAAGTCACAGGAAGGCATATTCCAGTTGAACGTCAGGAAAAGCTACTAGGGGTTAGTAGGTGTACCTAGAGCAGAACTAGTTATGGGGCAAGGTGGGGGTCTCTCCTTTGGTGGATGAGTTTGGTGTGCTTGAATTTGCAGTCCTGCACCATGCAGGGGGGTGGATCCATGTCTGCCAGCCTTCTAGGATTCCAGGACCTTCTTCGTTTGCTTTCTGAGCTGAAGCGTGGAGTGTCCGCGGGCAGATGCAGAAATCCAGAATTCTGGGCATCTGGGGCTGGGCAGTTAAAAGAGGGAGTTGTAGGTCTCAAATCAGCCACACTCCGCCAGGAGCCGTTTTTCTAATATTGATTGCAAGCCTTATTCGCCCCACCCCATGTCAGTCCCAAACTGGCAACATCTGTTTGGTCGCACTGATTGCTGACTCCGCCTAGGATCTGTTATTACCGGTTTGGACTTCATGCCATCTCACATTGTCCTCCACACCAGGTGCACCAGCAGCGGGGGGTCTGTTCATAGTTTTTATCTTTTGAATTTGTCGCTGTCCGCCAGCTGTACATTACCACCCAGGGGGAAATATCCATGAATCAGGTCTTACAGCACCGATTTGGTGGGCCTGATATACTTGTGCAATTCTGTAATGTCAGGACTCGGCTTGGCTTCATCTCACAACTTCAAATGATTATATAAGCAACTAAATAAATGGAAGCGCCTGGACAAGGGCTATAGGTTTAACCCAGTGTTTCTCAACCTTGGCAACTTTAAGATGTGTGGACTTCAACTCCCACTGGGAGTTGGCTGGGGAATTCTGAGAGTTGAAGTCCACACATCTTAAAGTTGCCAAGGTTGAGAAACACTGCTTTAACCCATTGCAAAGCTGTAGTGGGACAGCTTCAGGGGAGAAAACAGTGTTTATTCTATTCCAGAAAGCAAAGACATAAGAATTTTAAAATGCTGGGCTGGTAGATGAGAGGGTCACATGAGCAAGGGGAACCTTGAGGCTGTCAAAGCATTCACCTGCGGCCAGAGGTTGCGGGAGTGCTGAGCCCCAGCTTGCTTGCAAGACGCAGCAGCTGGAAAGGGGCTGGGTCTTTTTTGCACCCTCCCTCCCCTGCACACTTACAAAATAAGCAATCAACCTTTGATTAATTCAAAGAAGGACAGGCCGAGCTGAGATTCCTCTGCAGGATACATGCATCCCTTTGGTCTTTGTTTAGCAGGATAAAAACCATCCCAGGAGCACGGCTGATTGTTTGAAAAACCACGTTCCTCTGTATAGGGGTCTCCATGGGGAGGAGATCAAAAAAGTTGGTGGTCAATCACTCTGTGATCAAAGCCCAGCTGCTTTTTATCTGCAACAAGGTTGGACTTTGATCACACAGTGACAACCACCATCTTCACCTTTTTGTTCCACCCCTGGAAACGCCCCACCCTGTGCCCTCGCCTGGATGATCAAGCCAACTTAATTTGGTTCTCCAGCATCCTAAAACAGCCACATCACGGTCCAGAGTGTTTCCCCCCTGCTCTGGTTCTTTGGAATAGGTTCCCACCAGGATGATGTTTCAAAAAGCCCTAATTCCCCTTCCTTTTCAAGGGCTGCTGTGAAGGTGCTTAGAAATAAATTAATAAAATGTCTCACTTGTTCCTTCAAAGGTAGGGAGGTTACCGTTGTTATACATTATGAACCTTTCAGTTTAAAATCAGAGGCTTCTGATTTTGTATTTTGAAACTGGGATGGATCATCGCCTGTTACTAAACCAGCTGTTGTTTTATTCTCTGTCTTGCACTTGGTGAAGTCATAAGCACGTCACAGTTGAAGCCGCTAGTACACAGCAATCCTTCCTGGACATTGCAAAAGACCTCGGGGTTCCTGGGATCCCCACACTTTTGATAGTTGTCCAAGCCCTTCATGATTCCCCCAGACCTGTTGCGCAGATGGGGATCTTCTTGCTTCCTTAAAAAAAAAGAAAGAAAGAAAATGGGGGAGGTGGAGTAATCTAGAACCAGCATTCCCAGCAGATTCTCTGGCAGATTAATCTTAATCTCCCCACCGGGGAAAAGGAGTAACAATTAGAACAGCAAGCTGGTCCTTGCCATATAAAGGCAGCGAGCCTGCGTCTTCCCATCTCTTGGAGAAAGCCTGATACGTTGCCGAAATAAAAGCTGCCGGGCACTTGGCCAGGGAAAGGCCTTCTTCCCCTTGCTTCTTCTGAGGCTGACCAAAGCATCACGGTCTCCGTGAAGGCTGGTCCCCTTTTCAGGCCCTCTGAGCTATTCTGGCGCCTGGGAGTTGCGGATGGGTTGGGGGCACTCTGCGTTGTGCCATCTGGTCCATGCTGGCTTACTCTCACGGGCAAGCGGGCAGTCTGTCTTTGAGGTTGGCTCGATTTGCACAACGCCTAGGCTAAGCAGGGGTGTCAGGACTTCAGCCGATTGTGGAAAGACTGACTGGGTCGTGTGAACCAGGCATCATGTTAACTCCTTTTGCTGCTGTTGTTTCTTGGCTCCTGGCGACTGCCTGGATAAATCCAGGCTGTTTTCTCGGCAACACTGGCCTCCTTCCTGGGGCTGAGGGAGAGGAACTGGCCCAAAGTCACCCAGCTGGCTTTGTGCTCAAGGCAGGACTCGAACTCATGGTCTCCCAGCTTCTAATCCTGTGACTTCAGCCACCACACCAAATTGGTTCTCAGCTCAAGCCATGCTGTGATTGAGTTCACGTGCTGTGTGAACACAACCACTGGGCTTCCTTAATGCAGATGTAGGGTTTAGCTTGGGTAAACCCAAGCAGGAGGGGGCAGGAGTCACACCTCGCATTATTCTATCTACCTATCACGTCCTCAACTCCTCCATCCCCCTCAGTGGGGTTTAAACCCCGTGCCTTAGCTTCTCCAGGGAACTTGCGAGCATACGAAACCTCTTGTTAAGCTGTTGCTTCCTACGGAGGCTTGAAATTCCCCCATGAATTCTCACGGTAGAATAAATGCCAGCCAGGCCCCTGAGCCCTGCCTTTCATGGTGCCATCCTGCCTGCCTCCCCTAAGCTGGCAGATGGGCTGGTCTTCCCACGCACAGAGCCAGGGGGTCCTCAGCACACACATAAAAACCGGGAGGAGCTTTGATCGCACCATCATAGCCGCCATCTTGACTTTCTTGACACCCCTGCATATTGCAAAGAGAGGAAGCTTGTTCAGGGCAGCCCTGAGACTGTTCAGCAGATCAAATCCTTTCAATCCCCTCTGGCACGGGGCCATCTTTCCCGACTTATGGCTTTCTGGAGGGGATGGACTACAATTCCCATCAGCCTTTAGGGAGAAAGGGGTGATAGTGAAACTTTTCCATCAAGACTGACAGCAAGAGAAATGGAAGCCTGAGACTCCATTCCAGGGCAGCTATAGAACAGGAACGCCTCTCCATGAAATTTTGGGCTACTGTATATGACTTTTTGATAGTTTCACACAAGCCGCTGGTCTAGGTTAAAACGGGGCTGGGCTCAGCTAACCTGGGTTTAGCATGTTGTGCGAACCCAGCTAGTATCAAAAGTGACATAGCCACAGTTTCGGGGGGGTCTCGGAGACCCCAGCCACAGTCCTGGGTGCACCCACACAGACCCACACCATTCCTTATCTCTTCTTCTCCGCAGCCCTGACTCAATTCCTGACTCAATTCCTGAATTCCTCAGAAAACTTTTGTTTTCTGTTAACTCTAAAAAGTGTTAGCTGCAGAGAGAGAGAGAGAGCGTGCAAAGGATTCTCGAAAAAGTAAGGGGCATCACGGTTCCCCCACAGCATTTCTCTCGGGGCCGGCAGCCCCTCGCCCGCTTCACAAAGCCCCTTTATCTCCGTGTCTCTCGGTCTGGGAGGAAAGATCTCCAGAGGTCACCTCCCCTCCCCATCCTGGATAATTCGGAGCAGCTAGCCAGCTGGGCCTGACATCTGGAAGGGGATCTGCCCTGCTTCTTTAGCCAAGAGCGAAAGGGGAGCCGCGAGAGGTTGCTGGAAGAGGCGGCCCAGGAAACGCCCTGGGTCGCCAGAGCCGCGCTTGAGCGTAGCGCGCTGCCCGGCGCGCTCTGCCTGGAGAACCCGTGCCCGCCCGGGCGTCTGCTGCCCGCGTGCCCAGACTTTTGGTCTCCCCGGCAGAGAACGGGGTGGGACGGGACGCCCTGCCAAACACCATCTTTAGAAAGGGCAAAAGACGCACGAACGCAGGCGTTACGTCCAGTTTAATCTTCCTCCTCTGCGGAGATTTCTCCCGTGTACTTGCAAACCGTGACAGCTGACGTGTTTCGAAATAAACTGCGCGAGAGAGGCTGTTCTGGGCCCCTGGGAAGGCCCTTGTGCCGAAAACGGCCGCTTCGCGTTCAGAACAGGGTGTTGCAATCCCAGCGTGGTTGGATTCAAAGTTCTGCACATCCCTTCAAATGTTCCTTACTTATTTTTATAGGGCTTGGGTTTAAAGAAGTGAACCGTCTTGAGGCTGTCATATGTAGAAATTAAAGGGGTGAATTAAAGGTAGTCAGTAGGGTTTGTCCAGTGCGCCTCCAAAAGCAAGCAATTCCTCCCTGCCTCCAGAGTCAGCCTGCCTGCCTGCCTGCCTTCAACGCTCTGGGTTTTTCTTCCTCCAAGGACGGAGCGTGGGAGTTGGGTGAGTTTTTTCTTCCTCTCTTCCAGCGCTTATGCGTATCTGTGTCGTTATATCACATTGTGGTTTTTTATATTTTGTTTCATGATGTGGACCTTATTGATTTTCACTGTTATTGAATTTAATAATAATATAAAGGAGGAGGAGGAGGAGGAGGAGGAGGAGGGGAAAGACGCTTTCTGCAGAGTGAAAAGAGCAACCCTGTGAGCATCCGGGCCAAGCTCCTGTTCCTCTGAGAGGTTCATCTTTCAAAGCACAACTAGTTGCTGAAAATACCCCAGACTCAACAAGAACTTTTTTGTGAGGTCGAGGGAGGGAAATGGGGGGTTCAAAAAAGTGGAGATGGCAGGCGTGCAATTAAAGCTCCGCCCCTTGTGATTAACTAAAAAAGGTGCATGGCTTCAGTTGCATGGTCATGGCTGCCCTCTTGACTTTTTTGACCTCCCTCCCCCCCTCAGATATCCCTAGCTGTTTGGCTGAAAACCGCAATCCACTTTCCAGTCTGCTACACCAGTGTTTCTCAAACTTGGCCACTTTAAGAGGTGTGGACTTCAACTCCCAGAATTCCCCAGCCAGCAAGGCTGGCTGGGGAATTCTGGGAGTTGCAGCCCACACCTCTTAGAGTGGCCAAGTTTGAGAAACACTGTGCTTCACCCTCAAATTTGACTAGCCCACTTTGCTTATTGTTGGGGTGGGGGGTCAAACTCCTCAAAGTTGAGGACTGAACAACGTCCAGCTTTGTTAACCCAGCATGCCGGGGTGACCTCAGGGTGTGGTCAAAAAAGTCAGGATGTTGACCATAATGGTGTAATTGAAGCTCCACCTTTTTTTCCTTGTGTGACACAGGTAGAAAACAGATGAAGCTTTGACTGCACCTTCATGGCCACCATCTTGACTTTTCCGACCACACCCTGAGGATACCCTCGGCTCCATTGCCCAGCCGCTCTTCCAGTTAAGACGCTCTTTCTAAGTAAAAAAAGGCAGGAGTGCGGCCGAGGAAATTCATGGGAGCAAAACCTGCTGAATGGCCCCGTGCCCTGCGTCTCACCTGCTGGTTTGCGTGACACACTCATCCAGGTGACTTAGCAACCTGGCAGCTGCGTTCCCACAACACGCTAAGATCTGGTTGGGGTTCTTTTCTCCATGACTTGGAGGCTGGGTGGGGATTTTTTGCATCTCCAGCACAGTGTTCCTCAACTCTGGCTGGGGAATTCTGGGAGTTGAAGTCCACTCGTCTTAAAGTTGTCGAGGTTGAGAAAGCCTGCCCCAGCACTTGGAATCCAGTTATGGTTCCACGTAGATGGGAAGCCAGAAAATGGGTGAATTTGGCATGCAGGTTAAGTGTGCTGTGTGAACGCAGCCTCTATGAGCTGAACGGGCAGGCACACCCTTTCTTCCCAGGGCGGGGGGGCTGCGGCTGTCCCAGGAGACCCTTGGAGGACCTGTGGCCTCTGGCAAGCCCCTCCCCAGGCAAGAGACACCAGTGTGGGGGGGTGTAGATACCCCTCCTCTCTTCTTCTCCGGTCAAGCATAGGAACGAAGTATGGGATGACCTCATGTGTCAAGCATCTTCCCAGCTCTGATCCATGTCCCTGCCAGCCAGGAGGTTGTGGGGGAAGCGGGGGAGCTGGTTCAACGGCATGCTTCAGTTTCTCCCAGTGTGTTTTCACATGCACTTTACACTCCCCCGCATCAAAGTAGCCAGGCCCCCTGCTGCAAATCAGCTCCCCCATTGGAAAAAGGACATGATGCAGACTTGAACCCAGCGTGGCAGTGATTGTAAACATCCACAGGGCACTAAGGATGTGATGTCCCATGCACCATGACGTCATCGCCAACTTTGGCATGATGACATTTTTACACAAGTGATGTTATCCGGACGTGTTCCAGATGGCACTGGCTGGAATCATACAACAGACGTTGTTTGGCTATTAAATAGGCTTCTTTTCTGGCTTTGCACAAGACATTAAACCACAAACTAGTCAATCTAAGTTCACACCACATGATATGCCACCCAAAAGCCTAACTAAGGTTAACGCTAAGGAAACTTATCATCTTGTGCGAATACAGGTAGTTCTCAACTTATGACCATACGTTTAACAACCGTTCAAAGTTACAATGGCGCTAAAAAAAGTAACTTGCAACAGGTCCTTGCACTTACGACTGTTGCTGCGTTCCCACGGTCACATGAACAAAATCTGGGCGCTTGATAACCGGCATGTATTTACGATGGTTGCAGCATCCTGGGGTCATGTGATCGCCATTTGTGACCTTCCCAGGGGACTTCTGACAAGCAAAGTCCACAGAGAAGCTGGATTTGATTAATGACCATTGTAAAAAAGGATGTAAGATTGGGCGTGACTCACTTAATGACCGCATTGGTTAATTACAGGCATTCTTGTCTCATTTGTGGTCATAAGTTGAGGACTACCTGTACAGCCGTTTGGTCTTGAGCTGGTTTAATTAAACGTGTAGTGTGAACACAGCCACCCAATCAGACTTGCCCAATCTAGTGTGCTTCAGATGTGCAAGATTAGAGACATCAGTTTCACTTTCCTCATTTTTCTCAAACTGGAGAAATTACTTTTAGAAGTTTGTGTGAAAATCTGTATATATTTTGGGGCACTTTCTCCAGAGATGTATTTTTGCCGGGAGTTTTGCCTAGGGGACCCAGGTTTGGCTAACCATTTTCCCTAGTAAAACGCCTTCTTGGGTGCTATTTTCATAACTTGAGGCTGTTTTCTCCAAGCGTTTCCCAAATCTACGTTTAACAAAATTGCCGGACTGCAGTGCCGGATGAGAACAAGAGCAGCTTTTGCACGCAGTCCAGTTCTGGACCGTGGATTGGTTTCAACTGTGAAATCAGGCAAGCTCGCCTCCAAAGGCAGACCAAATTCCTTGCTCCGTCGTGGCGGACGGGAGCCGTATCCGACGGCCTCGGAGGGTGGTGTGCTGTGAAGGCTGCCTTCAGAAACAGTTCGAACCAGCCCGTGCGTGGCCGGATGGAGGAGAGATCCAGGTTCCTGCTGGAAAAGCCGCTTCCTGCTGGCTTTTGACCCCAATGGCCGAGGCACCGGGGAAAGATGCTCCCTTTTGCCTCCGGCTCCGGTGGAGACCTACTTCTTGGGCCCTCTTCCCAACAGGAGGCTGAGCCAGGGCCAGCAGAGGAGAAGAGACACCGCACGCACCACAGTTCCTGTCTGTTGGTGGTCGGCTCTCAAGCAGCCCTTTCAAATGGGCGAGGAGGAAGAGGAGGAGGAGGAAGGGGAGCACAGATGGTCTCCATTAGGCAGTTTGCTTGACTCTGGCCTTCCAGGGGCTCCTTCGGCAGCTCCGAGGGGCAGAGAGCTTCGTGCCAAGAGCTCTGCACAACGAGGGCGCCTTCCTCACCGCCTGCCCATCTGGCGGGGAGTTTGCTTCCTGCACCCCCAGCCTGCCCATAGCAGAGAAGACCTCCTGCCCGGGGCTCCGCTTCCTGCCCAAAGATCAGTTTCCCACAGCTGGTCTCTCCTGCCGGCATGCAGAGGAGCGACCCGCAAACCTTTGGGGGAAGAAAGGGGAGAAGAGGAAGCGCTCGTGGGGTGGAGGGAGCAGGGAGGCCGCGAGGGAGCCCCTCGAAGGAGAAGCAACCTTTTGAGGAACCTCCAGCTGAAGGTCAGAAGAGGGAAGTCGCGGGGCTGCCCAGGGCCAGGAGGGGCTGGCCAAGCCCGTCGGCCATGGGGTCAGCGGGGGCTGAGTTTTCCTACATCCATGCCACCAGCTCCAGTTCAAATCTGCGTTTAAGCAGAGAAGACATTTTACAAGGGAGCAAAGGGGAAGAAACCCTCCGTCGGGGAAAAACGGGCAGAGCTGGACTGGATCGCAAGGTTCTGACAGCCCTTTTCTCCACCGGGGAAAACCAAGGCTCACTCCGTGGCCCGGAAGGTGGAACATGCCCTCGGCGGGGTCAGAGCGTCGAGATTTCAAAGCAGCTTCTTTTGGCACCCACCCAACTGGACAGTCACCCAACGGCGGGGGTGCCGGGACCCTGCCTCTGTGGATGAGTGGCACCTTCTGAGTGTCCCGAGAAGGGTCCTTCTAAGCAGCCAGGGCTCTGGCGACGGGGGCACGGGTGGCACGGCGCACAACGAGCACAGGGGAGCCGCGCGGCCTCCGCAGAAGCAGCTCGAGCGGAGCACTGAGTCCTAACGGGCCCTCAGCAGCCAAATCCTTACAAGCAGCACTCAGGGTGGCGAGGCTCAAGTCAGCACAGAGGGGAAGGGGGCAACCTGCCCAGGGGGACGGGGCAGGGCCTGGGGCAGGGGAATGGGCAGACTTTGTACGGAGGGGTGGAGCATCTCTGCGCAAGGTCCCATGCTCCGGGCCCCACTGTCCTGTGATCCGTGAAGGGTGCTGTTCCTCCCCGCTACTCAATCCAAACACAACACCGTCCAAGCCTCTGGCTGGTGGTTCCATCCCTCGCTCGGTTCCAGCCCCCAATTCAAATCCCGAGCGCAGTCAGGGATCCGGAGCTGGTGATCTTCTTGAATCTGTTTGCAGCGCAAACACCAATGAAGTTTTTCTGTTGGAGGGAACAGGACAGTCAGGATTCAGGCACGGCTAGAAACGTCACACTGCAGAGCGGAAAACCCTGCCTTCCAAGAAGCCCTTCGAATGTGACGTGTGGGGGGGGGGGAGCGGGGAAGCGTTTGGCCATATGCGTACGTTCTGCAAATCAAGCGAGTTTGCATTTTTTAAAATGCATTTGGCAGAATTTTTCTCAGCTCCTGCTCCTGCTGGGGAGGAACAGAGAGCTTGCTTGGCCCTCAGATGCGAGTTTCTCCAGGGACGGAAATTTAGCTCTGGGCTGTCTAAAAAAAAGAGAGAGGCAGAAGCAATTTCAACTGGCACACGATGTCCTTGTACCAAACTGTTGTGGATGAGTGGAAGAGAAAGCCCTCGGGGTTGGGGGACGGGGAATGGGGGTCGTTGCTGTGGGTTTCTTTTAGGGGCATTTCTGACGGCCAGGATCAGATTGCTCTTGGATGTTTATTTATAGGGTTGTGTGAAAGACACTCTATTCCAGCGGGGAGGACCTATCAAGATGGTACGAGGTCCAGAAAATAAGGATGAAGCCGGATGTAACATTTTTAGACCAACGAGGCTGATTTGGAACCATTTTCGCTTACATCCAGCCCCAAATTCCTCTCTGGGGTTAGATTATGCAGGGAACAGGGAGTAACAGTTCTGCCAGATTCACAACAATATCTGGCTGTGCAGAGACTCGCTGGCCAGCACCCATGCTGTCATCCAGAAACATCCATTCACACTTGGAGGAATTCACACTTGCAAAAACATACTTGTAAAATAAGCAATGAACTAGTGGACGTGGATACATTTACGGCAGACAGGGAGCTTATGGACGCCTTTTTAAGGGCAATCCCTCTGTTTGGCTACAGCGGGAGAAGCAAAGTAGATTCCTGAATTTAATTTGCCCGGATGCACCTCGGCTGTCATCGGGGGAGCCAAAGAGATTTGCAAATATGGGTGAAGCTTTCCTGCAGACAAGGTCCTTTCTGAGACTGAGTCAAACACGTCAGGCAACCGGGGGGCGGGGGTCCAAAGTCAAGACAGTGGTTGTGACAGCGAGGTTAGGGCTGCACTTAAAAACCAGGCAGAGATCTGATCATGCTGGCATGGCCACCACCTTGAACCTTTCGACTCCACCCTGTAGGCCCCCCGCAAGGCATCTGCAGCTTGCCAGCTTGGCCACCTCTATTCCTCACGTGCCCTCAACCCGCTATTACCTTCCAGCGGCGCCGCATCACGTATTTCCGGAGCAGGACCTGAGATTTGAGGCGCCGGTTGACCCGCTTGGCTTTGTCGGCCAGGTTGTTCAGCCAAGGGTGCTGCAGGCACTGTGCCGCGCTTATCCGCCCGCTGGGAGAGGTGGGAGGAAGAGGGGAGGAGGAGGAGAAGTTACGAGCCCCTGGCGATTAAAAACCTGGATGCCAGAAGCACTGCCATCTGCAAGGGGGCCTTCCACTATTGAGGCCAACCAGCCTCGCGGAACGGGCATCGCTTCTGTGCTCAGCACGGAAGCCGATCGCCGCCACGTTCTGCCAGTTTCACTTCTTTGTACCCTGGCATTCCTCTGTTGTCGTTTCAAAGCAGGCTTTTCCAGCCAGCTGGAAATTGGTAAGCGTTGAGTATGACCCCCTAAATGAATACAACCTGGCAGACATCTCCGCTTCCCTTTGCAAGTCACTGTGGCAGGTGCCAAATTTGCTCTATTTTAGTCCCAGGTTTTTCCGCTGGAAGAGCATCACAACGAAAAGAAGGATTCACGAAGGATAACAAAAAATCTTCTGGTTTGAATCTTGCCTTAGCTGTTCAGAAAACCCTCTTGGTAAGCAATTGTGTTCTTTTACAGCAGCGTTTCTCAACCTTGGGGACTTGAAGATGTGTGGACTTCAACTCCCAGAATTCCCCAGCCAGCATGGCTGGCTGGGGAATTCTGGGAGTTGAAGTCCACCCGTCTTCAAGTGGCCAAGGTTGAGATACACTGTTTTACAGCCTTTCCACAGCTGTATATCAATAATAACAGCAACCACCACAGTAATAATAACCGATCCACCCGACAAGGAATGACGTATGGAATAAGTACAAATGGCCTAGCTTGTGTGTCTAAGGATGGAGACAGATCCAGAGAACAGCTGGACCCTGTACTTTTAAAAACACACCTTCAGCTGTGGCTTGCTTCCTTCTTCCTCCTAACAGACCTGGGTGAAACCAGGATCCACCTCAGCTGAAGGCGTGTAGCCTGTTCTACACAGGCACCGTGCCCAAAAAGTCCCAACCAATTTGGGAACCGACAAAGTGACGTTCTGTAAATTATGTTCTATATCTTAATCAAGAATGAAGATATTTCCTCCTAAAAGTTGAGGTTACTGGTGGCCAGGGCGACCCCCCAGGATGTGGCCAAAAAAGTCAAGATGGGGGTCGTGACAGTGCATCACACATAAAAAGCAAGCAGAGTGAGATTGCACTGGGGCGGCTGCCATCTTGACTTTTTTGACCATACCTTGCAGTCACCCCTGCTGATGGCCAAGGGCAGGGGTAACAGAGCTGGTCGGCAACTATCAGACAACTCCCAGAGGTCAGCCAAGAGGCAAAAACTCCAAAGCCTTGGTGCCATCTAGACCCGATTCCGGGAGCCCTTGCCAAGGGAAGAAAATCACACTTCCCCAAATCTGCTTGCAGCAGCAGAAACCAAATGTGCTTCTCTCCCAGCCCGCTGGCAAATAGAAATACAGCAGGTCCCATTATCCCCACCCAACGCGGTCGTTGCTTCGGGACAACGGAAGCTGGAGTTCCAAACAACCGGCCGTGCCATGCTGGAGGACTCTGGCCTGACCCACTTTCTAGAGCTCTCCTTGTTGCTGGCAGACTGAGAAGCAGGGCAGGGGGAGGTGAAGGGACTCCTGGGGGAGGGGTGAAAGTCCAGCCCTCCCTGCCCTTTCTCCGCCCCCAGGCAAGCACAGACCTTTTTTGCTTAATGATCAAATTGGAGACAAAGTCTTTGGCTTCGTCAGAGATGCCCTCAAAGGCTTCCTCATCGAAGTACCAGTCGGCCACCAGGACGTTGTTGAGGGTTTCGGTGTCGTTGTCCCCCAGGAAAGGGGAAAGGCCGCTCAGCCTGAAAGGGGAGGCGGGGGGAGAAGGTGAGAGACAAAGCCTCCTGCAGAGGGGGACCTCTGGCCAGGGCAGAGTCAAGCTCCACAGGGCCGGGTCTGTGCTGCCAGGAGCCTTTGACAGGGCGGCCTTGTGCGTCTGGAACGGATGCCAACCTTGGCCCAACCCACTGCTACAGGCTGGCATTGGGCCAGAACTCAAATGCCAGGGTGGTCTAGCGGGGAAGGTGATGGACTCCGAGCGGGGAGACCCAGGTTCTCATCCCCTCCCACGGGGGGGACCCAGGCGAGCCCAACATCCTAACACCCCTCCCCCCAAGTCCAAGTTAACTTAGCCCAGCTTTAGAGACGGCGCAATGGGGAAGCACGCTGTGAACCCGTAGTGTGAGGGTCCCTCTGCCCCCAGGCTCTCCTGCACCCCCACTCACAGCATATACGTGATCACCCCCATGCTCCACATGTCACTGCTGTAGGACACCGGCTCGTAGCTGACCACCTCTGGCGGCAGGAATTCCGGGGTGCCAAAGTTGACTTTTAGTTTCTCTCGGGGGTTGTATCTGGAAAGGGGAGGAAAAGCGGCATTTGTTCTGGCGCTTTTGAAATATGCCTCTCAGGCCTCTCCCTTCCCCCCCCCCACCAGAAAAAGTGCACCAAACTGGAACTCCCTTTAGCCCCGATGGTATTCCAGTGTGGCCTTGCGAGGTATCCATTCAATTCAATGGGAGCAGGGAGAGAACCCTATTTATCTAGTAACTAACTTAGCGAATTTCAGTACAAAAGTCAAAACTTCAGTACCCTTCTCCAAATGTCATAACCCTGTTCCCTGGTCAAACAATTCAATATTAGGGGAAAATCTGTCCCCAAATGCATAATGAGACAAAAATATATGAAGTTTTGGGGGAACTCTGCAACACCCAGGCCCATCAAGCAAAACACTTGCTGGGCAAAGAGAAAAATTAGAAAAATTAGTTAGAAAAATGTGCACAGAATGGACACAAATGCTGGCGCGTTTTAAGTTTCTGCGTCAGGAATCGAACACATGCGAGTTACAGAGGCTCCGTGAGAGACGGAGAGATGGGCAGGTCGGTCTTGTTCTGGCTTCGAAGCCCAGAGGGAGGAGGCACTGGTCAGAGGGGGTTCTGGCCACCTCGATCACAGCATTACCTTCGGGCAAATCCGAAATCAATGATCTTGACCATGTGGCCAGTGGCCGTCACGCACAGGATGTTCTCGGGCTGCGGAGAGAGAAGGAAGGGGGGCGTCCACATAACGTGCCCTGGAAAGGTCTTTGGGGGCCAGAAGAGCAGCGGAAACCGTTCAGGGGAAGGAAAACTCTTGTCCAATAAGCACCCCTTGAAGACCGTCGGCATTGGGAAAACCGCCACCGGTCCGTTGCAAAAGGCAGCTTTGCTTGGAACAGCTTCCATCCTGCGACGATGCCTTTCACACCATCAGACAGTAACATCTGCCCATCTCTGGTCCTTGGGAAGGACTCGAGAGGTGGACAAAAATGCCAAACCCAGTCCAAACATCTGGCTGACTGTGCGACCAACCGTAATGATAATAATAATATGATGACGATGATGATTCACAGTCAATGGGGGCATGTAAAGATAAGAAGTAAGGCCAGGATTTCTCCCCTCTCCATTTTAAACTGAGTTAAACCTATTTTTGGCTTGCGGTACAGCAGGGCGGCACTCACTGAGCCTTGTCTTATCTAGACAGGGTCAAACGAATTAATAGTGGGATGAGACACCACCAGGAAATCTCGACCAGCCAACATTCAAACCTGAAGGAAGATACGGCAAAGCCCTTTTATACTAAAAATGGGGACTCCAAAAGCTGCACGGCCCTGACCCGAACTGGAGGCAGCCTTGATCGTTTTACGGGTCTCTCTGATACCTTAATATACGCTTCCCGTAAAGTCTCGCAAAGCAGGTGAGCAATAATGAAACAGCGATAGGAAAATAATTGATATAAACTGTGTACATTGAAGGGGAGAAGAAAGAGAATAAAATGTGTATTTTTAAAAAGCAGCGTCTCCCATTCACACGGGGAAGGCCTGGGGGAAATTTGGGTCTTCATTTCCTTCCTCTAGAGCAGTGTTGTCCAAACTTGGCCACTTTAAGATGAGTGGACTTCAGCTCCCAGAATTCCCCAGCCAGCCATGCTGGCTGGGGAATTCTGGGAGTTGAAGTCCACTCATCTTAAAGTGGCCAAGTTTGGACAACACTGCTCTAGAGGCTTCACATCCTGTCTGTTGTGTGGGATCACAGCTGAAGGTGTGAACAGCCCCTCTGGCGCATCGTCGCCCTGACCTGGGGGTTGGGTCGACCTCAGCGGCTGCTTCTCAGGGGCAAGAGGATCGGGGTGGAGAAGGAGCAGTTGCTCTCCCCTTTCGCTCCTTCCTCCTCCTTCCATTACGCTGGAAATCGGGGGCAGCCGACCGAAAAGGACAACCGAAAATTAAAGGAGAATAAAAAGGAACCCACTCTCCGCCCCCCATAAAAGGGAATAAACAGATGCTGTAGGGGACAGCGATCCGCTTTAAGGGAGGAGAGTGAATTTTACGGAAGGAGGGTCTATTCGTGCTTGTTAGCGGGTGCTCCGTAGAACCTCCATGTTCAGGCAGTGTCTGCCCCAGTGTATTGGCTGCTTCGGGACAAACCACGGGGCGACGGGGCCCAGCGCGTGGATGTCTCACAGGGGTTGGCCCTGGAAGAACTGGACAGTTTTTCAGTTTGGGGGGGCCGATCCATGAGTTCAGATGCAACCTGATGCAAAAGGACCGATGACCATAAGAAGATGGAGCGCGGGGGGGCGGGGGGAGTTCACCACACAAGGTTGGAAGTAAGGCCCAAAGTCTGGAACTGCCTCATTTTCTGTTTGTTGACTTGGGTGAGGGTTGGGGGGCTAAAGGGGAGACAGACCCTTTAAGAGTCTTTTAGCCCCTAACCCTCGCCCAACAACGGGGGGCGGGTGTTAGTTTGAGAAGCTTGAAAAGATGATAAGGAGCCCTTAAGCTTCTGCAAAGCTTAAAGCACTCATCTGACCCCTTAAAGCCCCCCCCCCACTTCAGAAAGCAAAAGGATCTGGCATATTCACCCTGGTCCCCTCTGGGAGGTTGCAGGAAGCCCTGATGAGATGCCAGGACCCCTGGCACGCTGCCACCCTTGACTGAGCCAAAGCCCTCCCACTCGGTTTGGCCTCTCCTCTTATGCAGCACCTGGCCCTTCCCACTTGCGGTGCCCGACAGTGGCCCCCCTGGGCCCCTACCTTAAGGTCCAGATGCAGCACCCTCATCTGATGCATGAAGAGGATTCCCTCGCAGATCTGCCGTACAAAAACCATGCAATCCACTTCAGTCAGCTGGTAATCCTCATCGATGATCCGCTCAAAAAGCTCACCACCTGGGACACTGGGTGGGAAACCGAGGCTGCGTCAGGACGGCCAAAAGGCAGCCGCTCAAAGGAGCGTCAGAACCATATGGGGAGGCTCTTGCTTCCCCTTGCTTTTATTGGGGGGGTAAGATTTCTTGATGGTGTCCAATCCCACCCCTCCACCCCCCCACCTCACCCCACCCTCGCTCCTTCTCAAGGCCTTGGAAAAAATTAAATTCTCTCTCTACGTCCTAGGGAGAATTTGGCACAAGCTCACCCTTTTGCCCATGTTGCTTTCTCCAAGAAGCGGCTTTTAATATATTATCCTCTCAACGATGCCATAAAGAAGGCTAGGCTGAGAGAAAACCCCTTCCTCAAGGCCAGCCCAGTGAGCTTCTTACCACAGCGCCACTGACCCACTGCTTGACATAATCCACACAGTCCTTTCATCAGAGGAAAAAGATCTGAAACAGAGCCTTCGCTCCTTCACTAAGGAATATCTTGCTTCCAGGTCTCCAGGCATCACCTACTCCTTTCCGCATCCTGTCTTTGCAATCTTGAGGACTAGTGTATGAGCAGCTGCAGAAGAGCATGCCTTAGAAACGGTCCTCCCATCAGCGAATGTGGCTCACACGAGGTGAGCCCCTCGGCTTCAAAGACCCTGAAGCTCTGCTGATCTCTAGAGGTGCTTCTCATGACTTGCTTCCTGATGTCCTTTAAAGAGGAGAAGCTTGGAACCCACCCACTTGTATGCAGGACAGGGGCTCTGCCTCTGAGTCTACTCCCCCCTCTCCCCACCCCTCTTCAGGCCACTCACAATTCTATGAAGAGCATGATCTCTCGGGGCGTCTCGATGGCATCATAGAGCTGGATCAAGTTCCGGTGGTTGAGCTGGTTCATCACATCAATTTCCACTTCTGCCATTTCCTGCAGGAGAAAGGCTACATGATGTGGAATGAAGTGGGGCTGGCAGGAGACAAGTTGCCCTGGCAGGTCACCCCCACCCCAGCGGCCATGACATCTCCCACTTGGCTCCTGCCCTCTTCCCAAGGCATTCAGAAGAACCCTCTGAGAGGGGTCACAGAGAGATAGAAGAGGATCCTGCGCTCAGGGGAAAGCCCCTCCTGTTCCACCAGTGCCCTATGCTCAGGGGAAGGTGGAAAATGCTCCCTTCTCCCTCCGGCCACCTTACCCAGAGCCCAGCGGTGCTTTACCACCACATCTACAAGCTCTCAGAGCAGCCCTCCTCATCCTCGTGAGCAAGGATGGGCAGCAGCAAGATTAAAAACCAACTCAGTAGTTCTCCGGAGGGAAGAGTTGCCATTCTTCAGGCAAGGGGAATGCATTTTTCCTTCTGCCAGAGCAAGAAAATGCATGCTGTCCCTTTTTGCCGACTTCTGATAGACTTTAGTCTAACCTTCAAATTTGATTTTTTAAAATGTAGAATAGTAGACAGTGTATGCTCATTAGGATAAACAATCCTCAGCCAGCTTTGGGGATTCTGCATTTTTGAACTGCAGCTTAGAGGTCTCTTGGGGGTTAAAATCTTTCCTGCAGGGCCCTTCCCAACCTCAAGCATTTTAGCTGGGTTGGATGTCAGGTACCATAATCCCCAACCAGGTCTGTTTGCCTTTATTGCAAGCAGCAAAACCAGTCCCTCACTAAGAAACCCAAATTGCAGCTTGCGGCCTGAACTAAACCCAGAACATTTATTTATGTATTTGTTAGATTTATATCACGGCTTTCCTCCAAAACCTCAAGGCAGGGATCTCCCTTCATTTTCCCCACACAACAGCCCTGCAAGGTAGGTTGGGCAAAGAGAGAGGCGCACCCACAGTCACCCAGGAAGTTCTGCATGACGGAGGGTGGGTGTGAACCCGGGTCTCCCCAAAAGGCCTACCCTGTCTTTTGGCCCCTGCTTCTTAATGATCTTCACAGCAAGCTTGAGGTCCGTCTCCTTCACCGTGCACGTACGGACTTCTCCAAACTTCCCCCTGGGGTGAGAGAGGAGGAGGGAAACCTTGGCCTACGGGGGCATTTCCTCTAAAGTTCTTCTCAAAACCCCCCTGGGGGCCCTCTGCAAACTCGTGTCCTTGAACCTTCCTGCTCATTGCTTTTGGTCCCCGGGATCCGGCGCTAAACTGGAGAGTCTCCGAGTTAGGTGGGGGGAGAGAGCTGGCCGGATTCACACAACCTCCTTAACTTGGGTCAATGGGAGTCCCGTCAGCTGCATTTTCTTCAGCACAGGCTGAAGATTAGTTTTGTCCTGGGGCTTAATGCGTTCTGCAGACCCCACCCCCGGGACTAGGGTAAGGCCAGTTCCAGAAAATGAATTAATCCAATAAGTGGGTTAAATGAAGCTTTATTTCCACCAAAAACGTCTACCGGACAGGCAGGGCATGTAAAAAAGTCAAGATGGCGGCTGCGACCGGGCAGTGGAAGCCCCCACCCCTTTTATGCGATGCATATTAAAAAGGCCGGGCTTCCACTGCCCGGTTGCAGCCGCCATCTTGACCTTTTTGACCCTTCCCATGGATGCCCCTGGCTTATACCGATGGAGGGATAAAATACGGAAGGTGGTGGAGTTTTAACTGGCGGTGGGGAAAGCTGCCCTCCTTCGCTCCCCTTTCTTACCCTCCCAGGATCTCCTTAGTGTTCAGGTTGTAGGCATCTTTGTAGTCGCCGGTCCTCAGTGTGACGATGCGGTGGGTGAAAGGCGCAGGGGGCGGGGGCGTGTCATCTGCAAGAGAAAGGGGGGGTTGATGCGGGCGGCCCCCCCTGCTCCCCCCCCCCGCTTCTACCTCCTGCCCAGCATCCTTTCCTTGGCCACGCTCAGAGAGCGACACCTACTGGCCGCACAGGGGACGGCCCCTCGCTTGCAGCGCCCACGTCGGATTCGATTAACCCGGCGGGTGCAAATGGGCCAGGGCACCAGAAGGCTGGCGCTCCCCCAGGATGCCTGCAACATCCCCCAGGATTCTCCAACTGGGCATGGCTGCGGACACAGCCCGGCTTCGCCATCCTCCGCCGGGCACGGCTGCAGCTGGCGGCCAGATGCAGCCGTTCAACTCGGGGCTCAGCACGGCTCCCTTGGCTTCTGTTCGGGAGGGAGAGTAGTGCCGGTCCATAATGCCTACAGGGACTTGGGGACAGACAGAAGGGAACTTTGCCTGCTGTCTTCCAGGAAAAGAAGAGCACCTCGCAAGGCAATTCCTCACCCCCATTCCTGGCTGCAGATGAACCAGGGCCTCGGGGTGGGAAAGGATGGCCTGACTGTGCAAACTCCTCTGCGCAGAGCATGGATGGATTCTGGAAGGACCACAGTAAATTCACATGGAAAACAGCACCATTTTTGCCCACCCCTCAGTTCCACCCCTCCCCATTGCCCAGTCTCCCGATTCACAGAGCGCCCCGGTCTCCCAAATCACGCGCATGTTGCAGTCACCAGAAAGCACGCTGGCCCAACCCGGAGCTTTGCTTCAAACACATCTACCAAGGAGCTGCCTCCTTTTTCCAGAGTCCTCAAAGCTGCTCTGGATTCGGCCACAATGCCACAAAGTGTGGGGTTGCTTTAATTCCCAATCCTTTGAGATTTCCACAGAATGATTCACCATAAAATTGTTGGCATCAAGTGCCATGTATGTACCTCGTATTTCACCCTCCCCATCCCTCCAACAACGCTGTGAGCCAGGCCAGGATTGCTGGCCATCATCTTGCATGTGGGAATCAGCTGAGGTTGGAAGTGGGTTATCAGACGCCACCAGGGGAACAGTGGGTTGAATCAAGGACAGTGGTCTCTCGGCCACAGCAATTCTCATACAGAGAATCCAGACCTTTGTGTCATCACTGATACAATGCATGCCTTAATTTGAAACTAACCGTCGGGGCCGGATTCTTTCCGGGAGCAGAGGCCCAGTCAGGGCAATGCACATCTTTGCAAGAGTGAAGCCCGTGAACCAGCCACGCTGGCTGGAAATTATGAGGCTTGTAGTCCCTTGCAACTGGGCAGGGATGGGGAGGGCAGTTGGATTCTGACTTTACCACTCAGCAAGGCCACTGGGCGATTCCAAGTTCGAAAGGCGATGGCAGATGGGCTTTTACAGAACAGTTCAGAGCAGTGTTTCTCAACGTTGGCAACTTGAAGATGTGTGGACTTCAACTCCCAGAATTCCCCAGCCAGCATGGCTGGCTGGGGAATTCTGGGAGTTGGTCCACACATCTTCAAGTTGCCAACGTTGAGAAACGCTGGTTTAGAGCCTTAACTAAGGGAGAAATGCACTCCTGTGAGTCCTGTTGATGTGAGAGACAGGTGTGCAAAAGTGAACACACCTTTGAGGTGCATCTTCAACAGGGCTATTTTTCAGGTTCTCCTTTAGGGAAAAAATCAGCAAAAAACAGATGCCAAGCCCTCCAAACCTTCACGCCTCTATTTCACTTTATAAAAAGCTCACATCTGGTTCTGCGGAATGGCCCTACTCAGTTCTGCCATTCCGCCTCCAAGTGACATCACAATGTCACCCAAGCACCTGGTGCAAGCGACCATTGCATCACGCACCCCATGATGTCATGCGTGTGATGACATCAGGATGCACACGTTCTCATTCATTCCTACTTTTTCTTCCTCTATTTCCTGCGTTGTTATAAATCTTAGTAGACTGTGTTGCTTCTATGCATTGATGCTTGTCTATGTTTCAAAGTTATTAACATTCTTGATATCTAAATTTTCTTAATATCTAAATTAATATTTAGATAGCTTAGAATATTAAGAATAGAAAAGAGAAAGAAAAAATTATTCTATTAATATTTAGGGTGTCAGTATTACAAGCATGAAATTATTTGGCTTTTTCACCCAAAGTTGAGTATAACGTTGAAAAAGAATCACTACAGCTCACATCAAAATAACTGTTATAAAGTAGAGGTTTCGATCCTAAGCTGATTACTGTACTTATTAAAGTCTCCCTTGTATTGTTACCTAGTATGTACGTATGTCTGTCTCTGTCTGTCTATCTATCTATCTATTTATCTATCTATCTGTCTATCTATCACATATTAATAAAAAGAAAAAAGATAAACAGAGCAAATTTAACAAGAATTAATTACCAAAATAAAAATAAAAAAGAGAAACAGGAAAAGGGTAATAATAATGATGATGATGATAACATTAAGCACACTGAAGTCAAGAAGAAGGTTAGTAGTGAATATATCATGAGAGTGCAGAAGATCTTAAAGTCCAAACTCAGTGGAGGAAATACCATCAAGGCAGTTGACACCTGGGCAATTCCGGTCATTAGATACACAGCTGGAATAGTGGACTGGACTCAAGCAGAACTAGAAGCCCTGGATAGGAAGACCAGAAAGGTAATGACAATGAATCATGCCCTTCATCCACGCAGCGACGTTGACAGACTCTGCTTACCAAGGAGCAAAGGTGGGCGTGGAATGTGGCAAGTACTCCAGGCAGCTGAAGAAGAGAAAAGGGCATTGGAAGAATATCTGAAGGGCAGCGAAGAAGATGCACTGAAGCTGGTACACCACGAAGGCTTGCTGAAGACCGAAGAGACCAAACTGGCCTACCAGAAACACCAAATGAAGAATAGAAAAGAGACAGGGCAAGGCAAAGGATTACAGGGCCAGTACAGAAAAAACTTAGCAGGCAAAGCAGATGACAACAAGACCTGGCAATGGCTAAGAGCAGGAAAGCTGAAGAAAGAGACAGAGGGGCTAATTCTGGCTGCACAAGACCAACCTCAAGACCAAATGCATACAAAGCCAGAATCGAGGAGACAGCAACAGACAGAAAATGCCGCCTGGGCAAAGAAGCTGAAGAAACAGTGGATCGCCTAGTCACTGCTGCAAGAAGATCACACAGACCGACTACAAACAACGGCATGACAAAGTAGCAACAGTGGTGCATTGGAAGATCTGCAAGAAATACCATCTGCCTGCAAGCGAGAACTGCTGGGGCCCCAAAATGGACAAAGTCATCGAAAAGGAAGAAGCTCAAGTGCTCTGGGACTCTGGGATTCAAACAGACCAGCACCTGCCACACAACACCCCAGACTCAACCGTTGTGGATAAGAAAGACAAAACAGTCTGGACAGTGGACAGTGGACACTGGACCTTGCAATACCTGGAGACAGCAGAAGAGAAGAGGAAGAACTGGAGAAAAGCACAGAATACAAAGACCTGCAAATAGAAGTAGGACGACTGTGGCAAACGAAAGCAGAGATAGTACAAACAGTAACAGGTGCCTTGGGTGCAATCCAAAACATCTGGAGCACCCCTTGAAAACCCTCGGCATCAACAAAATCACCATCAATCAATTGCAAAAGGCTTAGAACAGCTTCCATCCTGCGACGATGCTTTTCACGCCATCAGACAGCAACATCTGCCTATCCTTGGAAGGACTCGAGAGGTGGACAAAAAAGCCAGATCCAGTCTAAACAACTGGCTGACTGTGCGACCAACCATAATAATAAACTATTGGGTTTCTGACTCTCCCCCCCCCCCAGCAGTTTTTGGAGGCCAGTTGAAAACATAAAAACGACCCTGTTGCTCACCCTTATTCAAGGCTAATTCCAGCTTGGCCACCTTCCCTCAACTCAACTCCGGGGTCTCTCTGCATAGGAAACCCCTTCCCACCCCTAAAACAGCAGGAGCTCCGAATTTTAAAATAATGGATCATTCCACATGATATCTGCAACGGAAGCAGATGCTCGCCCCCCTGCCCTCCAGCAGGCACTTGGCTGCCGGGGTGGCGTCAGCAGCGTACGGTCAAAAAAGTCAAGAGGGCCGCGGTGATGATGGGACTGAACCTCTGCCTGATATTATGTGTGATAGCCTGCAAAGACTGCCCAACTCATTTCTCACTTTTTCCAGGGTGTCCAAAGTCACAATGTGCATTTTTAGTTTTTTAGTGCTGCTTGACTTGAAGTGGGGCATATCAAAGAGGAAACACACTGTGCCAGTGTTTCTCATCCTTGGCTACTTTAAGGTGTGTGGACTTCAACTCCCAGAATTCCCCAGCCAGCATGCTGGCTAGAGAATTCTGGGAGTTGAAGTCCACACTTCTTAACTTTGCCAAGGTTGAGAAACACTGTATTTTCTTAACAGCTGCAAGGATATTACATGCTTTTTACTGGAAAGTTCCTCTGATCCCTCAACAGAAGAATGGCTAACTAAATTGTGGGAATCTGCTTCAAGGTCTAGCATCGCTTCGTCCCTTAAAAGTAAGCCTGACACAGAAGTCCGTTTAAAGTAGAAACCATTCCTCCATTGCAGCTTAAGAGAGTTATTTGTGCCACATCCAAATTTTTTCTATTCTCTATGCACAGAGTCTGTATTTTAATTCTACGGAATATCTAAAAGAGCAGCTTTTTAGTACTCTGGATCAAAAGCATTACAGCTTCCAGCTTTCCTGGGTGATTTATGCAGCGTTGACCTCAGCGCTCGATGTCCATTCTTAGCTGAGGGCTGAAGAGTGATTCCCGATTTGTTAAAGCAAAATAATGTGCTTCGTTCTTTACAACTAATTCATGTTAGACTGGAAAATTATAACCTGGATGACTTCTTTAAAATCCCTCATGGATTCAATTGTACTTTCCTTCATGTTCCCTTTCCTTGTTTAGGCATCTCCCTTACTGTTTAATAAAAGTGCAAAAGAAGAGGAAACTTACAGACACCCACGTGTGCATGTCATAGATGTGCACTGTATATATATTCACACATACATCTGGGCCCTTCGCACGTACAGATTCCAGTGCACACATTGCATTCGAGAAAAACAAATTCAGCACATCTCACTTGCTCCCAGCTCCCTAACCCAGGGTTTCTCAACCTTGGGAACTCTAAGATGGGTGGACTTCAACTCCCAGAATTCCCCAGCCAGCCATGCTGGCTGGGGAATTCTGGGAGTTGAAGTCCACCCATCTTAGAGTTCCCAAGGTTGAGCAACACTGGTCTAGATGCACCAGGTAAGATGATACACAAGGATTAAAACGAGCTGATGTGGATGTTCCTAAATGGAAGGATAAGGCGCATAGATATTTATATAAACAGGATTTCTGGGGCTGGATGTGGAGGAAACAGACTTGGCATGACTCACAAGGTCACCCCTTGGCATTTGTGCCTGCCACCCTGGACGGCTGTGCCCGCTGGAGCAGAGAATACTGTGCTACGTTGGAGAGACGATCCGGTCTGTGGTTACGCTTTACAACGCTTTCTTCCCCAAACTCCCTGCGTTGCCAAACAGGGACCCTCTTCCCAAAACGAAAGGACACGGGCGATGGTCACCCAGCCATTTGACCCGGTCAGGGACAAGCCTTGATTTAGGCTAAGCCATGTTTCTGTTAACCTGGGTGTACGGTTAATCTTAAAGTTGTTGTGGGTTTTTGCTGAAGCTGTTGTTTTTAGCCGAGTGCATTGTTTTATGTTATGGTTTATTTTAGGGTTCAGGGTATCGTGGGAATCCAGTAAAGGGGTGAATTGAGCAAGCAGGTGAACCGGGGCTAAAGGAGCGCATCCTGGTTGCTTGGAAGAAGAACCAACGTCGAAACTCTCAGCCACTTCCTCTGGCCTGTGCTGTACTTCCCACCCACCTGACATCCTCCGGCTTTCCCTGGGTGCCAGCAGGCCTCGCAAGACCCCCGCCTCGCTCCCTCCCGTCATAAGGCAATAGCAGCTGCCTCTGCTTTCAGCGGTGACTGCAGCGGAGGGTCCCAAAAGTCAAGATGGCGGCCACGACAGCGCACAGAAAAAACAGGCAGAGCTTCAGTCTTGACTTTTGGGACCCTACCCTGCCTGCTTTGTGCCTGCCCGTCGTGCCAACTGGCGCTTCTAGAACAGGAGCAGGAACAGAACGAGAGGGCGGGCCAGATGGGTGAGGGAAAAAAGCCGCTTTGTCCTGGACCTGGCCGCTGTGGACCTCTCCAGCTGCTTAGGGGAACCTCCATGACTCTGGTCAGCAACTAGAAAACTGTGGATCAAAACCGGCCCCTTGTTGGACAAACAAGGGCAGACTGGGCCAAGGCATTTTTTTTAACCACGTGCCTCAAGCATATTGAAAGCAGAATGTTGTAAGTCAGCCTTTCTCAGGCGGGCCCATTCCATGCCCATCGAAGGATAACTCTCATAAGCATCTCTGGCCTGGTTGGTACATGGATGGGAGACCACTAGGAAATCTCAGGGCCTCTAACACAGGGTTCCTCAACCTCAGCAACTTTAAGATGGGTGGACTTCATGCTGGCTGGGGAATCCTGGGAGTTGAAGTCCACCCATCTTAAAGTTGCTGAGGTTGAGGAACCCCGCTCTAACACATCCATATAGTTACCAGCGGTCAAGTTCAGCACAAGAAAGGCTTTCCCTTCCTTGCAGAAGGTTGGCGGACCTTGTCTGGGCTTAAAAGCTAAGCAGGGTTGGATCTGGTTGGAACTGAACGGGAGACCACCAGGAGTTGTCCCTGACTTGAGGGTATCCTCACATCCCTGGGCGGGCAGCGCTCCTTGGAGGCCAATGTCTGTATTGCTGAAGGATAATAGTGGCCCACCTTTGGCATATCAGGCTGCTGTGTCTCTTCCTTGGCTTCTTCGCAACCGTGACGCATCTCGCGCTTTAAACTCTGCATCGCCCCATCCCCAACCCTGTGCCCGCAAAACAGGTTTTTGCAACGATGCATTACAGTAACGAAGTAAATAGGCGGGCATTTGCTTAGCTCGTTATAATTGGCTCCCGCTCTCTGGCTCCTGCTACTCAGATGCTGAGATTAAGCCGGCTGTGGCCTGCCGTCACAATAGGGACTAGAAACTTGCAAAAGGACGCCATCTCATTCCACCAGAGCCCTGCTCTAACCTGGGCCTGAAGCCGGCAGCTCCGACAACCTTACCCAGGATCAGAGGATCCTCTTTGCCAAAGTCCGGAGTGAGGTAGGGGCCGGCCTCAGGGTCTGGAGAGCTGGCGGCAGCTTGGCTTCCAGGAGACGGAGGGGCCCCAGCAGCATCGGGAGCAGGAAGAGGAGGGGGCTCCTCAGCCAAAGCCCTGTGGCCCTCTTTGGCTGCGGGGCTTGGGGGCTCTGCTGCTGGCCCTGGGGCCGCCTCCTCGCGGCTGGGGTGTCCGGGCGCAGGGTCTTTGCCAGTCGCAGAAGCAGCAGCTGGGTCCTGAGGACGCTCCGCGCCGGGGGCAGCCGAAGCCTCTTCTGGAATATCTGCTAGGCTGAAACAGGGAGACTGGGCTGAGATCCCCAAGCAGATTTTAAAAGACCCCCCAAACCCAGCAGGATTGAAGGAAGCCTCGAAGGGGCATCCCCCATAGTACAGAACTAGCCTGGAAATTGGCTCAATTCAGCCCCCCCCCCAATAAGGCTGTTTTGCTTTTCACTCAAGAAAAGAGAGATTTTTCCCCCTCGAATTCCTTATTCATCGCATGTCATTGTTTTAGCGCGTCTCTTCTTCTTTTTGGCTTTGAACACATTTAATTTTTTGAAAAATGCTGCAGAACTGATAGATTTGATCTTATTTTTATTTGCAGTTGCATTTTTTGCCTGCACGCACATCTATGTCTTCTCCCAGTGCAATGTCATAAACATACTTAACTTTAAGGAAATCAGATAAACTGGAATGCATTTTAAAGGTAACGTTCAGCATGATTAATTCAACAGGGCCCAAGGTAGGACTAGAACTCACAGCCTTACGGTTTCTAGCCTGGTACCTTAACCACTGTGCCAAACTGGCTATTCTCATTATTATTGTGGTTGGTCGCACAGTCAGCCAGATGTTTAGACTGGATTTGGCATTTTTATCTGCCTATTGAGTCCTTCCCAAGGACCTGGGATAGGCAGATGTTGTTTGATGACGATGACGATGACGATGAAGATGATGATGATGATTCCTCTTTGTTTCTCAACTTATTAGAGATTTTCTTATGCTACCAGCCGGTCTCATCAGCTGTCCCCCGTTTTTCTTCCTCTTCGGCATTGCTTTTATCTCATTTTTCAGAATTTCCCTCCTGAACTGTTTTTCCCTTCAGCATTTCCAGCCACAAAATTCTTCCTGCCTCTTCCCAGAGTGTGTTGAAGTTGGCACTCTTGAAATGGGTCCGGCTCTCTCTGGTTCTCCCCGCCTGCGATATTGCAAATTCTAGAAGTTCTAGAACCCCCCACCGGTTCCTTCCCCTTCCCCAACCATTTCTACAGCCCATCCCTAATTCCCTCCTCCAACTTTTGAACAATGAAATTGCCTGCAAGGTACATCGAGAACCCGTGGGATCTCCCGCTGGCCACAGAGTTTGATCCCCAGCTGATGTCGGATATTGAAATCCCCCGTGATCACAGGGGTGGGTGTTTTGGAACCCTGGGCCATCTGATTTGTGGAGACTTCATCGATATCATCTGCTTGGCTGGGTGGCCTGGAGCACACGGTGCAACGGTGCCCTTATTGCTTCTTTCCCCTTTAATTCTCACGCAGCTAGAAAACAGAATGGAACGTGGTCCTGGTTGACTCCAAGAACTGGAGGGGGGTCTCCGCACGGGATAGGAGAGGGTGTCCCAGCAGGCAACAGGCAGAGCTTGTCATGTGATGGACATGTGATGGACATGACAAAGGGGCAGAGCTTCGATCACATGCAGGGGGAGTCAAAAAAGTCAAGATGGCGGCCACGACCATGCAATCGAAGCCCTGCCCCTTTTTACGTGCGTTGTGACGCACGTAAAAAGGGGGCAGGGCTTCAATTGCGTGGTCCTGGCCGCCATCTTGACTTTCTTGATCCAGCTCCCTGCAGACACCCCTAATCACACAGTTCCAGCCGCCATCTTGCTGTTTTGACTGCCCCCTAATGGATGCCCCTGGAACTGGAGGCATAAAGAGAAAAAACTTGGTATCCCACTGGAATGGGGTGACACTGGTGCTTAGAGACATTTTTTTCCTTATTTAACCACCCCTCCTTTTAATATTGCTGATAGCGTGTCCTGTTATATAATTAAAGCAATTTTAAGGGCTTTCCTAGCGACGCATCACCCTCTACAATCCTAAACTCAGTGGCCACCCTTCTGCTGAGAACTGGGTTGATGTAACTGGGTTGATGGGGCGTGTGTCCTGAAGAACTAAATAGGCCTATGCATATACAAAACTTTTTGGGAGAATTATTCACCCACTATGCACATTGCACACCATGTTCTATCCAAAGGAATCCACAGAAGGGAGCTTCTTCAATAGCCACTGAAGCCCGTTTCTGCAACACAATTAGAGGGAAGATGCATATTTTCCCTGCTCTGCCTGGACAAGCTGGGAAGCTTTCAAGGCTGGCAAACTCAGGAAGCAGAAACCACTGGGATTTTTAGAAAGATCTTGATTGCTAGCAGGACAACGAAAGCCTGCCAAAGCAATTCTCCAGATCAACTTATACCTAGCGTAATGAAAGTGGAGTTAAGTCCCTTGCTCCCATTTCCTCCCTCCCCTGGACTCAGGAATCTTTTTCCGGAACGGTCCTGCTCCTTCCTACATGCTGTTGGGGTTTGCAGGCGTTCCGTCGCACCTGGAGCACGGACCTCTCAGGGACCGGGTTTTGTCTGTGCATGCAAAGCCAGGTCGTTGTCAGGCCTGCTCCAGGCTTTGCTTCCCACTCTGTTTAGTAAGCCAGATTGTCCAGTAAGAGCAGGAAAAACACAAGGTTAGTCTAAGCTGTAATGCATGGAATACTTCAACAGCCGGTTTTCGCTCCAGGTGGTCCTTCCCACTTTCAGATTTTCCTTGCCAACGTGCAACCGAGTTACACCCCCTGGATGCTGGAGATGCTAAGGGACCAAAGGCTCATACCCAGATTTCATGCTGACGATGAGACTCCCCAATGGTTTCTACCCATCCCGTTGGGCCAGGCAGGTGGGCATGAGAAGAAGGGGGTCCCAGAGGGCAGGCGCTGCCCCAGAAAAGTCCCCCTTACTCAGTCCCATCTGAGAATATCATATGGTGGGACTGAGTAAAGGGGACTTTTCTGGGGCAGCGCCTGCCCTCTGGGACCCCCTTCTTCCCTGAGATACGTCTGGCCTTGACTCTGCTGGCATTCCAGAAAGCCCTAAGAGCAGGACTGTTTCCCAGCATGGGGGTCAGGAGGTTAAGGGGGCCTGTGGGACAGCTGCTACGGTCACGACTCCTGTGGTTCTTGTCTGCCAGGCTATGTATATTATTGTGACTGCTTGCTTTTCTGATGTTTTAATATTGTTAGCCTCCCAGAGTCGCTGCTTGTGAGATGGTGGACCATATCCGTTGATGGAAATAAAGAAGTAAATCAGTTAGCGTGATGGAATGGTTTGGTGAAGGCCGTGCTCGGGGAGATAAGCGTTTCCTTAGCCCCCAGCAGGAGCGTGGGAAGGTTAAGAAGATAAGACTGGCACCACCCTAAGGAATTCACAGTGTTTTGGCGGTGGAAGGCAGATTTCTAGGAGGAAGGTGATATGTGGCAAACGCCGAGGTCCAGATGAATTTAGATCAGTGTTTCTCCAACTTGACCACTTGAAGATGTGCGGGCTTCAGCTCCCAGAATTCGCCAGCCAGCTTGCTCTGGGAGTTTAAGCCCACACATCTTCAAGTGGCCGAGTTTGAAAAACACTGCTTTTGTGATGGAATGGACTTATGAAGGCCAGGCTCAGGGAGATAAGCGTGTTCTTAGCCTGCAACAGGAGCGTGGGAAGTTCAAGAAGATGAGGCTGGCACCTCCCTAAGGAATTCACGGTGTTGTGGCTGGCTGGCTGGCTTGGGAACTAGGGTTCAGTCTGGGGAGATTTCTGTCTGGAGGTGGAAGCTAATAAATGCAACAGAACTGTATCTGTACTGTCTCGTGGAGTTCTTTGGGCTGAACCTGACAGTTAGCAGGGTTTTGTTCTTCCAAAGCAGCAGACTTCCTCCATCTGGCACTTTCTAGAAGTTCTGGATTCGAATGCCCATCTTTCCAGCCAGATGCCGTGATGGGACTTGAACCCTAACCCCTCTGGCTACGGAAGGCTGTTCGAGATAAATGCATCTGCCACTGCAGCTGTCTAAGAACATCTGCAAGGGAAGCCCACTCGCTTGGGCACAAGCCCCAGTGCAAATGTGCTCCAGAGTTATTCCTTCCTTTCTTTAGTTATTCATATTTCAAATTTGTCACTGCCCATAATGTTGATCTTATGCTCCCGTTGTTATCAATTCGGTGCAATTTGTTTTAATTCACCCAGGCACATGCATCCTTTTTACGAACTGGATCAGCGAGGCATTTTTAAAAACACTTTTTCTCACTTGAGCATTATTTTATACCACATCCAGCTTTGAAATCTATTATGCTGAAAGGAAGCATCCGTGGGCTGCCTCCGAAAGGCCACCTCGGGACAGGCTACGTAGCAGGGCTCTTCCTGGTTTCTGATTCTCCATTATCACATTCTTATAGCCATGCATTTCAGGGGTTAAAAATAAAGAGAAAGGTTACTGTACCCGTAGTCTAAACACGTTCTAGCATGCATTTCTCACACCAAAAAAAAAAACAAAACCCTAAGGAGATGCTATAAGCATCTAAGGGGCAAAAGCATCGTCATTGTCATCATCATTGCCATCACCATAGCAAAATGCTTACAAGGAAGCCATTTCCATGATGACATTTATAAGATCACGGGCAACAATCAAGGGAAAGTATGGTGTCGACCGAAGCGAAGTTTTCAAACAGAATCTTTCCATGTATCTCTCGGAGATCCGGCTATTGAGGTTGAAATCGTCTACATGTAAAAGACTGAGCTCCCGCCCCCACTGACCGCCCCAGCACAGCTCTCCTCCTCCTCCTCCTCCTCCTCCTCCTCCTCCTCCTCCTCCTCCTCCTCCTCCTCCTCATGTGCCCCTTCAACAGGTTCCTCGTCAGCTCAGGGTCCCAGTGCGACCGTCTCCAAGGACATGTAGCCCAGAGCAGAAGACCGCAAGGAGCGATCTCCACGCAGGATCCACCCAGACTGCCGAACCCGTTCAAGGGGAGTCCCTGGCCTTGCAAAAACCTCCTCACCCAACTGGCTGACTATCTTCTAACTCAACTTCAACCCCGCCGCCGCCGGCCATTTTCAAATATGCACCAATTTCCATGCACACTGTACAGGCGGACGCATTTCTAGAAGGAACCCAAATCAGTGGGTGCACTGGGGAAGAACATTACCTGTTCACCGTTGCTGGACAGCTGAAGCTCTGTAGGAAAGGCAGTGGCTTCTGTTGAACGCCCTTCTGGTGGCCTCGGTGGTCCTTCGCTCCCTTGGACTCACCTGGGCTCCCTTCCTTCTCAGCTTGGCCCTGTGATGTTGGCTTGCCTTGCTGCTGGGCTGAGTCTCCTGGAAGCACTTCCCCCCCCCCTCCCCCAGTATCCTGCACACTGCAGGTTTCTCCATCCTTCTCCATCCTCTGCTGAGTCTCCTCCACCAGTGGGGGCCCAGTAGACATCTCCCAAACTGCCCCCTCTCCTTTCCTGGGACTTCAGATCAGCTTCTGCAAAAGACGGAAAACAGACGAAGGTCAGTCAGTATGTTTCTCCATGCTACAAACAGCCAAGGTAACATAGATGATGGTTGTTGCAAGATGCAAGTTACTAGCCTTTGTACCAACCTTCCCCAACCTGGAGCCCTCCAGGGGCACCAGACTATAAATCCAATAATTCCCAGTGATTGCATTCACATGACATGGAAAACTCAGTGTTATTTTGAGTACTCTAGTCTTTCTGTGCCTTAGTATGTTGTGTGAATGCAGCTATAACCAATTAACCCTTGAAAAAAATGGGGTTTTGGTGGGAGGGCTGTAATATTCCCACCCCACCCGGCTCAAGGATAGGCTGCACCTCCCTTTCCCGAGGTCCCTTTCCCAAGGCTTCCTGTCTTATTCCAATTAGATCCCCCTCCCCAAAGGAAAGCCCCCTATTTGGTTCCACCGTCATCCAGTTCTTACTCTCAGAAAGATTTTCCCAACTTTTAGTCTGAATCTACCTTCATATAACTTAAATCGTTGATTCCCTGTCCTGCATTCTGGAATGATGGAGGACAGACTTTGATCTACTTTGATGTGCCTTCCTTTATTTGGGGCAAATTAATTACACCGCACCCTTCCTTTCCTAATCCACCCTTCCCCAGCCCGAATCTCCCAGATGGATTGGACTTCATTGCAAGGGTGCGATCACTGGGGACAAGGGGTGTGGGTTCGGGGCAGCAGGAGGACCCAAGAGTGTGGAAGGTAGAAGGCTGTCTGGTTGGATGGACAACTTTTGGCTCCAGCCTCCACTTCTGCACCACCAAACCCCAGTAGCGGACTTCAGAAGATCAGCCAAACGGTTCCCTGCTGTTTTGAGCTGGGAAACATGATCGGCTCTCAGACATTTGCAGTAGAAACCATATGGCCCAGCTGCAGCCGCCCCCTTAACATTTGACTGCCCCCTTTCCCATGGACACCTCTGGCAGTGGGAGTAAGATCCCAGCTCTGCTGTCCACATGATGTAACTCCAGCTACCCCTTTGCTCCCAGAACATGTTGATCATAGACTGCGATCATGTTGATGAAGACCATAACATGATGACATGTTGATTATAGACGAACGGTCAACTGATGCATCTGACTTGTCTCCGTTCCAAAAATGCAGCGGAGGCTGGAAGAGTTGTGCAGCGTGGTCCCGAACGGCAGAAGCCACCCCACTTTCAAACAGCTAAACTTTGTAAACTTCTCAACACTACTGCTGACCCTGATCCAAAGCACCAAGGCCCTCTCTCTTCGGCCTGGAGAAGCAAAGAGGCCACACCACAGCTAGTGCCAAGGTGAGGAAACCTTGATGGCAGGACTCGCCAGCCTCTAAGGCTGCTGCCCCCAAGAGGAGGACGAATCTGTTTGGAAAGGTGCTCCAGGTGACCACGAAACAAGTCCTCCCATCAAGGGCGCCTTCAAAATGTCGTGCGTGTGGCCAACGTCTGCTGAAATTCAACTGCCGCTTACAAGCACCTCCAAAGCCGCTCTGTTTCTAGAACAGGGTTAATTCTGGAAGAGTATGAAATGACATCGAGTATGAGGGGACATCATGTAACAAACAACTAGCATTGTTCGGCGAGATTGTCTTAATATAGTTTTGCCATTCCTTCTTCTATCAATAAACCAGGTGCAGAGTTATTTTAGAAGGAAAACAAATCTGCCCCTTTAATTTGCCACCCTGCTGATTAAAAGTAACTTCCCATTATTAATTGATAAATTATGCCAATTAGGGCAGCATTTCCAACCTGTTGCCCTTTTAAGGTATTGCATTATACCACCATCAGCGCAGCCAGCCGTACCCCAAAGGCATCTTAGGAACACTCAGTTGCATAAAGTTGGATTTTGCCTCAGGTTGCTGCTGAATTTCACTGTCTTCCTTTAGCGATTGCTTGGTCTGCAACTATTCCCTTTCCAGGGGCACATACTTGCTATTTTGGAATCATTCTATGGCACAAAGAGCCCCATCTTGCTTCAGGAAAGTAAGACAATCTAGTCCCTGAGATCTCGGAACCAAGGCTCAGACCACGTCCACCTTTCCAAAACTTTGTAATACTCTCTAGAAAATCCACTCCCGGAGAAAGTCTGTCTATGTGGTCGCTAGGAGTTGACACCAGCTTGATGGCACGTAGTCAACCCATCAAGAAAATCCAGAGAAGTACGGTTTAGTGCATGCCAGAGCATCCAAGTTAAAAGAGAGTGGGCACACTCCAGGTTTCAGATGTTGGCAACTAGGTTGTGGTAGGACCAGAAGCTGGCTGGAAGGGCAACCAGAGGCACCGGCCTGGGCCTTGCGTTCTCCCAGCCGGAGTCCAGCAAGAAAAGCGCGCGAGACCCACGGTGAAGGTGGAGGGAAAGGCCCATCCCAGGATACCCTCAGCAAAGAGCCAGCCCTGGCTTTCCCTCACCTTGCCCAGCTGCCGGTGGAAGGACGTTGACTCAACAGCCCGGGAATTCCAGGAGGGTCAACCTCCTTCTGCCGGCTTCCTTCTACTAATTCCAGAGGCGCCTCTGGAGCCCTTGGGGCAGAGGCCCCAGCAGCGCACGTGGGCAGCAGTGCCCTGATCAGTGCCTGTCCAAATCAGCCAGGCTTGGGCAAGAAAACGCTCCCTCCAGGGAGCCCCAAACCAGCTTGTTGGGCCACCTAAATGGGAGATGACCTGGGCAGGTAACCCTTGTGAGAAGCCCTGGCAGAGGTTCCCCAGACGAACTCACCGAGAGGCCGAGAGCGAAGGCGGAGGCTGGAATGTCCTGGGCCCTCTCTGTGGCCGGGGGGCTCACCCTCTCGCTACCCCTCGGGAAGGCCGCCGAGCAGCAGTCGCCACCGTCGCTGTCGGCGAGGGTCGTCGGCAGTGTCCCCTTCTATCCCCCGTGTAACAGAGCTGGATTAAGGGAAGGGAGAGGGCAGTATCTTTTACCCTGGGAGCTGGGCAGAATTATGAGCCCACTGCTCGCTGTCTCTGTGGCCACCTGTTCTTGCTGGCCCCGGTTCAAAGGACACGCCATCCTGCTGCCTTGCTGGAGGAGAGGAGAATTCAAGCAAACAGAAAGCAGATGACGCGCCACCCTTGCTCAACCCTCGGCTCCCGCCAAAGGGGGCTCTTCCTCCTGTCGCAGCCGCCGCCACCAGTTCAACGCTCAAGACGTGCAAGCGGGCGGTGGGTTATGTCAGGGCCCGGCCAAGACCCCAGGCCCACCTGGGGTGGTCAACAGCTCTGGGTTAGGCCAGGCTCCTGAAGCAAAATCTTTGGATCCGGCACGTTGTGCAAACAAAGGTCAGGGCTGCTCCCAAGGGACTGTCCAAAGACCAGGAAGGAAAAGGAAAGGGAGGTTGGATGGGGAAGGGCTGGATCCAAGCCAGTGTTTCTCAACCTTGGCAGCTTGAAGATGTGTGGACTTCAACTCCCTGCACAGTTATGAATAGTGTGCTAACTGCACCCCTACAGAAGGTGACCAGACTCTGCAAGATGTCCATATCTTGGTTACAATGCATCTCTTGATTACTGCAATGCACTCTCTCTCTCTCTCACCCTTGAAAAGTTTCCAGAAAAGAGGGCAGAGGGCTATGGTCCAGGATCACACAATGCCTGTACTGAAAGATCTGCGCTGATTAGCAATTGCCTACTAGACACAATTCAGGGTGTTGCTGCTGGCCTAGGTGGCTCTAAATGGCTTAGGATAGGCCAGCTAGGTCACTTCTCCTGCTAGGAGCCTGCTCAGAGCAGCAGAACTTTAATAGTACTGCGTTTGGTTTGGGTTTCATTTTAGTATTCTTACTGATGGAAGCCACTTTGTAAAAGAGCCAGAAAGGTAGCAGATGAATCCAATAATACATAAAATAAAACAGTGCGCAAACAGGATCTTCTTAGACTCACAGCTTCTTCTTAAAGAGCAGGGGGCTGCCGTGGCCAGGTACGCCTTTCAAAGCTTCATCTGGGGTGCAAATTGTGCCCTTTCCTGGATCAGACAGCCCTCCAGACAGTCACTCATGCCCTTGTCACCTCACAGCTTGACTGTTGCAATGTTCTGTACGTGGGGCTCCCCTTGAAGACCAAATGCAGTCCTCTTCTGTTTTTGAAGAGTTATCCCGCTGATGGACCCAGCCCTGACCCCGTTTCCATCATTTCCTTCCGAGGTTCTGTTGGGCTGGAAAACAGCTGCCTGCCTATTCCACCTGCAAAGGGAGGAATGAGGGAGAAGGACTCAGCTGATCTTTTTTTGTACAAATATTTAAAGAAGGATCACTTGTGTTAAAGAAGAAAAGGCAACGTTGGTTTATGGATGTGATGGAAGCAAGGATGGTTACAAGAAGAGAAAGGTCTGGAGTGGTAGGGTGAACAATGTTGGCATAAGATAAATTGAGTGATGATGTGCTATCAAGTTGTTTTTGACTCCTAGCTACCACAGATAGATTTTCTCCATGACAATCTGTTCCCAACCTGGTCCTTCAGATCTTCCAACGATGCCCTTCTCACCACCATAACTGAGTCCATCCACTTGCTGCTGGTCGTCCTCCTCTTCTCTTTCCCTCCCCCTTTCCCAGCATCAGAGCCTTCTCTAGGGAGCTAGGTCTTCGCATAATGTGTCCAAAGTAGGATAATTTGAGCCTGGTCATTTGAGTCTCAAGGATGAATTCTGGGTTGATTTGTTCAATATCCATGGGTTTGTTCTTTTTGGGTATCCACAGTATTCTCAGGAGTCTTCTCCAACACTAAAGTTCAAAAGCACATGTAATTCCTTGGCTTATTATTTCTTGCTCCTTTTCTGCATTTTGCAGCTTGCTTATCCCTCAAAGGAACAGTATGATAAGTATACATAACATTCATGCATGCCATGTGTTTCTTGCTCCCAAAGGGGACAAAACGTCATACGGTTCTCCATAAAAGGTGTGTGTTCTGATTTATGGTCCCACATTTAGAAAGCATTGCAAGAATTTTCTTGATGCCAGAAAAAGGCAACAAGGAGATATGCAGGCCTGTTGGGTCTTGTGTCCAGGTTCTTTCTCATGATGGTCCTTCAGGATCCTGCTGCTCCCTCTTGTAGAACTTGATTATCCAACCAGAATTGGGTAGGACAGCCTTCTGTAAGGGGTTGGACACCACAAGTCCTTAAGATCATCCTTGATTGCGGAACATGTGCTTTGTACACACAAAGTCCTCGGTTCAAACGCACCATGGCTGCTAAAGACAACTAGTTAGATCTCTTCTGGAGCTGACAGTCCTTGTGAAAGTGAACATGGAGGCAGTCCAGTGCTAAATTGTCCAAAGGCCTTAGACCCAGGAATCTTATCTAGCTGGTTTGATTGCAGTCATGCAAGCCATTTACCCCCCGTAATTTATGTCTCATCTTATGTCAATGTTCCTCAACCTTAGCAACTTTAAGATGAGTGGACTTCAAGTCCCAGAATTCCCCAGCCAGCCATGGGGAATTCTGGGAGTTGAAGTCCATGTATCTTAAAGTTGCCAAGGTTGAGGAACACTGTCTTATGTCATTCTGTGCTAAATGGAACAAAATATACCATTTCTACAATTATTATAAAATGTACGATTGAAGTTGGGGAGCAGCCTGAGAATCAACAACAGTGGGGGAAAGATGCTGCAAAGATCAGGGTAGGAGGAACACCCAAACCAGTTATTGCCTAATTTAGTTAACGTCCCACTGGGCCTGCTAGAAGACACCTTCTTGCAGTATTTAGGGCTGAAATTTTGGGCAAATCCAGGCTCAACAAAGCCATCTAATCTGAGCTTCTGCTTGATGCCAGGAGCTTAGGGCTCTGTCTCCAAGAGATGATTGTCAGGTGGCTCCTACTTGAAAACATGCAGGTAATTTTCGACCCATCCTAGGAATTTCTCTCCCTTCATAGTCCAGAGGACAGCCCTAAAGCTAATTGGAGGGCAGAATTTAGCTGAATATTTGGCAAAGAGAACAAAGAGCCGTTCCAGTGTCAATCCAGTTTTCAGGGCTAACGGCTCTTCCTGGCTGAAGCTCCTCAAGGTAAAACATTTGCAGATCAGCCTGAAAAATAAGAGGTAACCAAATCGAAGCCCAGCTGGGGTGACAGGATCCGGCTGAGTTTGGCTGATCTTGGACATCTAAGCAGGGTTTATCTGTACCTGATGTTGGGGAAGGTCAGTTGCGGGGCTTTGCTTGCGGGTAACCTCAGATCGCAGGGCACCTGGTGAAAGATCTCCAAGGAGGAACTCAGAGCCAAGCTGTGTAAGCCTTGCAGGGCTGAGTTCCCATCAGCGGATCCAACCACCAAGCCCACCCTGGGTGTTCTGTTGGGGAGGGACACCAGACGGCCAACCTACCAAGGAAGGCCCTCTTGGCAGTCCCTCTTCCTCTGCCTAGTTTAGCTGGCATGCCACACGTCCATCTCCTTGACCTCTAGACCGTGGGGTTTCCAAGGAGTCCTTCCAACAATCCCAGATGCTCATGAGCAGCTCGAAGCCAAGATGGAAAGAACTCCAACGCTTTCCAGACCAGGAGGACCAGCTCAAAGACCTGCAGCCTTACGAACAGCCTCTCTGTGGGCCTCCCCATCTGGGTGGCAACTGGATGGAGGGGGTTCCTTGAAGGTTGGGCTAGACGAGCATTTTCAAAGGGGCTCACATATTTTCTGGAGTGGGATTTTTTCCGGTGGCAAAAACAACAAGGAGGCAGGGGGGAGAATGGAGAGCGTCGTGCAAATGCCTGGAGATGCGTTTTGTGGCTTCGCAACATTATGTGGCTGTTTGTTTTATTTTGATCATTTTGCTGTTTTGTTTGGGGGGGTGATAGCAGCCAATTTGTTTTCTTGCTATTTTTGAAGTGTTAACTCCCCCCAGAAGTTTAAACGCATATTGCTTCTTCACGGCTTTCTAGAAGAAAAGGGTGAGAAATTTGCTCATTTCCAAGAATTTACTACAGAATTTCTGGGGAGGGGCAGTGCCGGGGCACCCCAAAAACAGAACTGGGAGCTATAGAAAGCTCCAGGGTTTCCAGGTTTTCCTCGGGAGCCAATTCTCCGGAGCAAGCTGAGCTGCTAAAAGGCCCCTGGGGTGCAAGTAACCCAGCCCTGCTCCCACCCAGCAGCCGCCCACTTCGGGGGAACAAACCCAAGCAGAGTTTCTCCATCAACTGGGTCCCACATTCAGAACTGAGTGGATGTGGAACTGCCCCAAAGGCGGCATTACTATTTATTTGATGTATATCCTGCCATTCATTCGAGTCCACCAGGTAGGATACCTAGTGCTTGCTTCTCCCATTTTTTCCCACAACATCCCTGCAAAGTAGGTCGGGTCAAGAGAAAATGCAGGGAGTTTTCGTGGCTGATTTCCCCACTCCTAGTCCAGCATCTTCCCACTGCCCCACCCCAGCCACAATCTCCAAGGAAGTTAGCCTTCCTGCCTATCCATATATAAGCTTACAGGTTGTCCTCCTGTAGTGACTGCCTCCTTTAGTGACTGTTCGCAGTTATGACGGTGATGAAAAGTAACTTAGTGACCAATCCTTGCATTGATGACCTTTGCAGGTCTATAAAGCAAAGGAAAGCTGAAGGAAGGTTGCAAGCACAGTCATGGGTTCACTTAGTGACTGCTTTACCTAATGACCGAGCTGCTGGTCCCAATTGTGGTCGCTAAACGAGGAGTCCCTCTATATATCACTCTCTCCTCAGATTTTTCCCTACAACCAGCACCCTCTGAGCTCACTGGAATAGCTGATCAATGAAACTGGCAAAAAAACAAATCAATAGGCTAGCATTTATCTTATCTGTCCGGTTTGTGTCCTAGAGACTATTGATTTGATATTTCCCCCCTTTTTGCTCAGGAACTTGAGGCATCACACGTAGTGCTCGCTGCCCTCATTTTATCCCTACAACAACCCTGTGCGGTAAGTTGGGCTCCAAGAGAGTAACTGACCCCCAGGGAGACCAGAACGTGGGTCTCCCCACTCCCAGGCCAGCGCCTTCACCCCTGGATCATCCTGACTCTGGGGCTGGCCCAAAGTCACTTAGGATTAGAACCCGGATCTCCCCGATGCCAGTCCAGCGCCTAAGCGTTAAATGAAACCCATCTAATGGGGGAATTCTGGGAGTTGAAGTCCACCTATCTTAGTTGCCAAGGTTGAGAAACGCTGCACAATCCGAGGTTTCTTGCCCCATCCTGTCCTTTTGCGACCTTCCCGGCGGGATATAGCAGCGTCCGTCCCATGCAGATTAGCAGCCCGGCGTGAACTTTTGCACCCCACGGGCTCTTCCCCACTGGCTTGGCTCTTTCCCAACACCCTCCTGGCAGGGGCCCCCAAGCCCCCAGGAGAGCCCGGCTGTCCTTAGCAGACCTTGCCCTGCAGGGGAGCTGCAGTTCGCACGGCTGCCCGCCCAGGAAGAAACCCCTTGTTTGCAAAATGCCAGGCACGACGACTTCTGCAGCGGATCTCTTGGCTCAGAAGCCGAGGCCCAAAATAAGCCTGGCGGGGCAGAGCGGAGGGTCCCTTGAGCGGGGCCAGGCTGGGAAAGAATGGCTGCCTGTCATCATCCTCATGGAAAGGGGGTGGAGGGGGGCATCATGACCTTTCCGGCGCTCGGTCGCTAGCCCGGCACCTCGGGGCTGCTGCGGAGGGGCAGAACGCTGCCTGGAGACCCCTCCTGCCCAGGGGCGGCATCTCAGAGGGGACCACACGTCCTTTGCCGACCACCCCAGCACACCGGTGTGGCAGGCAAAGCCCGGCCCAGCCAGAGCTCATCCCAGGCGGCTGCCAGCTCCAGCCTGAGAAGCAAGTTACCCGCCTGCTTTTCTTGCTCTTGTGTGGGGTGTTGGGTTCATGCCCAGGATCTGGACTAGGAGCACCCCAGATGAGCAGCCGGAGGAGAGATGCCCTGGCAGGGCAGCAAAACCTGGCTGGGCACAGGACAAGCAGGATGGAGCCCCTGTGCTCTGGGGGTGCCTTCCAGAAGGCCCGGAGCAGCCCTGGGCGTGCCCGAAGGAGGGGAGCCCCTTGTGGCAACGGTGGCATTGGTGAACCTGGCCAGCCACCTTCCCCCAGATGCCACCCAGGGGCTGTGCTCACCTCATGCGCTTGCAAGATTAAGCCAATGCTTGAAGTGCCACAATGAAGTCAACAGTGAACTCTCCAAACCATCTGGGTTGGCACAACGCACTCAGCCAGAAAAACATGCCAGGCAAGGTTAACCTGAGCCAAATTTAGAATATTGTCCAAACACAGCCACTGGCTTGAACGAGCTTCACCTTGTGGTGCAAAACGCAGCCCATCTGTTTCCTTAACAAGGAGAGGGGCCTTTCCTAGTTGTATCTGTTTATTGAACCAAATAAAACTGTTAAACATTTGCAGACACACACACGTCACGTGTGCATGCATCAGTCAGCACAGCTCACTAACACACTGCAACCATTCAGAAGCCTCGCGGAGGGCTACATGCATTGATTTTCCAAAACAGGAAAAAAAATAATAATTAGCTCATCTTGGAACAGCACGCAATACAATTCATCGGGCCCTGAGACACAGAGACTCCTTTAACTGAACCGTAAACTGGAGTTACACATTATGCAGAACCATGGTTTTATTATGGTTTATTAAAGAAATCCCCGTTGACTGGGTCCACACCTCATGCAAAGTCCGTTCGCTTAATTGTGGTTTACTGAGAAAGCCACAGCTGGCGATGTCTCAATACAGCCTATGCGGTGCATTGACCTTCACTCCACACTCACCAAAGTTTAGAGACTTCACCTGTTTCTTTTACGGAACTCTATAAAATTGCCAGCGATGCGAGTCTCGGGTTTATCGAAATGCAGCCTTTTGGTAAATAGAAGCTTGATAAAATCAACATGGTTGTAGGATTTTCCCTTACAGAGCAAGGCGTGGAAATGAGTGAAAAAAGAGAAATGGAAAATCTGAAGTTCCTGGTACGCACTGAGCCCGCTTTTGCCGTCCTGCGATGGCGGGTTATTCCAAAGGGTGCCCCAGTCCCTGGCGAGAACCTTCTGACATATTTTTCCAGCCAGCTGAGAAAACAGCAAAGGTTCAGGGGTTGTGGTCAGCCACATAGCAGCGAGTTAACACCCTGGCCCGATGCTCTGCGCCTCATTAGCCTTAATCGGACAGATCCCGACGACAGCTGGAAACAACGGTGAAGGGCTATTGTCTAATTAGCAGGGGCTTTCCAAGGGCCAAAGCAACGGAGCCCGGTTGCAATGCCAAACTTAACGTTTTGTTTTTAGTACCCGTACACAAAAAAGCAGCAACTCAGTGTTGCTCAACCTTGGCAGCTTTCAGAGGTGTGGACTTAAACTCCCAGAATTCCCCAGCCAGCAAAGCTGGCTGGGGAATTCTGGGAATTGAAGTCCGCACCTCTGAAAGCCGCCAAGGTTGAGCAACAGTGCAGCAACTTGGCAGCCACGAGACAGAAGGAGCAAAGTGAAACGATGCTTTTGCTCTGCAAGGGGGGTGGTGAAGGCCTCTCCCTCCCTCTGTGTGTGTGTGTGTGTACCAGACCCAGTCGAGCCTCCAGGACAAAGCACTCTGTACCTTAAGCGAAGACCTCTGTCCCTTAAGCAAAGGGCTGGAGATGGCATTCCCCCTCTGCCTGTTGAAAAGATCATCCGGGGCCCAACCCCGAAAAGCTCACTCTTTGGGAAGCAGGGAAACGAAGCCAGCCGTAGAGCGCCCTGTCCTGGGAGAGCTGGCCCGGCGTCAAGCATGCCCGTTCCCCTGGCTACGCTGCCGTCACAGCCCGCAGCAGGGCACCCTTTAACCTTTCTGCTCTTTCCATGGGGCTGAGAAAGCTGGCTGGGCAGCCAGACCTCATCCCCTTCTCAGGGAAACCTGATCCCTCTGCTAAATCCGGCCGCGCTGTGAGGCGGCTGGGTGGGACACGCGCCACGGGAGACGTGACCCTTACCTGAAGCCCAGCCGCTGCTGCGCTGTGACTCCAGCGCCTTGCCCGGACGGGCAGGATGCGGTTCCCATCGGCGCGGGGGGCTTCCCCGGCCAAGGAGAGCGGTGGGGACCGTCTGGACGATTCAAGGAGGTGCAAGAACGCGTTGGCCACCCTCCTGCCGATCAACAATGCTTTAGTGCCCTCTCGGCACACTAAAAAAAGAAACTTTCTCCACGCCAGCACATTATGACTCTAGAGCATCTCGGGTCTTTCGCTGCACACATTCCGGCCCAGTGTTTTTCCTTTCTATACCCTGGAATGCATACAAACTCTGGCTTTGGCATCAGGCAGCCTTGTCATGCGGATCCAGGGCGAAGCCAAGGGGCGCGAAAAGCAGCAGCGTGGAGAACCAGGGCGCTGGCTTTCCAACGTTTTTCCTAAGGGGAGGGCTTGGAGGCTGGGTCTAGGACTAGGGAGAACCAGGTTCAAGGGCCCCGGCCAGTGGCTCCTAGGAAGGCAATGGTAGTAGAGGGAAAAATGGAGGAGGGACCGTGCCCTGAGCTGTATCAAAGTGGGGACGCCAATTGTACAAATAGAAAAGGGAACTGCCTATTTAAAAGTTATTTGTAGACACGCTGGGCTGTGGACGAGATGAGTTTGTGGGAACTTAAGCTGAGAAGGCCCCAAGTTCTAGCTAACCGTCTGTCTCCAGACCCAGGCTATCTCTGAATGCCAAGGAGCCAAGATGAAGGGTGCTGCTGGGCTGAGGGTTTCCGGCTTTTGGCTTGTCCAGACTCTCTTCTCACATCCTCACGGTCACCTCTACTGAGCATCAGGTCTGGCCATCTGTTTGTGGCTGTTCCTGAGCAGCCCGAGTCTGATGCCTGAACCTAAATCACTGGCCCAGGGTTACCCTTGCCCAGCCTGCAGCGGGCAGAGGTTTTCAGTCAGAGCCAGCTGGATGCCCCCTTAACGAGAGTCAAAACTCAACATATGCATCCTGGAGGTTCTTGCAAGGCAAGGTTGATCACAAGGGCAGGTTTAGTTCTAACTGGCATAAAGTAAGCAAAAACTTTTGGGTTTGGAAGACACAGCTTGCCATGAAGAGGCAGGGAGTCCTAAACCACACGGCATCCAAAAGTCCTCCCGCATACGAGGGCTGAAGGAGGCTTGGAATAAACTGGGGTTTGCGACTGAATGGAGCACTGAGACAGTTCAAAGGAGGCAGGAGGGGGGCCTGGGCTCACCCTGGGACCTGCCAAGGAACCCCCGAAGCACAAGCGTTGCTCTGATCGGCTCCAGGAGAGGAGGGTGGAACCGGAAGAGTAAAACCTCCTTCACGTTTAATGGGACTTCCGCTGATTCTGTGGATTTCTTCAGCATCAGTGCAGAAGTGGTTTGCCACTGTCTTTTCCCGGAATATTTATTTATTTAATAGAGCACAACTCTGGGCAGCTGGCAAAAATGAGAGAACTGCACACCCTAAAAAATGGAACGAAAAGCAAGAAGAAAACCGGTGCCTCAGTCACCTCCTAGGATGCTCCAGCAGCCAGCTAGAGGCTCCCATCCCTCTGCCCCAGCGCCTGGGCAAAGAGCCAGGCCTGGGAGGCTAGAAGGGTGGGGACCTGCCAGATCACCGGGGGAGGGGGTTCCGCAAGGGAGGGGCAGCTGTGCAACGCCATGCTTCCGAGGTCCCACTAGGTGCAACGCTGTAGGGAAGGAATCCGGACCCCACGGGCCTGGGGGGACAGGCAGATGCCCTCAGGGAGAGGGGGCCCTGCAGATTACCTGGTCTTGTGCCACGTAGGGCTCTAAAGGTATTAACCAACACCTTGAATTGCACCTGGAAGTAAACGGGGGCCAGTGCAGCTTGCGCAACAGAGGTGTAATGTGGGCAAACCTAGGGGCATCCAACACTGTGTGCACTGCTAGCTTTCGGACCAGTTGTAGCTTCCAGTTGGTCTTCAAATATCTTCCCAACTTCCCAGTTAGTATGAAGCCCTGGGATTTACTAATGACCTCCCATATGGGTATAAGTTGCTGCTACTTAGATTTTCATTTAAATATAAGGAAAAACTTCCTGAGGTTAAGAACGTTGATGGTGGAACGATCTGCCTATGAGGCATCTCTGGAGGTTTTAAGAAGAGGTGGTCAGCCCCCCCCAAGGATGGTTTAGCTGGTTTCCTGCCCACTGCAGCGGGTTGGACTAGATGACCCTTGGGATCCTTTCCACCTCCACAATCCTACGACTGTGATTATCCACAGATCCAACTCTGCTCAGCTTTCCTGAGATCAGCCCACTTTGGCACACGCGTTGCCAAGAAAACCGCTGGGCCGTGCCCCTGGGGTCACCAGGAGATGAGCTCGATTCAAAGGGGTGGAATGCAAGACGGCAACATTAATCGGACTGCGGCCGGTGGGGAGGAGCACCCAGACCCGTGGGCTCAGAAACAGATCCAGAGTTTGCCCCACCCAGCAAGGGCGTGCTTCTGTTGCAGCTGCCAAAAGGAAAGAGCAGCTTCTAGGGTCCCTCCCCGCCCCTCAGACTCAGTCTACGCACTCCAGCCAGAGAAAGACAGCACGCAGTCGGAAAGCGTTTCAACTTCACAACACTGCACAGGTTTATTTAAAACACGGCCCCTAGCCAGCAACGAAGACACAGATGTCCAGCCAGGAAACCGGGACTCACAAAAACCAGGAGTTCTTTACTTGGCCATTCACAGCCAAGAGGCTATTTACAAAGCAGGGCGGGTGGGGGCACCTGATACGTTTTTAGGGTTAGGTTTCATACCCAGGACACAGGGAAATAACAGCTGGGCCTCCCGAAGGGCCGAGAGAAAGGTTTCCAGAAGTAGTGTCTCATTTTGCTCGTGTATACAATTGTTTATTGGCGTACTTAAATACAAAAAGAGGCTCATCCCAAAGGAGCGAGCCTAGTAAAAATGTGCCCCAAAGAGCCTCGGGCCTGAGCCACAAGTTCAGAAAAGTTTGCGTCTGGACTAGCTAAGTGAAAAACGACCCAGGCCGGGGAGGGGGAGGCTTCCCCCTGCCCCTTTCGCAACCAGACGGGCGCGGGATCATCTGACATCAACGCTGAAACCTGTCGGAGAAGTTGGGAGATCTTGGAACGGTCAGAGGCTGGTCGCTGGGCTTGACCTCCACGTTCTGGTACTTGCGGATGGGGTTGGCCTTGTGCACCTGCAGTGAGAAAGGAGGAGAGCTCTGGTGGCCGTGATTCCCCAGCAGAAGGCCCTGCCTGCCCTAGAGAGACGTGCTTGCTGAAGACACCGTCTAAGGTGGGGTTTCTCAACCTTGGTAACTTTAAGAGGGGTGGACTTCAACTCCCAGAATTCCCCAGCCAGAGTTGAAGTCCATAGATGCCGGCTAGGGGATTCTGGGCATTGAAATCCACCTCTCTTAAAGCTGCCAAGTTTGAGCAACGCTGCCCTGTGGTATCACATCTTCTGCCTCAAAAGCAGCTTCCGATTCAGCCCAGCATCTCCCACCAAGGCATCTCTAGAGAAGATTGTGAAAGTCCATGGCTACTGCAAAACTAAACAAACCAGGCTAGCGAAGTCCAGATCAGCTGCACAGAAAGGGAGGGACGCTTCAGGCCCTTCTGGTTTTTACAGTAAGGCCGTAGCACCTGGGCAGACAAGCTCCCACCCCCAATTCAGAGGGAGCCCGTCATGCCCAAGTTACGATCCACACCAAGCCGAACAAGCACAAGCTTGGGGTCACATAGGAAGGAAGACTATCCCTAGACACTTCAACTTCTGCAACGCAGAAAAGGGGGTTGCCAAGGGAGAAGTTGGAACAATTAGAGAAAGAAAATGTGTTCCTTCTCCCCAGCAGTCTCAGAATTAACCAACTACAATTCCCAGGAATCTGAAGAAGTCCAGGAATAACTGCAGTCAAGGGAAATTTGTTTCAGAAAGCCATTAGCTCTGAAGGGGACAGGTAAAAATGTTTAATTAGAAATACCGCTTAAGATGGATTTTGATTTTGTGTGCTTAAGTCCAAAATTCCTTCTGTACGAGCTCAGTAATTGTGTTTTATGCACCTTGGAACCTCTTTATAGCAGAATTGCTTCTAAATTAGGGGCAGACCAGCATCACCTTGTGGTCTGTTCACAAAAATATAAAGGAAAATACATTTTTTCTAAGTGAGGTTCTTTTGAGTCATTAGCTATGATTTGAACAGCTCTGTGATTTTCATTGCCTTTGCCACCAAATGTTTTTCATGTGACTACTTAAAAGTGAAAAACAGATGTTTATGTTCTCTATTTTCCTTTTGTTCAATAAAGTTTGATTTTATTGATCTCTTCTGAGATCGGTCTGGCTCCCCAAAAGGATATAAAGTTAAAAGGCTATAAAGTTACTGTTTTTTTTTCTTTTGAATTTGCCAGAAAAGGAACACAGAGGGCGGGTGCCGTATCTCTGTAATGTGCTTGGGTTAGGAGGAGGGGTCAGGTCACCCTTCTGGTAGTTAGTGGGTGGCAACAGCAACGACCAAGCGGCTCCCCCAAGGGCAGGACCAGGGATGAAGTCCCAGGAGGTTTCTGAGACAGGAAGGTTCAAAGGCTCAGCCCTTCCGCTGCAAAGGCACAGATCCATTTACCAGCTCTTCGCGAAGCTTCGCCATCTCGTCCTTCGCCCGCTCCTCCTCGACACGCCGCGCTGCCTCTTGCAGGCGTGCCTTCTCAGCTTCCAGCTCTGCCAGCCTCTTCTCAAACTCCTGCCGTTCCCGGGCCCGCCGCTCGGTAGCTAGCTCAAAGTTTTCAGGTGCTGCAGAACCAGAAAGGACTTGCTTTGAGTGGAGAAACGAGGCAACAAAGATGGGAACCGTCCCCAGAACTAACTCGGAAAGCTAGCCGGTGAAAAACTCTCCTTCTGCTTTTTTTTCTCAAGTCAGAAACTGGTAACATTTTCCATTCAAACTCTATCAGCTGCACGAGGTAACCTAAGAACAGGCCTGTGAGTTCAGGCCCAAAGAACGCCGGTTCTCAAGTAGCCGCTGGGATTTCATGGGCCCAATTAGCGTTTGGTACGGAACAGCTCTGAGGTGGTGTCCTTCCTGGAAGCCGTACATGGAAGATGGTTGCTGCTAACCCCCTTCCCCAAAAAGGACACCAATTAAAAGCACAATGAGGAAGTCCTAATGCCAAGGAGTTTATTTGTCCTAGTCCTGTAGGAATGCAAACCTCCCTCCTCGAGGCATCGGACCAGCACATAATTTAGTTGTGCATGGGTACGCAAGTGGAGAAAACGGGAAAGCTTAGATCAGTGTTTCTCAACCTTGGCAGCTCGAAGATGGGTGGACTTCAACTCCCTGCTGGCTGGGGAATTCTGGGAGTTGAAGTCCACCCATCTTCGAGCTGCCAAGGTTGAGAAACACTGGCTTAGATTATTACTGTACAAAGGGATTAGGCCTTCCAGACAAGACATGTGGAATTCGTAAAAACCACATACCTTCATGCACATGGAGGCTGAAAACAGAACCATTTGCTTGTCTCTTTCATTAGTAAACTTTCAGATATAAATATTGTTTACTGAATTTATCCCAAATTTGAATGGTTGAGAGTCTGAGCTGCCTGCCTGGCAGAAAAGACGCAGCTGGATTGCTCCCAGCACATCCCCTTTGGCTTTACTTCGCACCAGGTAGCAAAGGGGCTTACCTCAGGGGCGAGGCTTGGAAAAAGCAGCAACAAGTCAACTTTTGGGGGGAGTAAAAGAGAGGGAGGGGTGGGTTTGCAAAAGAGTGCCCATGAAGGTGCCTGGAGAAGAGACTCTGCTCCACAAGGAGATCTCGTGCCAGGCAACATCAGGGGGATCACTCCTGAGGAGACCTCACCTGAAAGAAGCTTGCTGTCCTTCTTGGGCACGAAAGGTTCCTGGTGCAGCACGTTGCTGGACTGGGCCTTGAACAAGGTGGCCTCTTTCTGCCGCTTCATCTCTTCCTTCAGCTGGGTGGGAGAGATGGTTGTGTAGTTGTGTGGTTAGGGGAGTGTGTAGGTGTGTGGTTAGGGGAATCAAAGGGGACATCCAATCACAGAAAAGTAGTGTGATCCAGCTAGTAGCCAGCACATCTCCAGAGATCTCAGCACACCGAGAGCAGCTTCAGATTTGGGCTTGATTTTGGAAGGACTGGGTGCCGATGGTCAACTCTGCCGAACCGGCAAAGGGCCTGTTTATTCAATGGGTAGTACAACGGCACTAAGCCCAACTGCAGCTTGCTTTGGCTGAGTGGGAAATGCAAACCACTCAGGCCCCTGAACGATTTGGGTTGGCGCCTGAACACAACACCCTTGACCAGGTTCGGGCGACGAACACTTCAGGGCTGTTCTGGAGCCATACTCTCACAAGGGGCATCTGAGCCAGCCTTTTCTATGTCCTGAAAGCCGTTTGACAGGAAGCCCTGACTCCTGACTCAGGTCTCACGGGCCCTGGAGTACAGCTGTCACATTTCTGCAAATCCATTTCCTAGTGACTGCAAGATGGGCTTCGGGAGGAGGTGGGCTTCTGAACTGGACATAATGTGTGCATACACTTAATGCTTTCCCCAAGGCTAGTCATCTATCCACCTTCTCCTTGCCCGCCTCTAAGGAAAAAGGCCCGCTCACATCTTTACTCCTCAGGGATGAGCAATTTTGGTCAGAAAAGAGAACCGAAAACAGCCTCACCGTCACCTGATCACCATGTTCCCAAGTTTCGAGGGCTGCTTCTGAGCTTCCACCCAAAGCCATGGCCCGGGGGCAATACCCAGCCCCGGAGCCTTCTTGTCTGCGGGCAAAAACGACACCCAGGACCTCCACCACTGCGTCTTACCTGCTGCTGCCACATCTCCTGCCGGAGAGCTCCACGCGCATCGATCGCCAGCTGGAAGGGCTCTGGCTTGGTGGCGCTCTTCACCTTCTTCTCTGGCAGGCTGATGTGGTCAAACTGAGGCAGGGGGTGGGCTTTGAACTTGGGCACCTTTAGACAGGAAATGCAGCAGAGAAAGATTTAGCAACGCTGCTGGCCACTGTGAGGCTGTTGCTTCTGAAGTGCTTTTACTTTGATCACAAGTTGTGATAAGTGAAACGGGACTAAGATATGGGACGATTATTCCCTTGTCCCCAGGGGCCAGGAGATGGATAATCAGCCAGACTTGGCAACATGATTTGGGGTGGCTTTCAGCTCTCCCTTCCCCTATGCAGAACCACCTTCTGAACTGCCAGCCATTGCTGCCCAGTTAACCCAGGACTCCCAAGGCAGCAAGAGTAGCCAGAGGGGCAAATCAGTGCTCTTAGAATCATCTCTGGGAACAAGAAGAGCTCATAAGGCCCACAGGGACCAGGGATGGAGAACTGGAGGGGTGCCCCAGAATGGGGCCACACCCCGCCATCTCAGACCACTGCCCATACAGAGGGTGGCTGATAGGACGGAGTCCATCAACACATGACAGGTGAGAGATTTCCATCCCCTCGGCTTAGTGTGGGAGCTCTCTGGGGAATCTAAGAACCTTGGGCGCTGCAGCAGTTTAGAACAGCCCACTTGGCATCAGAGACAGAAGCAAGCGCCTCCTCTGATTAGCGAGGTCACGGGCAGGTAACGCAAGCCATGATGACGTCATGAGCGTCATGACATCTTCATGGCTTCTACCACCTGCCTACGAGCAGGGCTGAGCATGAGAGTCAGGACAGCGCCATGTCTCAATTTAATCCCAGCACAGCTGGGAAGAGAATCATTGTTTTGTTACATCCGGACAACGGGCAAACAGAGACACTGAAGATTCTTGAGGCTGGCATGTCCTTTTAAAGAAGGCGGTGGTGGGACAAGATGGGAACAGAGTCAACAAAGCAGCGCATTGAAGTGTGACAAAGATTTACAATGCAATCGCTATTTGGTACACGCAAACAGCGAGGAAGAACAGATTCAACCTGGGCTGATAATGGGAACTCACTCTGAGAGGCTTCGCATTCAGACTGGCACTCACTTATCTCCTGACATTTTGAGAACCAGCACGAGGAGCCGAAGAGCCAAGAGGTCTCTGCACAAGTGTTGAAAGAGCTACAGGAAATGCAGGTGGCGGGGCCAAGTGAAGGGAGCCTCCTTCGAGAATCCCAGCCAGCTATCAGTGCAAATAGTCAGAGTGTTTTTGTAGCCCAGGAGAAAACAGGCATCCTTCACTGTAAGCGTGCTAGAATCCAGCTTCTCTTTAGGGCAGCTGGTGAAAGGGAGCCTGGGCTAAATGTTAATAAAGGTTATGCTGTAATGTTTTCCCCCGATTCTGTCTGATCTCTACGGTTGCTGTTTCAGGTAAATGTGCCTTTCTTACTGCTTTCACCTTAAGATGTTTATACTGCTTTTTAAACATTGCCAAATTACCCTGAAGGAGAAAATTGTTTTCACAGCACGCCCACATGATACCACTCCTACATGAGCTCCACTGGCTACCAGTGGGCTTTTGGGTGCAACTCAGGGTGCTGGTTGTCAGCCTTCCGCGCAGGACTGCTCTCCCCAGTGGTTTCAGCCCAGCCCAGGAGATCAGGCAGAGTGGGCACGCTTCAGGTCTCTTCAAAGAGGCAATGTCACCGGGTGGGGCCTAGGAAGTGGGCCTTCTCTGTTATGGCACTTATCCTGTGAAACCACCTACCCCTTGGAATACTGACAGCCCGATTCTATTGGCCTTTCACAAGGATGTGAAGACCTGGCTCTTCCCCAGGCATCGGGGGCGGGACATTAGTTTGGGAGCTCTAGCACAGGTGTGTGTATCCAGTGGTGTGTGCTTTATTGTAATGGGCTGTAGGAATGACCCTGAGGAACAGGAGGAAGAGCCATAACCAAGACAACGGTCAGGTAAGAGAAATCTGAGCCCAGAGCAGGAGTGTAATTTGAGAAAGCGTCTCAGATTCGACCCTCCCTAGTTCACATGAAGATAAAAGGGGGGGGGGCGCATTCAGGCTTGCAAGATTCTGTTACTGTAACCGTACAATAAAAGTAGTATTAGCATTCATAACTTTGGTTTCCTAGTCTGGTCTCTCTTGAAAGGCTGACGTTTATGGAGCCTCGATAGAGTTTAGCTGGTTTTTGCTTTAATGTAATTGTGTTTTTATTTGTTCGCCACCCAGAGTTTCTTGAATAGACAGGTGGCCGTATAAATTAGATGAATGGATAAATAAATACCAGCGCCCCCCCCCCCGGAAGAACAACTTTAATTTGCAGTTACCTCCTCCTTCTGCAACTCTTCAATTTTCTTCTCTTTCTGGAGCAGCCTCTCCTTGTCCCGGGCGTCAAAAGAGAAAGGGCACGTTTCCACCTGCCTGGGCTCGGCAGCCTTTGGCCTGAAGGGCACCCCAAAGTGTGGCATCAGCTTGGCTTTAATCACGGGGGCCGCTTCCTCGACCTACAAGAGACACCAGCATCAGCACCTTGCAAGGAAAATGGGAGAATCGGAGCCACCTTTTCTGCAGCCCGCGATGTGGACCGTTTCTCCTTGAGGAGACCCAGGGACAGAGCCTTGGGAGGGCTCATTCTGGCACTGGCACCAGTCCCAGTACTGGTCCAGGGAGACTGCCTCAAGTCCCTCAGCCCAGGGAAAGCAGCCAGTGCTTCAGAACAGCCTGAGGGGAGGAACCAGCTGCTCAGCCGAGGGGTAGAGATACCCCGGCGCCAAGCCGCAGGGCAAGACAGAGACCTTTTCTTTCTGCTCCTCTCTCAGCAGGGCACCAACTCGGTTCTTCAGGGCAAAGGCTGGTGACTTGGGAACTGTGATGGGCAGCTGCTTCTTCTCTGGAACGCCCTGGGGGAGAGGAAGGGTAGAGAGCCACAGGAAGGCTGCCTGGTCATGCAGGAAGATGGAGAAGACACTCCCACGGCACCCGCGACTGCAAGCAAATTCCCCCTCAAAACTCCTTGCTGGAGACAGGCTGTGCTACCAGTGGCCATCTCAGCACAAAAGGAGATCTCATTTTGCAGACCAGCACTGACTACCCCCACAACCTAGGTCTTCATCAGGAGAATATTCTGTCCTTATTGGAGCAGGATCACTCTGCAATGGCTCTCTCCCCATTCTGTCTGGCCTGGGCCTCTTCAATGAAACCCTTGTGCCCAGAAATCTTTTGAGGATGGGCGTTCAGGGCTTGCAAGGGCACTGGTCACATCTGCTCAGTGTCAGCGCTCCCTAAAGCCACCCCGTCCTTCTCCTCTGCTCAGCACTGCAGGAAACATGGGGAGGGGAGCCGAAACACGAGAAGAGCCGTTATACAAGTGACATGGAAATAAGCTGGGCAACAAGCAAAGAGTGAGAGAGACTGGTTGAAAGGCCATATTTGGAGAAGAGCAGCAAATAGCAGGTGGATGTTGAGCTGGCAGTGATGGGCCCAAAAAGGGACATTGGTGGAAGGCTCACTTAAAATCATGATCATATGAAGGGCAGCTTGGAGACAAATGCCACGCCTTCGCAAGGAAAGGGATCAAAAATAAAATTTTTAGCATCCTACATGTCTTTCTGGAAATCTGTGGGATGCCCACACTTTGCCAGCTCTAACTGCTGCCCCTCCAAGAGCTGTATACTGCCTTTGGCCCTTCTGGCCTGGAATTATGGGAGGTGGAGTCGGACCACAAAACATCTGTAGGCCATCAGGCTGGGGAAGGCCCTACTAAAACTGGATCATAAGTTGTCTTACATAAGCAACATAATCAAAAGGAAGCCTTTGATAAAACAGACCACAGGCAAGAAGCAAGACACCACATTACAACACAGCAGGATGTAGGAACCAACTATGCCATTGTGGTTCATTGAACAACTCATGGTTGAAGCACACAATGGCTTAGCACAACACATGTTAAGCAATTCCCAGAGTTCAGCAATGGGATTATTACAAGATTATGAAGCCTACTTATTTATTCTTCATCTACCCAGAGAACTCAGTTATTGGGTGGATTACTAGGTTATTGAGATCAGCAAATACAACAAAAACAATAAAATACAACAATGAAATGCAGAAGTATCTAACAAAAGCTATTATCTCACTATCTGCAAGCATTAAATCAGCAGACACCTCAAATGAAACCTTGTAAGAAGAGGTGAACCCAACAACAATTACCACTACATCTTCCAGAATCTTGCTTGGACATGGCCTTGAATGGAATTCAAAGTGCTCCTCCTCTTCCTGTGGCTTCTTGTTCTCCCGCTCCTGGATCCGCTTCTCAATTTCCAGGTTGAAGCCAATTGGCTTGGTGAGCTCTTTCACCTGGGCCTTCTTGGGCAGGATGGGCCCTCCTTCCAAAATGCGGTGGTTGAGTTCTTGAGCTTTGAACTTGTACCTGTTGGGCAGTGGAGCAGACGGTGAGGTTCTCCAGAACAAAGTAAGGTGATCTGTGACTCAGGGGACTGAACTCGGGAATCCAGCCGATTAGCTGACAGTAAATTATTCCACTTCAAAGGTTAGCAGAGAGCCTCCAAGTGTTGCTCGAGCCAAGCCTACTACAGCTTGATGGACAGCTCAGATTGGCAAAAAAAGCTAGGATAACCCCAGAAGAATCTTTTTCCCTACTAACAGAGAAGCACAGACAGGACAAGGTTCTACTTCCTCCAGCTAAGGCTGGGCTAGGCAACTTCCTTAGAGCCATTTGATAGGAGTGGTCAAAGCTGCCATCTTCACAGCATCAGAACATTGCTTAATCTTTCAGGGACTGAACCTGTTTCCATCTATTCTGTCCAGTTTTGGAGGCCACACCTGAAACAAATCAGGGAGTTTGCCAAGGAATCAGTACTGGTGAAGGGGCTGATCTTCCATCATCACCACCATCACTGCCCCTGGCCTCCAAAATCAAGGAAGTCTGGTCACCTTTCTGGAGTCTCAGCCAGAATGGTGCACCATGAGTCTAATGTCCTAGCGTCTTCTACAGTGTCAGTCAATTCGTACCTCTGGCTGGTCCTGCCCATCTTCCAACCTATTAAGCAGAAGGGGCTTCTTGGTTAAGCCCAGTGTTCCTTTCCTATCTAGAAGCAGATGCAACAACCAGCCATGTTGGCTTGCAGGAGGATCTCAAAGCAATACCTGAAGTCATAGTATCCTTTAACCAACCCAATGAATTAGCAGTGATCAAGCATTCCAAGATGTTGAAAGGGTTTTGTGCCCTCCGGATTAAAGGAGCCTCTGAATACCATCTCTCTGTTATCCCATGTCTGGGATCAACAGATCAAAACAGAAGTCAGTCCCATGAGAGTCTGTACCAAGCGAGGGGTCCGCAGGGTGGGGACAAAAAAATGTAAGATGGCAGCCATGACGGTGCGATCTAAGCTCTGCCCACTTTTTAGTGCACGAGCTTAAGTCATGCCACTGTGGCCACCCTCTTGCCTTTTTTGACCCCACCCTGTGGATCCTCCTGGTACCCAGCTTCCAGCTCTTTGCCTCTCCAAGTCTTGCAACGCATTCATCCCAGAGTGTTGCCCTGCACAGCCACCCGCAACAGGACTTCTACTCCAATCGTTTCTGCCCGCCCAGTGCGTTCCAGCAGAGTGGGTGCACTCCAGGTCCCCTCCATTAAACATTGCCATCTTCCAGGACGTAGGAAGCCTGCCTTTTCTGTTGCGGCCTTCATCCTCTGTAACGGCATCCCACCAAGAGATAAGGACAGCACCCTCTTTCCTGGGGTTCCAAAAAGACTTGAAAACCTGGCTCTAGTCCCAGGCCTGGGGTTGATTGTTTAATGGCTCCTGTTTTGTGGGTTTTTGTGATGGAATGGAATTATGAAGGCCAGGCTCAGGGAGATAAACATTTTCTTAGCTCGCCGGAGGAGCGTGGGAGCTACAAGAGGATGAGACTGGCACCTCCCTGAGGAATTCACACTGTTGTGGCTGGCTGACTTGGGACCTGGGGTTTCAGTCTGGGAAGATTGATGTCAGGCCTAGCCCAAGGAACTCCAAGAGACAATGCAAATTCAGTTCAGCTATGTTTATTAGCTACAACCTCTAGCAAGAATCTTCCCAGACTGAAACCCCAGTTCCCAAAGTCCTCCAGCCACAACAGTGTGAATTCCTCAGGGAGGTGCCAGCCTCATCCTCTTGTAGCTCCCACGCTCCTCCGGCGAGCTAAGAAAATGTTTATCTCTCTGAGCTTGGCCTTCATAATTCCATTCCATCACAGTTTTATTAGCAGAGTATTTTAGTCTGGGCTGCCTGTTGATTTAATGTTTCTTGCTGTTTTTATGTTTCTTACATTTTGTTCACCGCCCAGAGTCCACTGGAGTTGGGCGGCCAATGAATTTCAATAAATTAATAAAAACTACTCACTGCTGAAGTTTTGCAACCTCCTCGTCTTCCAGCTCAACAGTGCTCTTGCAAGTCACAGGTCTCGAGCGGTTCTTGGTTTCAAGGCGGGGAGTTTTGGGGTTGGTCAGTCTGGGTTTTAAGGGCCTGCTTGGACCTGTGCCTACAAGGAGCAGAGAGAAAAGCAGAGCCTGAGAATATAATTTAAAACGTGGGGTGTAGCTAAGCGTGGTGAGTTTTACACATACAGAGAGAGAGAAAGGGGAAAAAACGGAAAAACAGTTTATTCAAAGAAAGGCTTGCACCTAAACCATGAGCCTGAATTTAAGATGCTGTTCCCGGGACAGAAGTAGACAGAAATGAATGAGAAAAGAGGTAAATCCCATCCAATTGCCCGTTCCAGCTGAAATAATGTCTGGAGGTTCTGCCAATTAACCACATCACTCTATTGTGTGATACTGCGTCGTATATGTGGGTTTCTCGGTCATGTAATCAATTCCCACCTGCAAAATAGCAAGCCTTTTCTTTCTTATGCACACCACACACCTATACATTCCCTCCTTCCTTCCAGAAGGAGCAGGAAAAAGGAAGACAAAACGTAGGCCGGGAACTGAGAAAGGGAGATATGAAATCTGAATGAAGGCAGGCAGAGGAAGCTGGACGGAGACGGAGTGAAAAGCCCTGGTGAGGGGGCTCAACCTCAGCAAAGGCTTTCCATCCTTTTCATCAGGGATGTCTGCACCCCTTCACTCTCATCCCCCCCATGGATTTGTTTCAAGCAGGCTTGAAGTACTCTCAATCAGGGTAAATCCCCTTCCCCACAATTCACAGCTGGTCTTTGGGAAAAAAACATGCATCTCCCCACGGTGTGAGGAGAGTAGCTGGACCCTTAGCGCCTTCCGTGAAGCAAATCCTCCTGTTCCCCATCAGACCTTTCAAGCAGCTCTGCCAACAAACCTAACCCATCGCAGCCATTTCGCCCCCGCCCCAAAAGAAAGGCAGCTGGGCTGGGCACGGGCTCAATGCTCAGAACAAACGCTTCCCAAACCACTCAGAGCCCTCATTCCCTTGGCCCTGATTGACTGAGTAAGCCGCAATTGGCCGGGCTCACGTAACACACGATGCCGAAGGCCCACAACGCAGCTCCCAGCCGGCAACGGGTCCACCCCGCCTTACCTTCCTCTTCCTTCCTGCTTCGCAGATGGTACCGCAGGGGAGTGCGTTTCTGAAAGCTTTCCACCTGCTGGGCCAGCGAGACATATTCCGTGGGGGGCTCATCCAGCTTCCGCTTGTTGCCGCAGGAGAGATTGAACGGCTTCGGGACTGTGGGTCCCTTTCCCACCCGGGACTGTAAAGGGACAGGTTTGCATCTGACTGACCGGTCGAGCTTCTTCCCACCGTAATCAGAACAGGCTTTCACCAGTTAAGCTTGGATTAGATGCTAAAACCCCCATTCTTCCACTTCGCTGCAAGTGAAATTTCACCCAGCTATAACTCTGGTGAGGGCCAAAAAGTTACGGGATGAAGGGATGAATCTATAAAAACCAGCCTCTTATTTAAGAATGCGTGCAATTTGGTACAACGTGACTGGAGGTTTTACAATTCTTCCTCCTCCTCCTCCTCTTTAACAGGGGGAAGGAACATGTATAAGACAGACCCGCCTTGACCCTTTTTTCCGTGCCAACACTTTCGTACCCTTTGTCGCCTTTGCTATTTGCAGCTGTTTCCACCTGGCACTAACCCACCAATCCTAGTTGAAGCTTCTCACCGGAGAAGGCGGGTGTCTCCTCAGGGCGGCTGCGAAATCCATCTCCTTATACTCTGGGCCTGGCTGACTTTCGCCGTGCTGCTTAATCCGCTCATCCGTGCAGAAGTGGAAATCTATCGGCTTGGTTACGTGGCTCGCGGTCTTCACAGGTTGCCCTGGAAGGGAGAAAGGGAGATTGGAGAATTAAGCAAGGCCGCAATTCAAACGCAAATGAGCAGGGATTGCCCTTCCATCAACGTATATTTGCTCTCTGGGGTACGGCCATGTCCCAGGACACCCAGCCAATCTCCCAGGAAGGAAAAACGGTGGAGAAGTTAGGAGTCGGAGAGCCACGGGGCTGCTGGAAAGGTGGAGAGGATGTGGCAGTTTTTCACACACAGATCTCTCCTCCACCTTGGCACGCACAAAGGCCTTTCTTTGGGGCAGCTGTTTATGCCTAGATGGGTAGGCTGAAGGGCAAAGACCTGGCAAGGAATGTCCATATAGTGTCTGGCATAGTCTAGTTCTGCGGTAAGCAAGCAGTCATGAGATGAGAGCCATCCAGAAACAGGGGAGGGGGTCACTTAGGTCAGAGAAAACATTTCCAGCAATCCGAGCATTTGAAATGCAGCAGACTGGCAACTGGTTCAGGATGAGCACCCTCTTAATTCCATCCCCAGATTACAGTTGAAGAAACATGACCGTGGCCCGTGCCATCAGCCACTTTAACCCCGAGAAGTTGCCCCCCCCAAGACATTTGGAAGCTTCAGTTGCTATCGTGGCACGACTGGCAGGCCTAGCAACTGGCCACGCACCAGGGAGAATCCATCTGCCAGCAGCCTAGGACAACTTCAGAGACCCTCCCGCTCTCTGCAGGGGGAAATGGGTTCTCTTTGCTACATGAAGATCCATTGGCCTTGCCTTCTGGAGCAAGCCAGAGGGGCAATCTTGTCTAGGGCACCATTGCTGGCTATGGAAGCTATGGGCAAGCAACCCCATCACGCATAGGAAAGTGGCAGCTTGATTAGTCCCCAGATTCAACTTTCTGAATACCAAAAGCCCCATTATTTCTCCAGACCCTCCAACCTGAGTTATAGAGGGCCTCCTTTCTCTTTGGACTCCCCTGATGCTTTCAGACAACTGGGTGTCTCACTCCATCTTAGCTGCCACACCAGTTCCTAATATTACAGTGTTTTTGCAAGCTGATCTGGGAACACGCGGTTTGAAAGACCTCTCCTAAAGGAAATCCCAGCGCTTTGGGCAGAGGCAAGTAGGGAAGCAGAACATCTTGTTTAAACGAGAACCAAGGATTCTTTGCCCTCGGAGGAAACCTGGCCTGGGGTGGGAATACCCCAGGCACGGGGATGGCTATCCCCATAGAGGCCTTCTGCCTTCAGCCTCAGATTTTTCATTCTCTTGGACTCGCCTTCTCCTTTTTAGTAATGTTTTTAATTAAGGTTTTATGTATTTATATATTTTATGCTTTTAATGTTTGTTGTGAATCGCCCAGAGTTCCCCCATTGGGGGGAGATGGGCGGTTGAAAAATGTAATAAATAAAATAAAATAAATAAATAAAATAAAACTGTCTTGCAACCACACCAAGATCTCACCCGGTCCAGCAATGGCCGCTTTGAGAGACTCCTCATTCTTCCTGCGCAGCTCAGCCACCTCTTGTTGCAGCTGCTGCATCTTCTCCAGCTCCAGCTCTTCCGTGGATTTCCCTTTGGCGGAGGGACCCCTCGTCCTGAAGACGACGACACGACAGTGTCTTCAAAAGAACCAACGAGCCGTGCGGACCCAGCGTATACTTCAAGAACACCTCCCGTAACAGAAGACCAGCGTGCGGGATGTCTTCTTCCTCTACCCAGTGGCTGGATTCACACAACATGCTTCGAGCTATTCTTTTATTTTTATGTATTTTAATTATTATGGGATGTATACCCTGCCTTTCTAGCTGTTGGATAATCCAGGCGGCTTCTGCCCGTACAAATCCAAAAGTTAAACTAAAACTAGCAATACAGTTAAACTCCCGATTACACCAAGTATTAGGAGAAAGTAAATCAACAGTTACAAGGGTAAGGCGAAGAGAGGTGCTTTGACCAACTTCTTAAATGGTGGGAGAGGAAGGGCCCAACGCATCCCCCAGCCTGGGAGAAGGGCCTTTCCCATCAACCAGAGAGATGGGCTTCTGGAAGAGGGTAGACTCCCAAGGGCCTCTGCTGATCCCTGAATTAGCCCATATTTTTGGTTTGCACAATTCATGGAATCAGAGGCAGGGTGGGGTCTCACACACACACACAAACACCGACACTAATGCCCCTCCTCCCCTCGTAAGGTTCACGCTAGCGAAGCTCAATCTGTCGGGGAGTGTGGGAGCTTGGCCCTTTCATCATCTGGTTAAGCGTGCTGGGTGAGCTCAGCTAATTGTTCCAAAGCCTATTTGGAGCCAAGAACCAATGGAAGTGGGCTGAGGGCCAACTCTCACTACCACAGTCACAGGTAAATGTGCTTTTCTCTAGGAATGGAAGGATTCTGCCAAGGAAGAGGGAACCAACCCAGTGGCCTCCCTTCCCACCTGCTAGATGAACTGCAACCATGTGATAGGTCAGTGTTTCTCAACCTCAGCAACTTTTAGAGGCGTGGACTTCAACTCCCAGAATTCCCCAGCCAGCCATTCCCCATGCTGGCTGGGGAATTCTGGGAGTTGAAGTCCACGCCTCTAAAAGTTGCTGAGGTTGAGAAACACCATGATAGACCATCAGGGCAGCAAAAGATCCTTTCAGATGTCCTCAATATCCATCCTGCTACACAAAACCTGGACAGCTTTCTGCTGCCTTCTACCTTAAAACCTTATAGGCAGGATTTTCTATAACATCCGACATTCAGAGTTCCTATGATATGACATGTGTTTCCTGAAGCATAACAGCTCTAAACAGAACTCCTTTCCATAAATCCAAGCACTGCACCACCACTAGGCCGTCATGTCAGACTAGACCTCAACCACGGATTTTCCAAAACATTTGGGACCTCAGCTACCAGAATTCTTAACTGCTGGTCACACAGGCTAGCAATTCTGGGAGCTGTAGTCCACATACTTGGAGGACACCAGATTGGGAAAGTCTGTTCATGATGTCCTCCACTCTGTTAGTCATCTTATTTGCCGCATGGAAGCAAACGCTACCTTTCCAACTTATTTCAAAAGCCTACCGGTCCTGCCTCTTCTTCTTTCTCCCTTCCCAACACTTACCTTCATAACAGATATCAAGACTCGGGCTTTTAGTTACAACCAACCTCCTGGGCTACCTGCCCCAATGTGTGCGCGCGCGCACAGAGATCCTGGAAAAAAAACATCTAAGACAAGCCACCTACTTGAGTGCGGCAGGGGTGACAGGGACTTGTGCTCTCAGTGGCGAGGCATTTCTGTTCAAATCAATTTCACCCAGTTTCTCCTGATTATTAGACCTGGTTTGGGGTGGGGGTGGAGGGTATAGAGAGAGGAGGAAAGCAAGGAAGAAGAAGTAGAAGTGGTCAAGGTCAGGCCTTCAACTCCCCAGCGCAGTGTTTCTCAACCTTGGCAGCTTTCAGAGGTGTCGACCTCAACTCCCAGAATTCCCCAGCCAGCTGAGTTGAGGTCCACACCTCTGAAAGCTGCCAAGGTTGAGAAACACTGCCGCAGCATGTTCCTCTTAGTTAACAAGAAGTCTCCCGTGACACCACTGTGCGTGGACCCCAAACACCAGTGCTGACGGCAACCCTTGATGCTAACCTTACCTCAACGTTTGGGTCAGTTCGTGGGGCCCAGACTTCTTGGGAAGTCTGGCTGAGCTAGAGGGGGAACCACACAGGACTCACTGACAGTTTTGACTACGGCAGGCCCCCCAGTTGCACAGACATTCTCTGTCCAAGGATGCGCCCCCTAATTTGCACAGGGGCTGTCTACTACAACCGAAAAGTGGCGCAAACTGTTGGGAAAAGCTTAGCTCTGTCGGGAAGAGCAATCCTGCATATGGAACAGCATCCCGTGCTTCAGCATCGACTCCCGCGGCAAAACAAGGATTGCTGCGTTCTGTTTCCGCCAAGGCAGTGCTGACTGCCAGCAGTCAAACCAGCAGAGGCCTGGCATACCCTCTGTCAGCTAAATTCTGAAGAGTTACGTTGGATGCCATGGCTGGGGCCTCCCCAGTAATATTAACATGCTCCCCCCCCATCCCAGCACTACCTAAAGTTGGGTGAACGGAAAAAAATTAAGGGCAGTGTAAAGATGCAGCTAGTGGAGCAGGAATGTGGGGCAGGAATACAGGCAGAGCTTCAACTGCACTATCATGGATACCATTTTGACTTTTTTGACTATACCCTATGGAAACTCTTGCTATCCTTAACTTTCTTCATCCAGAGAGGGAGAACTCGCAACCTTTGAGCTAGGCAGTTCTACCGTTGCATAGACCTTACCATCAGGAAATGTTTCCCTATATATAAATGAAATCTAAGTAGCTGCAACATAAAAGATTCATAGATCACCTTTTCAGACTGGTTAGGTTGCTGCTGAAGATCCTTCAAGGCCCCTTGCATTTTAGGCCCACCATCTCGTTCTATGCTCATTCCCCTCCCCTCAAGCTCCGCACCGCCCTCCTTGTTTCAATGGGGCGGCTGCTGGGTGGGTTTGACCCAGATCTGACGCCAAAGCCTCCCACCAATTTTCTACGGGGGAGGCTGCAGCCCCACCGCCAGCAAAGCTGATCCAGGCCCATCCCGCTCGGTGGCATCTAGGACCTACATTTTCTGCTTCTTCGGAGGAGGCGGCTCTTGCTTGCTGGCGAAGGCGGTAGTGCACTTCTCCGCTTGGCTTTTGGCCATCAGCCGGCGCTGGGCACTCTTTCGCCGAGCTGAGAGCTTTCTGGCCACCCTAAAGAGGCAAAGAAAAGATCCCCTGACCAAAAGAGGGAGGGAGGGGCCAGGCGTTTCATTTCTGCTGCACCAGGATGGGGAGGCCCTTCGGTTTCTTGCGAGAAGGGAGACAGCCTTAGCCTTTCGGGAGGATATCAAGCGGCCAGCAGGCAAACTGCTGAGAGGCCCCGGCTGGAGACTAGAAAGCACTGCAGGCAACGATGTGGGAAACCAGGCCATTGTTTGCTATCCTTTTCCTATGGACACCACTGGATTTGACTTCTCACCTCTGGCTTCAAAAGGTGCCTCATTGCATAAAAGCGAACTGCTTACACAATGCCATTCCGATGCCAACAGCTTCTGGGGGAGCACCTGCTGATCTCCCGGGGAGAAGCTGTGGCATGGAACAGAGCAGTTGCTAACCCCTCATTATACGTTTGAATGAGATCATGGAAAAGATCCTCTTTAACCCTGGAACATGAAATTGGATCCAAGAAAGATGCATTAAAAAAACCTTGGCCCCAGAGAAGGGGCTGATTTCTTCAATTAAACGAAGAATTTGCTCTCAGAGTTACGAGCAGGCTGCTGCCCTAATGGAGCTCCCTAGTGCTCGTGAGGACTAGAAGCCTGTCCTTCGATTTATTTATTTCCTGCTTTGACAGACCCTTGTGGTTTACAGCATAACTAATAACAAGCATAAAACAAGATTAAACTCGTTTAAATTTGGTTCTGAATTTGACACGAAGAGCCAAAAGCTCTACAAATGAGCTGTTTCCGCCGCTTTTGGAAAGGCCAGGGAGGGTACCAACCATCCAGGCCCCTGGGGACAGGATGTTCCACAGGGATGGAGCCATAACAGGAAAACATTTGTCTTCTCAGCTTCTAGTCCCCTATCACGTATGTCTGATCTTATATTGGCTAGCCTACAAGAAGCCTGTATTGGTAGATGAGAAGGCCTGTGCAACGTTAAGACATTGTCTGTGGCTAAACCAGAAGCAGTCTGTGGTTTAAAAGAAGCAAATCAGTGTTTCTGGTTGAAATGCTGCAGTAAGAAAGCCTCAGATCAGACGGAGTCTAGAAGCACCTTCTCTGACTAACCGATTTGATGAAAGGACAGAAGCTATATCTTTTACCTAAAAAAGCCACCAATCAATCCAACTGAAGTTTGTTTGCAATTCCGGCAAATGGTTGTGACGCAGACCCAGGTCATTCTCTATCTCCCTTCCTTTGTCTGCTATCCCCCTGAACTGAAGAAGGAGAACCCAGCCCATGAACTGTCCAGCAGGAAGGTCCAAAGGGGGCTCCTGGCTCAGCAGGTCATTGCTTGAGAAACACAGAGAGGACAGCCAAGAGGAGGAGTGCTAGGCAGTTATGGAGCAAAAAACCTTAAAAGCCGAACAAACATCACTCCATCTGGGACTCCATCTAAGAACTAGAGTCTTACCTTCCTGGGGCCCTTGTTGGAGGTGCTGCAGCCTCCTGCGATGCGTGGTGCCACTCTGCCATAGAACCAACCACATTTGATGGTATCTCATTGGCCAGCTCCATCTCTTTATTTTCGCTGTCTTTCTCACCTAAAGGTAAGGAGACATTGAGGGTATTTCTCTGGTGTTGCTACCCCAGTTGCTCACTCCAGACAAGAGATCTAATGAAGTTATAGAACCAAGCATGTTCCTCACCAGAAGTGTTACCCTCCCAGAGAAGAATGAAGTTACTTTGGAAAAGACCACCGCGAAAACTGAGGGAGACTCGTAGCCCTTTCATAGTCTGTTCTCCTCACACTGAAGAGGAGCTATCAGCACTAAGAGATCTTCTGGTGGCCTCAGCAGGAGAGGGCAAGCCTGAAGTTCTCCATGGGGGAGATCCTGCACTTTAAGGTCCAAGTGAGATGTAGTACCCAGAGGCTGCATTCCCATGATTTGCTGTGCCCAAGTCAAATGGCTTGTGTGAACTCCAGGACACCACCAGAAGAGGGGGGCTGTCTCAGCTCTCAAGGAGTGTTTGCCCCATAAGGATATTGCTGGGGTTAAGAGAACAAAGGGCCCAAGCGTCATGGGTGGACAGGACCTGCACGTGGACCTTGCTTCAGCCCTGCAACTTGATAAAACACCGTTGCTCCGAAGGTAGCAACTCACCAGATTTCATCATTGGCGAGACAACAGCACGGGGGAGGTTAGCCCTCGATGACAACGCTTTTGGCAGGATGCCCGGCGTACCCATCCCTTCTCTCGGGGTCGTCAGGAGGGCAGATCGGACATCTGCAGAAACAGTAACCATCTGAGCAGGGTCCCCCATGCTATCGGGTAGGCCGCCCACCACCCACCTACCACTGAGTGCCCTGTCCCGGTCTGGAAGAACAACAACTCTGGAGCATCATTCAGAAAGCTCCCTGCTCCTTCCCCCTACAAGCGGTTAGCTTAGTCTCTTGGACCCTTTGCAGAAAGCAAGGCCTCCATCCGGCAGCGGGCTGCGTACTCACCGAACCAGGCATCGACGCCAAGCGTCTCATCTTCATTCATATCCTCGAAGTTGATGCATATATCAGGGACATCGTAAGAATAGGTTTCCTGAGACATCTTAATCCCCTCCTCTGCTGGAGCAGCCCTTGCCCAGCAATTCCGGAGTAAGGACCTGCAGAAGAAAATGGACGCCCCATTGATGGCAGGGGGAAGGCTGCATAATGCCTGTGGGCACCAGTGTGTCTGATACTCCTCTGGGGTTGTTGGGCTCTCTGCCCTCCCTTGTTTGGTAAAATCTTTTCGCAGCATGAGGAGGAAGCTTGCATGCTACAAATAAAGCACCAGCCTTCAGAATCCTAAGTGCAGGGTTTGGGGCCATAAAGCTCTCACTGGCACGGCAGAGAGTGCAGTGGGGGGTGGGGTGGGGGGGTTGCAGTTTGCCTTCCTATCCATGGGTCTTTCCCTACTGGCCAGACTCCTTATGGCAGCCATTTACAAGGGCTCCAGCCACTCGTTCTCCCCACACTCAACATGCCCTCCACATGAAGGGCTGCTATGCCCAATTTATAGCACGGCATATTACCTACAGGTGCAATCGTATTCAACTTCTGCAGCCCTGGGTTTAGACAGATACGAAACCACGACCAAAGGCCCCCAGTATTTCATCATCCTACTCCGAGTCCAAGAATATCGCAACTGGGATGACCCAAACCACGGTGATAGAAGTGGCCAAGAATAGTAACAGGGAACTTATTGCCCCAGAAGGATCACACCAGGCTTTCTGGTAAATCACTCTTCAGAAGCTCGCTCTTTCATAGTCTATCTGTCCTTGCAACACTTCCTCTCCTTCCTCTTCCCCACCATGCTGAAAGCTCCTGTCACTTTCAGCCAGCATTATGCTAGATTGGGGGAGGCTAACTGCAGTTTGAGACATGATCTCCTAAGCCTGCAGAGGAAGACCACCCTCTTCCCGAGCTTTGAGTCCATCTTAACAATGACTTTGAGGCCTTCACAAACTCCACTGGCTTGCTGGGTACTGAACCCCCAGGGCGTGATCCTGGAAGAACAGACTCAGTCCCAGAGGAGACAGAGGCACCCATGGAGACAGTTCTACTGAGAAGACAAGAGGAACAGGCCTTTTCTAAGCCAGAGGCTGGAGATGCCTCAGTCTCCACCAGGAGGCTGCTATTCCACGGCACAAGAACATCGCAGCGAGAGCTTCCCAAAGTCATTGAGGTCTAAGCATTGCCATCTCTGGAGAAAGGTTTTTGAGTGCATGGCCTCCCCAGACAGCTGGGGCCTAGGATGGCATTACCATGGATTTATATGCTTTTGCTAAACTAGCTTCATTGACATGTGGGCAGATTGCCCAGGTGTATATTACCATGCCATTAGCAGGTGCCACTCTCATTCTTAAACTTAGCCTCCCCTTGCTGAAACATGGCCCGCTGCCATTCTTGGGTGGGGAGAAAAATCCTGGAGTGTTGCCCGACTGAAAAGAGGCAGAAGGGCTGGCAACAAGAAGCCAACGTTCCCCCAAGATTGTAGAAATCAAAGTGCCCCAAAGAGAGCGAAAGGAGCAGACCCAAAGTAGAGGAACCGAGGTTGACAGCCTGGCTGGAATTAGATCTGTTCTTAACCCCCTTGATTGGGATCACATTTCTGTCAACACCCCTCCCTTCAAAAAAAATTATAATAATAAATGCGTCACTGGCATTCTTCTCGCCCACTCAGCTCAACAAGTGTAGCTGCCAAGTATGAGGAGCGGGCATTACATTTCAGGAACGTTTGGGCCAAAAGCAATCTCTCTTCGGCTCCAGCCCTTGCTTGGTGATGGAGTGACAATGGCTGCTTCGTTATGGAGAGCCGGAGAGGCAACTGGAGCCAGACCTCTGGGGACTCATGGAAGGAATCCCCTTGGAAGGAGCATTTCATTACCAGGTCATTTCCAGAGTAGGTCAACAAATTTTTGCCCAGCTTGGGCTGCTGTGCAACAGGAGCAGCAACTGATGCTACAGGTCGAAAACAATTGCAAAAACCAAGGTGCGACGCAAACCATTTATTGGATAGTCTAAATCCCCCAAGACAACTGACAGTCTTTTATTGCCAAAGATTCAAATTTCAACAGCAAAGCTATTTTCAGACTAAGGAGATCTCTGGCGTCCTTGGGGTTCTCTCAGCTTTGCAAGAAAAGAACCAAGCTCAGAGAACCCCAAGGACTCCACTTTTCAACCTGAGCTACGTATATTCTCTTCTATTGGTAAGGAGATCTCGATAGAAATCCAGTCTTTCAAGGTAGATCCAAGATTTCCCATTTCTCCTGAAACAGCAACTGTCCGGCCAATTTCAGTCACATTTTTTTCACCTAGGTCCTCATTTCTCAACTGAACAGCCCTCAGGAAATAAAGTTAATTTGCAGGTTACCATCAGTGAGAGATAGTTTCAGCTCCGCCTGAACAACTGATGGTCTAGAAGCTCTTTGTTAAGCACATTTTGGGGTTTACATTATCAGTTCCAGAAACGGATGTATGGGGAAGTTAAAACTCAAATGAATGGGCTGGGGGAAAAACAGACTTGGAGCAAAATTGAGGTCAGTGCACTTGCTCATTTAAACTCGGACACACTGAAAACTTTGGCATGTACAGTTCACAATATGTGTTATTTTAATGAATCACACGTCTTCTGATTTTTATTTCAGGTCATTTCAACTGCTAAATTCTTGCTCTTTTAACTACCTGCTAGAACAGCTGGCACAAACATTTGGAAGGTAGAAGCCCAACTTTGCAATTAGAAGAGAATGTCGACACAATATTCTGCTCTTGAAATGGGGAACATTTGCACACGTTGAGAAGGAGATGGCTTAGAATGGAAAACCTAATCAGGCCATTAATTCTGGTCTTGTTGACAGCCACCTTCTGCCCTCCTGACAGGGACTGCGATCCAAGCTATCAGCATGCCTTGATAACGTGAAATGTACCCATCTTGAAGGCCGCAGGTGGGGGGGAAGCTGCTTCCTGAGATGTTACCAATCTGGGTCTAAATGAGGAGTTTCCCATCCTGTCCAGGCTTTTTCACCTATAAAAATGCTGTTCTTGCAGGTTTCCCCAGCCTTTCTCTGTCACTCTTCCCCGGTCTGAGCCTGGCGTCCGTAGCTGGCACCCTCTGGCAGGGATGGTCCAACAGCCTGGAAGGTCACCTCCTTGTGGCCTAAATGCAAACTGTTCCTGCTGGTACAGAATGCGAGGGCCTGTCAAAAAAACATCAGGAGGGCCCTTTGCCCCAAAGGCCCACATTGCAAGTTGTGACTGGTTGGCCTGGAAGCCTTACGGGATCAGCGATCAAACCCCTGGTTAATTCGGCTTCGCCAGGGCACCCGAAGCTGCAACGGAGCCCTTGGTGGAGCAGGGCGAGAGTCCGATGGGGAAGATCAAAGTTGTGCCAGTATTTCCCAGGCTCCTTCGCTCCCCGCCCCAGCCTGTCCTAGCTATAGATCCGTGTCTCCCTTCCCAGCAACCCAAAAATAAATGCCCCTGACATTGCGTGCCCTGTAATTCAGACCCCCACAAGCTTCAGGAGACATCAAGATGCAACGAGTTAAAAATAGGCATTAAAGGGAAAGCAGAGACTTTGGGCCGGAGATATTCAGCCTCCCGCAAAGCCAAGCCACTAAGTCCCCAAGCTGACCCAAGGCCGCGCTGGGAACAACAGGCTACCTTTTATCTAGCTGGCAGAAGAGGGCAAAGAAATCACTGTTTAATTTCCATAACGCAGCGGCCCTTGCGAAACGCCAGGCAGCCAAAGATTTGGCCGGCTATTCTGAGCCACAGAATTCTTTCCAGTTGCATCTTGCTCCGCTTGCCCCCGAGGTGAGTAACGACGGGCCTTGTTAAGCAGAAACATTTCAATTAGCAATCTAACACTTTCCAATCAAGCTCTGATGGCTGGACAGAATACATTAATCTTCTCCACGCTCCTCTAGCCGGAATTTAAAATACCACTGCAGTTGCTTTGTGTTAAGCTGTCCCCGTTTTGTGACGTGATGATAATGGAGGGTCCAGTCTTCTGCCACTTGTCACCCTCCGGATTCTTATCACCTCCGTCCAGCGTCTCTTAAACAACGCAGCGGTAAGTGTAAATCTGCCCCGTTTTAAATTGGAGCAGGAGCGCCTGCAGAGCCACAAAAGTCAAGATGGCGGCCGTGGCAGCGTGATTGAAGCGCTGCCTTTTTAACGTGGGATGAGCGTGAAAAGCCGGGAGGAGCTTCACGCGTAGCATTGCGGACACTCCTGAATTGGAGTTGAAAATCTGATCTGCATCGAGATGGACTCAAAAAGGGTTCGTCCCCAGGTCATAACAGGAAGGCATCAGTGTGCCTGGAACGCCTTCATTGGGGGGCAGAATGGATGAAAATAAAAGGCACCAAATTCTAGCTGGATGCTGTCAAGACTGTCCACCCCAATCATTTCTTGAAAGGTCTCCCTGCACTTGTTCTTAGAGACAGAAAGGATGAGAAAAGGACAGCATCGCATCCCCATCGAGGGTCAGCCTCGCACAGGGCTAATGCGCACAATATGCCTGACTCCCAGTTAAAAATAAGAGCTTGCAAAAACCACATTCTCACTTTCTCAGGAGCTAAGCGTGACGTGACATTGAAGAAGGAGCACCAGCGTGGTCCTTCTTGCTCCTGGGTGGCTTTGCTGCCCCCAAGCCCCAGATTCTGTGGGCCGCTAGGAGGATTGGCAAGCTGGCTGCTCTCGAGGACACCCACCCCCAATCGGTGGCAGGACTCAGATACGTCAGATCTGTGGTTTGCTGGCAACGCTATGCCAGTAAGCAGAGCCAGCAGAAGCAGGCAGGCACAGAGAAGGACAATGCCAGAGATATAAAAGCACAGAGAAAGAGCCATTCGCTGTCTTGCTACCCCCTCCAAAACAAATTAGGCCTGAGTCTGATGCTTAAACCTGTGCCAGTAATGCACCAGCAAGGCATAATTTTAAAAGGCTCGACACGAGAGCATCTGCCAAGTGGCAGCCCTGACCCCACAGTCAGAGTGCTGAGAACTGAGCTCCTAAATGTGTTGGCAGGACCAGCACGGGCATCCTGTTAACACAAGAGAGAGGCTTGTGGGGTGGGGATGGGGGGCACATTCAGGAAGATGCAGTCATGCAAGCTTGACCACCCAGACAAGCTCCCCAAGGCATAGAAGTCAGCAAGCAAGGGAGACTCAGCGGCTGCTTACATCCATCTCGGAGAACGCATCGCAGCACTTGGTCCACCCGTGCTCCCCGTTGTCTGGAACATTCCCAGCACCAGCAGCAGCAGCAAAGCCACCCCATCCATGATCTTTCTCTCTCTGCTGCTTCAAAGGGGGCCCCCCTTGGAGATGCAGCCTTGTTCTGATGGGGTGATTTGACCTAAGCTTTGCTGAATCAAGTTCCAAAGCTTCGCAGCACTGTAGCAGGCAGCCTAAGACTAGAGCAGTGTTTCTCAACCTTGGCCACTTGAAGACCTGTGGACTTCAACTCCCAGAATTCCCCAGCCAGCCATGCTGGCTGGGGAATTCTGGGAGTTGGTCCACACATATTGGCTAGGGAATTCTGGGAGTTGAAGTCCACACATCTTAAAGTTGCTGAGGTTGATCTAGATAGCAGCACTTCCTGAGTACCTGAAGGAATACCCCCATCTCCCTTCAGGCCTGTTTTCTCAGGGTTAAATGTGGCATCTGTCCTTGCAGGATTTATTTCTTTAAACCTGTTCTGGTTCCTCTTAATCTTTTTTTAAAAATTGTGCTGAGAACTGCACACATTATTTGCGACAGGGTCTGACCAGGGCTGTTACTGCCCCCAATTTTGAAAGTATAGTTCTGTGGATTCTATCTAAAATGGGTTGCATATTCCATTGCTGACCCACATTTACAACTACACAATTGCAAGACCCTTTTCATGCATACTTGTGCAAGTTAGTTATGCAAAATAACTGCTTCAGAAGCGGAACCACCAAGGTAGAAAATAATTGCCCTGGAGAGTACAGTCCCGTAGCTTTCCATTTTTCCTCCAGCCCCTGAACAAACACCAGCCTCACTGAGATGTTTTGAAGGAATTTTGTCTCATTTGCAGACATTTCCCTGTGCACCTTTGGCATTTCTGTAAACCTCGGGGCTCTTTTAGGCCTACCCTATCTTGGACTACGTTGCCCATCATTCCCAGCCACAGCCCATACAATTGTGAGATCTGCAATCAAACACCGGTGGAGTGGAGGGTGCCAGACTGAGGGAGGCTGGATTAGCTTCGCTCCCTCCTTCTCACAATGTTGCAGCGAAGATAAATCATTTAGCCCTGCCTGGCTCTGCCTTTGCCTACTTCGGGAACGCAGAATACGGCTGGGTAATAAACAACAACAAATCTATAGCAATGGCTGGTGTGGGTCTTCCGGGCTGTGTGGCCGTGGTCTTGAAGTTCTGTTTCCTAACGTTTCGCCAGCACCTGTGACCAGCATCTTCAGAGGGCAGGAGCACAGACAGGAGCAGTTCTCTCTGTGCCCAGGGTGATGTGACCCTTCTGTGGGTATTTATAGAGATCTGGGGGGAAGGGGGGGATGGGGGTGTGTGGGGGGGGTTGGGTTACTGAGTGGCTGCCTGTTTTGGTGTCAGCATCTGTGTGTACCTTCCTGGGGGTTAGGCAGGGTTTTTTCTTCTACTGAATTGTTAACAAGGGGCTGCTGGGGGTGATTAGCAAGTTCATTGTGTGAACTGTTCACATGTCCTGGTGGTTGAGCTGAGTTCGTTGACCTTTTGCAGGCTGTATTTTTCAGGATTGGTAGCCAGGTTTTGTTGATTTTTAGACTCTCCTCTTTTTTATTGAAACTGTGCTGGTGTTTGTGAATCTCAATGGCTTCCCGGTATAGCCTGGTATAGTGGCTGTTGGTGTTGTCTCTATAAATACCCACAAAAAGGGTCACATCACCCTGGGCACAGAGAGAACTGCTCCTGTCTGTGCTCCTGCACTCTGAAGATGCCGGTCACAGGTGCTGGCGAAACGTTAGGAAACAAAACTTCCAGAACACGGCCGTGCAGCCCGGAAGACCCACACCAGCCATTGTATGCCGGCCGTGAAAGCCTTCGACAAATCTATAGCAAATTCCTAAAGATATCTTCTCCTCAGCTTTTACACCAAACTAACCCCAAAAATTAAAATAGGCCTTGGAAGCCTTAAAAACATATTGCTTTTACTATTGCTGCTGCTGCAGGAAATTGGAGCAGATAATCCAAGACAATTATTTTACACATCATAATACAATTAGTACAACTAGACAATTAGTACAAACGTAGCATCCAACTTTATCTAAACAGCCTAGAAAAGAAGAGTTAGATGTCCACAACGTGACTAATCCTGGTTAAAACCCAAGTGCTGTTTTTGAATAATATGTACAAATAAATAAGCCATTTTAAGGCTGAATGGGATTATCAGGTTCCCAAACATGGTGAGACATCGCTGAGTTCCCATAACAGGCTGAATTCATTTTAGCTTATGATAGCACAGAGCGCAAATCTAATGTGGACGTTTGCAACGCACAACATTCCTTTCTTGCAATGGCCTTGCATCTTTTCCTTTCAAAGAGAACATGCAGAGCCAGGCCACTGGTGGACCCAGCTTCCTTCCTGTTACCGTACACTTGCAGTCCAACCCCATCCAGTCCTTCACAGTATGTTCAACTGATTGCTCCCCCCACCCGCAAAATCCTGCAAACGGGCTTTACAGATCCATTGGGAAATTAAAGAGAGCATGTTTGCAAAGGGGAGACCTCGACCTTTGCAAAAATGCCCATCGCCCTAAAGCAACAGTATGTAGCTGAATTCATTCAGATGTCTATCATTCTTTTGCTCCAAGACTGTAAATTTAATAAATAAATGTGTGCATCCACCATGGAACTTTCTAGACCAGTGTTTCTCAACCTTGGCCACTTTACGACACTTGCTGGCTGGGGAATTCTGGGAGTTGAAGTCCACACGTCGTAAAGTGGCCAAGGTTGAGAAACACCAGTCTAGACCTTGTTTGAAACAAGCACCGAACTGGCACTTCTATTCATGCTAGGAAAAGAGGCAGAGAGTTCAAAGAATCCACCCGCGCTTCCTTTATCTAAAGTTGGCAGGCCAAGGGGGACCTCCAGAGCAGCATCTCTGTTCAAACAAAGGTCTTCCAGCTGCCTTCAGGAAGCCCCAAAGCAGAACCCTTAGCAACAGCCTTCCTCCCTCGCAAAGGCAGAGCATCCAGTGCTGGAAGGGAAAGGGCACCTCAGAGAAATGCTGAGCAACGCTAAGTGACGGCCCCTTAAAGCTGCTGAGCTCAGGAGCCGTCTGAAGAGAAAAATCACCCCAGAAAGGGGGAAAAAAAGAGTACAGCAATGGGGGGGGGGGGGGGTTGCTTGGTCCTTTCCCACGCCCAGCACCTTATCATCAATTTTGGTCTCTCTCAAGTGTTTTTTAAACTGATACCCCTTATTGTTTTTGAATAACCTCCATTTGCAATTGCATCATGCATTGGATGGAGGGACCCCTTAGGCCTTTGAACAAAATTGGTTAGTCTGTTTGGGCGGGGGGGTGAAGGTGCTGGCCTAGAAACCAGGAGACTGTGAATGCTGGTCCTCTCTTAGGCATGAAAGCCAGCTGGGTGACTTTGAGCCAGTCTCTCTCGCTCAGCCCAACTCACCTCACAGGGTTCTTGTTGCAGGGAAAATAGGAGGCAGCAGTATTAGGCCTGTACGCCACCTTGACTTAACCAAATATATTTAAAAAGTTGAAATAAAAAGAAGAAGAAGAAGAAGATGATGATGATGATGATGATAAAAAAAACTGTGTTGCCAGATTCCTGATCAGCTTACAGCAATACAATACTCTTTGCACCTGGCTGCAAGCAACCTTGAATGCACAGAATGCCAAAGCAAGGAAAAAGTTCTCTAATAAATCAAGATTGCCTAAAATCTCTAAGCTGCTTAGAGTTGGACATGATCAGAGAGCACAAATAACAAGCCTAATAACAACAATCAAAATTGCCATCTGTCCATTGCAAAAGGCAGCTTTACTTGGAACCGCTTCCATCCTGCCACGATACCTTTAACGCCATCAAACAACAACATCTGCCTATCCCAGGTCCCTGGGAAGGACTCGATGGGTGGACAAAAATGCCAAATCTAGTCTAAACACCTGGCCAACTGTGCGACCAACCATAACATCATCTTCATCTTCAAACCCTATAGCTGAACATTGCACCTGGTCTAAGCACTCTTAAGGAGCTCCATGTCACTGTTTGGCTGAGTTTGCCCAACCCTGGGACCTGCTTACTGAATTAACTAGTTTGTGGGTTTATTTATTTTATCAACCTATTATTTATGAATCCAATTTATACGGCTGAAGAAACTCTGGGCGGCAAAATAAGAAAATTGTTAAAACAAAAAACCAACTAAAACTCTATTGAGGCTCCATAAAAGCATAAAACCATTAGATGCATACACCCATGCCCAAGTTCCCATGCTAAGATACCCCCAAACCAAAAACCGGCTGAAGAAACCTACTTCTCACCCCTTGCTAAGCCCCTACCAAGCAAGGAAGGTGCTGCTAATCCAGGTTAGCGGTTGGGCCAATAGATACCTAGTGAGCCAGTTCAGAGGGTGCTGGGGCTGGCCGGCCAGACGTACTTCCACAGCTGACTTCAGACCTAAGAGCCTGCACGGACTCAGAGGACAAACGGCAGACACTGAAGGAAGGAGAGATATAATATTTATTTATCTTTTAATCTCTGAATGCAATTTATATGGCTGCCCCTCTTAGCAGTGGAACTCTGGGCGGCAGACAAAAATAAAACATGGGCAACAATTAAAGAAAAGCAAGTCGAGGACCCTATAAAAATCTCATTTCCAGCACCCCCCCACCCATTAACATCTAAGCCATCAGCACATATTATAATATTTACTAAATAATGCATGTATGAAAGACAGAGACATGACGTTGTCTGTTTCTGTATGCTGTGTGTGTGTGTGTGTGTGTCTGTCTGCATATATCTATATACAGTATCTCTGCCAGGGAGAGTGAGACCCCTCCCTTCAAAGTGCTTGTCATCTTTTATATTTTTTATGTTGTATTGATTTTATTGTAATTTCTTTGTTGGATTGTTGTGACCCATTGAGAGTCGGGCGGCATGCAAGTTTAATAAATAATAACTAATGATAATAATAATAAAAAATAAATAATGCTATATCTAAAATAAATTATTGATATTATAATATTATTTATAATATTATGCATTCCATCGCCTCCTTCTTTCCACATATAACATAGGCTGGTGCCGTTTCACCTTCCCTCGCGACCCTCAGCACCCCCTGGGCCACAGGCGATGGGAGTTGTAGTCCAAGCCCCCCTCCTCCTCCTCGGCTGACCCGCGGAACTGCCTGCCATTTTGTGGGGGCAGGAGGAAACAAAGGGAGCCGCGGACCGCGGGGAAAACTGCACCCCCGCTCCCCATCGCGGTGTGCCCCCAAGGGCCCCCGCCCTCCAGGGAGGAAGAGGGCTCACCCGTCGCCCCCCAGCCAGCCCTACCTCGCCGGCAGGCCTCCGACCCGCTCCGCCGTCCTTCCCTGGCCGCCCGCCGCCGTTAAGAGATTTCAAATTTCGGCCTCGATTCCGAAGCAGCCAATCGCCGCTCGCCCGCCGGGCCTTGCCGCCAGCCGATTGGGCGCGGGGGACAGAGGGAGGCGGGAGAGGGAGCGGGGACGCGCCCCTCCCATCTTCCCTCGCGCCACGCAGCCCCCGGGTTTCTGGGAAATGTAGTCGGAGGAGGTGAAGCCCGCGAGCCCTGGCGGGGCCCCGGGACGAAGGCCGGGCCGGGAGTTGCGGGGGCCCCTCAGCTGCCTAGTCCGGCCTTCTTCAAGCGTTCTTGCCTATTACTTCTTGCCGGGGGGGGGCACCGCTCTGCCAGCTGGCAGGGCCAGGGTGGGGGGGCTGGCCTCCGGGAGAGCCAGCTGTTGGTCTCCCTCCAGCCCTGGGGCCGCCCTCTCAGCCCAGCCCACCTCGCAGGGTTGTTGTTAGGGAAGTTAGGGGCGGGTGCCGTGTGCGCCGCCTCGAAGGCCTGCATGGGAGGCAGCGTAGAAATCTGATAAAGCCGCCGCGGGAGCGGGGCGGATCGCGGCCTTGCGTGTCCGCCGGGGCTCCCCTCCCGCCCCCGCCCCCGCCCCCAGGCCTTCGGGCCGGGAAGGAGGCGAGCTCCGCCGGCTTGGCTCTGCGTCGGGGCTGGTTTCAGCCACGATGTCGCGGGTTAGGGTTAGATTGTCATCGTGGTTTCCATCTTTGCGCAGCACCCAGAGTCCCTGCAGTGAGGCGCCCATCTCACCACATATATATATTTTCTATAAAACGGATCTAAAATCTATAAAGATTGATTCTTAACCCTTCCTGTGACTGAGTAGATGGAACTTCTCTTCCCCTCCCTTTAACCCCCCCACCCCGGCAAGTACAGATAGACTGCCTCTGAAGTGGGAGGCTCCATTTGGTCTCGGAGGAGCGATGCTGGACGGCCCTGCGAGTGGCTTTTGGTGACGCCCCCGTGGCCTGTCTAGAAACAGGTGACAGTGGTCCCTTCTGACCGCACGCCAGCCCACGTTCGAAGGAGCTGATGTCGGAAGGAATGCTCCAGCGGGAGTCACACCTGTGCTCAGTCTGGGTTCCCAAAACAGTCACGGTGCGCACACATCGTGCGCTGCCCAAACGTATGAACCCCGTACGCGGGGTGTCAGCGGATTCTGGGGCTGAAATCCACGCCCCTTAGGAGGCCGAGGTGGAGAGACGCTGCCCTCAGGGCTTGAGACGATGGCTGGATTCTTACGTTGCAAGCCCCCGGCGGCTTTGGGGTACCTGCTCCTCCGGTGTCTGTGATTCTGTTCTCCGTCTGCGTTGTGGGCCGGCAGGTATCATCCCCTAATTATCCCCAGGGGTAGCGGGAAGCGAGCAGAACCAGGCGGCCCTTTTTGAAGCTGGGGGAAGTCCGGGTGGGCTTTGAGGAAGGAGGCGAGAAGCCGCTGGGGCTGCCTGGTTTCGGGAAGATGAATGGGGCCGCTCCAAGCAGAGGAGCTGGAGAGCAGATGGAGGAGAGGAACTCTTGGAAAGGAGCTCCTCTTAGGAATAACAGGATTCATCAGCAGGATCGCTCTCCAAAAACTGAATGGAACAGGACCAAATGGGGGGGGGGCAGAAGCTGGCAAGAGAGAGACGTGGCTTGAAATGGCCCAATGCAACTGGGGCTGCAGAGGAAAATAATCCAGAAAAAAAGGCAGTTTGGAGGGGGGCAGTTTGGAAAGATGCCAAGCGATCCTTCTAAGCCAGCGCTCTCCTGGTCACATGGCCCATAGTGCGGGGGGGAGGCAGCCAGCCAGCCGTGTCCTTCCCAGCGCACACGTAGAAAAGCGTTGGTACCTATGCAGACACACAGACAACGCATCTGCGCCTATCCTGGCCAGGCCTTCACAGAGACCCAGGCAACACTGAGGCACGCATTCTGGGGAGGAATGCACCCACGCACACAAGTGCATAATTTCATTGTGCAAGAAAATACAGATGCTTCCGATGGCCACTGTTGGTAAAGGAGTTGGAAATCTACTGGGCCTCGCTGATTTTATTGCTCTCTTCAGCCCCGTCCTGGCACCCGATGCCGTCTGCAAGATCAAAAGGATGCTTCCCACGCTAGAGAAGCCACAGCTTGAATATGCGGGAAAAGACATCAAGAGGAGCTGGAGAGCTTCATTTTCCTGTTTTCACAGACAAGGCTATTGCTGCCTCTGAAATCTGGTGCTGCTCACTCAGTTCTTACTTCTTGAATTGCAAAGCAGCAGACCTGCTTTGAAACAAAAATATATAGCAACTAATTTTGTCAACACTATTATATGCCGCTTGCGCTACAGCAATGTGGCAGGCACAAAATATATTTTCATTATTTTATTGCTGAGAATCACACCCTTCCACTTCAGCTGTTCTTCCTTCCCCAGCACCTCCTCCAAATGCGGCAGTAATTGGCAGCAGGCGCACCATCTTGCTATCTGCATCAGCTCCCCTTTGTATTTCCACATTTTCACAGAAATCCTGGAATGCTCTGCCTCCTTGCTGACATTTTCCCACAATATTAGTATGTGTGTATTTTATCATAATGAAAGAAGGGACTTGCAACAAACCCTTCTAGAACAGGGTTCATGACACCCCCGAAGACAGATCCAGACATGAAGAGATTGTCCCTAAAGAACAAGGTTTTAGATAACAGCTGCCAAGTTGGCAATTCTCTTGGGTGCCCACTAATGCCAGAGTTTTTCAGTGTTCCACAAGAACTTGATGGGGTCCTCTGAGAGACTAAAAGCCAAAAAAACCCCCACCCCAATCCTCTTCACTCAAACCAGCTAATTTTCTATCACTAGAGCAGTGTTTCTCAAGCTCAGCAATTTTAAGATGGGTGGACTGGCTGGGGGATTCTGGGAGTTGAAGTCCACACATCTTAAAGTTGCTGAGCTTGCGAAACACTGCACGAGAGCTTTGCCTCTTGATAAGGGGCTCTGGGATTCTTTTTCAACTAATAGGCTCTGTGGCCTGAAAAAAGTTTGAAAAACCCTGGTCTAGACAAGGGTGTAAAGTCACATGGAGCCCAGCAACGTCCCTTTCATGATCCCCAGAGTGGGTGAAATCCAACATTCTCCTTGTTCCTCATTACATCTTTGGGAGTTTCAGCAAGATTGAAGGACAAATGGGTGCCTTAAGGCTTGCATCTCACAAGTATCGGGCTGAAACATTTCCTTGGCACTCTCATTTTTGCAGTCAGACCCACAACACGAGGTGCAAAAGCCTAGCACAACCCTGAGGCTGATGGAGTTGCACACGCCTTAGAAAGCTGCAGAATTGTTTACAGCTGTCAAAAATGTTCGTTTGCAGCGAAGCCTTTCTGGGGAGGCAGAGGAAGGGATTCCAGCTGCTCTTCCAGTGAAAAGGCCAGGTTCAAACCTGCATTTCTGCTGGATGGACATGCAGCTGGGAGAACAGGGACTGCAAGCATATTCCACAATGGGGGCCTGGAAAGAAAGGGATGTTGGTGCTAAGCCCAAACCCGCAGAACCGAACCACAACAGAAGAGCCATTATACCTAACTAGGTTTCTCTTTTTCTTCTGGACATTTAGGAGGAGAGCTGTGTAAATCTATGCCGGCAAAAAATCAGGAGTCTGGTAGCACTTTTTCTGGCTAACAAATTTTATTAAAAGGCAAAAGCTGCAGCTCACAAAAGCTTTTGCTTTTTAATAAAAAATTGTTAGCCGGAAATAAAGTGCTACCAGATTCCCTGTGATTTTTTGGAGATTTTCTGCCTGAGCCATTAGTGTTATTAAAAGGTGGAGGAAAAAAACAGACAAAAAAATTATTCTAGGGAGTCCACAAATGCTAAGGTTTAGGCACTCAGCCAGCAGAGGGCGCCACAACCCTTCTCTGGGCAGTTGGTTCCTCTGGGCAAGCGCGTTGATTTCATAGGGAAAGGACTCCGCCCCATCCACGCTACGTTTTTCGGATGCGCATTCCCTCCAAGTCGCGCATGCGCCCGGCCGGCTCGAAGGCGCGGTTGTGGCGCATGCGCATTATTCCTTCGCCCGGCCGGTCAGAACGAGTCAGCACTCGCGGAGAAACCGGCGCTTAGTGCGCAGGAAAAAAGCAGTGCCTTAGCCGCTGAGGCCACCGACCCCCCTCGGTGTCTTGTTCTAGCCGTTCGAGCCGGCCGCTTCCCCTCAGAGGTAGCCGGCAACCGGGGCCGGTAAAGAGAAGCGGGGCCGGGGGCGGGGCGTCTTCGGCAGTTTTCGAGGTAAGGGCGGAGATTGGGCAAGATTGACAGGAATGGCGGCCAATGGGAATAACCGTGCCGTGTGCCCTCCCCTTTTCTCCTTCTCTTCGCTGTGATTGGCTCAGCGCGGGGAAAGCGGGGCTACGTTTTGCCCTATTTGAATATTTGAGAAAAATGAATGGAGATCGTGGGAGGAGGAGTCGGTGTGATCGGGAGCACGGGGAGGGGGTATTTGGGGCAGCTCCTCCAGGATGGGGCCCTTTGGAGGTGTTGGACGACACCACCCCATGATTCCCAGCAGGCTCTTGCTTATGGGAGCTGTAGTCCCACGTGTCTGGAGAAGTGCCACGTGGGGGGAAAGGGGAGGGCCGGGGGCCGAACAAAGGGCGCTTCCAGAACGCCTCCTGGGGAGCTAATCAGGCCCCGCATTTCCGGGCTGGGCAGGAGAGGAAACGAGGTGGAGAAAGGCCGGGATGTGGTGCCTTGCCGGGAGCAGCCTTGCCCTCTGCAAGGCCCTCGTTGCTGCGGCCTCGGTCACTGAGCTGGGCACTGGGCACCGGGGCTTCTGGAAGGGGCCCTCCCCCCGCCGTCCAGGGAATGTTCTCCTGGCCTCTTCAGGGGGAGACCAGCGACGAAGGGGGGGCTGGTGGGCCTGAGAAGGTGGGAGGGAATGGGCTGGCTGCAGTTGGGAAGAAGGAACGATGGGCTGGAATAGGAAGGCAAAGCGCACATTTAACGTTGATAACGATCAAGCCCTCGCCGTCAGCAAAGTTCTGGTCACAAACACGGTTCATGTGTCTTGCTTTCAAGGGAAAATTGTGGCCCTCTCCAGCGCGTTCGGGACCCCTTGCAGAATTAGGTGCCCTTCCAAGCCCACCACTGGGGCAGCTGCACAGGAATTACAAGATAATCTTCCTAGAGCAGTGTTGTCCAAACTTGGCCACTTTAAGGTGAGTGGACTTCAACTCCCATGGCTGGCTGGGGAATTCTGGGAGTTGAAGTCCACTCAAAGTGGCCAGGTTTGGACAACACTGTCCTAGAGGTAGCTTCCCTGCTGGAAGAGTCTCTGCCCCTAGGAAGAGAGGGAAGTCCATGCTGGGTCTGATCAGAGGCTGAACAGGACAAGCTTTCGGTTCTCCAGTGAGCAGCCAGATCCCCCAAAGGGAAATCCTCCCACTGGTCCTGGACTGTTCCAGGGCAGGGAATCCAGATTCACATCTCTTGTGTTTATACAACACACCCTGTTTTCATTACTCTCTTTTATTACACATATATCTTAATTGCTCACATTGTAGCCGACTTTGAGATATGCTAATACCCTTAAGGACACATTCTTCTGTGGCTCTATTATTAATATAGCAAAAACAACAAAGGAATGGCCGGATGTAATCGGGTCTCTGTAAATGAATAAATCACCGGCAAGGATATTGTTTACAAGGTCAGGAAGAATTTCCTCCACGCTCAAGAGAAAACCAGGCCTCTTTCTGATACTGGAGAGGCCACTGTAGCAAGAAGCCATCAGAGCAAGTGACACCGGAGCAAGGTCTTGCCTGTCACTGAAGAGTGTTTGGTTCTGCACAAGTCTATTTGATGCACATGAGAATGCTTCCAAGTTGGAGGGCGGTACCAGTTATTAGAGAGGATGGCTTGGGACTGAATTGTTGGAGGGCGGTCAGTTCTGTGCCCTGGTGCTTCTGTGTAAGAGCCAAGTAGATTCCAGCAGCTGTGGTGCCCAGCTCGCCCTTTTCCATTAACTGCTCTTCTTGAGTTCTCTCCATCATAACCTTTACAACAAAGCCGTCCGCTACTTTTTGTCTTGAGCAGGGTGCGGGTGGTGAGGATGGCCGAGGCGGGTATAGTCCCCTTGCATCCCAGTTCCTAAAACCTCTCCAGATGCATGCTGCTTTCCCCCTCTCCCCCCACCCCCAAGTCTGGGTACCTTTCAGCTTATTGGCAGCTTTCCAGCAAAACAGAGGGGAGTCTGGAGTGGCAATGACATGCATGACTGATGTGAGGGGCATTGATTGATTGATTGATTGATTGCCCCCAGCCAAAGCGTCAGAGAAGTTCCATTGCTAGGTGGGCTGTGGACTGCACAGGCCTGGGAGAAAGCGCTTGAGAGCCTGGGACAGTAAAAGGCAGGCGGAAAAACTCCCACCGAGATCCAGAATCAGAAAAGCAGTGAGGATGTTGCTTGTAAGCAGCGTGCCTAGCCCAGCTTCTCCGGCCTGCTAGCTTCTACCTACAGCTTCCATCTTTCCCCACCAGCCTGGGGAAGGCTGTTTTGGCCTGATGGCGGAGGAGGACTCACTTGCCCAGCCCTGCCTAGGCTTGCGTCGTCCTTGTTCCTCTTGATCCCCCGGAGCAGGAGGCCCTTTCCAGCCGGCTGAACTCAGACAGCTGGCATCCCCTCAAAAGTCCGGCGGGTTGCACGGTCAGAGAAGCGCCAGGCGCCTGCAAACAGGCCGGCTTCCAGCCCTGTGGCTGCTTCGCGGCAGAAGCCGCGGGCGGCTGTGGGGCGCTGAGCCTCACTGGGTACCAGCCGCCAAGGGGGGGTTGTTTGAGGGCGCGCGCGAGAGAACAAGCCAGTCCTAAAACTTCTGCGCGGAGCGGCCGTCCGCAGGAAAGGGACCCACCTGGTTTTGCAACCCAGGCGCCAGAGCCGTGACATTTGCAAATCTGGGTGGAGATGGGCGGCTGGAGCGCTGGGGGCGGGACCTCCGGGAGGCGGGCGATGCGGATGACAAGGAGGGTCGGCCAGTGCCTGGAACGCTCGGCCGCCCGACGCCGCCGCCGCGTCCGCTCCCGCTCCCCGGCCCAGCGCCCTCTGCCGAGATCCCCGGCCGAAGCGGCTTCTCCCCTCCCAGGGGTGAGTACTGCGCGCGCCGGCTCCCCGGGGCCGCCCGGCCAGCCCGCCGCGAGGGGCGACCTCTGGGCAGGGGCCCTGGGCCCTTGCAGGAGGCGGAGGCGAGGGCCGGCGCCGGGGGGCAGGGCAGAGGAGAGCAGAGCAGCCGGTGGCTGTTCTCTGGGGCGGCCCCGGGGAAGTTGCTTTTGGGTCACGCGGGGCCCGGCCCTCCGCGTCGTGCCTGCCCGCTTGCCTCATCGGTTCTCGGAATTGGCCTCACGATGACTCACCCCGTGGCGGTGGGGCTGAGCAGCGGGCTCCGAGTCTGCCCTGGCGCTTCCCCGGGAGGGCTCCACCTCCCGGTCCGTCGCCCACCCGCTCGCCCGCCCCGGTCAGGACAGTCAGCCCGACGCCGGAGCGCCGTCGGAGGCGGCGGCGAGAAACTTTCCTCCGGAGCTGCCACGCAGCAGCGCGGGAGGAGGAGGGGGCGGCGTCGTCGAGAGGCGCCCTGGGGCTCCTGCAGCCTCGCGCCCGGGGGGACCCCCGGGCCGCGAGCCCTCGACGCCGGCCGCGGGTCCGCCTTCCCGGCCGGGGTGGCTAAGTTCGGCCGTTCTGAGCCTTTCCTCGCCGGCCGCCCCTCCTGCTCCGGCTCTCGGGAAGCGCTCCCGGCCGCCGCAGAGCGGAGGACCGGAGTTCGCTGCTGGCCGACGCTGGCGGCCGGAAGCTCTTGCAGCGGCCCCGGTCCGCCCTTGTCGCTTTAAAAAGGGAAAAAGCTGCCCTCGACAACCAGGAAGTGCTTTGATCCCGGGGAGGAGGGGTGGGCGGGAGGCGGAGAGGCGGGGGCGTGCGGAGGGAGGGGTCTCCATGCTTTACTGCTGCAGCAGAGCCGCAGCACTCAATCAAAGTGGCAGAGGGAGCCCTCCTGGGGTTGCCTCCTCTCCTCAGCCTGCCAGGCTGCAGCATCTCGCCGGTCGCAGCTGGTTTGGCTTCGGGGGTTGCTCGGAGATGAGGCCCGGGGCCTGCCCGGGCGGCGGGTCCCTAGTTCCTCTCGGGGACTGTCTTGCGGGCAGAATCTACAGCCAGGGCCGCGTTGCTGGGCGGCTGCTGGTGGGACGAGATCCAGGGATGCTGCGCACGAACGCGTGAGCCTCCCGGGGCAGCGAGGTCCAGCGCTGCCGCACACCAGAGGGCATGAAGTCCGCAGCTGGCCCTTTAACACTTTTTTTTTCTGCTTCTCTCTGCTGTGAAGTTTTCATGTCTGACGCTGGGATGACTGTATCCGAGATGGGGAGGAGCAGCGCCCGTGTATGGTAACCCGGACAGCTCGTGTTCCAGACCATGGACTCACTGAGACACCCAGAGGTGTGAAAATGTCGAGTGGTAACCGAGCCCTCGTGGTAGACTTTATTTCCTACAAGCTGTCGCAGAGGGGCCACAGCTGGAGCGAGATCGAGGGAGACGGCGAGAACAGAACGGAGCTGGCCGGCGAGATGGGGGGCGTCCTCAACGGGAGCCCCTCTTGGCACCCCAGTCCCAGCCCCGTCGTAAACGGGGCCGCGGGCCACGCAAGCCACCTCGAAGGTCCGGAAGAGGGCCCCCAGTCAGACGTGAGGCAAACGCTGCGGGAGGCTGGGGACGAGTTTGAACTGAGGTACCGACGGGCCTTTAGCGATCTCACTTCCCAGCTCCACATCACCCCTGGCACCGCGTACCAGAGCTTTGAGCAGGTGGTGAACGAACTCTTCCGGGATGGGGTGAACTGGGGGCGGATTGTGGCGTTTTTTTCCTTCGGCGGGGCCCTGTGCGTGGAGAGCGTTGACAAGGAAATGCGAGGATTGGTGGAGCGGATCGCCACCTGGATGGCTACTTACCTGACTGACCATCTGGACCCCTGGATCCAAGATAACGGAGGCTGGGTAAGCATTTGCAAAGGACGGGAGGGGAGCACGGTGCCTCCTCAGTTGCCATATAAAGCCAGCTGCGCTATATTTCTAGCAGCATCTGATTCCGACCTAGAGTGGGCTGAACGTGGAGGTGTAGCCGTGTGCTGCTCGCAGAGGCAGGCTTTCTTGTGGCAAGAGAAAAGGGGTAATTATCTGTCGTCATGGCACCTTGTTTCTGGGAATTCCTCCCTTTCTGTTTGCAAAACGTGGGAGAGTCTGTGCCCTTTCAGCAAGATGGTACATCTGGCATTTCTGTCCGGGTATGCAGAAATGGCCTGCAGGGTTGAGGGTGGTACCCTGCCAGGCAGCATCTTGTTCACTGATGAACCCCAGGCTGACTGTTCTGCTTCCTGTGCCTGCCTCACATGCAAAGATCACTTTACTCAGTTGCAGAATTAAAACGTGGGAGGTGCTGTCTTGCCCTCCGTCCAGCTGCAGGACTGCCTCAAAATCTTGTTCCTTGGAACAGGCTCAAAGGCCCATTGTCTGCCTTATCTTGTTTAACCTGGCAACGACCGTGGATGCAGAAAGATGGAAACTTAGCCCCAATCTCCAGTGAAGGTTATGGCGGAGCTCGGACTTTTTTTTGCCCTCCATACGCACAGGACTTCTTGGCCAGCACACTGGACCAAGCTTCCACTTCTGGCTTCCAGAGCTCTCCTTCAGGCTGAGGAGCGAAGTGAAGCAGTTAAACCCTTGTCTAGCCTCCAGATGGGCTTGAGTGGAGTTCATTTCCAAACCCCAGAGCCCATGTTGGTCGTTACAGTAGAGTCCCAGGGATCACAGCTTATCCATTAGCCGGAACTGTGAATGGTCACAAGCAGTCGCTTTTCCAGGGTGCGCAGACCATTGCACAGCTGCGGTTATTCAGTGTTGTTCCTGAACTATCCAGACCAGGGAAATTTTGAATAAAGAAGCTTCCAAAATGTTGTTTCTTCTACAGCTGCAACATGGGATGGGAAAGAGGCAACACCTTGGAATTTCAAAACTTTTTTGTTCTGAATTTCCCTGATGACCATTTGCCTCCAGAACACCTTGGTTGTCATTAAACATCTGTTGTTGCCGTGGTTTCAGAATTCATTCCTCTGATTTGTTTTGGGACTGGATTTGGGTCCAGAGGTGAGGCCAATGACTGGAAAGAGGTGGCCTGGCCTGAGAGTCTCTGGCAACCCTGGCTTCTTGATGCATGTTGGCTCAGAGATGGAGGAGACATTGTCTGAGTCTGAGATTCCTCACCATATGGCGTCCCCTTCCTTAGAAGCAAGCCCATCCTGTGTTTCACGCCCAGCAAGTATGACTGGTCAGCCTGCCTCTGACCAGCAGGAGCTCCAGGGGCTGAGTCGCTTCCTGGAAGCCTTGTGCATCACTGGGGCTATGCGCAAGGCAGCATTCACCCTAGGGGCGTTGCCATATGCTCTTCCTCTTGGGGAGGTCAGAGTGGCAAGGGGTAACTGGAGACTCACTTGGGCTCCCCTCCACTTTCTTTGGGCCCCTGAAGTCTCTCTCTCCGGCAGACACTCCAGTTACACCTCTTAGCTGCGATGTAAGAGAAAGGAAGCCTCAGTGCCCAGACTTAGGTGTGCTCCCAAAGGCCACCGTAGGGCCCTTAGGTGGAGCTCAGCTGAAACTATGGCCTACTGGAAAAGGAGGCCCCTACCGGCCAGCGTGCCAAAGGTATCCTCCCCATATCTCTTGAAACGCTGTTTGCCTGGGTGGGCTTCGGACTCCCTTCTGGTCCATTACCTTCCAAGCCCTGGAGTAGAGGTGAAGAGGGGACTCTCCCTGCTGGTGTAAGCACCTAATAATGCAGAAGCCAGATGGGGGATTCCCTGTAAGGCAGTGTTTCTCAGCCTTGGCCGCTTGAAGATGTGTGGACTTCAACTCCCAGAATTCCCTGCTGTCTGGGGAATTCTGGGAGTTGAAGTCCACACATCTTCAAGGGGCCAAGGCTGAGAAACCCTGTGGTAAGGGGACCAAGGCAGGGCAAGAGAAGGAGGTGAGAAGGCAGGGAGAGCTTGGGGGGGGGGACTCAGGAATGTCTGGCATGCAGGTGTCCTGGGAGCACAGCCTGGGGTGTGTCTGGCCAAACAGACCGGACTGGTTCCTCTTCCTCTCGGAGCACTTTGTGGGGGCAGGCCCCATTTGGACCTTCTTTTCCTCTCTCCTCTGGTTATCCCACCCCACCCATAACCTCCAGCTTCCGAGATTAGTCCTGGACCCGGTGGAGATTTTCCACTGCCCTGTCGCTCTGGTGACGATTGGGCTGTATCCTGGAGACCAAGGCGATAATGTAATCTGATTTTGTAAACGAACTCCCTGGGGGGATTTAGATTAAACTGCTGATGGAAAGTCACTGGCCCTTGCTTGTCAAGGGGAGAGGGAAAAATTTCCCCCCTCCCATTCCCTCCCCCTCGGCTTGTACCACCCTCTGAGAGTGTTCCTTTTTTTTTGAGTCTAAGCACAAAATGCATTGTTTGGGCAAATATTTGTTCAAGCCATTTGTCGGAGGAGGAGCAGCAGCAGCATAGTTCCAGGGTGACATCCCCTCTGGGTCCTGCTGTTCCATCTCAGTTTGTCTGCTCTGGGCGGCAGCATCTCTTCTGATCATGTTGGCTTCCAGGAGGGAAGGGCAGCTGCATGGAGGAAGGGCAGAAAGCGACTGGCAGAAAAGTTCCCGCTTCGAAGACTTTGGAACAGGGCCCTGCGCATTTAGCATCTTAAGACTTTTATCCCGCCTTTTCTACAAGGAGCTCCGGCCAATTAGACAGTCTGTCTAGGACAAGTTTAAGCGAAGAGAATGAATCATCTGCTGAGTTTTACAGTTTGCAATTCTGATTGATTGATTATATGTCATCAAGTTGTTTTTGACTCCTAGCGACCACATATGTAGATGCTCTAATCCAACTTCTCGCTTCCTGGTGCCCTACAAACATTTAGGGCAGTGTTCTTCAACCTTGGCAGCGTTAAGATGTGCAGACTTCAACTCCCAGAATTCCCCAGCCAGCATGGGGAATGGCTGGCTGGGGAATTCTGGGAGTTGAAGTCCGCACATCTTAACGCTGCCAAGGTTGAGGAACACTGGTTTAAGGGCTGCATCCTGTAGGCCATCCTGGAAGTTCTAATTATGGTGTATCAAAAAGGCATTGGGTTCAGGAAGAAAAACAGGGCAGTCTTGAAGAGGAATTACACAGCCTGACTTCAGAAGTCTGGCATCAGGAAACTTGGCTTCGTTTCACAACTCCTGTGCAATTTTAGATTTTTTTTACTGAAGTTTTTTTAAAAAAAAATAACAATTAACAAGAAAGCATTGAACATGAAAGCAACATAAGGATTTAAAAAAAAAAAACCTCATAAAACAGAATTAGTCTCCCGCCCCAATAAACATGGGGAGTTATATAGGGTATACCCCATCTCAGGAGCCATTGGCCAATCCCGGTATGTCTTTTTAATTAATTTTTTTTTTCCCAGAGAAAATGTTTCTTTGTGTGTGTCATGTCATGCATCAAACGTGTAAGGAATGGTTTAGAAGAAAATGGCAATCAATTCAAACATTTCACATAATTTATACAATAAATTGTCTATGGGGCCTGCTTATAGTACACCTGGTTTATAAGTACGTTTGTGCTTTTATGGAGCAAGACCACAGCTTTAGTATTTTACAATTCAGTAAAAATTGGGCAGGGAAAGTCTCCTTCGAGTTGAGCTCAGCTCCTGGCCCATGTCCATGTAGTTTTCTTGGCAGCAGGACAGTCATGCCACCTTCTAAAATTTTGGATTTCCCACTCAAGCCTGCAGCACGAGTGCTCTGTGGTCTCCCCTCCAAGATGTAACCAGGCGTAACCCTGGTTAGCTTCGGTGCCCGAATAAGGTCACTGAGACTAGTATTCAGCATTTGGATCCAGAAGTGCTTATGTGTGTGTGTGTGTGTGGAGATCAACTATTAGGAGTGAGTTTGCTGATATAATTAAAAATGAGACTTTTTTTTAAAAAAAAAACAATCATTAAAGAAAGCATTCTTCAAGACTTTTCTGCCCTGTTAATTTTTTCACTGATTAATTTTTCACTCCTAGATAGGCTGGGCAGTCTCTATAAATTGTGTTTACATGGACACACCTAGCTATCTGGAAAATCTGCTTCCAGCTCACCTGCCTGCGGGCTCAACTTGCTCATCTAGCAAGGCCCAACTGGGACCTTTCTCCCACCTGCCAGCAGTTCTCTGGAGTTACCATCCACCAGAAATATGCCTGGAGTCTGACTAATCAAAAGGTGCTAAAAATGTCATAGCCTTTGTGAAGCTAGTTTAAGTATTAATTCTTTGTGCAGACATTCATGTTTTCAGAGAAGATATGCTCAGCTTTGCAGTGTTTCGCTGCAGTGGATCTGGTGGCTGACCACCAGAACTAAATTAATTTCTTGCACCATTCTATGTGCCTGGTACAAAACCAAGGGATGGAGAAGGGAATTGCAAGTGTTTGAAATGGGAATAAAGTTTTAGGAAGAAGAGTAACTGTTAATTGCGTCTGTTCTGCCAAACAGCCATAAAGGAAGATGTTGTTATGACTTAAGTCCTGTTCTGGTGGTGGCCCCATTGTTGCCTTGGACCAGGAAGGGCTGGATTCAGTTTCTGGCTGTGGACCTTCACTGAGGATTTGAGTGGGTGGATTCCTGCCCCCGAGTCTTCCCAAGACAGTTGTTAGTTTGATCTCCTTAGAAGAAGCACCACAACAGAAATAGGCCTGATTCCAACGTTTCACTTTTTTTCAGTTACACTCTTCTCTAGCGGGGCCAAGAGAAGCTTTGATTGCAAGTGCAGTTACAGTGATAGAAAGCGGGCTTCTTTCTCTGCTAGACCGCACATCAGTTGGGATCCCATCCTGAGCTGTTCGGTCGTCCTGACCAGCGTTTGGCTAGTAATGATGGCTGCTGTGCACTGCCCTGACCTGAAAAACAAGAAGGTCTTGATTGTTGCCATGACCAGGTCAGGAGCCCAATTGTCCCCTGGCATTGACCTGGGTCCAGATTCCCAGCAACTCCCCTTCTCTTCACTTTTGCCATTCTACGCTGGAGCCACCTGCCCCCCTTGGAGAAAGTGTTTTGCTCTCAGTGGGAGAAGAAGCAGCTTTTTTCCTACAGCAACCCCTCCGTGGGGCTTACGCCCTGGAGGATCCCTGGGATGGGGAGGGCTGTGCTGTCTTCCTTCAGCTGCAGACACACCCGCACGTGGCAGCCCGGGCAAGCCCACTCTCAACCTGCCCCTGCCCTGGCCTTGTTAGCATGGGAATAGCCAACTCTTGAGGCACAGGGAGCAACCTTTGCCTGGCCCTCTCCAACAATGCTGTTGTGGGAAGGGCGTAGCTGCCAAGAAAGAACTACCAGGAGGCATACGTGTTCTGGCAGGCCTGCCCCTGGCAGGGAGCAGCATTGCATGCATTCCCCCGAGCCACCCAGCTTTTTACGGTCAGGAAGGATCTTGGCGAAGAGGGGAGCAGGAAGAAGACGTTTACTTGGAAGAGTTGTTCCTTTATGTTCTTGCTCTTCCAGGCTTCAGAGTCATGAAGAAACAGAGATGTTGTAAGGGAGGGTGGAGAGGACAGTTTGGGTGGGCAGGTCTGTGCGGGCCGATTGGAAAGACTGTGGTTGTCCTCTTCTCTTCCATCGGGGGCCTCTCGTGGACAGGTAGCGGGGATCACCCCTGAGTTTTGGACTATACTCTTGGCTTCAGTCCAGCCACGCTGCCTCTTCTGGGCTGCTGGGGGGCTATGAAAGGAGTGGCTGGGTTGAGCAGCAGGGGGGCACCGTGTAATCCCAGTGACTGAAAGGCAGTCGTGGGTTCCAGTGTAAGGCAGCCATAGAGGGGGTAGAGTTTGCCATTTTGAATATTAAATGTATACCCGTGATCATGTTGAATCAGCGCTGGAATTAAAACTTAGCCGCTTTTCATAAGCTCAGTCAGAATGTCTTTTTGGCAAGGAGGCAGGCCTCTTGTCTCATTCGGTTGGAATGTGAGAAGGTATTGTAGGTGTGTCTGCGAATTGGGTTACTCAAAACTGTGACGAGATGCCTTTTAACACCCCAACCTTCCGATGAAGTCCTGAACCGCCTGCTCTGTTCTTTGAGGAGTAGCCAGTTTGACTGAAGCTGGCATCAAAACTGTGGGTTGAATCCTGGCGTGTTGATCTGAGAAGAATCCGTATCGCTGCTTGTGCTTGTCAAGCAGAGTTGCCTGTCTGGCACGTGATCCATGCAAGGGCGTTATGGAAGAGAATTTGACTTGTCTGACGAGGAGGCCCACCTACCGGGTCACCTCTGACACTATGGCACTCCAACTTTGCAAGGCAAAAGAGCTGTTTTTTTCCATTACCCAATAAAACACAGATACTCATGGGTGGTATCAACACACCGTAGGTAGGACAAACGATTGGCTGGAAAATCAACCTTTGGATACCATCAGGAATGGGTTATCACGTTGGCTGTTTAAATGGCTGCGTGGGCAGCTTGGGGGATTCCTGGAAATACGAGTTTTCTCTTTTGGTTCTCCACCAGAGATAATTCCTGACACCAGGAGGGTGCTTGGCATCCTGGTTCTGGTTTCGATGCACCGTTGGATGTCTCCTTTGCCTCCTTGCTCAGCTGCACCCACGTCCCTGGCCAAACGTCCTAGGCCCGAATGGCGGTTGCCTCCCAGCGCCAAAGCAGAGCCCACGCAGTCAGCCGCAGGTAGCCTCTGCAGTTGGAGGGGCGGGACGGGGCTGCGCTCCCTTCCCAGGCTGGCGGCCGCCCAAGCCGATTCGGAAGTGGGAGGGGTTTCTGTGCAGCTCTTCAGGAAATGCCAGTGGAATGACTCCCCCCCCCCATTTCCTCTCCCAAGTCGCATTCCTGACGCGGAGAATGCAGTGGTGGAAAGAGGCTGTGCAGGGCTCCTCTTCCTTTCTGCTTTGGTTCTCGGCTTTTGTTGGGGGGACCGATGCCGCAGGGCGGGCGCACATTTGCTTGATTTCTTTCTGAGTCAGGAAGAAGTTTCAGAGCCTGGGATCTGGTGGTCCCACTTGGGGGCTGGGAACATGCGAAGTTTCTGCAGCCTGGCCGAATGCGGCTTTGTCATTCACTTCTTTCAGCGTGAAAAGCGTGCCCCTGTTGCTTCTCACGGGGCAACCAGGTTGTCTTCAGGCTGTTCCTCTTCCTCTGAGCCTGGAGGCGGCTTCCAGGATGTGGTGGCGGCTGCTGCAGCAGCAGCAGCGCATGAGGGCAGGCACTCAGCTTCATTCAGAGAGGAGAAAGCGCAGGGGGCCTGGCGCACCAGCCGCTGCTCAGAAAATGATGTAAGCCGCCGTTATATAACAGGAATGCGGATGCGCTCAGGGAGCCCTGGGGCAAGGGGGCGGGGGGGAGGCAGAGGCGAATGTCACTTCTGAGCAGCCCTCTTTCCTTTCGCTCTTCTTTTCTCGCTGGGAAACCTGGAAAGCTGCGGACGCTCAACCTCTCTCTTTCGAAAGGCTGTGAGCCTCGCTCTGGCAGTTGTCATGTGCGTGGGGCAGGAAGAAGGCTGGTGGGCCTTAACAAAAATGCTGGTGAGGGGCAACAGGTCCGGCTTCTCGCAGCTGTAGTGATGATCGGGGGTCCCTCCAAGTTATCCTAGATCAGTGTTTCTCAACCTTAGCAACTTTAAGATGCGTGGACTTCAACTCCCAGAATTCCCCAGCCAGCATAGCTGTTCCCAGGGGAACAGCTTTATCGCCTTAAAGCAGGTCAGGGTTCTTTCCCAAGAACCTTTCACAGAACATTGTCAAAGCACCCAGCGAGCCGTCCACTCTGCAAAGCGAATCTCCTTTTTGCTGAGCCAAGCCCCACCTGGGTCCCGTTGTGGCCGTTGCCCTGGCCTGGCTTGGTGTGGGATTTGAGTGTGGCAAGGTGGGATTATACTGTCCCCGTCATCCTTGCAAGAACCACGTGTGCAGGGGTGTCCTCGGCATGGCCAGAAGAGTCAGTGCGGTGGCCCTGACGGTGTGACCCAAGCTCTGCCTGTTTTTTTATGTGCGTGGTGACTTGTTTGCCCATACCCTGCAGACACCCCCGCACGTGTGAGGAGCAGGGAGCTCAGTCCCATCACAGGTGGGGGACTGAGGCTGAGAAGACGCGACAGCCACCACGCAGGCTGCGGCTGATGTCCCATCGGAACCCAGAACGTCCTCCCAGCTACTGTCCCAGGTTCGTGGTCAGGAAGCAGGGAGGCTGCTTTGCTCAGCCGGTCTTAGACTCGCATTCACCAGAGAACGCCTGGCCTCTGGTAACCAAGACGTCCCCTGGCAAAGCTTGAGGTGCACCCCTTTCTCGCTCCGTCACCAACGCAGCTGCCGTCCTGGCAGTAGGGCTCCCTGGAAGCAGGTCTGGGCCCCAGCGAGTCCTGCGTCCTCCACCCCTCACAGCCTGAGCCTGCCAGCGAGGCCGCTTGCTGCGGCGGCCTCCTGTGCACCCCCTTCCTTCCCCGTCGCCACCTTCATTTGCCCACCTTCCCTTCCGCTGCGGCAGAGGTGGTGGCATGTGTTTCCAAACGCGGGGCACGCAGGACCACTCTCCGCTGGGCAGGGTTGCCTTGGAGCTCTGCCCCCTCGGGTTTGGCTTGTTTTTGTGCTGCCCGGGTGTGGAGCAGGAGGTTGGTGGGGTGAGGGGTGATGAAAAGTTCCACTTAGTTGCACAAGCGAAGCAGCTGGGGGGAAGGGGGGCCCGGCGAGCCTCGCTGGGGGGCCGGACCGTTAGCTGGCAGATGGTTCCAGCTGGGGGTAACCAGGAGCAGGTGTGTGGCTGAGAGGCAGCCAGCAAGCACCCGAGTGATGCTTGGCGAGATCGCTTGCCTGCCTGCGACACCCAGGAGCTGGCCTGACCCACTTACTGTGCAGAAGACGCCAGGCTTCCTTTTATTTTTAGGCGTTTGGCTTATTTTATCTCCTGCTTTATTTTAACCAGGCTGAGCACGCGAGCGAGGGAGGGAGGGAGGGAGGAAGGAAGGAAAGCGAGGACAGCCTCCAGGCAGGAACACCCAGTGCGGCTCTTCTGCGCAGCCTGCTCATCTGTGCGGTTCCACGTGCTCGCTCCCGGGAGTTGACTCACGTGGATTTTGCCAGCGCCATCCCGGAGGATTCCCTTAATGGGGAATCAGAGCCGCTCTCGGCCGCAGCAGCATCTCTGGGGAGCGTGGGGGCGGAGGAACAGAGGAGAAGCGAAAGGGGAGTTAACCAGGCTGCAACCCCAAAACCCCTGGGGTGGTTTCGGTGCAGTGTTTTTCCTTTCCGAGGCATGCAGGGAATTGCACTGGTGGCTTGGTTTCAGCAGAGTCCAGAGGATCGGCCGGTTCTGGCTTCTGCAGGCGGGCCTGGAACTCTGAGCTTGCTCTTCCCTGCCGCGGGGCACTTCGCCCTCGCCCCTGGACTTTCGTCGTGTGCGGCGAAGCAAGTCCAAGGCTGCTGCGGGCCTTGGCTGACTTACCTGCAAATCGCACTCTCTGAACCCAGTGGGACTTACTTCTGAGTAAACACGCCTCAAATTGCTGGGAGTCCTTTTTTTCCTGTGATGGCCTTTATGGGCTTCAATGGCCCAGGTGTGGTGGAGTAATGAGGAAGCAGTTTATCTCTGGGGTTTGATGACCTTACCCTACCTGAGACTTGGGACTCCCGGAAGCCTGGGAGCAGGTAGAACCTCCGCAAGGGCAGGTGGGGGGGTGCCCACTCTTAGGACAACCTTGGTGGGTGCCCCCCTTGGTCGCTGCTGCAGTTGGTGAGGGGGTCCGGGTGGGCCATGAGTCACAAACCTCAGGAGATGGCTTCCTACCCTCTTCCTTGAGCCGAGCTTGGGAGGGGGAGTCCTCTTTTTTCCCACCGTTGGTCAGAGTGGTTTTCTGAGCTAAATCACTCCTGCAATGATGGGTTGAAATTACAGGAATCGAGATTGGAAGCAACCAAGATGTCCTGAATAAGGGTTTGATGGCACTTGGAGAAAAGATGCTGCAGTTTGCAGCAAGGAATGGGACCCCGCTTCCCTATTTATTGCTTCTCTCTTGGCATCACCTGGAGAGCTTCTTGGTTTCTGCTCACGTTCCATAGTGCGACATCCAGGAAGCATAAACCAGAGGGCTCCCGTGCGTCCTCCTTTCCCGATGCCTGAAGCCAAATCTCCTCTCCAGCCCCACTGCGCTCCACATTGTCCTTAGGAGCTGCTCTGGAATTGGGCCCATGCAGTGAACCCCTTTGCCTTGAAAGCTGAGTGGAGAGAGTGGTTGCCCGTAGTTTGCTGAAGGGACCCTGATTCCCATAGTCCAGGAAGTCTCTACAAGATTGTATCTTCCGTAAAAATCTCATGCCTGTATTCAGAACAAGGGAAAGGGACTTCTGTTGCTTAGAATGAAAGGCAAGCGTTGCCAACACCGATCAGCTCCATGAACCGGGCAGCCTACAAAAAAATAGTTCTGAAAGATGTGAAGAACCCACCCGGGTTTGTTTTCTAAGAGTGACAAAGGAACTGTATTTCTCTGATGAAATGCCAGAGACAATAAATCATTGGAGCTGGGTTCTTCTGTACTCGAGGAAAATAAACAGGTGTTCTGTTGACCTAAGTCTTGCACCAAGAAAAATGGAAGGCTGCATCCCAAAGAAATTACGCTGAAGCAAAGTTTCTTTCATGTTGCCTTCCAACTTGCTAGCTGAGACAAAGCCTTTTTTCCTGCTGCCGACAAAACTAATCAACCTCCAGCTTCTGAGATTTCAACCAGCGTTGCTTCCTTCCCTGCGTGTTGAACCTGGGACCTTCTGCTGTGCCCGCGTTCTGGTCTGGAGCATTGGCTCCCCGGCCCATCTCAAGACCAGCAAGCAAAAGACACACAGGCCAGACTAAGCTCTGGCAGGTTGCCGGAACTGCTCACGTGTGCACTGTCACAAGGAGCAGAGCGCACGGGAGGTCATGCGTCCCCCAAGAAGGACAAAACGCTTTTTCAGATCCAGCACTGACTCCAGCCTGCAAGATGGAACCCAGTTGTAATCTTTCATTGCAATGTTTCTCAACCTCAGCAGCTTGAAGATGGGTGGACTCCGACTCACAGAATTCTGGGAGTTGAAATCCACCCATCTTCAAGCTGCTGAGATTGAGAAAGACTGTTTTATCGGGTGGGTTCCTGGGTTCTTTCTCACTTTATTTCCTCCTCCTCCTTCCTCTCTCTGGCTCATCTTCTCTCTACACATTTGAACCACAGCAGCTAACATCAGTGGCAGGGATTGTCACTGGTGGTGCCAAAATCCACCATTCGACCCCAGCTAGCTGCCAGCAACAAGCTTTGAGCTGCCGGTGACGTGCGGCTGAAGGCACCTGAATTTTCACCCTCCGTATGTGGACTTAGCATGATCCCAGCTACTGTATCTGAGCTCTGCAAAGGAGCAGCAGGAAGTCATTCCTTGAAGCTGTCCTAAGGCTAAAGATTAGACAGGAGGTTGGAAACTCCCCCTGAATTAATTGGAAGAGTTTTCTATACAGTGAGAGCATCTCTCATGGCCATGAACATTGACATATTTGTTTGATACCTTAATGAAGGGGATTTTTTAGAGGTCTGAACTATAGAATAGTCTTTGCTATATTTGAAACTATTAAGGACTTGTCCCAGCCCTCCTCCCTCTTTTGCATGGATAGATAACCCAGGTGAAAATTGTACCTGATCTTCTCGAGGGTGCCCTGAACGGGCCTAGGCTTGAAGCCACGCTGGCAGCTTGGCCAACGTGCCACCTCTCGCCCTGAGTTGGGAGCAGCGCTAGCCTCCTTTGCAGGGTCGTTTTGCGAGCTGATACAATAGAAGGATCAGACTCTGCTTTCCGTATCCCCCAGATTACTCCAGCTGCACTAAAGCAAAAGATACTAAGAGGCTTACGGAGTCCCCATTGCAGGTTTGGGTTTTGTGCATCTTATTGGGTGCAGGTAAGCCGTACAGCCTAGGGCCCCTCTGGCTCACGAGGGAGGCTCAGACACCATATGTCCACAAATGTGGGTGGGGGCCAGAGCCAAAGTGCATGTTTTTAAAGGGCATTAACTGGGATCATCGGGGGGAGGGGGGACCCAACCCAGCAGGTGCTAATCTCTAAGAGCAGCCTTTGTGTCAAAGAAGACGCCCTCTTGCCACCCCCTCCTCCATGGCAGCTGCCAGGATGTTCCTTCTCCCCTTTGGAAGTTAAGGGGCATGTGGGAGAAGACCCAGGGGAGAAAGAATGGCCAAGACCCGTTTTCTTTCTGCGTACCTCCCACCCAACCCTACTGGCCACAAAGTAAGGGATTGAACTTGGAAGGCCGGTTCGGTTAGAAAATGTCCCACAACTACAAACAGTTGGGCAGTGGATCTAGGAGTCCTGGGCCCTCACCTGCCCTTACACGTCACCCTTAACCTGGTTACCATACTAATTATTTCCTGGGTCTCACACAACGGTCAACCGTAGCTGCCCAGTGCACTACTACAGTTAACTGTACCAACAGCTGAATCATGATCAAATTCATTTATTGGATTTATATCCTGCCATTTGTTCAGAAGGTCAGGGTGCTCTCTAGAGCAGGGTTTCTCCACCTTGGCAACTTTAAGAGGTGTGGACTTCAATTCCCAGAATTCCCCAGCCAGCCATTTGAAGTCCACACCTCTTAAAGTTGCCAAGGTGGAGAAACCCTGCTCTAGAGCACTCTCTCCTGTTTTGCCTCACCATAACCCTACAGTGCAGGCTGGGCTGAGGGAGAGCAACTCTCCCAAAATCCCCCAGGTAGTGTCTCTAACTGAGGGGGGGACTAGGACCTAGGGCTCCCTGCTTCTAGGCCAGCCCTTCTGCCAGCGCCCCACCCCGACTGCCCTCAAGGCTCCAGTTTGAAATACAACCATCCTTTCCCCCATCCGCTGAGCGCAGTCACTTTTCCTTGGGGGGGGGTCACAGCTCCAAAAGCCCCTTGCTGCTCTGAGTTAGGATCTTTGGGCATGGTGGCCAGCTCTCCAGTGTAATACAGTGGCCTCCCCTCCCCAAAACTGGCCTAACGTTTTCTCAGCAAGCTGCGCTAGGCACTCCTCTCCTTTTCCTTGCCAGCTTGTGCTAAGGTTGAACCTTTCTTGAGATTAGAAATTCAGGTTTCTGCATCCTGAAAGCTAAACCCAGGCCTGCAGTGGGCCCCAGAGGGCCAGGAACCTTCCCCAAGCAGGGCTGGCCCTTGCAGGGAGGTGCGGTAGTCCTTTCCAGTGGAAAATGGGCCATCAGGGTGATTCTCAGTCATTTGGGCTCCAGAAGGAACCTTTTCGTTTGCAGGCACCCTGGCGGAATGAGGACATCCCACCTCTCCTCTGGAAGCGGGTGAAGGAGATGCAAGCTCATTGTGGCCCCTGAGCGTGTCACTGCTGGCACATCAGTGGGGAACCCACCGTTTGGCTGCCCTTTCCTGGCATTCACGGGCTCCCTGCTTGCGCACCGAGGTCCACCCCCTTGTCATCAGCAAAACCTGGCCCTCCCAGTGCTGAGGAAAGCCACCGATGCCGCTGCAACTGGGGGGCCTCCATGGATAGGCTTCGCCCACAGGGAGTGGCTTCCGACCAGCCAAGAGATCCCATTGTCTGGCAAACGCAGCTGGATGGGCAGCTGGGGGAGTCAGGGGGGGGCTGGGCATCCTCAAACCCCTCCAGGGCTTTGGGGCTTGAATGTCGCTAGGGTGAAGCCAGGCGTCTTGCTGGCTCGTGCAAGGGTTGGTTCGGAAACCCCAGGGAAGCGGGGAGAGCCCCCTCCCCGATGCTTTAACCCTTTCACCTCTGAGTCAAAACATAATTGCCACCAATCAGGGCTTGTTTGCCCCGTCACTGAAAGAGACCAGCTGGTCCCGTGGAGGTCATTTGCATAGCAGTTGAAACCCCAGTGCACCTGCACTCTGCCGGCTCACTGGGGTGTCGCCCTGCTAATTCAGCCCCTAGGTGTGGGGCAGCCTAGGGGCAAGCACCAGAGCTTGGAAGGGATGGTGGTGGAGGAGCCTCCCCAGGCTTTGGACTCCTCCCCCCCAACCCAGTATCACAGAGGAAAAAATAGATGTGGCCATCTGGAAACTCCTAGCGGACATTACCCCCCACCCCCCATGTTAACTTTTTAACCACCCACAGCCCTGGGATCTCCCTGTGGTGTTCAGGCTGAGTACAAACCAGGCCCAACTTGCATAGTTTTTCGAGATCAGCCAACCTTGCCTAATGGGGTAACGAAACTTATTTGACAGTTCTCCCCGTCTTTACCATGCTTTGTTTCTGAGCCCACAACCACCCTGTAAGGTGGGCCATGTTGCAAAGGGCAGGGGAGGGAGAGAGATCAAACCTGAAAGGTGGGGATGTGCCTGCATTTCATACCTGCAGAAAGTTTTAAATTTGGGAGATCACAGCTGGATCCTAACTGTTGCGGTACAGCGCAGGGCTGGGGCTGGGGCACTCTCCGGATATGAAGCCAAAAAAGTGCTTTGCGTGCACCTGCTGTACCTGTTGGTGTGTTTTAAAGCTGTCTTTTGAGGGGGAGTCTCAACGGTACCTGCGCAATTTCAGGCCAATGAGTTAAGGAGTCTCCAGAACACCTAGCTGTGTCCTGCGGCAAATCCTTAAATGAAGAGTGTGTGTTCCTGCATGTGTGAGCCCAGGAAAAGATGCAGACTCCTTAAGGAGGTGCCAACGGGCATGGTGCAAGTGCCAAGCTTGCTCTGGAGCCCCATTTTGGCTTGCTTTCTATAAAGTGCTGTAGGTTCCCAGGGGACACCCAGGTGCAAAGGTGCCCTTAGCCGTGGAAGTGCCCTGGGTGATTTGGAGCCAGTCACGGTCTCAAACCAAGCAACCTCACCAGTTGGCTGTTGTGCAGAACACTGGAAGTGGGAGCAGGGTGCAAATACTTGCGTTCTTGAAAGAAAGGCAGGCTAGAAATCTAATCCAGATGGGTTAGAAGAGCCAGAAGAAGGGAGCAGGGAGAATCTTGGACTCCTAGCTGCTCACTCGGGGTGATGTTTGCACATTAATATCTGTAGTCCTGAAACTGTCTTGTCTTTTGCTGTTCCTAGAAATTCATTTTCACTTTGACTTTGCCCAGCAGGCTTGGCCTGATGCTGGTTTGGCTCCTGGGGGCACCCTGGTTGCCAGCGCTGTCCACAGGCGGAGTTACCAGTTCCATCCCTGGTTGCAAACAGAAGCCCAACATATGCAGCCAGGAGCCTGTTCCTCATACCTTTCCCTTCGTGGACTTTAGAGGCATTTGATTCTTTAAATTTAAAAGGAGTGCCGTGGAGAGGCTCTGGTGCATCAAGTGTTCTTCAGCCAAGTCAGCCAGGGGGACAGTGGTGGGAGGGCCTGCTGTGCCCGACAGTTTTTGGGAAAAGTTGATCCAGTTTCTGTCCAGTGATAGACCTTTGCTCCGGAGCAGTCTTTCCAGGATAGGTGAGCTTTTGGAAGGGTCTCTCATGTTTAGTTTGATGTGCTTCGGCGTGCTTCTGTAGCCATGAGTTGTGATTGCAAGTCAAGGCCATCCAGTTCCTTGAAAGAAGGCAGGGAAACGCTTTCAATAGAAGCGCACAGAGAACAGTATAACGGACCGTTTGCGTTTACGAGGGTCAGCCCAAAACGTAGGCTTCCCAGCTGGTGGGGAGAGGTTGCTAGAGCTAGAGGCAGAGTCTCTGCAGATTGTTACACGAGCACAGCAGCTGCCAGGGGCCTGTGCGCTCTCACGATTGCTTTGGGGTTGCCCGTCAGTGGCTCGGCCTCCAAGTCGGGAGCCGGAGGAAACTGGGCAGTGGCTCCTTCCCGCAAGGAGCCTGAGCGGGAAGCAGGAGGTCAGAGGGCCGATGGGCCAAGGGGTGGCGGCAGGGTGGCCTGTTTTCTCGGGAGAGAATGTTCCAAGTGCCGTTTGCTTTTGGCCCGCAGCCTGTGCTCAAGCCTCCTTCTTCCTGTCCGTGGCTGGCGTTCCCTCCTCTGCAGGAGGGGCCTCGTTCTTGCGCTCCACGCTTGCTTGAAGCACTCCTCCTTGCAATACCAGGCGCCTGCACCCATTCCACACCCTTCACACCCTTCATTGCAACAGAGGCTGTATCCGGCTCACATTCTCCTCACATCCCCAGTCGTCTCACAGCTGCCCTCCGGTTGACAAGGTGGTTCCAAAGAGTGCTTGAAAATGCAAAGACAAGACACTCTTGCTGTGTCCCCAAAGATGTTCATGATACTGGGACAAGTTAGAAAAAGAGGTGAACTATGGCAGTGTTTCTCTCCTGGACTTCAACTCCCAGAATTCTCCCAGAATGCTGGCCAGGGAATTCTGGGAGTTCAAGTCCACCCATCTTAAAGTTGCCAAGGTTGAGAAACATTGAGCTACAGTATGGGAATCTGGTGAATCCAGGAAGCAACATGTTCCAGAAAGATGTGGCTATTTTCCTCTGGAGGCAAAATAGATTGGGGTAAGGCCATTGCTTTGCCCTGTGATATTTTGATTTATTGTGCTGCTTCTGTCACTTCTGTGGGGAGCTGGAGGTGGCATCTGCTCTTCCTCAGAAATCCAGCCCAGAGTTCTTCTGCAAGGAGGCAGCCTGCAGCGGACAAGCTGAACTCGGAGAGGCTGGTGACTGAAATACTTGTTAGAACAAGCAGGTTCAAAGTCCAAAGGCCAACAGCACGGGGCCATTCACATAGTCCAGTTAAAGACGTGTCCCCAGTCACAGCAAAGAAGTAAAATTCTCACTAACCTAAACAGCTGTCCCTTAAAAAGGTGAGTCCCTAAGCTAAACAGGTAGGAGGCAATCCTAGGTTTAATCCTTAATGAGTAACAGGGATTTCAGGCCTGTTTAAGCTGTGGAAGTTGTGGCACCATAGGGTGATCAGAATCAATTTTGTATCTAAAGGGAAATTTGCCAAGGAAACCCAACTCACTCACATGCGTGACCTGTAAACATTTATGGGGAGATTTCCCCTCTCTTAATACTTAATAGTACCTGCAGAATCTTTCTGTGAAGCTGAATATAGGAAATCCAGGACAGGCAGAAGGGAGCACATAGTTAAATTGTGAAATTGGCTGCCAGTGACGGAGCGATGACTGCCAATTTATGCAGCTCTGAGAAGGGGTTGAACAAATTAATATCAGGCCATCGGGGCCTGCTGGTGAAGATGGCTATGCAGAATGATTGGCACTCGAAGTGGTAAACACCAGTCCCGATGCAGGCGGGGGACTTGAATACGTTGCTTAGAGGCTTCCTGTAGACATCCCACTGGCCACGATAGAAACAGGATGCTGACCCTTTGATCTTCTCCAGCAAGGCCTCTTCTGTGCTGTCATGAGATGACCACACAGTCATATGAAGCCACTTGAATTGCAGCTGATTGCAGAATGTCCTAACCCTTCTCAGTGGGCGTGCAAATAAGCATGTGGGTTAGTCACCCTGTGTACCAAGACAGGCTGTTGCTACCTCAAAGGGTTGGTTGAGTAACTCAGGAATTCCAAACATTTCCTCTCAGAACGTAGACACGTCCAGGCACGTCTCGGGTCCAAATGCTTGGCCACAGTTCGCGCACGGTTCACTTGGCACTCCAGAACAGTGCTGTTAGAGAAGCTGCCTGTCCTCCTTGCCCCAGGCTTCATATTTCCAGGGGTCAGGATATGTTTAAATGTTTGTGTGGTTTAAGAGGAGCAGCATAAGAATGTTTCCGATCAGACCAAAGTCCCACTTAGCTCGGATTTGGCTTCCCAAAAGGACTCTCCAAGAGTGACTTTCTCCCACCTTCCTCGGCTGTGGTGGGGTGAGAGCAGATGTGCACTTTTGGCCTTTTGAAATAAACAGCTGCCGTGGGCATTTGGGTCCTCCTTGTTTCTTTTATTAAGCCTTTTAACAGACATTAGCAGCCAGTGTGCTTGGGCATCCTTGAATAGGAAGATAAGAGTGTCCAGAGCTGAGTGCTCCCCAGCCAATCACTGCAGATCAACCTACACGCTCGAAACGTGCCTTCTCTAGAAGAAAAACAGTTGGCTGCAGAGAGCATCTCCATTCCCCTCAGCGGTGTCTTTAAGTACCTGGTCTCCCCGGCGTTGCAGCAAGCGAGAGCTCCTGGCAGAGGAGGAGAGCGTGGAGTGCTTTCTCCTTTGCCAGGCTGCCCAGTGCCCACCTGATTTTCGCTAGCCCGCTTCTCTGGGTTTGGGTGGCTGGTTAGCCTGCGCTGGAAGCGGCCCTGGTTGAGACTGGCGCTGTCTGCTTGGCTCTAGTTCTGCTCCTCTATAAAAGTGTGCTTGGACGCAAGTGACCCCGCGCCAACCTTGCACTGTAACTGCAGGTGACTTGTGTGTGCCCATAAGCTGCTCTGCCTTGGTTTGGGATCGAGGCCTCTTTCTCTTTTGGCAGGAGGGCGCTGTGGCAGGATTGCTAGAGAGAACATTTTTGATGGGCCAGGTGCTTTCGAAGAGGTCCACGGCACATTCCTTAGCGTGAGGCTTTGCACCCTCGGCATCGCCCAATGCAGTGTCGACAGACGAGGCAAGAGAAAGGTGCTTAAGAAACGGGTCTCTTCTTCCCCAGTCCCACAGAAAGGAGCACCGGACATGCTCGGTTCTGCCCCAGGGCAGAGAACTAGCCATGGCCGCTTTCCACACACATCCCCGTTTTGCAGCTGGAGCAGGCCTGACTCTGGCGCAGTCCCTCCCAACAGCTTGCAGCCCCTGATAGCTCTGCGCTCTTGGCAGGAGAGGTTTATCTCCAGCTGACGAGCAGGGCTTTCTTAGAATTTGATTTCCACGAGCCGGAGACCACGTGGAACAAAGAGTCGGAAACCCATCCCGCCGCCTAGTTCAGAGCTTGTCTTTGTGCCTCTAAGTTGGTGCATCTGACCGCCCCCACCCCTCCATGTGCACACACAGGCGCGCAGCCACTTTGCTCAAGCAGCCACAAGTTTCTGACCTTTCTTTAGCGCCTGCACAGAGAGAGACACTGGATAGGACCATCAAAACCACTCAAAGCAACCGACTTTTCTTTACCGTAGTCTATAGCCTTCTGCAACTTGAGGCGTGCTTGAGGTATTGTATTCCTACCCCCATCATCCCCAGCAATGGGAAATTGCAGGCCTACAGGACTGTAGACCCACACCCCTAGTCTTCTTTCAGCTAAACTCCTGAACCTCCTTGTCCTCCACAATGCCTCACAGCACTTTCCAGCTTTTTAGCAGAGAAACCTTTACATCTCCCCACCTGGCCCGTGGATTCAGACAGCCTTTAAGCCAGGGTTCCTAAACCTTGGCAACTTTAAGACAGGTGGACAACTTCCAGAATTCCCCAGCCAGCCAGCTGGGGAATTCTGGGAGTTGAAGTCCACGTATCTTCAAGTTGCCAAGGTTGAGGAACCCGCTTTAAGCGACTGGTCTGAGGGGACTTTATGTTTTCCACACAAGAGCTTTCAGTTATGAGACCCTGCCTGACAAGAGTTTCAGATCGCTGGGCTGTCATGTCACAGGGTGCAAGTCACGGTGGTTTGAATCCGCCCTAGTCTGCCTTCATCTTCCATTCATCTCTTTTCTGGGAGGAGAGCCGTGTTAGTCTCTAATAGCCCCAAATCCGGAGGAATCTGTCGCACCTTTTCTGACTAACAGATGTTATTAAAAGGCAGAAGCTTTTGTGAGCGACACCTGGACAACTCAGTGTCCGTCCCTGCCCGCCAGCTACGACTCCCGTGGCCGTCCGATGGGATACCCTTGCGAGCGATTACACTGCTGGCTTGATCTTTAAATGCGCCAAGATGGTCTCTGGTGCCTCTTGCGTGCAGCAGATTTCCCGGGGAAAGGAAGCGAGGCTGGTGGAGAGCTGCATAAAATGTTTGCCTGCCGGTGAGGCTCCCCTTGGAGGAGCAGGACCAGGAGAGCCGAAGGGCTTCCTTCCTCCTCTGGCAGCCTGGAGGTGGTTGTGATCGTGTCCCCCGGCCCATGCTAGGAGGGCACATGATGTTCCCAGGGGGGCATCAGAGGAAGCAGCCCCGGGTGACGCCTCTGTGGCAGGTGCGGTGGGCCCTGGGCACAAGAGGGTTGCTCTCTCGGATCCGGAGCCTCTCCCTCCCCGCCCCGCCCCTCGGCTATTGTCTCTTGGTCTTGCGGAGGACAAAGGATGGGAGCTTCCCTTCAGGAAGCAGGGAGGGGGCAGTTGCGGGCAGGGAGGCAGGAGGGAAACAGTTGTCCTTAAGAAATCTGTTTTGCACAATCAAGGGCCTGGATCTCTCCTAGAAGGAGAGCCTTTGGCAGGGGAGGAGCCGCGCTCTTGCCAGTATTTCCAGATTGCCCAATAATGGGATCTTTCTCCTTCTTTTCCTTGCTGACAGGACTACATGCTCTGAAGGGCAGAAACTTACCCCAGCTCCCCGTTTCTAGAGGGGGCCCGTTGGCGAGGTTGCGCTCTGCGTACTCAGAGCTGGGGAGGCACATGGAATGGACCACCAGGCCCCATTCGGTTGGCTGTGTTTGCTTGTGTTGGCCAGCCAGTGCAGGGCGCCCTCCTCAGAAGCCACTCCATCCCAAAGCCATCTCCAGGCAGAGGGTTTAGGTCTGGCTAGCAAGGAAGCCCGTGTGGGGGGTTGTACAACATGCTCAACTGAGGTAGCATGAACCTTGGTTTTGTGGTTCACACTACCTTTAGTCTTTAGTGCAAACCCAGCTTGTTTTATGAGTCAGTGGTTTGCTGTATCATGCAGTTCCAGAACACTGGATTAAATCGGTTACCAAGTTGTTGTGCAGAGGTAGCCTCTGGCTTGCTAAGAGGTGAGCATTAATCCCCCCCCCCAGGTATTGGCATGGTTGGGAGAATCCCGATTCTTCCCCCTTTACGTGTGACTCAGCAGTCTGGAGGCAGCTACGAAGAAGCTGGTCCAGATACTTTTCCACCATAAAGAGCCACATAGGAGACTGACGGGCTGAGAAGGCTCAGGGCGTGAGTCACTTTGCCTCCTCGAGTCCTGTCAATCCTTGCACAAGGGAAGCCAACCTTGCGAGGGATGGGCCTTCATCACATTCGATACTCAGGGTCTGGATCCAGACACCCATGCTTCTAAATTATTTGCCTTTTCGGAGGGAAGAGAAGATGCAGCATCAATGGATCCCTTGCATAAAGAAGTGCAGATTGCTTTGGTCATTCTGGCTCATACCCATCTTTAACAAAGCAGCTTTCAAAAAGAAGGGCCGGACATCTGGAGAGCACCAGGTTGGGGAAGGCTGCATTGCATCATAATTGTTTTGCTCCAATCTCTTTCGCTCTGCTAACATTACGAACAGAACAGCTTTTCTGCTTTCTTCATAATGCCCGTGGTCTCCGAATGGCTCTCCAGACCAAGGTAATTGAGATGCAGTCTTTGAAGCCATTTGTTGGTCACATTCCCGTTTTATCCACGAAATCTGGAAGGGTCCTCGATATTTCCCCCTCCACCCATAATGACAATTTCTCCAGATTTTGTTGGCGTCTTTCTTAGCACACTGTCTGTAGAATAGTCCTAATCAAATGGAAGGACCTTGCAGTTCTGTAATTATTCTTCACTAAATTGAATCAACCATCCTTCCTTCTGTCCTTCAATACATTTTAACTAAGGGGCTGCAGACTAGCAGCGTTTTCCTGGCTGTACCTGGTGCAGTTATGTAGGTCATGTTAATCAAGTTTCTTAGCTGTCTTATTCCCTTACCTATAATGAGCCTCTGGTTGGAATGAGAAGAATACATTGGTAGAAGAAAGGTAGCATCATACTTAGTAGAGTATTAAGCACCATTGTTTTGTAAGATTGTGTATACAGTATCAGCTGCTTCCAGATTTCAATAAGGTGGTTTCTTCCTTAATTAAGAAATTGCCTTCACCCTTTGAAGAACACAGTTCTTTTCCCTTTAGAAGAGCTACAATTTTGACTCCCCTGATGATGTCAGTCACTTCCCTTCTCGTTCATGCCATTCTTCACGATGAGCTCGAAAACCTTCTCGAACACAGTGATGAAGAGTTGGCCCCCTTTTCGTGGGTTTCGCGTCTTTCCGTACATGTTTGGTAAGCGCGTCTGTGGCAGTTACATCAGTTCCTTGGCATCCAGTCGGTGTTTCCTAAGAAAGGCAATTTATGACTTGCGGAAGTGAGATGTATTATTCCTCTATACAAAGTAAGCCCTTGTGTATGACAGTGGAGGTAGTTGGTGACGCAATGAATGTGATTGTTTCTGGGTTGCCTATTGCTTGTCATCGGCGTGGCCAGGCTTCAAGGCTCCAGTATTGTTTTCCTCAAACCATCTTTTTAATCATAGCCCACATAAATAAGACATTGGCCCTGAAGGGTTGCCTGCTCTACACCTTCAGGGTAGAAGAGGCCCTAAGGCGGTGTTTCTCAACCTTGGCAACTTGAAGATGCGTGGACTTCAACTCCCAGAATTCCCCAGCCAGCTGTGCTGGCTGGGGGATTCTGGGAGTTGAAGTCCACACATCTTCAAGTTGCCAAGGTTGAGAAACACCGCCCTAGGGTATTCTTTCAGAAGTATCCCTCTCAGTTCAGTGGGGGTGCCCCAGTTCTGGTAGCTCTCCATTAAAGAGCACCACAAAGGTGAAGCTGGCACTTCCTTGCTCGTGCACCTCCCAGACTCCCCCAGCCCCGTTTTTCATCCACAGGTTCTACTTGCAGACATTCGCAGCCGGTAACTTGTAACCATGCTTCTCCTTGCGAACATGGTGGAGCTGCTTCCAGGGGGAGGCCACTTTGGAGGTCCTCCTGACATGGGCCTGTGGATGTAGCACCCCAGAATTTGAGCATCATGTTCAGTTGCCCCAAGAGATTCAAGGCTGGGTCTCAGAATGTCCACACATAAGAAGGGCAGCGGCTCCTTGATGGAAACGTTGCTTTCTCAGTTTCCATTAACTTCATTAAATTTCCTTGCAGGCAAAATTCTGCATTTTAGATACGCTTCCTGTCTGAAATAATAGTTGTTGTAACAAAAAAAGAACAACGAAAGGGTGGAGACCAGACAAGGACTTCGTTCTCTCTGGCCATGGTTGGTAGCACTGCAGGGGGGCCATCCTCTCTGCTCTCTTGGACCTGCAAACTTCAAAGCTGTTTTGAAGGATTTCAGCAGATCCTCACAAGGCAACATGTGTGTTAGGGCAACCCAGGGACCGGCATTGGTTTTGAGGTCTCGGTTTAATAGATGCCTGTGCGTCTCAGGGTCAGTGCTCCCTCAAAAAGCACAGCCCTTCTCTCCACCTTGGCATTGCTGTGCCATTACCCCACTTTACCAGCCCTGCTGGCAGAGGGAAAACCCATGCGATGGATGAATGGGAGGGATCGCGAGAGCTGCTTTTAGAAGCACCCCCGTTTCTGTCTGCAAGGTTTCGTGCTCAGTTTCTCTTTGAAATCTGGGGAGTTTCTGTCCAAAGGGTTCGTCATCTCCAACATCTGCCTTTCCGAGCACAGCATCTCTCTCCCTGCTTCGTTGAAAGGTCCGCCTCCCCCCCCCCACTTGGTAGGCGGGCGGTCCTGCATGCTGGGTGGCCTACAGACACCGGGTGGTGCCTTCTGCCCCTCCTGTTGTTGGCTGAAATCCGGCCTGGGGAGGGAGGGAAGGAGGGAGGGAACTAGGAGCCACATGGATGTTCCTCACTATCTCGTACCTCCAGTGGCTGGAACGACACCTCCCTGCGATACCCTCCCCCACCTCGATTGCAGCTGGGCCCTGCCAGGAAAAGCACCTAAGCTTTGCCTTGGACTGCCAGCTTTTCAGTTGGTTCCTCCAGAGAACTGGGGTCCTGGAGGACCAAGGCTGGTAGAGGGGGGACATCCTGGGATGTCACCCTTCCACAGGCAGGTAAAGAGGGGCAACAGGGAAGAACTTCTCCGGCTCCTGCTGCTGACTGGCGCTCTGTTGCTGGAGATGGAGAAAGAGCTCCTGGAAGGGACGATCAGCCCAGCCTGTGATTTCTGCCCATGAGGAACCAGGTCCCTCCCTCCCTCCCTTTCCATGCCCCTTCCCCATCTTCTGAATGCCTTCTTGTTTTCGATTGGGGCCCTGGACCAGAACCTGCTTTTCAACTCAGCTGGCTCACCTTGGCAGGCAGCTGGATGAAAATGTAGGTCCTGCAGAAATATTTCTCCAAAACTTTTATACTCAGCATCATCCCAGTTTGCTCAAAACTGGACTCCTGCCGATTCACTGCCAGTGGCTTCCCTGTGTTGTTGTCCTCTTCCACGGCCTGAAAGTACAAGCCAGCCATTCTTAGAAGCAGACCCCCATCCCTGCAGGTGTCCTACTCAGTGGCAGGCGATGCGCTCCCCACAAATTAGAAGGAAAGTGGGCATGGAAGCAGCTCAGTGGGACAGGGATAGCTTTGTGGGACAGAGTCCTACTCCTGCCTTTGAGTCCCTGAAGGGCCCTGGGCCCCAAACGCACCACTCTTCCTTGTCTTCTCACCTGCTGGAGACAAAACAATGGGCCAGTTCCTTCCATCCAGCCCCCCTTGTGAACTTTCACAGAGCACAGCGGGTAAAAGGCGCCCCTGAGCTGAGGGACCGGCAAGTCCTCCCATTACTTTCCACAGACCAGGAATGGCAGAGCTCGCCTTGCTGGGTGGCTCTCGTGAAGAACCTCACCAAGGCCGTCGGGGCCTTGGCAGTCGAGGAGCGCCGAGCGCAGAGGACAGGAGAGGGAAGCGCCAAGGCAGCCAAGTGCCGCTCTGACAACCAGAGGCAGATGGTCAGAGCGGCACGGGGCCCGTGGTCATTCCTGTTGGAGCCAGATCCCTGCATGGCGACCCTCGGAAAACCGGGGCTGCGCTTGATGAGGACGGCTGAGGAGCAGCTCCATGGAAGGAGGGGCAACCCAGTGGTTCTGGGGAGGGTAGACGAATGGGCCCGAGCGTCCCGGGTCTTGGGACATGGGCTCATCCGGAGGAAATGACTGGCAGGAGGGCTGCCAACAAAGGAAGAATCCGCTCCACCCAATTTGGGCTGGGCGCTGGGAAGGAAAAGGAACATTTCCACTTCCTGCACAGCATTCCTCATTTTTTAATTTTTCTGGCAGGGACGGGTGGCCTGCAGCCTAGAGCCCGGGCTGGGAGTTGTAGCCCGACACAGCTGGGGGGCCTGGGTCTCCCCTCCTCCTGAGGTTGCATGGGTAAACTGACAAGCCGCCCACGCCTTTGCCTTTCCTTCCCGGGAAGGCCCCAACCTGGCCGGGTGGGACTCCACCCCACAGCAGAGGAAGCAGCTGGCTCTCTTCTCAGCCCAGAAAGGCACCAGGCCCTTGCGGGAGTCCAGGGACCGTGGCAGCAGGACCAGGGAATTTGCTGCTGCCGGGCAGCCTCCCTTTCCCCATCCCCCGCCCCTTGCTGCAGGCCTCCTTTCTTTGCGCTGCCAACCTGGACGGTGGCCAAGGCCTGGAGCAGGCAGGAAGGGGGGAGGGGCCGTGATGGTGGGAGGGCAGGTGTGTTCTGCAGCTGGAGCAGAAGCCCCGGGCACAGATCCTTGGGCAAGGAAGCCGTCAGGAAGGAGGCCTTGCCAGCCTCCCTGAGAAGAGCCCCCGCTTGGCTCCTGATGCCACTGGTGGTCTTGCCGTGCTCTTTGGTGACCCTGCAGGAAGCCAGCCAGCCCGCCCAGCCGAGGGTTGGCACTGCAAGCTCCAAGGTAGACTTGGGGGGCAGTCAGGAGAAGACCCTTGGCAGTGGTCCCAGTTAGCTCAAGAGACGTTAGGCTCCCTTCGTTAAATGTGTCCAAATAGAGCACAGACTCCTCTAAGTTTGGGATGCTTTATTTGGGCTCTTCCGCCTAATAGGGAGTTGAACTCATGGCCTCCATGCCCACCCACATCCCGGGCCTCCAGAGCCCATAGTTTGTGTCTGTGGTTGCCAAGCCCTGCTGCCAGCTCCCTTCATTGCTCAGGTTTGGGTCCCTGCCTTGAAACCATCTCTCTGAGGCTGGATTGGAAGCCAGGCTCAAGTTGAGCTTGTCCTGCTGATCCCCGCTTGCAGGACCACCCCCCCCCCATTGTGGACAGCAGGGCTGCTAAGGGACGGGCTGGGTGGCGTTACCCAACGTGCAGCCGATGAGCCAGCAGGGGAGGGGGAGGGATTCCGTGGCCCTAAAACATCACAAGGGAATCATGAGCCGGGGCGGGGGCGGAGGGGGGTCTTTTCGCAGGCTGTGTGTGTGGTGTGCATGTGACACAGAGATGGGAGGACAGGACAGAGACTTGGCTATTGGTTGCGGCCCGAGAAGCAATATATCAGCAGTTGATGAGGCAATGGCTTGTTTTCTTAGGGTTGCCCCATCATGGTGTTTGGATACTAAGCAAGAGCTCATCTCCTTCCTTGAAAAATGGGGTGGCCACGTTGATCTGGATTTCCCAAATGCTGTTAGACTTGGAAGAGGAAGCTTTAAAAAGGTGGCATTGAGAGCTGTTGGAGAAATTGGGGGTCCCTGCAGCAAATGCCATTGCACTCGCCATGTGTCGGTCCCTGTTTCTAAAGATGGCCCTCAAGGGGGTGGCCCCCGACTCAGAGGTGTCATTCTGCATGCTGGCTGGTTCTCCATGCCTCCTCCATTTGGCCCTTCTGTTCTGGGCCCGAATCTTGGGGTCACAGGATGTTTGTCCTTGGGCACGCTTGGCAACTGGGCTGGGTGCTTTCAGAATGAAGTTCTCCTTTCTCGCCCGGCAGCCTTGTGGTGAGGCTCGTGTTTGCCTCCTGCCTTTGCCACGCGCCTTTTCCTCCCTCTGCCCCCCTTCGTCATAAATCTTGTGCTCCGAGTGTTGCAGCCCTGCTTGCTAGGTCACCCAGCATGGGCACAGGCCTGGACCTCTTCTCTGCCGCTCTCTCTGTGTCCACAGAAGTTCTGAAAGCGATGCCAGTTTTGGAAAGCATGGCGTTTGCATTCTTTCACACGCACCATTGACACTGCACGGCACTTGTGGTGAAGTGCCGGGTGGGACTCCCAGAGTGGCTGAGTCTTCACCGATCTTCCCAGCATCCAAGGGGCAAACGTTGTTAGGATGTTCACAGTCAGACTTCTGTGGGGAAGAGGAACATTATGCCCGAGAAGAACGTTGAGGCAGAACCTTGTACCCAGGGAGGATTGTGAAGTGTTTGGGAAGAATGGCATTCAGAGTGGGGGAATCCGGGCTAGGGGAGGAAAATAAGGAGACAGGGCTGTGAAATTGGACCCTGGGGTGGGATATTGGAAGGCTTGGGGGAAAAGACAGGAAAATCTGGAATGGCTTGGCACACTGACCCAACAGCGCTTAGGAAGAAGCTCCAGAAGGGACGGAATGGGGACCAAATATCCCCTTACCTTGAACTAGAGCTGAAGGAAATCTCGCCCACCCCTTCTCAGATGATGACTTGGAAGGATATTTCCGCAAGGTCTGAGTGGAGGGAATGGAGAAGATGCCAAAAATTTGGTGGGAGGTGGTGGCCATTTGGTGGTGGTATACTTCTTTGGCAGCCTCGATGCTTCAGAAAAACGGCCGTTCTCTCCCGGCAACGTCTGGCGTGATTTTAAAAAGAAAATGGAAGGCCTTTTCTGTCACTGCCAAATGGTAAACACGGAGGCTCTGCAAATTTATTCATTTTATTACATGTTCGTGTCATCCAATAACCAGAGGTCTCTGGGTAACGTTTAGATAAATTAAAAACATAAAATACAAGACAGCAAATGGTAAGAAAAACAGCAGCAGGAGTAAAAGCGATGCTGGCGTTCCTGAGCAAAATCCGCCAGAAAATCAGCCGGTGGGCTTCTCGGGAACCTCAGGAGGGTTCTCTGGCTGCTTGGAACGGCCTGCAGGGAAGTCGCCAGGGGAGCCTGCCTGGGGAGGGCCTGCCGAGAGGGAGCGCGGCCCCGAAAAGCCCCTCTTCTCTTGAGCCCGTTCACTCAGCAAAAATAAGGTAAAAGGGGGGGGGGAAGCTCACGAGCTCTAGGCTCTCCTCATTTTCCGGGAGAGCCTTGGATGAGCCCACCCAGTCCCTTCTATCGGGGCATTGATGCAGAGGGTGAACCAGACAGCACCTCTGGGGTTCTTTTCTGCGCTGGCATCGTGGCGAAAGGCCTGAGCTCTAGGGCAGAGGTGTCCTCCCCCGACAAAGAAAAACATTCCTTTCAGCATGAACTCACCGGGTATCTTTAGATCTGCTGTTTTTCCAGCCCTCACACTTCCCTTCCTAGGGAGGATCCTGGAATGCAAAGTGCATGGGGCCATTTAACTGTTGGGAAAGTGGCATCGAGGCAGTAAATTGTCGGCGTTTCCGTGAGTGGCAAAACAGCCGAAAGCGATTCCTCCCCCCCAGGGCCTTTCCTTCCTTCCGCTCGATGTGGGCAGGAAGCTGCCTGCGCTCAGGACTGGCTGTGGGGGGACCATGAATGACAGCCCTGAAGTGCCCCAGGCCTGTCTCCTGAACACCGTGTTCTGGGCACTGGGTTGGCCTCGAGGGCATCCTCTGCCCTTCAGAACACCCAAGAGGTTCTCTCAAGGCTGCTTTCACCTCTGATCATCGCGTGGAGGGAAACCAATGGAGTATGTTAAGAAGCCCATGTCCACCATCCAGGTTTGAACAGTCCAGTCCCCGAACCTCATGTGATATCTCAGAGGATCTGAGAGCACAGAGGGAGAAGTCCTCAGCCCCCTGCCCAGCGCTGAGTAGGGCTCTGAAGGTGCCCGCGTGGGACGCTTCAACGTCTCATTCCTGCACCATTAGCACATGGGAGGAGCTGTGTGCAGAGGGGGTGCTTGACACTCTCTGCTTCTGACAGCTGCACCCCAGCAAAGAGAGCCCCCCTCCCCAAAGAGTCTTGATCGAGGCCTCTTGCAGAAACTCAAGCGAGAGGGGTCCTCCGTGTGCCCTCCTGTTCGCCTCCCACCGTGATCCGAATCCCGTCTCGCCTCACCCTCCTTTTTCTTCTTCCTTCCAGGAGCGCTTTGTGGACCTCTACGGGAATGACGCGGCCGCCAAGAGCCGGAAAGGCCAGGAGCGCTTCAACAAGTGGCTCTGGACGGGGGCGACCGTGGCCGGCGTGGTCCTCCTCGGCTCCCTGCTGAGCCGCAAATAGCTAGAGACTGCCCACCTGCCCGTCTCGACCAGCCGGCCCTGCTCCAGCACTCTGACCTCGGCCTTGTAATCATTCCAGGGGGTGGGGAGGAGGGGTCTGCAGTGCCAGTCCCCACTCCGACCCCAGGCTCACCCCCCTCCACGCAACTCACAGACCTCTTTCTGGTGCCTCCTGCCCCCTCCCCCCAAGGCCTACAGTCCCTAGTCGAGGGACCGCTTCCCAGACCCCGCGCACACACCTCGGAGGGGGCGGCCCCTGATCCTCCCGTGTCCCCAGGAGGCTCCTCTGCTCGACTTCACGGCAAGGAGTCGCTGCAGTTGCAGTGGTGGTGAAAGCCGCTCCCTGCCCTGCTCTCCCACAGGCCAAGCCCTTGGGGGGGTTGCTTTGGGGAGGGGAGGGGAGGGGCTGCCGCCCAAGGCTTTGGCAAGGGAGGAAATGCCTCGCAGGCACCCCTCGCATGGCTTCCCCCAACTCACCGTTAACCTCAGACTTTCCTTATGCATCTCCCTGTGGGGAGCACCGCAACTCGGAAACACACTGACAACTACGCAGCCCGTGGGCGTGAATCCGGTGATTGTAGGGGATAGGGGCTCCTTCCAGGGGGCAGCACTTCACTAGGAGGAGAGGAAGAGGCAGGCGCCCCGTGCCTTGCAAAGCCTGTGCCCCGACTTCCTCTGCCCCAGAGCCCACCCTACCGGGTCCTGGCCGTGGCAGGGCGATTTGCTGACGCCCGGCTTGCTGTCTGCCCACGGGGGCCGGGGCTGCCCCTTCCAGCGCTGCGTCGGCGGCCGTGGCCTTGGCTTGCTAAGGACTCTCCGTGCCAGTGTGGGGGGAGCCCCAGGATGGCCAGTGGGAAAGAGGCGCCAGCTTCCAGTTTTCTTGGGAGGCCCGAGGAGCCTGCTGAGCCTCCCTGGCTCTGCCCATCTGGCCCCCGCGTGTGTGCCTGCAGTTGTGTGTCCTTGTTGGCCAGGAATGGTGGCTGGACCAGTTGCCGTTTCCCTCAGTGGCAGCCCCGGAACGGCCACGGGCCAGTCCCCTTGAGGCAGACCCTCAAGCCCATTTGCCCTGGGGGGGGATCCTGAATTCCCTGCCCCAGCGCTGGTGTTATCTGGGATGTGGCGGTGGTTCCCCTCCCTGACAGGCTGCGGAAAAGAGCAGGCGCATGGCAGGCTGTGGGGGGGTGGGGATGGGGGTCAGCTGTGCTGTGTTATCTGGAGCAGCCTCTGGAAGGTGTTTACCGTCAGCTGCTAATTGCAGTGTTGGCCCTCTGGGGACCCTCCCTGGCATTTGCCCAAGGAACTTCCAGGAAGAGCAGACCTCGGCGGTCCCTGCAAGGGGGGAAGAGGGGCTCCCTGTGCTGGGGAGAAAGGAGTGGGGCAGGAACGGGCAGGTCTGTGGTTTCTGAGGCTCTGCGGAGGAAGCCGGGGGTCAGAAGCTACTTTCTTGGCAGTCGGGGGGAGGACTATACTTTGGGGTTTTCTTGCAAGTGTTAGATCGTGGACAGAGTTGTGGGATCTGAGGATGTGGGAGGGGGCGGCATATCAGGTCTGTTGGAGTGAAGGGATAGTAGAGGAGACGTGTGGAGAGGGAAGGTTGCCAGGGTAGGGCAGAGGAACCAGCCTCCAAGCCGTGGGCAGAGCTGGAAGCGTGAGGAAGAGGCAGCGTCTGCGTCTCCCTTGGTCTCTGCAGCAGCCAAGGGCATGGGGCATTGTTGGGGAGAGGGCAGCCAGGTCTGTGTCTAGGGGGGGCTCCAGTCCAGCTTTCCTCAGCAAGGGGCCCCATTCCACCCCCTGCAGATTCAGATGACCCCCTTCCCCGGCCCAGCCCCCCCCCCACAGAAAGACCAGGGAGTCCTTGCAGCTTGCCTGCCCCTTCCTGAAGATATACAAGATCAGCTGTATATATTGAAGAGTAGTTTTTATTCAGTTGTGAATACAATAATACTATTTTTGTTAACTGTATGTCTGTATTTATGTGTTTTGGCTGTGCTCTCCCTCTCCAGCCCTGCGCCCCCCTAATCCCCCTCTTGTGACCCAGCCCAAGCAATGGCAAAGGCAGCCTGACGGGGACCCAGCCCAGAGGGGGCCCAGCTCGCCCCCGCCAGTCCTTGGGGCCCAAGCTTGGATGTTGCGCCTTGAGTTTGCCCGCCCTCCCTTTGTGTTCAGGCTCACACAAGCCCATTATTAGAGAAGAGAAAAGAAGGTGGATTTGAAGGTGGAAGTTCGATCCTTAATAAAACTGTGGTGTTTGAGCGGTGCTTCCTGGTCTGGTTCTTGGGTCCTCTTCCTTTCTCAGGGCGAGCAGTGGGCTCTCCAAGGCCACTCCCTTGGCTCTCCGTGCAGAAGCGCTGGCTGGGCCAACTCTGGTTTCGTGGGTAATGGGGAAGGCCAGATGCAGCGGGGTTGGCAAAGGTAGAGGAACTCTGCAGGGGCCACGGGCAGTTCTCCCCAGCCCAGTGCTCCCCAGATGCTTTTAACTACAGCACCCGTCACCTCCAGCTTTGGGCCATGATAGCCAGAGAGAGTGGATGTTGTAGTCAATAGGCCTGGTGGGCGCCGGGTTGGGGGAGGCAGTTCTGTGGAATCGCCAACAGACGAGCACAAGCTGGTTACGCAAAGGGCCGTCTTGGGCTGCCTCTCCTCCCTGGAGCAGAAAAGAGATGTTTCCATCTTAAGCCCTGCGCTCAGACAGCAGGGAGCACCAGGATCTCAGCGCTCCTCTCGCCTCACGGAAGCCGAGGGCATTTGAGGCCCTCGAAGGGCTTGGAGCACCGAGTTAAGGCTCTGGAGAAGGTCTCCAGGTAGCTCTGCTAAGCTGCAGGGACATCTCATGTGGAGCTGCCGGTGAAAATTAGGGCAGAAGCATTTGGTTGCCCAAGCTCTTCTCTGCAGCTATTCCAGGAACGCGCACAGTCTGAACTCTTGCTTTATTCTGGGCAGAAAAGGCTCAAACAGCTTAAATGGGGCCAAGGAAACGTCTCGCGTCTTCTGTGGATGTGGGCAAAGGCACGTGGGTTGGATCCAGGCTGGGGAAGATGACCAAAAGGAAGGGTGGGAAGAAGGTCGTGCAGGAGGGAGGCCTGAACCTTCTTGTTTGCTCAACCTTACTTTGTCTTCTGAGTCCCCCAAGGAGTCAAGATCTTTCCCTGCCTTTCACTCTTCATAGGTGACTTTGGGGGAAGCGGGGACAGGGACCAAGGGAGGAGGGAGGCTGCATGTGCCAGCGTGGGTCAGACTTGCAGGTGCTCCATCAGGACACTGGGTTTGTAACCCAGAAAGCCACCCTGCCTCTCACCCTTGGGCACGAGGCACCCCACAGCCTTGGCCAAGTCACGCTGTTCCTGATAGTGGATCTCGAAAGGTTATTAAAAAGTTACAGCCTTGATTGGAGACCCTTGACGGGAAATGAAGCATGTGTGCATTAACAAATTGTACAGCTGGGATCCATGCAGGTGCAGAGGCCCCGTGCTTGCACGAAATGGACTGGCAAAGGACTCGGTGTCCATTCATGCCGGCTTGTCAAAAGGGACAAATAATCCCCACCTGAGCTTGCCCTCCACTGGACGACTCCAGAGATCAGGATTCTAATGGGCACCAAAGGGGGATGCGCTCCGAAGCCGGAAAGGGCCATTATTGGAGGTCTCATGTCTGTCTCGCGCTTGTGGTCAAGCTGGGCCGGGCACGCCTGGCACATCACAGGAGAGCGGCTTGACCTCTGGGCTCCCTCGCTTAAGAGTCTTCGGAGCAGCGTAAGAAAGATCCCAGCCTGGGGATGGCTGCTGGGTGACGGGAATTGCTCTGGCTGGGGGGCCAGAGGCGGCATCACTCTGGAGGAGGTTATGGGGGGGGGCTCCATCACGTGTGCATAAAAGTGCAAATGGGCGCTCCCGCGTCCTTTCAGGTAAGTGGCGGGAGGTCTCCGATCTCTGCTCTCGCCCAAAACTGAACCGCGAGAAAGCCCGCGCGTTGCCGCAGAAGAGCGGATTTCCCGCATGCCTGTTTAAGCAAGCTTGGCAGGGAGCCTGGAACCCCGGCACATGGGGCCCGGCCCCCGTCGCGTCTGCATCCGAGAATCCCGCAACCGGCCTCGGCCCATCCCAAAGCTCCAGGGCCGGACCGGACCGCTTCGCCTTGGGCCAGGGCCGCGCGGGCCCCGTGCCAAGGACAGCGCGCGGGCGCGTCCCCGGGAGCCGAGCTTGCCCAAGGCGGGCTTCCCGACCCCGCGGGCTAGCCGCCTGCCTGGCGCTTCCCCGGGCCCCGCGGGCTCCAGGGACCGCCCGAGCCGGGAAGCGCGGAGCAGAGAGCCGCGCAGACCGCCCGCGCCCGCCTCGCTCTCCGTGCCGGCTCGCCGCCTCCGCGCGCCCCTCCCTTGGCAGAGGGGCTGTTCCTGCGCGCCGGGCAAACAGCTCCGCGGGCACCGGCCCAGGCGAGCCGAACAGCAGCCCTTTGTTCCCCCCGCGAGCCGACAGGGCCGGCCGGGGCTTGTTTACTCCCCGCAGCTCCGGGCCATCCATCAGCTGCGGGCAGAGGCCTGGCCCGGGGGCGGGGGCGGGGGGCAGCTGGGCGCAGCGCGCGCGCCCCCTGCTGGAAAGCATCTTCCGGCGCAGCGGTGCCCCGGCGCTGCCAGGGCGGTGCGCGGCGCCGGCTTCGATTGGGCCGGCCGGGGTGCTCTCCCGCTGCAGCCGCGCATTTCTCGAAAGGGGCGCGGCTCCCGCGGGGGCCGGATCGGGGTGGGCCCCCGGTCCGGCTCAGGGCCAAGCCGGGTTATGGACCCAGCCGCCGCTTGGTCGATGCAGCCCAGGGCCGCTGCTCTCCTGCTGGGCAGCGGGGCTCCCCGGTGGCTGTCGTCCTCCCACGCGAGGTGACCCTTTTTTATAGCTATACGTTTTTAATTGCTTTTTAATCAATAACAAGAAAAGAAAACCAAAACCCCAAATAAAAGGGACAAAAATGCAACAAAAAAAATTAAAAACTTAGCGTGATATATCATTATAACAGGAAATAGTTACAGATCTATGTATCTTTATCTAAGGGAAATATTATTCAGAGGCATATGTAGTTTCAATACATTAATGTAGCTATCATTGGGGAATCATTTCGGGGAAGCAGACGCCAGGCACAGCAACTTAGGGGCAGAGAAGCACCACCTGTTGGATTTCTGCCCAGGCGGTGAACCCCACCCAGGGAAATGGCCTGCCCGAAGGCTCAGTGGCCCTCCTTGGCCCTGTTGCAACACAAGGGCAGCGCCAGGCTCCCCACAGCTGCCCCCAACTATGGAGCGATGGTTGAGCCTTTATGGCTTTGCTCCAGCTGCCATGAAGCGGGCAGGGAGCTGTGCCCGGCCCTTCCGATGGCCCTCCCGTGCTCCTGAAAATGCTGCATTTCCTGGCTGCCATTCCCACCAGCGGGCATAATACCTGAAGCCCTGGAAAGATTTCATGCTCAAGTCCCCTTTTTGCAACGAACGCTGAGATAACTTTGCATATTTTTCTCCTTAACAGGATCAAAAAAATCACGGGAGAGTCCGGCAGCCCCTTTTCCAACGAACCATTTTTATTAAAAGGCAGAAGCTTTCGTGAGCTGCGGCTTATGATTTTTAATAGAATCGTGTTAGTCGGAAAAGGGGCTACCAGATTCTCCCTGATCTGCTGCTGCCGTAGCCAGTGTTTCTCATCCTCAGCAACCTTAAGATGTGTGGACTTCAACTCCCAGAATTCCCCAGCCAGGGGAATTCTGGGAGTTGAAGCCCACACATCTTAAAGTTGCCGAGGATGAGAAACACTACAATAACCAAAAGAAATTAAAGATATAAGGAAAAAGAACTATAGCTAAATCTAGGTTACACTTACAGAAATGCACAATTAGTGCCCTCTCTGTCTGTGTACGTGTGTCAGTATATCGTGGCATTTCTATGTTGGCTTGCAAGGTCTGTCTGTCTGTCTGTCTGTCTTTACTGTCTTTATTTTAGAAATGTTTAAGGCAGCCCAACTCCACAATGATTCTAGGTGGCCTGCAATCAAAACAGTCACACGATAGAGTTAAAACCACCACCACCACCAAATCCTGGAAGAAAAGCCACCATTAAAGCCAAATGCAAAGGAATTCCTGGATGAGAGATCCCAGCTTGCACAGAAGAGTGTGCATACACTCAGGTTAACACTTTTAAGTTGCACTTGTGGCACACTGGTGCAAATGTCCCTCTGTCCTTACCATTAGCAGGAAATGCTGCACGTGACACGGGTGAAACTAAGGCAACCCTTCCCAATCTTATGGTTATGCGAAAGCACATTTTTAAACGTTTTTATGTTTTTTTCAGTCGAATGGTTATGTGAAAGCAAGTTATCATAATTTTTAAATGTTTTTATGTTTTTTATTTGCGAGCCGCCTAGAGTCACTGATAGTGAGATGGGCGACGTATAAATTTGATTTATAATTAAATAAATAAAAGGATGCTCGCTGATTTGTTTTAGCTTCACGATATTTCAGAGCCCCATCTACTAAAAAGAAAGTTAGACACGGAAGGGTCTAAATTTGTAGGCCACGGGTTACTTCTCTGTAGGACTTTGCGTGGTTGAGCTTGGTCTACCTCGTTGGGGGAATTTTGCAGGAAGTCAATTTCTCCTTGCCGCTTCCAGTGTTTTCTGACCTCTTCTCCCCTTTTCTTCTTTTCACCACCAAGCCAAGCAAGTTAAGGAGCTAAACAGGAAGTACTAGGAGATATTTTTTGGAAGAATCTCTTCTGGCCTCCAAAAATACACTGTGGGAAAAGTGAGGCTGGCAGTGCCCAGATGAGAGGGCTGTATGGATGCTCCAGAAAATGTGACTGAACCAAAGCATCTAAATGCCACACCTCGTGGGGAAGCACTCAGTTAAGCACCCTCAGTCTGACCCTGATGCTGCTGCCTCCAACCAGAAACCTGGTTGGGACTCCAACTTCCCCCAAGCGCTGGTTGTAGATACTCCACTTGGGATTGCCTTTGTTGGCCAAACTCTGTTGGGAACCTAAGGCCACCAAGGCTGTTGATGGTGATGGAGTGAACAGGTGGAGCAGCATTAAACCCCAGCTGTTGGGCGGCAGTGGTTGGAGAGGGCCACAGACCTTGAGTTGTGCTTGAAGGCCTCCAGGAGGCACCTGCTTAGCCACTGGGGATGCTGGACTCCAAAGGCCTTTGCTCTGAAGCAACAGGACCTTTTTCAGAAGAGGAAGGTTCTTCTGTAGGATTGCTGGTGATGGGAGATGGCCTGGGAGATGGCCTTCTTGCTGTCTCCCTCTCCCTCTGCAAATCTCCCCACCCAGCAAGTGACCGGTGGGATGATCTGTGATGCGCTGGTTCACACCTGCAGGTTCTCTGGTGGGACTGTAGTATCCTAGCAAGGGAGGGGAGAACCTTTGCCTGGTCAGCCAAGAAAGAGCTGGCTGTAGGGGTGTCACGCCCCCCTCCCTGCAGGAAGGCCCAGAGACTTGTCCTGGACAGCACCTTGAGGATGCAGAAGCAAGGAGAAGGAGAAGGATGCTCAGCCTCCACCCATCAGCCAGGGAAGGAGAGGCTACTAGGCTATCTCAGGTGGACCTCTGGGGTTGGAGAACATGGTTCTTTTGCCAGCTGCCTCAAGAATTGTTCCATGGGGAAGAAGAGAGATCTTCCAAACCAACCATGCCATTAAGAAAAAACAGTGGTCTTCGGGGCACCGTCTCTCTATGACTGAGTTCACTGCACGCTTAATTAGGGAAAGATCTAGATCAGTGTTTCTCAACCCTGGTGACTTGAAGATGTGTGGACTTCAACTCCCAGCTGGCTGGGGAATTCTGGGAGTTGAAGTCCACACATCTTAAGGTTGCCGAGGTTGAGAAACACTGATCTAGCAGATGCATTCCTGCTCAGGCTAAGCATGATTGTTTCCTTCTGTGACCTGGCACACAGTGCAAGCGGAACCCACGGGATTAGTTCAAGGTTCAGTTCAGTGCTTTGAAACAAATTCATTCCAAAATCAAGTTGAGCATGCTCTGTCTTCCACCCAACGCCCTTTCCGCCTCTTATCCCCTCTCTCCTAACTATTTCCATTCACAGAACTTCCCAATTCTACTCGCCCCAGATTTCAACATGCTTTCTTCTAGGATGCAGCTTCCGTGTCCTAGTGGCCTCCCATCCAAAGGCTAACCCCACCTGTCCCTGCTTAGCTTTCCAAGTTCAGCCAAGAGGGGCTGGGTGCTGCCAGCCAGTTAACCTGGAGAACAATCCTGATTTTTTCAATCACAGCAGCCATGGGGGGGGTGGGGGGGTGAGGCTTAATTTAGATTCCTGCATGGAGCAGAGGGTTAGACTCATAACCTAAATGGCCCCTTTCAACTTTAGGCTATTCTAAATCCGCCCGACCGTAAGGGGAAATCAATACAATGCCAAGAACGCAGCGTATGGCCCTCGGTCTGTGTTTCATCGTCATTCTTGGTTACGACTTAATTATGCGAAGAAGTATTACCAGCCTGTCCCTGCTCTCAGTGTTGAATCTTACAGGCTGTGATTACCAGGATGGCACATTTGCATCAGGGGCTCTGTTCCGTCCTGCCTTCAGGAACGTGTGATCCGAGTAGCTCGTTTGGCTAATTATATTGTGTCAATATAGAGCTCCTGTCTTTGTTATTACAGTAATTTGCTCCCCAGCATGGGTGAGCTTTCCTCCTTTGTTCCTCCACTTTTGTTCCCGATGCGGTTTTTCTCACTCTCGCTCCCCAATTTTTCTATTAATTTTAACGGATGCCAGAAGAGGCCAAGAGTCACATCTGCACCGGCCCTAAACAACTGGCCGGGCACTGGCGACCTCTTGCGGCCAAACCAGGAACAGAGGCTGATTGGGGACCTGACTTTGCCTAAACGCTTTAAGGCAGTGTTTCTCAACCTTGGCGAGTTTAAGATGGGTGGACCTCAATTCCCAGAATTCCCCAGCCAGCAAAGCAAAGCTGGCTGGGGAATTCTGGGAATTGAGGTCCACCCATCTTAAACTCGCCAAGGTTGAGAAACACTGCTTTAAAGGAAGAAGGGGTCTTCGAGCAATGCCCCTTTGCACACTCGTGGCACTTGGAATGGCTACATTGGAGCAAAAGACACCCCACACTCATACTCTTTTGCTGACTCTTTTTTCCCTTTTATACTTCTGGGACGTCAGTGTAGAATGGCCCCGTTTGAGGGGATCTTAGCAGCAGCAGCAGGACCTGACCCAAACTTGGAAAGATGACTGGCAGGTACCGTAATTTCAATTTTGGAAATGTACGGTAAAGGAGAAGAAATGGCCTGAAATCCGGCTTTGCCCCTGGTGATTCCACAGACCACTTTGCCATTTTCTTGGCAGAAGCGCAGAACTGATTTGCCTCCTTCTGGAATCCTTTTGGGTGCCGGGATTTCCTGAAGGTGCTCCATCCCAAGGGGTGAATTGGTCCAACCAGGCTCCTCCAAGCTCGGCTCAGCATTGCTACCTGCTGATTCTTTCTGGAAATGCAGCAAATTCCATTTCTTTAGGCAAAAAGGACGGATCCTGTTTCTACAGAATCACCTGACCCTCCTTTCGGTATGTATATTTCTATGTATGGTTCAGGATTCTCATTCCCCCGTGAGCATCACGACCATCGCTGTTTCTAAACCGGCACAGTCACATTAGAGGCAGCAACTCAGACGACGGGAGGGTAGATCCCGCTGCAGCAGAAGCATTAGGAGAAATGGATGGGGGGGGGGGACAAAAGGAGCAGCAGTGTGAATTTTACAAGCCTTGGATCTGGCAAATAAATCTTAAGCAAGTATAGCGTCCTCATTCTTTAAAAGCGAGTTTTATGGGCTCAAAGCAGCACTTTTCATGCACAGCTGACAGATACCAAGAGACTTGAGGGGAGGGGAAATTGCAATCCAGTGTGGGCTCAGCTTTCCAAACAGCCACAGAAGGCTGCCCCGGAGGGGTCAGAAATCTTGGGAAGGAGGCTGACAAGATCTCCTGGAGAGGCCGGGGCTGGGCGGAGGGCGCCTTGAAGAGCCCACCTTCTGCAGAGCAACCGTTTCCCCCAGCCCCCTTTGCAACCCCTGATTTTCATTGCCATGAATCCTCCCTGCAGCCGCGCACTCTTCATTTCAATGAGTTACCATCCAAGTCCATACGGCCAGGGTTACCGATGTTTAAAACGCCCGACAGTGTTAATATATAAACTCTAGGTCAACCGGTGCCTTTTCATCAAGGACCACAGCAGTCCAACCGCCGTGGGAATTGAGGGGGAGGGAAGGAGGGTTCTTGGCTGCCTTTGACCCCTCACCTACTTGGAAAGTTTGCCAAAAAAGAAAAAAAAAGTCCTTGTGTCCTGCTGCGGATTAATCTACACTTGCAGCTCAGGGCCTCGCATTTTCGCCCCTTCCCACTGTGTTGCTAAGAGAGATCCAACCGGAGCTGCAGGGTCCCCCCGGGGCTTCTAAGCCAGCTGACTTCTGGCTGAAAATCACTTCTAATTATTTCAGAAAAGAGTTAGTTACATTTTCTGGGGACCGGGCCCTTGCTTCTCATCTTGACTTGTCTCTAGGGAGTAAGCCCTGGGGTAGAAGAAAAGATCTCACAAATGCATAATAATTTGGTCGGGCCATTCTTCCGTCCGTCGCCACAACCTCGTTCCAGAACCCACAAAGCCTTGGCATTCTGGAAGAGGAGGAAAATAGGGAGCTTTTCCAGCTGCAGAACGTGGTGGTCCTCAGACGGAGCTCCCCGTGACGTGATGTCATTTCTGCACAGTGATGCTAGGATGGGGGTGACATTGGTGGGGCTCCTAGCCCATGCTTGTGAAGACGCCTATCCCGTATCAGCCCACTCTTGCCAGCTTTCCAGGCTGAGGTCTTCCCCAGCTTCCTGGGGGATAGGAAGCCTCAAATCTGCTTGCGTCTCTCGTGGGCAAAACAGGGTCTCTGCCACAGGACAAGGAGACTCCATACATCCACAAAGAATGGCGCAATTATTCCAGGAGGATGAAGCTGCATGGCATTATCGATGAAGCCCTTAGAGCGTTGTTTCTCAGCCTTGGCCACTTGAAGAGGGGTGGACTTCAACTCCCAGAATTCCCCAGCCAGCCATGAAGTCCACCCCTCTTAAAGCGGCCAAGGTTGAGAAACACTGACCTAAAGGATGGCACAAGCTTTGTTCTCACACACTGGCTGGGTTCACACAAGACGTTTCTCCGTCTGGGAGAGATTCAGTGACTGCATCGCATCCCAGGGTAACCCTTGGTTAGGCTTCTCGGCAGCTGCCTTCACAAGCGCACTTAACCCAATTGCTAAGTAAACCAGATTTTGGGCTTCACATAGTATGATGGCCATGGATCTAGCAAACGTGAAGGTTCATACTACCACCACCCCCAGCCCAGCCCAGCCTGTGTATGAATGCAGCCACTAGGTCTTTATGCAACCTGGGTAACCATGTGAACGTGGCCTCTGAGGGGGGCAGGTCAGAGAAGGTCTCTCACTCAGAGAGGAGCCAAAAGCAAATCTAAAGCTTGACCACTGGTGATTTCATGAACAACCCCATGGCAGAAGGACGGCGACTTTCCACTGCTTTCTTCTAGAACACTTTCTTTCCACTTCTCTAGAATGATTTCCTAGTGGTCTCCCATCCAAGTTCTACTCAGACCCGACTCCATTTAGCTTCTTGAAGGCAACCAAGGTCACTTGCAGCTCATGAGCTGCTGGTGGGGCTTCTCTTTGCTTCTTGCACAGGCGAACTGTTCACATTGGACCCCTGAACATGGGAATGGAGGAGTGGGGGGAACGGGGTTGTCCAAAAGGCTTCCTTCTTTGCACGGAGGGAAGGCTGCAGGAATGATGAACCCGTTCTGCGCCCTTCACTCGCTTGTGGAAGGCAGGTTCAGCCCGGCTCCCCCTTCAGTCGAGGGGGGGCAACACGCGAAGGTTTGGTGCAAGAAGCTGGTCCTCATGAGGGCTGTGGCCCCAAATGGAGCCTCCGTATTTAGACACCATCTACCTCGACTGAAAGTTAAGACGCTCGAAAACGACGAAAAGTTCACCCCGCGGCTGGCGATGATCCGCTGCCGGGGTCCTCCTCCGCCAGCCGCTCCTGCGCCTCGTCCCCCAGCCCGACCTGTCGCCGGCTGGCCGGCCAGGCGGACCCCCCTTCCCCCCTCCCCTCCCCTCCCCTCGCTCGCGCCCTGCCCCGCCGAAGCCCGCCGGGCTCCTCGCCCCCGCTTCTGGGGCGAGGAAGCCGCCGCGAGGCGAGTGGGCGTCCGCTTGGCGAAGCCGGTGGGCGTGGAGCTCCGGCCCGGGCAAAGGGCGCGACGTCGCCCTCTCTCTCTCTCCCCCTCTCCCTCGCTCCCTCCCTTCCTCCGGGGCGCGGGGGGGGCGCCGCAGGGAGGGACCCCGGGGCTTTGCTGGCCGCAGAGGCGGGGGGCGGGCGGGCGCGCGACGACCCCCTCCCTTCGCGGCCGGGCAGGCGGGCCTTGCCCCCGGCGCGGACGCGACTTACCACGGGCGGGGAGTCCCCGGCCGGCGCTCTCGGGGGCATCGGGCCGGGCGGAGCGCGGGGAGGCTGCGGAAGGAGCCGGCCCTCTCGCTGCGCCTCCGCGGAGCGGCGGCCCTCCGGCCCGGAGCAGCCGGAGGGCCGGCGGTGGGGAAGCGGGACCTAGACCAAGCCGGGCCCCCTTTCCCTCCGAGGGGCTGCGGGGAGGGGGGTTGGCGGGGTCAGCTGCAATTGCGGCCGCATTCCTGAGTCATTTTTTAAATTTATATCTATATAAATTTTTTTTACATAGAATAAAAGACTAATCAAAAGAAAAAAGGAAAGGAAGGAAGGAAGGAAGGAAGGAAGGAAGGAAGGAAGGAAGGAAGGAAGGAAGGAAATGACTTCCAACCTTCTTTTCACAGATAATTGCAATCTTGTTCTCCTCCTCCCTCTTAGATGTTACTAGACAACCCTCTGACCCGCTGGGTCATCCTTTCAGAGAAAGGTAGTGCAGTTTGATGGGACCAGAATGAGCATTAAATTTTAGGCTGACCCTGTTTTTTTTACCCCGATGCTGGACAGTCCCATGATCATCTAAGAGGAGTATATATCATAAATAGAAAAATAACTGTAGTGGCAAACAAACTTCAATAATAAGTCAATATTTCCTCGTCCAACAGAGAAACAGAATGACCGCGGGTGGGCAAAAATGCAGTGGGAATGTGAGGGTCTTCCGACTTCCTGCCGGCTTCCCCATTGACTTTGCTTGTGGGAAGCTGGCAGGGAGTGTCAGAAATCACGATCACATGACCACGGGGATGCTGTGACGGCCACAACCTTGTGAGCAAAAGTGGTCTGAACATCGTGGAAATTTCAGTTCCGCAGGGGTCGTGGGTCCCAGATGTTTTATGCATTCTTTAAATTCGCGGATTTTAGGTACCTTGATTCAAAAATTATTGTGGCATCATGCACCGTTTGGGCTAACGTAAGGGTGCAAACAGACAAACAGATAAACACTATGAGAATTTTAGTAGTGTGTAGATCGGTGTTGCTCAACCTTATCACCTTTAAGATGCGTGGACTTCAACTCCCAGAATTCCCCAGCCAGCCTTGCTGGCTGGGGAATTCTGGGAGTTGAAGTCCACGCATCTTAAAGTGGCCAAGGTTGGGAAACACTGTCCTAAACAACTGACAGGGCCTCCCAAAGTCTTTGGGCAGGATTTTGCATAGTTGTGGCTGCCATCTTGACCTTTTTGACCTACCCACCCCCACAGCCCCCTCTATGGCCCCAACTGTTTCGGTCACTGTTCCTGCAGCTTTTCTAGGTCTATAATACCATTTTTGGAGATGCTGGCAGCCGTGCTGGTGCAGCCTCACCGTCAAATTCTCTAACCTCCTCCTTACGCCATTAAAAACCAGAAGCAAAAGAAAACCACCACAAAAAATAACTTAATAATGCAATAACAGCCCGAGAACAATCTAACTGACTCCATGCAACGACAGTGAAACTAAAAAAATCTCATTGATCGGCTTCCCTAAAGAAGGCCATGCAAGTCTCGGGGTGTGATGTATTTTTTTACTTTTTTGCCCCGAATATTTCATCTCCCTGTTCATCTCTAATATCAGATCATTGAAAGGCACCCTAAAAAATACTGCTCCCCACAGTGACTCCAGGGGAGCCCCACGTAAAACATGTCTCCGTTGAAAGTTGTCCGTCTTTCTTGTCCTGCGGTTGTGTTCACACAACATGCTGATCCCAAGTAGTTACAGATGTGGGGGTTAATTCTTAAAATGTCCTACATTTGGATAGTTTTAACATCAGCTCCTGATGTGCAAATCTAGATCAGCTGGTTGGTTGTGGGTCAGTAGAGTTGTAAACTCAGAGAAGGGGTTAATTTGCTGGCCAGTTGAAATGTGTTGTGGGAACACAGCCAAGTTCCAATCCCGGAGTGTTCCTGCCTTTTCCCCAACACTGCCAAAGGCTATCTGAAAATCCAAAGGCACGATGCTGATTTTTTAAAATTTATTTTATTGAACTTATGCCCGCCCCCTCCAACAGACTTTGATTGGTCTCTCCTGTGTATTGTGATGTGGACACCCACAAAAACATCTAGGGATCCGTGGGACAAGATCCGTTGTGCTGCTTTTTCACAAAAGTCACGAACCTGGAATTGAGATTAAGCTAACCCCTTCAGAATGAGACCCACCGAATACGTGCTGCAAGGATCCAGATGGTCACTAGGGGGCAGCACAAGGTTAGCAATAGCCCCAACAATTCTTCCATCTCCTCTCCGTGGTCCCTTTCCCAAAATTGGGGCGACGCTCAGCTGCATGCTCTTTTACCCCATATTCTAACTGAACAATCGGCAGGTGGAGAAAGCTGGGGTGCAGCCCCTTTGCCTACTTCTGGACAGTTCACTCGCCCTTCCTTTTTGCCTCTAATAAAAATGAGAACGTGCTCCAAGCAAACAAAGGAGATTTGCAAGAGATGGTCCTGGAAAATCCCCCCTCTGCAGCAGGAGACGCTTTCCAAATAACACAACGAAGAAGACCTTTTAAAAATAACCTTTATTGATCTTGTGGTCTATTCCTGACTTTAGCTGTAACCGCAGTTGGAGATGGTCGGTGCTGGTAGAGACCAGTTCCAGGGTGGTCACCAGTCCTAGATGATGGTGCTGGGTTATGCCCATGATAATTTAAGGATGATTTCCTTTGGGTTTTAAAAAAAGGCCTGAGTGGTTTGGGAAGGGGGAAAGTTGAGGTTTCTACACTGAGGGCAACTTGATTTGTCTCAAAACACATTTAAGGAACTGACCTGGGAAAGGTTCTAACACAGTCCCAATAATGAACTTTTCTGAGCAAGGATCCTCGTTGGGTACCAAAACAGCCCATCTGCAGATGAGGAGAAGGAAATGGGCTGCTTTAGGAACCCCTGAGGTTCAAAGGTCAACCCTTTGGTGGAGGAGACCCAGTCAAAGATGATGGGATGTGCTTCAGAACCATGGCCTGCTACTTGCTGGGGGCAGAAAAGAGGGAGAGAAAAACCACAGTTGGAAGATGAGGAAGAAAACACGGCTGGGAGTGTAGTTGAGCACAAACATTTGACGTTGCCACAGAAAATCTTGGAGGAGGAAGGCACACTGAGGCCATTCAGTCCACCCCATGCTTAGCCAAGAAGTTTGGCCTAACATTCAACCTGCCTTCTTCTAAGACCATTATCCAGTGTCCTGCACTTGGGGAGGGTGGAAAAGATTTTCTGCGACATCCCCTTGGTACTCTTCAAAAGCCACTCTAGAGAAACACAGCCCAGGCAAGCACAGCTCAGCTTTGTTCTTGTATATTTATATTTATCTACACAAGCTTCCTTAGGCTGAAGCTTGTGAAGAAGGCTGAAGAAGCTCAGATTTGAGATATGTTTCAGAGTTCTGAGTTCAAATGTTTAAAAAATCACAATTGACCTTCCCCTCCTTCAAATTTCCCGGGAGAACGCTCCAGAAACGGAGAACATATTGCCTCCAGGAAATTATGGGAAAATAGTTTGCAACGTTCAACTACAGCAACTGCAGGGGTGGGGACAACACGTTTTGCTCCAGCATCACCCGGTAATGCGTCCCTCCTCTATAGGCCCTGCCTTTCTCATGGGCTGCTCGGATAGGCTCCAAAGTCCTCAAGCATATCCATTTTTGCTGGATAAACATGGGGAACTGCTGTTTTTGGGCTACTACTGTGAGGGTGTCATGTCCAGGCAGCAAACTCTACATAAATCAAATAGCTCCTGGAAAGATCCCTGGGAATTATTGATCCCTAATGAAAGCGTGGGTGCCTAGTATCCCGGATGACCTCCAAGATGATGGGGTCTCTGTCCTTGCTGCAATGCAGGTTCAAGTAGGGGACCAATGGACTTAGTACTTCTTCATGCTCTTCTTTCACTTCGTGTTGTCATCCCGTGGCTACTCACTGATGTCATGAAGGAGTAGCGCACGTCTGATTTTATTAGCATATATCCCTGCAGAGAGGAAAAGGAACACAAGAAGGTAAAATTCTGTACCCTCCAGTCATCTCTCCTCTCTCTTGAGGGTGGGGGTGTCTGCAGGCATGGTCAAAAAAGTCAAAATGGCAGTCTCGGCAATGCAACTGTAGTCACACCCATTTTTTAATGTGCTTCGCAGGTGGAGCTCTGATTGCCCTGTTGTGGCTGCCATCTTGATTCTTTGACCACACCTTGCAGACCCCCGCACTTGAGGGGTTTGTACTTGTCTTCAAAAAATATATCCTGTGTATTTGCTTCTTAGCAAATCCTTTGCAAAACCCCTTCCTGATTGGAGGGTTCTCTAGTTTGAATGGCCTTGTGTCTCCAAGAAAACATGGTTTTTAAAAGGCAGGCATTTCTCCCATAACCTTTCCACCATTCTTCTTTCAGTGTCCTTGCATCAGTCTCTTGGTTATCCCCAGAGCATCTTATCTTCTTTAGACACACCTTAGTTTTTTTCCCCCTTAATCATGCAGAAATGTAACTTGGTTCAAACATGGCCTCTCCAAGCCTTCTGATCTCTTTGGAATTGAATGCAAACCTCCCACCCACACCAATTCTTCCAGCATCTGCCTTTTCAAACTGGCTTTTGATCCCCCAACTGCATTGCTCTGACTCAAACCAAGCAGTCAATCAAAAACAGCAAAAATGTTGTTCTGCTTATCCTTCTAAGCAACAGCAGGGTTCACACACACAAAGCTAAGCCTGGTTAAATAAAGCACAGCTGACCAGAATTTTACTGGATTTAAAAAAGATCTAATAATATGAATATTATTGGAATATCATGGGAATATTATTGGATATTCCCATTTTCCAATACTGGAACCCCGAGAACTGAACAAAGACATCAGCATGAAGCCTCTGCATTGGAAAAGGGGTAGCAAGTCCAGAGGTCAACTCTCCAGGGAAACAGAAATGCCCACATGCCACTTGCTTAGGTACCCACCTCATGCATTGTGACTTCAGGATCCTGGAAGCTGACAGAAAAGATGTTGGGAAGCGTCTTTCCTCTTCTGAGTTTCCCTAAGGAAAGAGAAAGGCTGGTCCTAAGAGGAGAGAAGGGGCTCCAGGAAGACATAGCTTCCACTCCAAACCAAAGGAGGGGGGCACCCCTTTGAAACAGGGGGATGGACTCACTGTTAATGCTTGATAATGTCACTTGCCCAGCTGACTTCAGGAATATCTCCAGAAAGGACACCTGTGCAATACAAAGAACATTGGCACAATTAACCCCAGAATGGGGGCAACAAATTGGGATGAGGAGGAGGAGGGTTGTCCATAGGGAGGGGGTAAAAAAACAAGATGGCGTCTGCAACCCTGCAATCAAATACATGCGTCGTGAGCAGGAGCTCTGAGTCCAGGAGGACCCACAGATTGTGCCCGAGGTCTGTCTCATCCAAGACAAATGATGGAAAGTCCCCCGCCCCAGAAAGTCCAAACACCCAAAGCCACTCAGTCTTGCTTGGGTTGAGCAGAAGCCAGTTGGGCCCCACCCAGGCCCCCACAGCCTCCAGGCACTGGGTCAGGACGTCCACGGCGTCACTCAAGCAGCCTGGGGTAGAGATGTAAAGCTGGGTATCATCAGCATACTGGTGATACCTCATCCCAAACTGTCAGACGGTCTTACCCAGCAGCCTCATGTAGATGTTCAACAGGAACCAAAGGACCAAGCCCTGCAGTGCCCCATAAAGGAGGGGCTGTGGGCTGGACCTCTCCCCTCCTATCAACACCAACTGGAACCGGCCCCGGAGGAAGGAGGAGAACCAACATGACACAGTGCTGCCTGCCCCATCTCTTGGAGCTGGTCCAAAAGGATACCATGGTTGATGGAATCAAAAACTGCTGAGAGGTCAAGAAGAGCAAGGGGGGATGTGCTACCCCCTTCTGCTCATGCCTGAGGACATCCATGCTGTCTCCATCCCAAACTCCAGCCTGAATCCTGACTGAAAAGGGTCCTGATAATCCGCTTCATCCAGAGTCCTTTGAACCTGCAGCGTGACCACCTTCTCCACAACCTTTCCTCAAAAGGGAGGGTTGGGAACCGCATGAAAACTGGCCAGACTGGTTGGGGTGGGTGGTGGCCCCTTGAGAAGGGGTTACAGCCCCCTTCCCTCAAGGAGGAGTTAACCACCAACTAAATCCAATCACACATCCTCGCCTAGGCAGCCTTGACCAGCTGGGAGGGGCAGGAAGGCATTCTGGGAGTTGAAGTCCACACGTCTTCAAGTTGCCAAGGTTGAGAAACACTATCATAGACTATCATGGGTATTATGATAGTCTATGACAGCGTTTCTCAACCTTGGCAACTTGAAGATGTGTGGACTTCAACTCCCAGAATTCCCCAGCCAGCATGGCTGGCTGGGGAATTCTGGGAGTTGGTCCACACATCTTCAAGTTGCCAAGGTTGAGAAACACTGGTCTATGACACCAAAAATTCAGGAAGATTCTGGAGGTCCCTTTTTTGACTAACCGATTTGATTAAAAGGCAGAAGCTTTCAAGAGCTGCAGCTCGCTCAAGACTAAACTCCATAGACACACTCCCTAATAACACCATTTTAGCTCCCATGGGTGTTGAGGCCCTCTGCACTAACATCCCCCACCAACATGGACTTCAACCATCAAGAAGACCATCACTGATCCCCAAACTGCCCACCTTGCCCTAACACTGTGTGACCTTGTACTCACCCCTAACTACTTCACCGTTGGCAACAACGCACACCATACCATGGTGGCAAACCCATGGGCACCCTCATGGCTCCTCAATAGGGCAACATCTTCACGGCTGACCTAGAACAACACCTTCTCAACTCTTGCCCCCTGAAACCCCTCCTTTACTTGAGATTCCTTGAGGGCATTTTCATCATCTGGGTCCATGGAAACAAATCCCTCATGGAATTCCACCACAGCTTCAGCATTGTCATCCCATCATCAGCCTTAGCCTCAACCAGGAAGGGAACTGCAGCTCAAAAAAGCTTCCACCTTTCCATAAAATGTGTTAGCCCGGAAAGGTGATACCAGATTCCTTCTGTTTTGTTGCTACCACATCACTGTCACCCAAGAATTCACATCACACCTTATTTTAAGAAGGTCCAAATGGGTAGACCCCTAACTCAAGTCATGAGATTTCAAGCTAACTCCGTCCACTCTCCGCAGTGAATTTTTCTGCTCACGCTCTGACACACTCACCTTGATGTCCCCAATCCTCGACCACTCCTGAGACAAGCGCAAGCTGTTGGGCACACAGAAGCAGAGAAAACCTTGAGTGAGGGCTATTTCTGTACTCTCAAGAAGGCCCCACAGCCAGCCCATGGCTTCAATCCCACATTGAATCGCACCCAGAATTTCGACTGAGCATTTGGACCTCAGGCCTACAGCACAATTTTTCCAGGATGCATCTGATGCTAAAAGCCAAGTTGGCAAAGAGGAAGCAACTGAAGATCGTTCTCCTCGATTTGTATCCCTTCTCCATGGCATTTCAATCCCTGTTTTTGACACCTCTGAAGCTGTTGGCATTTAGTGCTGCCAGTGTTTTGGGTTGCCTTGTACATGATGCCTACTGTCTGGGATGGATGTAAATTCTCCCGAGAAACTAGCTTGGGTGTCCTATTGCTAGATCTGCTGTGATTTTATCTGGATAATGAAGGATTCGGAAGCACGTTTGGGGAGGAGGGGGCTGAGCTGTGCTGTGCTGAGAAGGCTCCCGCTCCCCGAAGGACATGGATGAAACTCTGCCTCTTTGAAAAAATAGCAGAGCAGTATGGAAGGTGGGGAGCTTGTGCTAAAGCCTCCTTCATCACGAGCCATGCTGCCAGGGGCTTCTAACTGCTGTAGTTCAGCAACATCCGAAGGCCCACCTACTTCCCCTCCAGGCCCAGCCATGGACGCTTAGATTACACCTTTCTTCTGCCTTGCATTTCTGAATTTTAAAACCAGATGGGAGACGTTCCATGGAGAAAACCCAAGGTCTGGTGAGGTTGGCCTCTACAAAGTGAGGGGAGAGTCATGCCATCTCAGCAGTTGAGTTCATTCATGAAAACATCTCGAGTCCCTGTTGCCCTAATCAAGGGGAGAAGCAGCTTTGGGGAGATGGAAGGGGAAAGGGTCTGAGAACAGAGAGACCTACCTGTTGAGGGCCACCGAACCTCCAACCTTGCCCATGGAATTCCCCGAACTGTCACCTTTCAGGAACATCTGTCCGGTGAAGTTGCAGTCCTGAGAGTCAGAAGAAAACTCAGTCAGGTGGATTTCCCAGATGCAGAAGAGCCAGGACTGTGCTCTCCATTGTGGCCACCAAAAACGAAAAGAAGCGGACACTGCCTCTGTTCTTGTCCCCCAATAATGGATCTCATGCTGACCCCCCTTCTGAAGGCAGCTAGACCTGTGGAAATATTCTGAGTGAATGGGGTCAAATAAGACCAAGTCAGGTGCTTTCCCGGTTCTGCAATCCATTTGGGTTGGGGGACAATTTGGAGATTCAGTCTGAATCAGTTCCAACATCCAAGTCATATCAGTTCCAGATCAATTCTCCTGCATGAGGAACCTGATTTGGTCATACAGGCAAGAGCTATTGGGCATTGTCTTTTCTTCTGTAACCATGATTAGATAAATCTGGAATTTTTACCTTGCTTTTCCCTCTGGAAGTCACCTGTTTGCCTTCCAGAGACAGCCCAGCTTGTGGGCATTGCTGTAGTCCAGTATTTCTCGACCTCAGGCACTTCAAGCTGTGTGGACTTCAACTCCCAGGATTCCCCAGCCAGCATGAATTCTGGGAGTTGAAGTCCACCCAGCTTGAAGTGGCTGAGGTCAAGAAACATTGCTGCAATCTGTTAGGAGACTGTGTGTTTCCGTGGAAGGGACAGCGAGAGCAGTTCCAGACCTTGTGTGTGGTCCATAAAGGACCTTCCAAAACCATCCTCCAGAGCTTCACCAGGTCCAGCCAAGGCTCCTTCTGCTTGTGCCAAATGGCTGTTCGCAGACAGAAGGGCCGCGAGGGCAGCCTGCCCATAAGGCAGCCTTTCCTGAACCGCATCCGCCTTTGTCCCTCGCCACTTCCAGATTTGAAACACGGGGGAAAGAAAGCAGCCCCCAGGAGTGAAGCTTTGATCCCCAAGGCTGCCATTTACCCAACACGCTTCGTCCAGTCCTGAATTGGCCTCTGCTGAACCCGGGCGGGCAGGCAGTAGAAGCTGCTCGAAGCATCAGTTAGCCAAACCGGCTGGGTGGAACCGCACGCTCGGGCGGCAGAAGCCCAACCCAAATTCGTATCATGGAATTTGGGCTTTTCTGCAAAACTGCCCACTAGGACTTCCGGGGATTTGGTTAACGCAGCCCCAGCGCACCATGTACATGGCAACAGGCGCTTTGCTGTCCTGGAACGTTTTCTTTCCCCTTGTAATTTCCTCCATGAATCACAGCATTCCCACAGCTCTCCCTTGCCGCCCCGTAATTACCACCACTTCTATTCCTGCCCTTCTTTTTGTGTTCTTGCCTCTCTTTCTCCTTGTCTTTGCCCCCCCACTCATCTTCCTCTTCCTCCTCCTCCCCCTCTTCCTCTTCCTCCTCCTCCCCCTCCTCCTCTTCCTCCTCGTCCTGCCTTTGTTCTGATCTCATGGGCTAAGAGATGGCGCTCCAGTGCAGCCTGTTTCCCCCCCAGCCCACTTTTTCAACATCGGACGGCCACCCCCCACGCCGCCGGTTTCGCTGCTGCCGAGCTCCCTTGAAAGCGGCGCCTGTTCAGACCCCCTCGTTTCCCTGCTCTGGATGTGCCCCCCCCATGCTCACGATGTTGAGGACGAACACGGAGACCAGGCTGCTGTTCGGCAGGACCACAAAGGCCTCGGCCCGCCCAAGGACCGCGGCATCCAGGCCCCCCGGCTGGAAGTGCAGCACCGGGGCCTTCCGAGCTGCCAGGTGGATTTCCATGGGCATCTCTGGAAACTGCTTTTTCAGCTGGAGAGGAGGGGGAGAGAGGCTGGAGGTCACCGCCTGTGGTCGGGGGATGACCTGTCCGCCCCCACCCGCAAGCCGTCTCCCCTGATTCCCCAGCCGTCCGATCGCCTAACTCACCTCGGGTATAAACAGTCCGATATGTTTGGTATTCAGGCGAAAAGGGGCACTTTTGGGTATCTGAAAGGAAAACAGATTTGTTTGTTCGTTTGTTTTGTAATATAGTATTTATTGTTACCCATCCTAGTCCAAAGGACCCCAGGTGGGGCACAACATCCAACAAGAAAAGAAAACATAATAATAAGTAACAAAATCCAAATCGATATCAAAAATGAAAGACACAAACACACAGACAATGTGCAAGGATAAAACCCCAAATAGAGCCCAAACGACCAGGGTATGGTCAAAAAAGTCAAAATGGCAGCCGTGACGGTACAATCAAGGCTCTGCCGGTTTTTACATGGCTGCCGTCTTGACTTTTTTGACCACACCCAGCAGACATCCCTGCATGAGACAATCCAACAGCTGGGACTAAAAGCACACCCAAATAAAACAGGTTTAACTTGGTTGTGGAATCGCACCAAGGTGGGGGCCGGATGTATTGCTGGGGGAAAGTGGTCCAGAAGGTGGGGTTTGTTACTGAGCAGATGCATCAAGTGTGAGATCCATCTGCGTGGAACATGGATGTGGAGGCATGCAGGCATCCTAAGACCCTCGAGATAAAAAACTGTCTCCACTGTATGGAGATCATACTGGTCTAGTGGAACAGAACCTCCCTGTGAAGGTTGTGGGTTCTCCAACTCTGGAGGTTCTGGAGAAGAGGCTGGGCAGTCACCTCTCACAGGTGGCTCCGCTGGTTTCCCTGCACATTGCGGAGGGCCTGGCTAGCTGACTCACAGAGTCCCTTCCAACTCCACCTCTCTGTGAGATCTGGCCAAGACTTCTTGAAGGCTAAGCCACAGGCAGATAAAGGAGACCCATTCCCACCCAACCAAGCTCTCCTTAATATCCTTTTAGCTTCCAGAAATTGAACAGAGGCCTTGCTATCCTTCAAGGTGATGGACACGTGTTTTGGTTTTTCAGGTTTCCCTGGGAAGACGCTTGATGGAGGGAACCACACCAACTCAGGGTGTGCAGAAAATCTAGCAGGAGGAGAGATGGTCCTGTTGGAGTCCTTGGGGTTCTCTGCATTTGATTGTTTTCTTGCAGACATTTCGTTACCCCTTTCTCAAGGTTCTCCCTTTCTCAAAATGCTAGAACCCAACAGGATTGGCCAGGAAGGAAAACAGTAGGAGGTTCAGGATCAATGAACCAAAATATTCATTCACGGGATAGAATGAAGACCACAGAATTGGTTTCATAGAGGTTGGGCACCAACTCAGGCGGCCTTAAAGGGATGAGCAAATGCTTGGATGGCCAACTTCTAGGATTAGCCCCATTCTCTGCCTCTGGGCTTCCCAAGGCAACTGGTTGGCCAGTGTGGGAAAAAGATGCCCTTTCAGGTAGACCTTCCTTCCGTTCAAGCTAGGATCATCCCTGGATGAGCCTTACCATCTTGTCGGTGCAGTTCACCCGTAATGCCCTTCCAGTGAAGTATACAAAAGCTGCTGAGTTGACCAAAAAATCGGAGACCCCCAGAACAATCATGGAGCTTGACTGGTTGGGGAGGAAGAAGGGGGTGGGCAGGAGGGGTCTTCTATAGGGCTCTTCCACCAAGAAAAATTCCCCCTGCAAGACAAGAGGAGGAGAAATGGTTAAGCTAGTCCTTTCTCTTTTGGAAAGGAGGAGGAACCAGTTGAAAACACACTCAGCTAAGTTCCCCTGACCCGACAGTCCCATGAGTGACATTCTCCACGTTGCCAAGAAGTTTGTGTTAGGCCTGTGAATATAAAGAAAATGCCTAACCATTCTACCATGGAGTAGGCTGGGTATGGCGGAAGCACCTACTGCTTTCATTTCCTTCAAGGTTCTCCTCGTCTGCTCTTTCTCCTGCTTTAAATCCACTGAGCCAGTTTTACTTCTGACCCAAGTGGAGTTTGCAAAGTTCTCAATTCCCTGGATTCAGCTGACCCATTCAGGCCCTCGACTAGCAAAGCTTACCCTGCGTGTGAAACACGGACAACGTTATGCTCGAAACCCATTTTTTCCACTGGATTTCATTTCATAAGCCCCAGGGGCAAAGACAGCAGTGTCCTCAGGGGGGCTGAGGCACGTCGGCAGATGGAGCATCATGATGGTAGCCACCTTCACTGACTTGCCGACTGGAGATGCCACTGGGCAGAGAGTTTTTTTAAAAGAAATCAAAGGATCACAGAGCGACTGAGATGAACTTGAACGCTGTGCCTCCCCCGGGGGATTACCTTGAAGTCCAGATTGCATCGATCCTCCGTAATCTCTGGTTTGCTCACCAAGGAGAAATCAATTCCTCCAATGGAGTCTATCTGGGCCAAAACTAAAGAACAAGAGAAAGCAACATTCAAGCACTGACCAGGGCCTGGGCATTCTCTCCCTCAAGGAGAGGAAGCTGGTTTCGAATTTGATCATAGCTGGTCTACTCACAGTTGATGCTCCTCAAATACTGCGCAAGATGGTCAACTGATTCTCTGAGCTCTGAGCACACCTGGAAGGGAAGCAAAACCTGAGCATCAAGAGGAAGAGATGGCCAGCAGAGGGAAGCATGGCCTTTTTCCGTTTTCCAGCCTCTGATGTCCTCCAGATGCGTTGGAGTTGACTCCTAAATTCCCAACCAGTGAATTGTCATCATATCTGGAGGGCATCCATGTGGGGGAAGTTTCCGTTATTTGAAAAGCTATTCAGTCCAACCCTGCTTTAAAGAGAAACAATGTGGTATAACAGCTACAGCATTGGAGATCCGTGCTCAGAACCACCTTCAGCCATGGATACGTATTGGTTAATGGAGCACATGGCCAGTTTCATCCTTAAGAGGAATCGTCAGACGTACAAAGCCAGATATTATTCTATGGGGTTCAAACCCAGGACCAGGAACTGAATTCACAGACCTTCACATTTTAGATGACTATTCAGCAGTGTTTCTCAACCTTGGCAACTTTAAGCTGTGTGGACTTCAACTCCCAGAATTCCCCAGCCAGCCATGCTGGCTGGGGAATTCTGGGAGTTGAAGTCCACCCATCTTCAAGTCGCCAAGGTTGAGGAACACTGCTCTACAGTATACTGTACTGTAGCTTTAGCATCTATCCAGGCCCTGATGCTCAGTAATATATATATATTAGTATATAGGAATATACAGAAGCTGTCAGGCCTAGATTTTGTTCCACCTCAAGCGCCCAGAGCAGAGAGGTATGGATATTACACTGTCATTTAATGTACGTGGCAGCACAGAAGTCATGTAAAACTGCGTAGAGTAGTACGTAGTTCTCTACTCTGAGAACTTAAGGGAAGGTGGGCTTGCTCTACCATTCAGAAGTTCACTGGGAGATTTTGAGCTAGTCATTCTTCTTCATCCCAGCCTACCCTGCAGGGAGGACAAAGTGCCATACGGGCTGCCTTCAGGTCCTGGGGGGAAAACAGGGTGTAAACCTCGCAGGTAAACAGGCTGTGGATGGATGGCTTGTACACTCGCTACTCATCTCTCTGGCAAGTCCTTTGTTCACCGCCTTCTCCCTGACGGTGGGATGCCCGATCTTCGACTGAAATTATTTCCACCCTGCTTCTGCACGTGGTGTGCTGTAATGTCCTGTTCACAGCCTGATAAGGATTCAGGAGGTGGCTGGGAAAGCATAATGACACCTGCACATTCCTCCCGGCATGGGAAAGAGGCAGCCGGCCCACCGGTTCAGAGAGGGGGCATCAGAAAAAAACGGAAAAAGCCTCTGCGCTAACGAGCGGAAAGATAAATGAGGCTCTCAAATGAAAGTAATCCAGTTGTTGAAATGTCGGTACCCTATCCTCTTTCCCTTCCCATAACTCTTATTTGAAAAGACTCCATGAGAATCTCGCCCTCGCCAAGAATCTGACACAGATCACTTAGCTGCTGCAGATTTTAGGCAAGGTAGGGTCCTCTGTAATGCTCTTTGTGTGCGGACGCGTTTCCTTTTACTCCTGGTAGGAGCCCGGAGAGAGGACTGAACTCCTAACTTGGAGCTCTTGGAGACCCAGCAGCCAGGGGTCCTTAAAAGGGCCACCTCCGCTCCTTCCTGCAGATAAGAACTCTTCATGTTGAGTTACCGAGAACGCTCCTTTATTTATTCACTTGATTTATATCCTGTCTTTATATCCTGTGCAGCTGAAGGCAGCTGACATAAAGCTCCTTCTTCCTTTTTTCCCCCCAAATCCAAAGGAGTCCCATTTTATTCAAAGGCTCACCAATAAACAAAATAAAACTGGTTAGTTGGAAAAAGCACTCTCAGATCTGAAATTTTGCTACCGTAGACTAACACAGTTCTCTGACCATGTCTAAGTTTCCCACAACCACAACCCTGTGAGGTGGGTTGGCAGAGAGAATGGAACAGGCTCAGAATCACCCGGGGACCTTCCACGCCTACGGGAGGACTCGAATTCACATCCTCCCAGCTTCTGCTCCAGCGCTTTAACCACTACAGTACACCACCCTGGTTCTGTTACTACTTCTGCTCTGTGGACAGGCCCGATTGGCTGAGGCACGGTAGAGATCTATTGCAAACCTTTCCAATGTATTTTACACATATGTATGTGCACACAAACACACACACACACACACACTTCTGAAGTGCTCCATTTTTAATTAAGAGCGAGCATTATATTTCTACACACATTTCTGCATTAAAAAGCATTTCCACCCCTACTCATCCAGCAGAAATAATGGCATTTAAAGGACACCGAGTGTATTGTGACGTCATCACTCAACTTATGGCAATTGATTTGCACAGTGACTTCATAATGGACATGGTGTCATTTCCTCTCTCTCCCCCCCCATCTCCAAGTGTGGCACTCATTTGCATACGTAATCAGGCTTCGACCCCCTGGCAGATGTGTTAGACCACAACTCCCCAAATTCCCATCCCTCCCTGTCTGTGGCTGGGAATTCTGGGAAATGCAGTCACAAAGCATAGGGAGATCCTTTAGCCGTGATGCTGGAAGTGCTGGTCTCACTGTATTTGTATTTGGAAGGCCGGTACGGAAGGGGTGCGAGGGAAGTAGGATTCGGTGGCCCACCAGGCTTGGTGGAGCAACGAAGACAGATGGACACCCTGTGGCTTTTTGCCTTCATCAATAAGAGAAAATGCTTTGCGAGGAAGAGGCCCCAAATCTTACCTTGTTATTGATGTCAGAGATGAGGATCCCCTTGAGAGCCAAGCTGATCTGATTGTAGAGTTGGCTGCAAGAAGAAGGAGTCAGTGCCCGTGGGCTGCAATCTCAACCTTGTCCCTGCCATGCTTTTTGAGGGGGAATCTCAGCAGGGGTCTTACAAAAGAGCATCGTTTAGCCAATGCGTGGATGGGGGGCTAGGATAGCTTCCCCTTGCAGAAGAAGGCTTTAGCAGGGGGTTAGAGATGGGGAAGTTTGTCTTGCTGAAAGGAAGCCCTCTGCACTTGGAAGAGTGACCCCTGTCCTTTGCATAGGAAAGGAGAGAGGTTGGAGAAGGAACCAACCTGGTTCACACCACATGGATGGAGATGTTCCTTTACAAAGTACCAACCTCCCTACCAGACACATATGGCATATATTCACATAACGTGGGAAGACAAAGCTGGGGTTCCCACAACCCGCAGGACCACTTGATTGGAAGCCTCCAGCATCTACAACACTCTCCTTCTGAATCCCAAGAAGCCACCAGAGATGACTTTCCCCTTGGCCATTGGAAGAGTGGCATGTTGGGCTTCGCTTGACGGATTAACCAAGTATTGTGGGTTGTAAAATAGACAGGGGTAGGCAGTGTGCTCCTTGGATCCCACCAGGGATGTTTATAGATGGCAGCTTCCATTGTGTGGTTGGGGCTACTGTCTTGACTCTTTTGACACCCTGTGGACAGCCCTGAGGCCCATCAAGTCCTCGGTCCCAGTTGATTTTTAAAAAAAAAGATAATATAGAGCAGTGTTTCTCAACCTTGGGAATTTTAAGCTGTGTGGACTTCAACTTCCAGAAGGGTTAGGGTTAGGGTTAGGGTTAGGGTTAGGGTTAGGGTTAGGGTTAGGGTTAGGGTTCTGGGAGTTGAAGTCCACACAGCTTAAAGTTCCCAAGGTCGAGAAACACTGATATATAGAGAAATAAAAACAAATAAAAAAGGGCCAATCACCAGCTTTTAGCAGCATTTTTGCAGGACGCCTTCAGGCCCCACTAAAGTCCAGAGAAAGCAACATATTCTGCTAAGTGGTTGTTCTGGGAATGTGTGGTGGCCATTTGGGAGTGTGCCCATCAGAAGCTCTCAAAATCTCATATCTGCCCACAGCCCCCACCCTCAATCTCTTGTTCCCCAGGTTTAGGGCTTAGCATAGAGCGTGAACCCAGCTGAGCATCACTTTCCCAAACAACAATGGTGAATCCATGGTTTCACACCCCACATGAACCTGGCCAAGGAGACACTTTCCTGGAATGGATTTCCCACTTGTCAAGGTCAGGACGGCTGCTTTTTATGACTAAGGCAGCGACGTAGGAAAACGTGGAACGCAATCTGTTGCTCACCTGTTCCACCCAGAAAACTTCATATCGAGGTCTGTAATGTTGGAATAGCAGCTGGCTTGCTGAACCAGGGGTTGTCCTCCATCATCCACGTCCAGGTGAAGGACAACAAAGAGGGACAGTCGATCAACGCTGACCTCAATTCTGCCACTCTCCTTTCTAAGGGGGTGGAGGGAATCTGGGTATTAACCTCCCCGCGGTCACATTTTGATACCTTCAGGCAGAGGTAAAAAAACGTGGACATGCACAATTGAGGCCCCGCCCCTTTTTAACATGAATTTCTTTGGGTGCATTCTAATAACAACAGTTAGAAAACATCCATGATTTAAACCAGATAGTACAATGGAAATACACAGATAATACACAGAGGGTGAGGTTCAAATAGAACCATAATGACACCATCATGATTTATTCCAATGTTTCCCAACCTTAATAACTTTAAGATGTGTGGACTTCAACTCCCAGAATTCCCCAGCCAGCCATGCTGGCTGGGGAATTCTGGGAGTTGAAGTCCACACATCTTAAAGTTGCTGAGCTTGAGAAACACTGATCTATTCCACAAAGATCAAATGAATAGAAAAATAAAAATGACAGTGAACAATTAATTTCCAAATGTTCTCCATATGGGAAAGGCTGACATCAGAGAGGCTTTATTTTATTCTTTTTATTTATATTTCAGATTTGTCTCCGCCCATCTCACTGCAGAGTGACTCTTCGCTGTCTTCCGAAACACAGTTAAAGAAAGAGCAAGTCTAATTTCTGAGGGAAGACTGTCCCAAAGAGCTGAGGCCATAACCAAAAATGAAGGCCTCCCACCTGTGAGTGAGGAACATCAACAAGGGATGCAACCCAAACATTTTCAGACCAGGGTTCCCTCCACCATGGAGATACAACTTCGAAGTCTTGATTCTGATGAAACCACCAGTAGGACTCCTACCCAACCCCACATCCCAAGAAGCCATGGATAGCTTGGCTTCCCATTAAGAACTTTGGCATTTATGGGCACTCTACTCAAGGTGTGCCTCATGGACTCTACCACTTGCTCAATTTCCTCAGACACCAATCCCCAAGAATACTTACCCAAACGAACTTTGTATCTCCCAGTTGCTACTGAATACAATCTCAGCGTTTCGGACGGCAAGTTTGAGACCTCTGCCCTCAACAAAACCAGCTGCTGAGTCCTTCACCTGAAGCTGGTTAATTTGGATGCTATGAAAAAGGACAAAGGTAAAGAGAGATCAGCAGGTACTGTAGTATGTTTCCTGCCTGAAACACTGCAAGAATATTTTTCCCAGGCCGTGAAGTCTCAGATTTATTGTAGCAAAACAATAAAGCCATTATGAAAGAATTTCAGCAACTGCTGTGTGTCAAATGCGAGCTCTGTTTATAAAAAAATGGGCTCCCGTTTCTTGATTCTCTTCCTCCCATCTGGTCTAGCTAGAGGGCTAGAAACAGTCTTTTCTTGTGAGAAATATAGTTTCCCTCTGTTTCTGGATTTGATAATGGCTTGACCACGTATCAGCTCATTTGCCTTTGTGTGGAAACTTTCACACAATGGAACAGAAGGGCTTGGATGTGGAGGGAAGAATGAGCAGATGAAACCTGTTTTGGGGAGAGGCAGGTCTTCTTGATGTCCTTCTCCCCCTGCCTACCAATCCATAATTCCCAGTTTATGCCTCCATCTGAGATCCACGTGATATCCCAAGTCTACCTCTGAAGGGAAGATCAAACCAGAGGAAACAGGAGAAGCACTGCAGTTTAGGGCATTCTGGTTGCGGAAGAGGAAGAAGCTGCAGACGCTCTTACTTTGAGAAAGACAAAAGGACATCCCCCAGTAGTGGCATGTTGTGACGGCTGCTTTTGTCTGGGATTTGCTCCTCCCGTAGTTGTGACACCAACATCTCCATCGCCACTTCCTTTGCTGTAAAGAGTTAACAAGGGTTGAGATCAATAGGAGGAACCCTGCCAGTGCTGGGTCCAGAAGCAAACAGCAAGGATTATGGGCCTCTAATCCCATCCCCCTTCCTTCATCTGTGCCTTGTATCCCCATTAGGTGGCTTCCTTCAACCTTTGGGGCCTTGTATCTCCATCAACCCTTCAACATTTTGGACATCAACTCCCATAATCCCTAGTCAGTGCTACACAGTAAAGCCAGAGAAGGTCCACATTGGGGAAGGCCGCTATAGCCTGTTGAAGTGTCAGGGCGTCCTCTGAGTGAGGATCCACAGAGGAGGAAGAGGGTCACAGATGCTACAGAGTCTACACCAGATCAGGTGGGCCCTACCAAAGGCTGTGGCTAGAATCAGACTGTAATGACTTCGTCATGCAAACTACATAAAGACATCATTTGCTGATGATGTCATGATGCATATGATGTCATTGCCCATCTGCAGATAGGCGAAGTGAGAGGGTTTTTCTCTGGGGATCCTTTCTGACTTTGCTTAAGTCTAGTGCCCTATCCATATGTGAAGGCTACAGTGAGATACGCACCATATTCCAGCCCTTTCAGGGTTATTTGGAATTTCAGCCCTCCATGGGCCCCTTCACTCGATTTCATCGAAAAGCTCAAAAGCGGCAGGACAAACAGCCAGAACATCTTCTGCAGGTACAGGTTACACGTGCAGGTCACCAGGATTCCCTACGGTAGGAAGATAACAAAGACCTAGGAGTGGAGGGTTCAAGAGGTTGTGACTCAGAACCCTTTGACATGACCTCCAGTATGTCCTAATGCACTACCTAAGCAGAAATTCCCAGTCTTGACCATTTCCAGAGGTGTGGACCTGACTCCCAGAGTTCTCAGCAATGGCTGTGCTGGCTGGGGAATTCTGGGAATTGAAGTCCACACATCTTAGAGTTGCTAAGGGTGAGAAACACTGGTTTCTCAACCTTAGCTTCTGTAGGCTTCTTCCTCCCCTCCTTCTGAATTAATGGTTTATTGGTAGATCACCAGGTGACTTGGGTAATTCTGATGTATTTACATAAAAAGAACCTCTTGTTCCCTCCTCCCCAGCCTCAGCCCTTTCATCTTCCTCTTCGTGATTTAATACAAGATTTGAAGAGTACAAAACCAGGACTGAATCGTTTTGCAGTCCATCAACACAACCCTCTATGTGATGCGGAACCAAGATAAACACTCTGTAGATCATTTTCAACCAGCACGTCATGTAGTCCAGCCCATGCTCAACTAGCCTACTATTCTGAAGGTCTTTGTCAAATACTTTAATGAAAGCAAGAGACATGATGTGTACTACAATCTGTTAAAAGTCAGTTTTTAAATTGGGAATTTGCCTTGACTGGCCAAAGGTTCTGCCAAACTCAAAAATCCACAAATAACAGAACACAATCTGCCTGGATCTGTTTTTGGGGGGTGGGACAGGGGGAGGGTGTTGTTTTCTCATAGCCAACTTGCCTACTTTTTAATTTATCTGCATGCCGTCCACCCTGCAAGGCCTTTTGCTCTGTCTTTTCCTGAGCAAATCACTCAACCCAAACTTTGCTGTAAAAAAGATACAATGACAAATGTTTTATTTACCCCCTCCCTTTGTGCCCCACTATCCTATAAGTTTCCATTATCAATCCATGATTGAAAATTGATGTCTCTCCTTTCAAAATAAATAGCTTTCCTACAAGAGAGCAAAATATAGACCATTCCATAGGGCGTAACACATGCAATTTCTTCTATAGTTTTGTAATAACTTGAGAAGATTGTCCCAATCACCAAAAAGGGGGATCACTGCAAGTTATGGAGGAGGTGGCCCTTTGTCTCAGCTCACTCCCACCCCGATCACCAGCAATCAGCTAATTAATACTTTTTCAGTAAAGCCACACAGATAACAGGCCTAGAAGTCCACCCATCTTAAGTCCAACTGCAGAGTATGAACAAATATAGAAATTGGTGTAATATTTAACCAATACTAAGCAATAATATATTTCCAACTATGGTTCTGTAATAGCTTAATGTTGTAGCGTTAAATCCTTCAAACGTGAAGCATAAATGTTGGGGGAATCTGGTTATCTGAAGCTACTCCAACATTTCCCAAACAAGAATGTGTATTCAAGATCTCATAAATCATTGTAAATGTCTATTAAGTAACCTTGAATATTTGGTGGTGCTTTAGAGGTTAAGAAGGTTGCTGCTGCAGGATAGGACCAAGATGGGTTGCAAATATCCAAGCCCTCCTCTTGATAGGAAGGGTGAGGTCCTTCCCCACAAGAACATTTCTTTCTGGAAAGTATCTCCATAACACTAACAAGGTCTCCTTTTCTCTTCCAACTGAAAATTCAAGGAAAGACCTGAGAATATAAAAGGGTCATTTCCAGAGCTCTAATCTATGATATACAAACTATTCACTGCATGCAGGTTGGGGGGCTGATTCTCAACATCCCCAATGTTGTGAGATCAGGCCCACCCGAAGTCCATCTTTTGTGCCATTAAAGAAGATCTCAAAGTTCACCTCTCTTTGATGGAGCTGCTCCATCTAAGATCCTGAAGAAATACGCAAATGGACACTTGAATCTTTATCTGTGGTCAGACTACCACTCTGGCTGAAATCCTGACCGCAAATCTCCTGAAAATATCTCAATTACTTACTAAGATTCAAGGGACTTTGGATTCTGGAGGAACAGCTGCTCTGTCTTCTGCGCCAATGCAATCGTTGGTCATCACCTAATGGGCCTATCGCATCCCCCCAGGACCTTTATATCTCTTCTAAGCCAACCTTAGACTTCCTCATCTTGAGGATGACTGCCAGTAAGATGTCAATCCAGGCTTGCTAGGGAAAACCCACATTTCCCCATCTTTGTCCATACAATCAGAGGACAAGAAGGAAGTGAGTGTCATTAAATCAAACCCCTGGCAGGTTTGAATCTGATCGTGAGAAAAATCACCCTTCGCCATTTCAAGGGAACTCCAATTTGGTGACACACACTGAGGGGCACAAATATGCAAATGAATGTTGCAAATATTCAGAATATATTTTCTGAATATATTCAGCCATTGGTAAATCAAATCCAGTCAAAGAAAGGGTAAAAGGGGCCATCGGGGCAAAGGGACAGCAAAATCCTTCCAAACACAAGGAAGGAAGAAAATAATAAAAATAAAGTCCACAATGGCGAGATCTGAGCTGATGACGAAGCAGAAAAGAAATGAAAGGAATATATTGACTCAAGTGTTGACCAACTCTAGGACAACAGAAATCACAAAGCAAGAAAGAAAGTAAAGAAAGGTCTGAAAATACAATGGCCAGGATTGTGATATCCAGTTATTACTCTACGATGAGAGCACGCAAACTGTGTACTTGCCTTACAGGGTGCATCAAAAAGTTAGGAAATATTGATGGAAATGATTATTTAACCCTCCAAGAGGAGCTGAAATGGTTTAACCCTAGCACTGAAGATGTTACCTAGCCAGGTAACAAAACGTTTGCAAGAAAACAACCAAGCTCAGAGAATCCCAAGGACTCCACAGTTCAGCCCTTGCACAGGAGAGATTCATAAAGCGAGACACGCAGAGAAAGCCTTTCCTGACATGGCTCCTTCCATATGTTTGGCTTTGGGGATCTGAGCACCAAGTGCTGGGGGAAGCAATTCTGCCAAAGGTTCCAGCTCCATTTCATTCAAAGTTTGCTCCAATATTTGGTACTTCTGAGTAGATTGGTGGATTATGGGCTATCGAGTCAGGGTTGACTCTTAGTGACTACGTAGCTAGACCTTCTCCAGGAGGATCTGTCCCCAGCCAGGTCCTTCAGGTCTTCCAACACCACTATTACTGAGTCCATCCACTTCGCTGCTGGTCATCCTCTTCTTCTCTTTCCTTCCACCTTTCCCAGCATGATGGACTTCTCAAAGGAGCTCTATCTTCGTACTGATTGATTATGTTCCATCATATCAGTGTTGACCCTTAGTGACCACACAGATAAATTTTCTCCATGACAATCTGCCCCTACCCTGGTCCTTCAGGTGGTCCTTCAGGTCTCCCAACTGTGACCCCTTCACTGCTGTAACCAAATCCATCCCCCTTGCTGCTGGTCGTCCTCTTCTCCTCTTTCCTTCCACCTTTCCCAGCATTACAGCATTCTGCAGAGAGCTGGGTTTTCACCTAATGTGTCCAAAATATGGTCATGCATGCCTCAAAGGAGAACTCTGGCTTGATTTGTGCGATGATCCACTTCTACAAATTGACAAGAACCATCTTTTGGGGAAGGAAGAGAAGAGCCAGAAATCCACAGGGGTACATAACATTCTTTGTCCATCTGGACCAGTATGGACTACTAGGAATGGGCTGTGCATGGATTTGGTATCCAAAAAGTGTGTTGGAGTATGAATGTAGCCCATATCTGCAACACTTTAAACCAGCAGCATTTTTTGCAGGACCACACAGCACATGAGCCCCTCCCATCACCTCTTGAATCTCTTTCAACAAGAGACACCAAGCTTCACCTGCCATGACCTTCTTGAGATGGAATGCACATAGTTTAACACTGAGCAAGTAGCCCACCCCAAGGGTTTTGGTTAGGTTTCTGGGGCTGTCTACATGTGTTGGACAAAAGTCCCCCCAGTTCCCAGCCACCTTGGCCAGTGGCCATGCTGACTGGGATTTATGTAGACTGAGGCTTGGGGAAGACAGGGTGCATACAACTACAGGGCTGTGAGAAGCTGGTGTAAAAAAGAGTTTTTGCTACCACTCGGGGCCTTGTAGGAAGAGAGCAACGTTAGCCAAAAATCAGAAGGCTTTCATGAGCTGCAGCTTGGTTCATCAGATGCACGGGGTGGCTAAACTGGTGTAGGATTTAAATTGGGATGAGAGTGGGTGGGGGGGGCGAGGAGGGGAAGACAGGGGGTGCTGTAGATGCAGGTGACAGGTGAGGCAGATTCCAAGCACTTTATCAATTAACAATTGCAATGTGTTAAAAACCCACTGTGCGCCTTTGTTGAGACCTTCAGAAATGGCCTCCAACCTGCTGCTGTATGTGACTTCAACAATCTCTTGCTCACTTGTGATGGCAAAGTTTCTTTTTTCCAAGACGGCCACTTTGAATTCTGCAATGGAGTGTCCTGGAAGGCTAAAATGCCCTGGCTGGGGGGTCTTGCAAAAAGAAGAGCGTGCCCAGAACACAAAGGTAACTCCTAGCCTTTGCTGCTACAAAGCATAGGAGCTCATTGCTAATTGTCCCTCTCTCGCCCTTGGTGTCCCTCCTCTGTAAAAAGAGGAATTTCAACCAATTTCAGAGAGGTGAGCAAGTATAAAATAATTCCTCTTGCCCTCCTCCCTTCGCCCCTATCCTGCAGTGGCTTCTGAAGAAAACAACATTGTTCCCACAGAGTTGAACTTCACCTGCCCTTTGATGATGGTTCTTTGGAAGAAGATTAAAGAAACTTGTGGGGGGGGAGGAGGAGGACGCGTCTTTCAAGAGCTCGTAGCTTTAACGAAGCTGGTCCTTGGGAGTTCCTCCAGGGGAAACGGGTGGGAGGACCACAGCCCTCACTGTCCTGCTTGAGGGCCGGCCAAGGCGAGGGAGAGATGCTGGACAGCATCACCTTTGCTGCTGACTCACAGCCCTGTCGCGCCTCTTCCAACCGGCCTCTGCTGGGGATGAGACGGGGACGCGTGGAAGGCCAGGCTGGGAAGCCCTGGGGTAGCTGGAAGGCCTGCAGCTCAGAATGCCCACAAGGAGAAGTGGCAGGCCAGGGTCAGTTTGCTCCCTGCCATGGCAGGGCACTCACGGAGCAAGACAGGCCGATGGCAGAGGGTGACTTTCAGAGCTACCTGGAAATGGACCAGGAAGGTGAGCCGCGTACACAGCGCCCTTAACCTGGTTGCTGAATTAACCCACTTTTAAAATCAGCAGTACTTTTATGCCAGTTTGAAAGGTTGCGACTCTAAGAGACTCGCAAGGAAAACTAACAATGAAGTCTCACTAATGCGGTATCGATACAACAATAATCAAGTAAATCTTAGTCATTAAGCTAATGACTCATCTCCCGCTACCAGCCCCTCAATCCCCAAACACTTTCTGGGAGAACCACGTCTCCGGCGGCTTCCGGGGTGCAGATCGGAAGCCTGGTGGGAGGGTGAGCCTCGTAAGGTGGGGACCCTCAATGAGCAGGTTTTCTTGGCGGTGGCCTTGCACGAGGATAGGCCACAAGCCACTAGGACTTTAGATCACCATCAACCGATGCACCTCCTGACCCCTGTAACAAAGTCATGTGTGCAGGGGACCAGCACCATGGCTTAGGTGATCTTTGATAGAACTTTGAACTATGTGTTTGGGAAAAATGTGGAGTCCTTTGTGTTCTCTGAGCTTCAGTGCACTGAAGATGTTACCTAGCTGGGTAATGAAACGTTTGCAAGAAAATAACCAAGCTCAGAAAACCCCAAGGACTCCACAGTTCAACCCTGAGCTACACATATTCTCTTCTTTTGGGAAAAATCTAAAACAGTTTGGTTTGGACATACAGGGGAGTCCACAAAGTTAACATGGTGGCCGTGATTGTGCAAACAGAGTTGCAGCCACCAAGTGGACTTTTTTAACCTACACACCCACGCACACACCCACAGATGCCTGTTTTAATCCTTCTTTTTAAATGTAGCTGGGAATAAGCACATGTAAATGCAACATTTAAAACTTTTTCAAGCATTAAATTTCTGGGTGGAGAAGGCTAGATTTGCTCTGGGCCCTGGTTCAGAGACAGAGCGTAGGAACAGGCGAAAAGAGAGCAGCAGCCAGGGGGTCCTGGGTTTAAATTCCCACCATGTCCATGAACCCTTGAAAAAGTGCCCTCCACCAGAGCTAGCAATTTGCTCAAGGGGAACAAAGTTTGGACTGGTATAAGCTTGCTGCCTCCACGCCCACATTTCACATGCACAAAATTAGGGGTCTGCTTTACACTCTTAACCAGGCCCAGTAAAGACCTCCTGGCTGTTTGTGTGCAATGTCTAAACCTGGTTAGTTTGAATGTCAGTTGGTTTGTTTTGATGACTTACTCTAGGGGGCAAAGCTAGCCCCCAGGCTTGTTTTCTGCATTGGGGTTTTTTCCCACTTGAGCCTTGCATCTCCCATGGAAAAGCACTTCCAATCCTCTGATGTTGTTGGGGATGGGTGGACCCCCACCCTGGCCAGACCGAGGCCAGCGTCCCTGCGCTGTGGTGGACCTTCTTGCAGAAACAACAGCACCCTCCCGTTTGGATGTTGCAATCTTGCAAAAACGCGAAAGGAGTTAAAGAAGGGCAAGGCAGCTAAGATTTCAGCAGGATGTCCTGGAGTGCCCCAAAAGATGCGTCAGCGATATGGGGCAATTCCAGAACAGATGCAGATGACAAAGCCTCCCCCCACCCCAGGGCAACGTTCGACAAACAGCCCTCTCCTCACAGAGATCTGTCTCCACCCACCCCGTTGCATCCCTGCACGCATCATCCTTTTCCCCCTCACGTTTCCTTCCGCTTAGCTACTGGGGGGGTCTTCATAATATGACTCATGAAGAAAGGGGAGGCCTGTCCCGCAACATCCTTGCTCCCATCTAACCCTCAGCCCGAACTTCTTCCCGTGAGCAACAGCCAGCTCCGCTCTTTCATTTAGCAAGAGGCAAACCCCAGCAAGAAGGTCTCGTGGGCATCGGCCACGTTCTCAAGCACTTTCACACATTCTTCAAGAGTGTTAAGGACTAGAAACCTGACATTTTATTTCAAAAGAAAAGTGAGCCCGAAGGCCTGCAGAGGGCACGGACGAGCCGGAATTCTGTTTTGTAATTAGCCAGAGAGAAAGGTGAAATCGCACTGCTGGCTTTGAATTGCTAAAAACAGAGAGAGAGAACTGTCCGGCAGCTACGCTCTGATGCCGGAAGGATGCTGAACGCTGCTCAGGGGCACCTTTGCGCATGCTCAGAAGCATTTTGCTCCTTGTCAACTGGGCCAACTTGTCAGTTGCACAACAAACAACTGAAATGTGCCCAGAATGCTGCTGCAAGAGAGGTTGGACTACAACTCCCATCATTTCCAGCCAGCCGGGTCATAGCAGGCAACCTATTTTGCAGGGAGCAGGCATGAGGCAGAGGCTTGGGCGGGGTGGGGTGTCCCTGTTGCATGGGGCCCCCCATTTGCAGAGGATGCTCTTCCTTGAAAAATCAAGCCCCCTCCCACCTCGCCCCCCAACCCAACGTTGCTGTGCGAGGGGCCCCCCTGCTGCTCTGGCCACCTCGGCCCGCCTCTTCCCCGCTTTCTTTCCCCCAGTCCTGCCGGGTCCCCAAGGCAGGGCAGGAGGAGGAGCAGACACGCCAATCTGGCGGGGGAATTTCGACATCCCGGCCAGAAAGTCTCATCCCCGGGCACGTTCTGTCCCTGCCTCTTCTGCCCGTGGGTTTGGGGCAACCCCTTGCCTGCCTCTTGTGCCAAGCTCGCTCAAGGGGATTCCTGCGATCGGCTGTTCTTGAACAATCGCCCTCTTGGCCCCTACTTTTCCTTTGACTGGTTTTGCAATCACGAAGGGCAAATGGGTGGCTGCGGTTTGGCCGAGAGCCCCGCGGCCCCCGGCTGCTTCCTGGTTCAGGGCTTCCCACAAACTCGCGTGCCGTGAATTGCAAGTTTTGACTCGGGGGCTCGAAGGGGGCTGGTTGTCCCTGGCCCTGGAGCACCAGCTTGGCTCCAAGAAGGTCCTGAACCTGCTCCCCAGGAAGAGGCTCACGACCCTGGGAGAGAGACGGGAAAGGAACTAGTGCTGGTGGACAACACAGCCCAGGAGACAGGCATGATTCCCCGCCCTGGGTCTTGGAGTCCTGGAGTCGGTCTGAGCCCCTGAAGCCCCACCCGGGGCAGAAATCGCAACTGCAGCATCCCGAGGAGGAGGTCACCTGGTGAAAGGGAACCACGGAATTGCTCAGGACAGTTCCGTATTTGGGGCCCCAGCGCTAGCACCCGATGCTCTGCACCCCTTTAGTGGAGTGAGACGGGCTGATTCCCAGAGGTGCCCCAAGCAAAAGGAACATCTCCTTGGCATCCGACGTGCGAGGCTGAGAGGTGGCACCAGCCAGAGAAAGCTACAGGCATGGAGGGACATCCCGTGTCTCAAATGATGCCTATCATATAACTCTTGACATTTGCATGACGATGTCAGGACACGCATGACCTCATTACAGCTTCCCCAGGACCATGTAGCATGACTCAGAGCTGCCAGTGAAGAAGAGGTTGGAGTAGACCTCCGGTGTTAGGCAATTTCAGCCATGTTGCTTCTTCCATTAACAGCTGCAACTTCCCTGTCTCTTCCCCTTCCATTGACAATCACTTCTGCTGACACACAGAAAAGTTTGGCCACTGATTCCTTCGATTTCCCAGCCTCACCTTCACCCTGGGATTTCTGGGGGTGGTCTCCCCTCCAAGTTCTAGCCAGGCCAAGCCCGGCTTAGCTTCTGAGGACAAACAAGGTTGGCCAAGTGTCGCCAGCTGCTGAGGTGCCCTGTAGCTGAAGAAGATGGAAAGTGCAGAATAAGCACTTTCTAATCACTTTCAGAAATTGCCTATGCACCATCTTAAAGCTATTAGAGACCTTTGGAACAACAGGTTTCAAAAGCCTCCATAGGGTGAGTTTATTTTCAACTCTGAACAAAAGAAAAGAATAATTAAAAGCTTAAAGAATTTGAAATAAACAACAGAAAGCTAAATAAGATTTTGATCTAACAAAGGTATAAACAGATTAAGGGTCCAGATAAATTTGTAATATTGACTTTTACTATAAGATTTTGGAATTGACTATGGAAAGTGAATAGCTTCTTGTGGGAAACAGACTTATTTTGGTTATCCTGGCAATTGCAAGTCATAACAAAAGATAACTGATGATTTTAGAAACTGGACAGTAGAGGGGACTAGCAGAAGGAAAAAAAAAATACAAGCCTGTTCTTGATGTCAGTTAATACCAGGACTTACAAAATGACACAAAATGTGGTGACATCGGAAATATCAAAGGAGATCTTTGAAGAACGGAGCCAGAAATGAGTAACTACAATATCAACACTGTCAGTAGTGACGTCTGCTTCTGTGGAGAGACTCTGTCCAGAAGATGTGAATGAAGGAATGACAGTCGGGGAACAAATTTTATCTGACAAGACAGAGAAAGGACCGAATGTGGAACTGCAAACCGCAGGCCGAGAGAATGATTTGGAAAAGGACGCCATACTGCATATACAAAAGAAACTGGCTGAAGTTTTAAAAATTAAAAGGGAAATACAAATAAATGATAAACCAAGAGAATGACCTGGAAAATGTTTTCTTATTGGATCTACGAAGGAGGCTTATTAAATCCTTGAAGAAATCTGTGCGATGGGATAAAGAAGAATTGAAGAGAAATCCTATGACAATCTTTAATTGAATTAAAGATAAAGACTGTTAGACGTAAAAGGAAGGAATATAAAGTTGGTTTGTTTGATCAAGGTTAAAATAAGACATTTGTTGCAATGTTCTGGCAACCCTTTATGGACTTTTTGCTGACACCAGGATTGAAAAGTTGATGTTTTATGGATTTGCTTACAGATAAGGGATGGGATCTGGGGTGAAGAGATATCCGTTTGTAACCTTATAGGGGGTGAAGAGTTATTAAATTTGTTTATACTTATTGTGATAAAGGTTGGAAGCCACTTCTTTATATATTTATTTTCTTTTTCTTTATTTCTTTTTTTTTTCTTCTTTCTTTCTGTTTTTCCTGCCCCTTTTATTCTTTTTTTCCATTCTCTTCTCTTTCTCTAAGTTTAGTTTGTATTAGTTTTTGCTATTGTAATTAAAATTCTTAATAAAAATTATATTCAGAAAGCTCAGAATAAGCAATGGTGGCAAAGTTAAGAAGAAAAAAAACTTCTGAGAATTTCATTTAACTTCTGGAACCCTGGAATTTCCAAGTGACGTCCCATTCAAATAATAACCAGGTCCAGAAGCTTAGTTTCTAAGCAGGGACAAGATTCGGTTTGGGCAGTTGTAGGAAAAAGCACTATGTGGTAGTAAAAGAGGATAAAAATTGTCCTTCTTTACCTCCAGTCCCCCATTGCATCCTTCAGTGGTTCTGCCAGAGTGTCCACAGGGAGGGGGTCAAAAATGTCAAGATGACAGCACAACCGGGGGAACAAAGACCCATCTCTTTTTTACACGTGTTTCAAGAATGGAGGTTTCAGTCCCCTGTTATAAGACTCTTCTGAAATACCTTGAAGCAAAAGTTACTCACTGGGGTCAGAACTGGATGCTATCCTGGTCAGTCCAGAAGAATATGGAGGTTGATGGTATTGAAACCCACCAAGAGATCCAGGAGGACCAGGACCAGGACCTAGGCAGAGATCTCCTCCATGCACCTGGAACTGAACAGGACTCATACATTAACCACACTGTTAAGAATGTCTTCCAAGGGCCACTGTGCATTCTTGCATCGCCCTGTGCCTTTGGGGTTGGAAGATTAAATAAACAATGATTCAACCCAACCTCTACAACTGCTAAACCACTGTCTAAACCAGATCTCCTAATTGTTCACAACCCTGAGTGCAAAGTTTAAAAATAATCCAGTGCTTAAAGATGATTCGTTACGGATACTTCTGACCAACTTCATGGCTAAATTTCAAGGAGGACCACCTTTGGATCCATCTTACTAGAATTGCCTCTCATAGTTCACCTCCTCACCTGGGCAGCTGCAAATAAAGAATTATCCAGAGAGACGATTTCAGTCTTCCTCGGAGCCCTTGAATGAAGAGGGAGGAAGAATTTAAGCCGTTACCTGTCTGGGCCTCTGCTTGGGCTTTGAGGATCATCTAGCAGGAAGGGCTTCCTATTAATCTTTCCACAAAGGGAGGGACCTCAACGGGAGACACACCTCTCTGAAGCATTGTGAGGAAGGATGGGTTTCCTGAAGTGGTTGGACCAGCAAACCTCTATATGTTCTGGGCATTATTCCTAACAACTATTTCCTCCTTGCTGAGTCACCAGCTCCCTAAAGTTGGCTTAGGAAAAAGCAGGTGGTGGAGGGGTGGGAGCAATGGAGATACCTACATTTGGCTGCTGGGTGGGAGAATAAGCACAGTGTGATCTCCTGCATGATGTCAAGACATGGGCCTTTTTTGAGTTGCCAACCCAGTGGAGGGCCTGCTTTGATCACCAGCTTGTGGCCTCCTTCTCAACCGTTTTGATCCCCTCCTACGCACATCCTGCCTCAGCTGCAAGAAGATGCTCTCCTGCGAAACACCAGGAACTTAATGAAACTTTTCTAGCAAGGGTTCATTTCCTGGCAGGAAATGTCTCCCCCGGCCCAGGACTTTGGGGGCAATGTTGGTGGGGGAATGCAATGAATTCTCGATCAAAGATCTCTGCTGGCATAACTTCATTATTTTGGGTGTAAGGAACTCCATTGAATTTCCCCTTAAAAGGGATGCAGATCATTTTAGCCTAACCGTCGCCATTTTGCTTTTGTAAACCACGCTTGTGCTAGAAACGCCATTAGCTTAAGCCAGTGTTGTCCAAACTTGGCCACTTTAAGATGAGTGGACTTCAACTCCCAGAATTCCCCAGCCAGCCATGCTGGCTGGGGAATTCTGGGAGTTGAAGTCCACTCATCTTAAAGTGGCCAAGTTTGGACAACACTGGCTTAAGGCATGACAGACACATACAGGATGTCTGGGATTCACAGGCAAAAATGATTGACACCCAATTTGCATAACGGTTGCCGCTATGGTCTGCTAGCAGTATAAATACTGCTGTTGCCACCTTTGCCAACACCAAGACCTGTTGTCTCCGAGGAGTGGTCCACCCGGTTGCTTTGTTTGGCCAAATAAAGAGCTGTTTTTCTTTTTACTCCAAACCTTCTCCTGAGTTTTCTTTAATCAGAGGCAGGGAAGACTCAGTAACCTGTTGGGCAGACCTCACCCCCTGTTCTTTGTAAGTTCTGGGGTCGATATGAAGGGCAAAGTCAGCTCAACAGGAATGAGAAAACATCCCCATAGCCTCCTAATTCCTGGGCTTCTCTTCCTTCACCGCAGCCCTCCACAGGTGGGCCCCCTTCAGACACATGGGGCTAGAGCAGATCGGGGAGACCCCTTTCCAAAATGCTTGGCAGGTCTCCACGCTAGAACAGATCTCAGCCAAAGGAGCGGGGAGGAATTTCCCACATTTAAGAGGTCCTTAGGAAACATCTTCCTCCACATTCTCTGGGGGGTTTTGTTTTTTTACGACACGCATGTACATGTGCCCGGCTCACTCCGGGACAAAGTGTTCAAGCAGGCCCCACCACAGATACGACACTGCTTCCTTTCCATGCAGCGCACCACCAGCTGGCTAAGAGTTCGGTTGTGCCCGGATCTGCACAAGCGCATCCTGCGCAAGCGTCAGAGGTTTGCCTGCCCTGGGAAGACTCTGAGCTGGTCCAAGATCAACAATCTCACAATCCAATAATCTTATCCTCACCACTTCCTTCTTCTATTTGCATATCTGATGCTGGGGTTTTCTTCTTCTCCTTCAGACAACGATCCGGAAGCAATGTGGAGGCTGGATTTATTTCCCAGATGCACGGAGTGCCAGGCAACGTTTGGTCATGAAAAGAGAAGAAATGAGTGGGTTTCCTCCAGCTTCTGAAGAGGAGCCCAAGCAAGGGGCATGGAGTTAGCCCTGCAAGGAGGCAGTTCATTCCCCCCTGCCCCCACAATTCTCTTCCCTGGTCCCAGGGCATCCTCTCCCCAGTAGGAAGAAGAGGCTTGCTCTTCAACCTCAAAGGTTTGAAGGCTCTCCACACTTCCCAGCAGCTGCCCAGGGGAAGGCGAAGGTCTTCCTGCATCCCTCACCTGCAAGCAAAGGTAGATCATGCAGGAGGTACAAACTGGTCCTACAAGGGAGAAGGGATTCTCCAAAGAGCAGGCCCCTTTCTCAGGGCAACAAAGACAGGGGGGTAAACCACCCCCACCTTCCTCCTTGGCTTCTCACAACTCGCTCAAGCAATGAGTTGCATACCTGGTGCTAGGCATTTATACAGCTTGGGAGCTCACTAGAGTTCATCATGGTCTCCTGGGTGTGTGTGCATGGCTAGCATGCTGTGTAAACTCAGCCAATGCACGATTCTAAATACACACAAAGCCAAACATGAGTGGATTCCTTAACCAGGTTGTCTGAACACAGACACAGGCAAGACCGTTTTGCACCCTCATGCACCCCCTATGGTAACTCAGAAGGTGCGTTGACTGGTTGGGCTACAAAATGTTCTGTGAATCCAACCACAGACTGAGTTCGCACATGGCGTTGAATCCTTACTTGTGAAGGGCATTGTTTTGTTACACAATTTTACACTCTCTCATAATGTGTGGGCATGCATGTGACCGTGCACTCTTTCTTATTTACAAAGGATTAACTTGATTTGTAAAGAGCCCAGCGTTTCTTTCCCCCACCTTATCTCTTTGTTGAATGCCTGATTGCCTTCCAAGAGAGCACAGCATTCCCCCACCCCATTTCCTTTAGAAGCAATTAGCCAGATGCCCGACAGAACAAGTCAGCTATAAATTCGATTCCTACCGGGCAGGCAGAGACACCGAATTCCAAAGAAGTTACAAAGAAAGCCAGAGAAAGATAAGGAGGTAGGTATTTCCTTGGTAACCAGAAGAAAAAAGTTCAACTTAGATTCACCTCTTTAGGATCCACCTTTACTCCTCCCTGGGTCATCCCAAAATTCCCTTGTATGGGCATGAGGGGATGTACTATCTGAGTACATCTGAATATGCCAATAAAATCTTTGTTGTTTGCTTTGCAAGGTGTGGTTCTGGGCAACACTCCTGCCACGGTGTTGGATGAACCATCCAGAAGGTTCCTTGGCCAATAAAACCTCTGTTAGCTAAATAAAAGCCTCGTCTCAAGTTAATTTGGTTCTCTAAACTTGGGTAAATGAATGAACAAAGGCTAGTGCCTAACACTTGCTTATCCGTGTTTGTTTGCAAAAGCCACCGGGATGTATGCAAACCAGAGTTTACAAACGGCAAGGGCTGGGCTCACAAGCAAACTACAGTTTGGCTTGGAGAATCTTGCGAATCAGGCCTACCGTGATGGGGCACTGAAATGATGCCTGAACCCAACATTTTCTTCTTTGGTTCGATCCTTTTAGTATTACTTTATTGCCTTTTTTTTTAGGTTATGCAGATCTCTTGCCAGTCTTGAGTGTTTATAGCAGTGTTTTTCAAGCTTAGCAACTTTGTCTGGACTTCAACTCCCAGAATTCCCCAGCCAGCCGTGTTGGCTGGGGAATTCTGGGAGTTGAAGTCCACACGTCTTAAAGTTGGCAAGGTTGAGAAACACTGATCTGTACTGACTGTAACTCCTTTGTGGCTGAGGAGGAACGGTATAAAAGCATTGCTTTTGCTATAATCAACCCCCAGACAAGATTTTTTTTCAGGGTAATCACCCTGCCTCGTCCACCAAATGTTCTGGGAAGCCCAGATGAAACCCCCCTCTCCTCTTTACAAAGCCCCAGTCTGTTCCCCCAGCATCTCTCATCCTTTTTCTGACCACAAAAAGTCTGCCAAGGAAGGGAAGGAGAACTAGTAAAACAGTGTCCCGGAACTCTCTCCCTGGAAACACCCCCAACAATGGGAAAGAGCGAGATGGTCCCCCACCCCAGCCAGGATGGGTGGCCAGACAGAAGGAGAAGGTCTGAGCTCACCTGGAACAGGTGTCAGCAGGCTCAGCCAATGGGAAGGCAGGAGTGTGGCTTAGGGCAAGTCCAGCCAGGGACCATGGAAGAACCCCACCCAACCTGGCCTGCTTGGAGGGCTTAGACATTCCTGCACTGGCTGGGTTCACGCAACACACTGAACCAGGTCAGAACCATCCATGGGCACTAAGCTCAGATAGTTTTAACTTCGGGTAGGTGTTGTGGGTCAGTGGGGCTTTGCGTGCTGTGCCACGTGGTTGGTTCATGGTTCAATGTGTGGTGTGAATTCAGAAAAATGAGTTCATTCATTAGCCAGGTTAAGTATGTTGTGTGAATGCAGCCATTGTGAGGCCCTCCAGCTAGAAATGCACTGGATTGCTAACATAGTCTTTAAATTCCAAAGGGTTTTATTTACTTACTTAATTCCATTTATATGTCTGCCCATCTCAGACAGGTGACTAACAATAATTAGGTGTTAGTCTGGGTGGATAACAACAATTAAAACCAGCCGCAAAACACCAGATACATTCACAACTGGCAGCTAACATAAACAAAAAACAGAAAATGTCAATTCGATCACTTCATGGGCTCCGACTGACACTCGGGCCCCCACGCCCAACAACAGAGCCACATCTTCACAGCTTTGCAAAGGCCAGCAGGGTGGGGGCCAATTGGATCTCCAGGGGGATGAAGTTCCACAGGGCAGTTGACCCAGCAGAACAGGCTCTCTTCCTGGGTCCCACTTGACGACCTTTCCTAATAAATGGGACCCATGGCATCTCTCCTGCTGGGTCCGATGGCCCGGGAAGACACAGTCAGAAGAGGCAGTCCCATATATAACCATGAAGGGTCTGTAGGTGACCATCAGCACCTTGGACTGAACCTAGAAGTATATTAGCAACAGCACAGCTCACATATGATCAGAAATCAACCAAAACACACTCAACTTGGTTAGCCTTGGTTAGGTTTTAGCCTCTTGTTAGATACTCCTTGGTTAGCTAATGGTTCCATGTTTTGTATGAACCCTGAAAATGGGCTCATTTGGTATCCAGGCTGAGTAAGTTGTAGGAACTCAGCTAATTATGAGGGTATAAATTCAACACTGTGTCATTTGTCAACACAGTCTTTGGGGAGCTATTACAAAAATGGGACAGGAGTGAGGAAGGGCCATATTCAGCCTGATGATGGGTTTGAACTCCCACTGTTCTCATCCTTGACTGAAAATGGAGCCACTAAATGCTCAAAGGGCACCAGTTTGAAGAAAACTGGGTCAGTGTGTGGATTGAGAACTAGGGAGACCTTGTCTGAAACCCTGGCTTAAGCACAAAGTTCTCTGGATGGTTCTTGTCCAGTCACTCACTGGTTATGTGCTATCAAGTCATTGTTGGCTCTTAGCAACCACATAGATTTCCCACATGATGATCTATCCCTAACTTGGTCCTTCATGTCTTCCGATGCTGCCCCCATCACTCCTGTACCTGAGTCCATCCCCCTTGCTACTGGTCATCCTCTTTCCTTCCACTTTTCCCAACATTAGAGCCTTCTCTAAGGAGCTAGGTCTTCGCATAATGTGTCAAAAGTAGGATAATTTGAGCCTGATCATTTGGGCCTTGAGTAAAAACTCTAGGTTGACTTTTTTGATGATCCATTGGCTTGTTTCCTTGGCTGTCCATGGTCTTCTCAGGAATCTTCTCCAACACCCAACTTGAAAACTGTCAATACTCTTCCTATCCTGCTTCCTCAAAGTCCTCTCCTTTATTCCTGTGAAGTTCAAAGGACAAAGGAGAAAACGCATTCTCTCAGTGATGGATTGAGACTAGCAGCCAATGTTCCCAGTTCTGGGTTGAAGGTTTATCCAAGAATTCCAGTGTGAGCCTGCCAAGACACGTTCCTCTTGTGCGCTCACTGCTGCTGTCTCTCTCTGTGGGGCTGGTCCGTATCAGCCCCCAGAGGGAGTGAGAGAGAGAGCGGACGACGCGCATGGAGTTTCTGCTCCATCCTCACTTGGGGCTTCCTTGCAGAGCCAGGCCAGACAAACAGGGAGCTATGGGGAAGGCTCCAGAGACTGGGGTGAGCTCAAGCAAGAACCAACCTGTGGCCTTTGCAGTGGGTGCAGCTGAAGGTTAAGCGAAGCAAAGGCAGGGATCTTGGACTGGGATCTAAAAGACTTAAAGGATACCCACATGTGCACAGACACGCACACCTTACAGAAGAAGAGCTTCTGACGTCCTGAGTGCGCAAGGAAACTGAACTAGGTCCCTACGACATGCCAAGAAAATGCCTAGTTCTGACAACAGGATGAGTCACAAACCACTAACCCCATCTTCACCTATCAGGTGGCCTTTCCACCTTGGGCAGGTGTGCTATCCCATGGCCACATCCTGCAAGGAATTCTGGGACATTCCTGCATGTCCTCTGAACTTTTTGCTCAGCTGACAGCCAGGGCTGCTCGTACCGGTGTTGGTCCTTCCATGTTTGGGTCCATACAACAAGCTTAACCTGGTTTCAGACTGAATTGTTTTCTGGATTTGCACAAAAAGCTGGAGCCTACAGGAATAAAAGGAGCCGAGCAAGGGCACCCTACAATGAACTAAGTGAGCTTAGCATGTTGTGGGAACACATTTGTGCTTCCATGCCTGGCCCCACAGCGGCTGGGCCCCCTCTCCCTGTTTGGGGGTGGCTCAGAGGTCTCACCACCTGCAAGGAAGAAAGAGAACAGCAGGAGAAAAATTCTGCAAGGGTTGGAGAGCCACTGAGTGTGGGCCCAGAGAAGTCCCACCGACTGTTCTCTCCTCTCCGTGACAGCCTGATGAAAGGGAAGGCCAGAAGTGGGGGGGGGGGGAGAGCTTCTCCCTTTGATGTGCTGCCCAGTTGGGGCTGCTTTCCTGAGGCTGTGAACCTTTCTGCCAGGTGCACTTTCCTTGCTTCCTCTTGGGTGCCAAGAGGCTCCCCAGACAGAACCTTCTGCTCCAGCAATTTGGGCAAAATCCAGGCAGGGCGCAGCTACGAAGGAGGTGGGTTGCCTGCAAAGGGCGCAGGTGAGGCTGAGCAGAACGTGCCCCCCCACCCCGGGCTGAGATCAAAGCCTCCTGCAATCCGGCAGGGATCGGCCTGGGCCTGGCTGAAGGTGGGCCAGACCCACGGCGGCTTGCTTGCTTGCTCTCTCGCCGAGACCTGCCTTCCCCAGCCTGAAATCCGAGCGATCTGGGCATTGGCTGCAAGCAAACCGCAGCTTGGTATATCGGCTAGCCCTCACACATCATGGTTACTCTTGATTTCTTGCACAAAACCCAATTGCTAGGGGTCACACACTGCACTGAGGTGTAGACCAGAGATGGACAATATTTTTCAGCCCGGGGGTGGTCACAAGAACATGGCTTGTGGCACGTGCTATCCTGAAACAGGCAGAGACCAAATGTCAGGGCTTCTGAGCTGACTCAAAAAGCTAGGCAGGGCAGACCTAGCTAATAATTGGATGGGAGACCACAAGGAAATTTCAGAGATGTAGACTAGATTGGAAAGTTGAAAACACATTCCACAAGAAAGATGCTCTTTCCCCTCTATAGCTGGGAAAATAACGTGGCTGTGTCCGTGAAGTCACCAGGAGTTACCATTAGCTTCACCCAAACTAATTAGGCTCAACTAGTTAACAATGATGCAAGGCTAGCACTAGCCAGACCTCCCCCGTGGTGCACATTTGGCCCATAGATATTTGCTTGACCTGCTTAAGGAGGTTGTGCAAACACAGCCAAGCAGTGTTTCTTACCCATGTGAAATTTACCCCCAATTCCCAGGTTCGCATAGCATTTAGAGCCACAAGCTGACCCTATGCAGGTAGTCCTCAGCTTACAACCATTCGTTTAACGACCATTCGAAGTTACAATGGCACTGAAAAAAGTGACTTACAGCCGGTCCTTGCACTTACGACCGTCACAGCATCCCCCTGGTCACGTGATCAAAATTTGGGCGTTTGGCAACCGGCATGTATTTATGACAGTTGCAGCGTCCCAGGGTCATGTGATCGTCTCCACTTGCGACCTTCCCAGTGGGCTCCTGACAAGCAAAGTCAATGAGGGAAGCTGGATTCACTTAACAACCTCAGCAAAAAAGATCATAAAATTGGGCACGACTCGCTTAATGACCACATCCCTTAACGATGGAAGTTCTGGCCTCAATTGTGGTCATAAGTCAAGGACTACCTGTAGTTTGAGTTCACATGAGAGTAAGTGAAAATATGATCGACAACCCGTAGCTTTCTTTGTCTTGCCATGAACGCGGGTACCTTCCCTCCGTCGGGGGAATGTACCACCCCTCCAGAGCAGCTGGGCACCTGGCACCAGTCCCCACGTCTTAATCAAATGAGTCGCAAACGTTTCTTTGGCTTCCTGCGGTGAACTCCCACTTCCCTCCTTAACTAAATATTGGTTGCTGGTGACTCACCTGGAGAAGAAAGAGGCTGCTAAGAAAGGAGGGGGCTGCGGCACCTGTTTCTTTAGATTGCAGCCTGGAGACGCTCCCCGAGGAGGAGCTGTTGCAAAGGAGAAGTATTCCGTATTCCTTCTCCAGGACCAAGGGCAAGCTCTGATCCGTTACCGAGACCCCCGGCTGATCTGGATGGCAGAGCAGGGCTGTTTGTACGGAGTTTCAACCAGATCCTGACACATCGCTGCATTGGAAATTGCTAATTCATTAGGCAGAATGATCGTCGGGGTCCCTGAACTGCCCTGTTTCTGATATGACTGGGGACTTGCAAAGTATGCGGAATGAAGGGGAGGGTCTCATCCAGCAGCCACCGGCTGCAACTCTCCGGGTCCCAAAAGTGCCCGTCGTCTTATAACGGTTGGGGACTTCTGCAGCCCATCTGCTTTTATTTATAACGGTGTTTCTCAACCTCCGCACCTTTAAGCCGTGCAGACTTCAACTCCCAGAATTCCCCCAGCCAGCATGCTGGCTGGGGGAATTCTGGGAGCTGAAGTCCTCACGGCTTAAAGGTGCGGAGGTTGAGAAACACTGATCTATAGGAAGCTCAGAGTGCTGAACCCCAGAAATCTTAATTCTTCAAATGCAATTGTAATACTTTAGGGATCCAACAGTATTAGCATGCTGCAGGTAAATGGAGACACCTTCGCCCCAAAACAAAGAATCCCTGCATGTAGAAAACTAGCATCGAAGGATCAAGGACTGTTTCCATGGCTTCTCATTCCAAAGTATAGAAGAGCAGGTGAACCACCCTCCTGCTGAAGTAGGGGTTAGCTGCAGGGTGGAGGCCAAAAAGTCAAGATGGTGGCCCCAATGGAAGTTCTGAGTGTTTTTTACATGCATCACCCTTCAAAAAAGCCGGCGGAGCTTTGATTGCACCATCGTGACTTCTTGGACCGTGGACAACCCCTGTGGGAGAACCTGAAGCCATGCCAAGAAACATTTCACTGTGGCTGGACTGCACTTTTTAGACCGTTACTGTATGCTGAAGCCGCTCACGTGCCAGAGAGAACTTAAGCCTTAAAGCAGCCTTAGTCCGTCTCCAAATACGCTGGACTGCAGCATCCATCATCCCCAGCAGCCAGCCAGTCGCTCAGAAGACCAGGCAAGAAGACAACCGGCCACGTCTGTGGAGTTGCCAGGAGGAGCTCAGCTTGAAGGAGACGAACCGTATATTCCTCCCTTGGCTGCGGATCGTGTTCAATGGTTTCTTCTGGGCAGTACTTTTTATATCTTGTTATGTGTTTTTATATTGTATTTTTGTTTTGGGGGTGGTGTTTTACTGCTGGAGAGAGAGAGAGAGAGAGAGAGAGAGAGAGAGAGAGAGAGAGAGAGAGAGAGAGAGAGAGAGAGAGAGAAAGAAAGAAAGAAAGAAAGAAAGAAAGAAAAAAAAAAAAAAAAAAAGAAAGAAAAAAGGGGAATAAGAAATGGAAGGAAGGCAGGAAGGGGAAGGGGAAGGGGAAGGGGAAGGGGAAGGGGAAGGGGAAGGGAAGGGGAAGGGAAGGAGGGAGGGAGGGAGGGAGGGAGGGAGGGAGGGAGGGAGGGAGAGAAAGAAAGAAAGAAAGAAAGAAAGAAAGAAAGAAAGAAAGAAAGAAAGAAAGAAAGAAAGAAAGAAAGAAAAAGAAAGAAAGAAAGAAAGAAGGGGAATAAGAAATAGAAGGAAGGCAGGAAGGAGGGAAGGAAGGGAAGGGGAAGGAAGGAGGGAAGGGGAAGGGGAAGAGGGAGGGAGGGAGGCAGGGAGGGAGGGAGGGAGGGAGGGAGGGAAAGAAAGAAAGAAAGAAAGAAAGAAAGAAAGAAAGAAAGAAAGAAAGAAAGAAAGAAAGAAAGAAAGAAAGAAAGGGAATTTATATTTTCAGCCTGGTAGAGGCTTCACATAACTTAGGATCAATTAAAGAGCAAGAAACAAAGTCCATGACAGCAATCAGACGTCCCATCACCTTGGACGGTGAGGTGAATGGCCATCCTCCCTGCATGTGATGGGAGTTGTAGTCCAGGAGATACCACCTTGGGGCAGCATGCTGCAAACCTTGTTTTGAAAGGTTGGGTCCTTGAGAAGCCACCACGTGTGAAGTGAGAAAGCACTTTCTTCCCCAGTGTAACGATCTGTCACTCTCGAATCCCAATACCAGAAACCCTCCGTGAAACCGATACGGGTTCAAAGAAAAGTTCACTTATTGAGAAGTAGTGTGCAGGTCCAAAGCATTGCTAAGACTAAGCCCGTGTGTGCCAAAAAGTTACTTTTGCCCATTTCGGTGGCACCCCCCCTGCCAGCTTCCCCACCCCTCTTATCCGTCGCCCGTTGGTGCGCCCTTGAGCATTCCCGAGAACCCGGTAACGGCGCATCTGCTTCTAACGGCTCCTTCCCGGCGTGGCGCCCCCCCCGCCCCCATCCACAATGGCAGGAACGAAGCAAGCCAGCTAGCAAGTTGGCTAACTGATTGCGAGGATTCTGACACCCAGAGGCCCACAACACAAGGGCTGCCCTCAGACCACACGTGTAACCCAGGTCTAGACTTGGCCCCTTTCACGGGTTCGCACAATGCCCTCAGCCACGCACTCAGCAAACAGGCTGGAGCTGCGCTACATAACACGACCCCCCACAAACCTAGCAAAGGTTAACCTCAACCAAGCTTCGCACGTTCACTGAACCGGTCAAACGACGCGTGCCAATGCAGCCATGGAGAAGCCCCCATTCAAGCAGTGATTCAGTGCTTGAAATGATCAGATGGATTTTTTAAATTCAAAGCAATTAAATAAATCCGTTCAGCAATAATCCTTCAGATGGGAGGTGGGCTCTCTCTGTTTTGCACCGCCACTGACTGACTTCGTGCTGAAAAGTGCCGACCCTGCGCCACGTCAGTCCAACCCATAGCAGCTTCGTCCACAAACCAAACCTAAGCCAATGATAATGCTTGGCTTTATAAACCATAGTTTAAAGTTTACCATGATGTGTGAACCCAGCAACTATCCCCTGGGGCAAGTGACGTTGCACATGTCATGAAGTTATTGTGCACACGACATCCTCGGCATTCATTTGCACGATGACGCCATAACACACGTGCCATCATCGTGGCTTGTTCTTGGATGGAAGGATGAGGTCAGGATTTGATACAACGGGTCAGAATCCAGGTTCTTTCTTCCAGCATGGTAGCCATCATTGCAACAAGGGTAATGAGGGGAAGAGAAGAAACCATGAGGACTAGTGAAGAAGGTGCAATCAGCAACCCAGAGGAAATGACTTGTAAATTTCTCATCGTGCAGGATAAGGGAGCACCTTCCAATAAAAAGATGCAGACAAACACCACTGGAGGGCAGAGTTTTCCCATCTACAGCAGTGTTTCTCAACCTTGGCAACTTGAAGATGGGTGGACTTCAACTCCCAGAATTCCCCAGCCAGCTTGGCTGGCTGGGGAATTCTGGGAGTTGAAGTCCACCCATCTTCAAGTCGCCAAGGTTGAGAAACACTTCATTCACATTTCTGCAAGCCTATTCATCCATTATGCTATGGCATAAACCACGGTTTACAAATCTTAAGAGCTGATTCAGATAAATTAACCAGTGCAAGAGGAGTCAATAGTAGCCCCAAATCAGAAGGAACCCGGTGGCACCTTTTATTTGTTAATATTTATTTCACTTTATTTATTATTAAATTGATATGCCGCCCATCTCCCCCAGAGGCGGACTCTGGGTGGCTTACAATTAAAATCCGAGGCAATCAAAACAATAACACTATAAATATCCACAATTAACGACTAAACAACAACAACATTTGATATTAAATTAAATTAAATTAAAAACTGATACACCTTTTGAGAAAACCACATTTTACGAAAAGGCATCAGCTTTTGTGAGCTGCGGCCTTTCCGTCAAATGTGTTGGTCTCGAAAAGCGCCCCCAAATTCCTTCTGAAACGAAAAGGATGACAGTGTAAGAGTAATGCGCGAGAGCACAATTTCCCAGGTCAAATCTTTCAGCTGCAGTTGCTGAGAATGGAAACTCAGATGCAGAGCTCAGGTCAGTTATAAGCCGCATAAATAAAGTGAATAAGCCAGCGACTGCAGTCATCCACCAAAGTTTGGCTGGTGGGAACCTTGATTATTCAGTTCCGTTGAGGCTTAGCAACGTGACGCCAACAGGGTTGCTTGGAATATCGTCCATATTTAAACGCATGGTGCCAATCCAGAAAATGGATTCTCTCTTGCAGCTTCGACCATTTAATTCCTGGACCTGCAAACAGAGCTGCTGCTGCAGCAGGGTGCCCCCGGGATGACTCCAGTTCTCATCTTCCCCAGCCCATATAGCCTTTGCACATTCTAGTTGGGAGCAATGGGGGTTGTAGTCACGCTGGCCCCCACCAGGCCAAGGAAACCTGGTCTGCAGGTGGAAGCGGGGTTTTTCCCCCGTTGCCTTTTTCCCTAGAGTGGGATCCAATCCCCCTCTGATTCTAGCGTGCAAGTTGACTGTTGCTGCTCATTAGGATCCTGATGAATTTGAGTCTCCAGGGCTGGAGCAGAAGGCCCGCCTAATTATCACCTGCTTGCGTTCATTAGCAACAATTGAGGCCCTTCCAGCCCGCCCAGGCGTCCTTTCCCCGGGGACCCTCGGCTATCACCATGCATGCAATGCCGGCCAAGGACACCAGAGGGCAGCAGAAGCCACCACACATCATTCAGACAGATGACAAGTAACTACAGCAGTGTTTCTCAAGCTTGGCCGCTTGAAGATGGGTGGACTTCAACTCCCAGAATTCCCCAGCCAGCAAAGCTGGCTGGGGAATTCTGGGAGTTGAAGTCCACCCATCTTCAAGCGGCCAAGCTTGAGAAACACTGAGCTACAGTATTGCAAGATGCCCTCTGATCCTATGCTCCTGGCCAAATCCCCAAACTTTATCCCTGCGACCTCTGCAACTTGACCAGATGTCGTACTTTATGCAGGGGGTGGAAAACGTGGGCCAGGAGAACCTGTTTTCCCCTTCCCAAAATACTAGAACCAGAGGTCACCCAATGACACCGAATCCTGCAAAAATCAGGACAGACACAAGGGAGTATTTTTTTTACACCACACATAATTCGACCCCAGAATTCGCTACCCCGAGATGCGGTGCCGGCGACTGGCTTCAAAAAAAAAAGGGTTGGGCCACTTCGTGGAAGTCCTGGGGATGGAGGGCTATCAGGCGGTGGGGCTGCCTCTGAAGGCCATCTGCTAGGAGACCGGTGGGCTTCTTGTGTGGTTGGCGGGCTGCTGTAAGAACAGCCTGCTGGTCGCGATGGGCCAGGGGTCCAATCCAGCAGGGCATGGCTTATGTTCGTATATTTCTCAGAACGCCTCCCTCCCAGGTGGGCACTTTTTGATTGCTTGCTATTTTACGGACTGCTCGTCCCGTCCAGCTAGGCTTCCACCTTCCTGGCCCTGGGCTGCTAGATTTCTTCCAGGGGCAATTCAAAGTGCCGGTGAGCCCTTTTAAAGTCCAACGTGGCTTTTCAACTGGCTCTTTGCAAGACCGCTTGCCACCAGCAGAATCTCTTGCCAAGCAACCTTGCCAAGAGTCCCCAACTTTTGCCAAGGGTGGCAAAAGGAGAGGAGGTGGAGAATTTTCTCTGCAGGAGATCCTCTCCTGGGGAATGTCTTCTCACCAGACCTAGAATCTGTCATATCCTTGTCATATTCAGGAAACTTCTGAAAATACAAATTTTTCTTTGCATGCTCAGGAGCTGAGCTGTGAGTAAGAGGTGCCTGGCTGTGGGGTGAGGTTTAGTCTTGATGAGAGCCAGGTGGTGTCCTGAAAAATTCAGGAGTCTGGCAGGCCCTTTTCTGACTCACACCTTTTATTCAGCAGCAGCAGCTTTCGTGACACAGCTGATGAGGTCAACTGCAGCTCCTGAATGCTGATGCTTTGGAATAAAATGTGTTATTACCCAGCTCCAAGTGTCCCCTTAGCCATGGAAGATCCCTGGGGGACTTTAGCCCGATCTCTTCTCCTCTTCCCCCCAGCCTACCCTATAGGGTTGTTGTCAGGGGCATCTGCAGGAGGGGTTTTAAAAAAGTCAAGATGGCAGCTATGACTGTGCATTCAAAGCCCTCCCCTTTTTGAAAGAGTGTTGTAAGCCCATTTGTCATTGTCTTGCATTGTACTTCAATAGACACCAGTGTTTCTCAACCTTGGCCACGTTAAGACAGGTGGACTTCAACTCCCAGAATTCCCCAGCCAGCATAGCTGGCTGGGGAATTCTGGGAGTTGAAGTCCACCTGTCTTCAAATGGGCAAGGTTGAGAAACACTGGGATAAACTCATACAACCTTTTTAAAAAGACCAATCCTTACCAATTATGTATGGTGATATAGCTTGAATGACTATAATACTGTTATTTAGTGATTATATGTTTTATTATTATCTTATTATTGTTTTAACTGCTTCTGATGATTTTTAGGACTATTGCATTAATACTGGCATTTCTGTGTTGCTGCTTGCGGGCCACTTAGACTGAACATGCTCCAAGCGTCATGAAGATGCATTTGGAAGGAATACAATAAATCAAGCAAATTCTCCAGGGGTCCTCGTTTCCCCTGCGATCAGCCAGGAAGGTGGTCTCAGCCTCCATTGGCTTGAACAATTCAATATTTCCCAAGCTTTGGGCACTTCTGTGGATGGGGGGATTCCAACCAGAGGATCTTCTGATTCTTACCCTGCAAAGGATTAAAAATCTGCAGGCTTGGACATCTTTATGGAGGACACATCTTCAAGCGTCAGAAATGGACAGCAATACGTATTAGTCCACCTGGTGCATGCATGAATGGGTTGCCCACAGAATTATTCCCACCTTTGGACCTTTGCCCCAAGTATGGAAGCACCTAGGCTCCCTACAGACCCAGTCTCCCAGCGAAATCTCTCCCCAAAGAGATTTTTGCAACCTTTGGGGTCCCCCTTTCACAAGGCTTCAGCATGGCTTTTTAAATCATCTGAGGTTTGCTCACACCCTCTTGAGTTTTTGGCCCCCCTGCAGATGTCTCTGCCCCTGGGTCTTCCGAGGATGTTTGCATCATTTCTTTAATCCCATTCATCCATCCATCCATCCATCCATCCATCCATCCATCCATCCATCCATCCATCCATCCATCCATCCTTTTATCTTTATCTTCTTCTCTCAACCTTACCAAGCAGTCACTTTGTTCTCATCCATCGTCCGCCTCCATCACTCTTGCTCATCAAGGGAGCAGCCAGCCTTCATCTGGGCCCGGCTGATTGAGGTTCCTCTTCCAATCCATGAGCCTTCCAAAGCTCAAAGATCTCTATCTCCTTGCTATTTCTTTTTCTCAGTGTTTGGTTTGCACGATCATGCATTGCTACTGGACACTCTTCTCCAAGTAGCGTGGCCCTAATCTTGAGTGTGTCCTGAATCATTAAGGAAGGAAAAATATGCCAGGATTCCTAGGCTGGCCTCCCACAATACACCAGTCTAAAGTGAGGAGGTTTGTGGGTTAATGTATCATAGGAACCCAACCATTGTCTTAGCATGCTATGTGAAGTAGGCCATCACATTAAACCATGATATGGTTTGTTGATTTGGGAGTAACAGACTCCCAGACCAAGTGAACAGACCAGTTGTTTCATCAACTGTGAAACCAGTTTGGTATGTTGTGTAAACACAATAAAGGGGATCTGAAGGTCAACTAGGTGGTCCCACCTGCTCAGCAATGCCTGGTTTATTTTGATCCCACCCTTCTTCTAAGAAAATTAGGGATAATACATCCAAGGATCTCCAGAGACGTGGGTTTCATCACAACCACATCTCTGGAACGGTGGCTGGAAGCATAGGCTTCCCCAGGAGGGGCAGATGACCTCATGGTTATGTCACATGCATCATGAGATCATCACACCAACGACATCAATTACACAAGTTGCATCAGGTTGATGACCTCATGATGTACATGACATTATCTTGGCTTATACCAGATGCAAATGAGAGGAAGGCTAGTTATTGACAGCATCCATAGGCACGTGCAGAAATGTGTCTTTGTTTTTAAAATCTATTTATTTATTTGTTAGATGTATATGCTGCCTTTCCTCCTGGAATTCAAGGCTCAAAAAGGTCTCCTTTCATTTTAGCTGCAGAAGAACAAGAACTGAGAAAGAGAAAGAGGCTGCCCCAAGTCACCCAGAGACCTTTCATGGCTGAGGGTAGATGGTGGGTCTCCCTGGTGCTAGTCCAGGACCTTCACCACCTGTCTGAAGGTTGTGTTCACACAACATGCTTGATCAGGTCGGATGCATTCCCGTGACTCATGCTATTTTCTGGAGCCGCCTGGTGGCCGAGGAGGCTGTACAATCCACCCCAGTTAGTTAGCATGTGGCTTCTTCTATGATGTGAACTCAGAAAACGGGTTAATCCTAGAACCAGATTCAAGCGTGTCGTGTGAATGGAAGTTAAATGACAAGTAAAGCTGGAAAAAGTAAAGAAGTAAAGCAATGACAAGTCCAAGATGGAGAACCGATGTGGCAGTCACAAATTCTCTTAATTACTTTCACGTCATCTGATTCACAGGAACTGCTGAGGCTTGGCCTTGAGAATATCTTCCCCCTGCTACAGAGATAAATTCCAGTAGCTCAGTGTTGTCCAAACTTGGCCACTTTAAGATGAGTGGACTTCAACTCCCAGAATCCCCAGCCAGCCATGGGATTCTGAGAGTTGAAGTCCACTCATCTTAAAATGGCCAAGTTTGGACCTCACTGCAGTAGCTACATTGCGAGGGGCTTGGAGAAGGAAGGGGTTATGCTTGCTAGAGAGAGCAGCTGGCATCATTCTCCAAGGTAAGTCCTTCAAGGCCTTCTTCACCTACCTGCCATCCTCCAGGTGTATTAGGACTGAAACTCCCAGAATTCTTAGCCGACTGGTGTGGAATTCTGGGAGGTCTGGCAGTCCCAACACACCTGCACAGCTCAGGTTGGTGAAGGCTGCTCCTAGCTGTACTGGTCAGACCCACATTGCGGAAGGGGAAACAGAAGCCAGGGGGATGGGGAGGGGGAGGGGGAGGGGGAGGGGGAATGCCCCCCCAGGTTGCCCCACAGAATTGTAGCCGAGGTGCCCTTTCAGCAGAAGCCTGCTTGACCCACAGCGCCAGGACCCAGAGCCGCCTCCCCTCCTGTGCTGGACAGACCCTCCCCCTCTCCCCCTTTTCAAGAGGGCCCCGGAAGGTGGAGGCTGCACGGCTGAGTCACCCCGAGCAGGATGCGCAAAGGGAGCTGGGCCTGGCAGGGAGCCCGGTGCCCTGCTCTCCCGGGTCTGTTTACTGCCCGGTGAGGTTTCTCTGCAGCTGCAGTTGCCCGGTTGCACAAGCCACAGCGCTGATGCAACGCCCCGCTTTGCAAAAGCTCTCCGCCTTCCACCTCCCAGCGTGGCACCCAGGCCAACGCCTCCGCCTCCTGCCTGCGCGCTGGGCTGCAAAACTGCGAGGAGACCTTCCCCACAGCCCCCGGTCCCTTCCCGGTGCTCCTTCCCCCTCCTGGAGGGGACTGGCCAGAGAGGAGCGTGGGCGAACCCCGACTTACTCCAACTCTCTGCAGGTCACCAAACCCAGGCTGGCTGGCTGGCTGGTGCACACGCACGCACACACACATGCACGCACACACACAAACAGGGCCCTCACCACAGGCCAGCTGGGGAATTGGGCAACCGGAAGGCTATAGAAAACAGCTGCAGCCTTTTCCCAAAAGTATCTGGAAGAATTGCCACCGGGCGGGTTTGAAACCAGTCTGGGTTGGATTTTTTTAATGCCTCTTTGTCCTCACACCAGCTGGGCATTTTCTGGTCTCAACAACTCGCAATGGCCAGCCTCTCCTCAATGAAGGGAGGAGAGGCTCAATCCTGATCTGCAAGGAAGGCAGAATTAAATTCTCCTGCATTTCTCTCCCTCCCCAGCCAAAGGTAATTAAACTTTGGGAGGTCCGGCCGTGTAAGTGAATTAAAAAAAAAATCGGAATAGGAATGCGCAGTCAATTCATGGAGCTGAATATTGATCTTAAAAAATCAATTCCTGTGCCCTAATGAATATGCCAAGTAACTAATCTATTTTTTTAAAAAAAAGAATTTTTGTAAACTCGAGTGTTTAATTGCCAACAGAAACTGCACAGCAGAAAAGGCACTCTCTTATGATGCAATACACGCCTGGCTCGTTTAAAAACAAAGAGCTTTCTTTCTTTCCTTGAGAACTGATTTCTTCTATAATTGATGGACTTAAGTCTAATTAACTCACTTAAGAATACAAGGCTGCCCCATGTTTACTCAGCAATCAATCCCCCGTGTGTGAACAGGGTTTTCTTCCTCCTAACCATGCGCGCAATTCAAGCATCATAGGCAGAAGAGGATGGTGAAATAATGCAATTAATCCACTCAAATTTCTGGGCAGAGGGGATATCAGGGGTGGGTTTGGGGGCAGGGGTGTGCCTGGATTCAAATTCATCACCAGGCACAGATTTTATCTGGGAGTTATTCCATAAGAAACAAGTCAAAGGCTTCAACCCCCCCTAAAAATATGCTTCAGGGCTGTTTTACGCCTCTCCCTCCCTCCCATATGTGAAGACGACCTTTCCATCAAGTGATGAGTAGACAAGCAATTCCAAACTTTGCATAATTTTCTTTTTCAGCCTTGTCCACAGATATTTCCAGGCTATGCTAAGAATCCTGGAGCATCTCAGCTGGGAGCAGAAATCATGGAAGTTCTCCAGAGCAGGACCCAGAGAAACAGTGAGAATTGAGGGGAGCAAATTAATGTGGGGTGCACTACACAGATTTTCCTAGTGCAGAGGTGCTCGGACATGCGTGAAAAACAGGTAGAGCTCTGTTTGCACCACTGTGGCTGCCATCTTGACTTTTTTGATCACACTCTGTGGAGCCTTCTGTCCTGGTGGGCTTTGCTGACTTTGATGGCTGGCCTTCCTTCCTTCCTACTGCCCCAGATCTGTCCCCACTGCCACCATTTCCACTCCGAAACCATTTCCCCCTAACCTGCATCGGCCTTGACCACAGATTTCCAAATGTTGGGAAGCCGGTTTGAGTCAGCCTGGGCTCTCTTCTATATCTCAGAGGTAAAGCCTACAGAAGGACACCTTCCCAGGTGCATGCTCTATTTTGGAGGGGGGTTGAAACGGTTGAGGATTCACACCTGGGTGGTTTGCAAAGCCACAAGGCCACCGAAGTCCCATCCCTCTGCTCAGTTGATTAAAAGCAAAGTGAAAAGATTTGGTGGCACATCCATGGCTTAAACCAGTGTTTCTCAAACTTGGCCACTTTAAGACGTGTGGACTTCAACTCCCAGAATCCCCCAGCCAGCCTTGCTGGCTGGGGGATTCTGGGAGTTGAAGTCCACACGTCTTAAAATGGCCAAGTTTGAGAAACACTGGGTGATGATGGGAGAACGGTATAGCAGCTGAATGTCGCAATAAGCAAGCTTTCCCACCTCCAAACACCACCGACTTCCCTTCCAGGGTCTGCTAGCAAACAGGCTACAAAGCAGTTCTTTTTGGAGATAACCAGGTCAACTCCTGAACAGATCATGGCTCACCCAGGTACCGGGTTAATCCAGGGGGCCCTCCAACACCTCACGTGGAAATGCCTTGAGGCTGATGTCTCCCTCTTCCTCACAGCAGGACCCAGCACTGATGCTAGCAGGCATGGGATCAGTGGGGTCCACCGGACAGTCATCCCACAATCCCCCACCAGAGGGCTCCAGGTGAGAATCATAGAATGCTAGGATCTGAAGGGACCTTGAAGGTCTTCTAGACCAACCCCTTGACCAGGGTAGGAATCCTCATAACACTCTGGACAGATGCCCGCCCAGTCTGTCTGATGGATCTCCACCACTTCAGGATGAAATGCAGATGAAATGTAGATTAAATGCAGATTTGCTTCTCCCGAGGATCATATTTGACCCAGCCCAGAGTCCAGATACCAACCTGATGTTTAGCAACTTAGAGATGTATCGTGTTGAAATTTCATGCAGACAGCTGTGGCAGATGTTCTGTTGTTGTTGTTTCGGGGTGGGGCATGGCAGCTATTGGCCAAGAAAGTCTTTCAGGTGCAGAGAAGAGGGCAGGTGTCGGAAACCGCCTGAGCCAGTCACAACTCCAGGGTCCCGGTCACACCTGTTTGCCTGAAAAAGGTCCCTGACCCTTAATCTTCTCACTACTGATTTTGCCAAGGAAACGTTTCCAAGGCCAAATGTGTGCGCGCCCACGCCCGTTGCACTCCAAACAGCTCCCAAGGGGATGCACCCAATTATTTCCGAAACAGAAAAGCAAAAAGAGAGGGGAATGTCTCTCTCGCTCGGTCTTCCCACACACCCTTCTCCTTTCCTGCATGTCACCCTGTTCTGAGCCCAAACTCACGTGCAGCCGTGGGAAGGGGAAAGAGGAGTCATTAGCCGCGCAAGGCAGCTGCATGCGCGCACACACCAGGGAGAGAATGTGCAAGTGTGTGTGTGTGAGCGCGCACTCGCACGCGGGGTGGGGGGAGAGTCATGTTTAGATAACTGTTCAGTGCCAAAAGGAGGCGAGGCAGCCCGGGACGGGTGCCTCAGACAAGCCGGCGCCTCCGTACACCTGGGGAAGCTCAGGTTAAATAATATCCACATTCCAGAGCGCACATACAGCTGATTGAAACATTAACAAACAGGCAAGCTGAGCCAGGCTCCAGATGGGCTGGGTGGGAGCCAGAGTGGGGAGAGACAGGGAGAGAAACCCTCCAACCGCATGGATCAGCAGGGCAGTACGCTCAGCAAATACCACCAGCTATGTTCGGCCTCCGTCCCTGTTCTCCACCCTGTGTATGCCCGCTTACAGACAAACAGCCTGCGCTAGCAAAAGTGTCTCTTCTCCTGGGGGAGCGGGTGATGGAGAAATGATCCATAAGCATCACTGGCGACCTTGAAAAGACCGGTGCATTTTATGTAGGGTGCCTGATACAAAGAGCAGGTCGTTCTGCCAGGGGCCTCTGCAAGGGTTTGAAGACAAGGAGCAGAAAGATCTCCAGGCCACGGATGGAAGAGGACAGTCCTGAGTCTCAACACAAGGGAAATTGTACCCACCACCACCACCACCACCACCACCATGCCTCCTCCAGCTGGGCTTGAGGGCCGGAGAGAGGGATGGGAGCAACGGGGAAGAACGGGCTCCCCGGAAGGAAACCCCAGACAGGGAACATCAACCTGGAGAGAGCACAGGGCTGTTTCGGAAGGTGAAGGTAGAGAGATTAAGGTGGGCACTTTTGGGGCAAGTGACATGGCAGGGGCAGGTGGGCATATCTTCAGATGTAAGGCGCACTGGACCAAACAGAAATTCAGATTCATGGGGGGGTAGGAAAATATAGTTAGAATTCCCTGACATCAATTTATTCTAGGAGAGCCATGTTAGTCTATGGCAGTGTTTCTCAACTTTGGCAACTTGAAGATGGGTGGACTTCAACTCCACATGCTGGCTGGGGAATTCTGGGAGTTGAAGTCCACCCATCTTCAAGTTGCCAAGGTTGAGAAACACTGGTCTACGGGGCCCCAAATCAGAAGGAGTCAGCTAGCAACTTTTCTGGCTAACCAATTTTATTCAGAGGCAGCTCATGAAAGCTGCTGCATCTGAATAAAATTGGCTAGCCAGAAACGATGCTAGCCGACTCCTTCTGCTACGAAGTACAGACCGTCCATATGATGACTCTCGGTGTATCCTGTTGCTCCACCTGGCTCGCTTTAAAAAGGACAGCCTAGTGACCTCAAAGCTTTAGGAGGACCCACAGTTTTAGATGCCTAGATGAGGGTGGGGTGTCTATGGGAGGGGGTCTTGTGCACAAAGGAGCAGGAGGGTCTTCCCCAAGTCAAGAGCAAAGGGCTTGGCAGCTCGGCACACGTGGGTTCTGCAGGGATCCCACTAATTGTCTGCCAGACGTGCCCTTCCTATCTCCTGTGTGTCGCCCTCAGCTGGTCCTGCTGAATCGGACCCCTGGCCCCTCTTGTCCAGCAGACTGTTCTCCAATCAACTGCCCCAGAAAGCCCACTGGTCTCCCACCAGACGGCCTTCAGGGGCAGCCCCACTGCCATCCAGGCTAAGAGCCATCGATCTCCAGGTCTTCCATGAGTTGGTCCAACCACGAGACTAGAAGGTGAGGGATATTTCTCCCCTGGCATTTGCCCCTTCTGCCTGGTGGTTCCTACCAGCAAACCCACCCCATATCAGTGATTGCTTCTATGGGAGAACCAACATTTGAGCCAGGGTGCTGGGAATGACTCCGCCAACTTCTCGCCCCTGTTCTCACCAGGCCGGAAGGAGCCAATGCAGCAATTCCTTCTTCCCTGCCCTGTTAAAACCAGTCAAAAGTGCCAACCAGCTGCTCAAGCCCAAACAGAAATTCAGGGAGTGTTCCCGCGAGCCTTGGCAAACCATGGGAAGGTCTGAATATTTATTTAGATTTATATCCCACCTTCCCTACTGGGAGATGAGAGGCTCCCTCCGGCAGTATTGCCCACCCCCAACGAGCTGGGCTGCATCGAGAGAGTCGCGGCTGCAGATGGGCCTCCGAGCTTTGGGAAGAGCGGGTGGACTTCAGTCTGGCTCTAATCCCCCAACCCTCTGAGGTACATTTTGCTCATTTATGGGAAGCACGGAGCTGTTCTGACCACGGAGAAGGAATAACCACGAGCAGAGGCAGTGAGAGCGAGAGTAACTCCATTTTTCAAAGAAGCACTTTAACCCTCTCCTTCCTTCAATGCGCTTCTGTGCTTCCAATCACCAGCGGCTGGTTCTCTTACTAGCCTGTTTGGTTAGCTCAGTGTTGCTCAACCTTAGCCACTTTAAAATATGTGGACTTCAACTCCCAGAATACCCCAGCCAGCCATGGCTGGCTGGGGCATTCTGGGAGTTGAAGTCCACATATTTTAAAGTGGCTAAAGTTGAGAAACAGAGTTAGCTGATGCTTCAGTGTATCATGAAAGTTACGTCAATGACCAAATTAATCATGCTCCAGGTACCAAGCTTTAATGGCAACCGTTCCCACCCTCACCTGGTGCTGGGCATCTGCAGAGGTGGGTTGAAAAAGTCAAGGTGGCAGCCTATTAAAGTCATCGATCATTCTTGTTCCTGCAAATGGTTGTCTTTACGCAACTCTCCTTAGGCCAAGCTGCTGCAATTTCAGTACGGCAGATGCAAAAATCCGAGGTTGGGGGAGTTATTGTCCGTATGGAAACAGCTGCCCCTTGACCTTGCTCAGATGAAGCTTCATCCACACATCCATCACCCTCTGCCTGACCACTGCAGCAACAGGGAAGCCAAAGAACTACAATTCCCATCATACCTTGGGGAAGCAAGACGAATTACAGGACAGTAAACCCAGCGTGGACCAGTAGCTCCTTCTTGGATTCCCACTACAGACTGCATAGTTGTTCCTTTTGTCTTCAGAAACCTCCCACCCATTGGGAAAGCATCCACAGGGTCAAAAAAGTCAAGATGGCCACCATGACAGTGCACAGTGATGCACCTCAAAAACAGGCAGGACTTTGCTCGTTCGTGGCTGCCATCTTGACTTTTTTGACATGCCCTATAGACACCCCTGCCCCACCCTAATTACCAGCCCATCAGGAGAAATAATTTTCTAACTTCCTACAAGAAGCAGAATGGGAAATACAGTATGGCAACACACCTACGTGCTATGGGGATTTTCACGAAGAGGGAAGTTCTGGGGCTAAAACCCACCGAAAGCCAGTTTGGTACAGAAAGTCCATCTGGGTCCCTCTGCAAAGCAAGTGGGGCTTCCACAGATGTTGCCCTCTGCCTATGGTCAGAAGCCAACCGACCATTTGCATCACATTTATTGTTGACACAACCCTCAAGGTCTCTCAGCTGGACCAGAGGGAAAACTGTGGCATGAAGGAGGAAAAGAAGATGCTGGGAAATGGGGATATTCCCTGGATGAATAACCCACAAAGCCAAGGAAAACTCTGCATCTGTGTCTGCGGAAAAAGGCAACATTTGTCCAACGCGCGTTGCCAATCCGCCAACTACAAATGATCTGGTGTGTGGTGCAAACTCAGCATTGTGGTCAGTGGACAGCTCAGGGTGTCAAGCAAACCCAGACGTTGAGGGTAATTGAAAAAACCGTAGATAAGATAAGCAGAGATAAACATGTCGGGCAGCCAAAATAGCTGTTTCCTGTAAGGGAAGAAGACTTTAACTTGCCCTTCAATTATGCACGTAGGCGGCTGAGCCTCCAACCTTTTCATCATGGCTGACCTCAGAGAGCTGAGAGAATAGGACTTGATCAGCATTACTGGCTTTTCAGAAAGACTCTGGTGGCCTCTTTTCCAATGAACACATTTTATTCAAAGGCAGAAGCTTCGAATAAGCTTCATCGATCCACAGAGGGCCAGCTGTAGCTGCACCTCTGCCTTTGAATAAAATTGGTGCATCAGAAAAAGGGCTACCAGATTCCTCCTGATTTTTTGCCACTATACACGGACGCAACTCTTCTCCTGCAATAACTTAGTCCAGTGTTTTTTGTTTTTTATTTTTATATATTGGATTTCTCCCCCGCCCATCTCCCCTACAATAGTTTATACAAGTTTTCAAACTTGGCACCTTTTAAGACGTGTGGACTTCAACTCCCAGAAAAACACTGACATAGATGAAGAAGTTGAGAAGACACTTCTCAGATTTGCATAGGACACAAAGGGGGATAATACTTTTACAGGACAAGATTTAAAACTATCTTGACCCAGGCTTCAGCAGCAATGAAATGAATTGGATGGAGTTCAACCAGAAAAATGCTTGCGTCTGGGTAGGAAAATTGTAAGGTACTGATACTTGACAGTCGCTGCCCAGCTGGGCAGGAGCCCATGTGAAAAAAGATTTGGGGTCTTCACTGACCACAAGCTCAACGTGAGCCAGCAGTGTGACGCAGGTGCTGAAAGGCCAATGCTATCTTGGGGGGCATTCACAGGAGCACTGAGTCCGGATCACAGAAGAAATTGTCCCACTCTGCTTTGCCCTGGCCAGGCCCCAGGCAGAGTCCTAGGTTCAGTTCTGGGCACCAGAGTTCAAAAACTGGACAGTGATAAATTGGAGCGAGTCCAGAGGTTGCTACCGAGATATTGAAGGACCTGGGAACCAAGTTGTATGAAAGATAAATAAAGGATTGGGGTATGCTTAGCCTATGGAAGAGACCACGGAGAAGAGATTGGAGAGTGGTCTTCAAAGATTTGAAGGGTTATCATGGAAGAGGGAGTAGACTTTTCCTCTGTTGCCCCAAGGGCAGGACCAGAACATATGGGTGGAAACTACAAGGAAGGAGGATCAAGTGAGACATCAGGAGGAGTTTTCCTACTGAGCAAGCTGTCAGCCTGTGGAACTTGCTGCCACAAATTTTGGCAAGTTCTCCTTCACTTGATGTATTCAAACAGAGGCTGTCCCAGGTGCTCCAGTGCATCCTGCCTAGAGCAGAAGATTGGAACAGACGACCTCTAACACCCCTTCCAACTCTTAGTCCTTAGTCTATGTCTAGAGCAGGGTTTCTCAACCTTGGGAGCTTGAAGATGGGTGGACCAACTCCCAGAATTCCAGGAGTTGAAGTCCACCCATCTTCAAGCTCCCAAGGTTGAGAAACACTGGCTAGAGATTAAGTCAGTTTCCATGGGGATCTGTTATCTGCAGTTGGGCTGGGAGAGTGTGACAACCCTGTGTCACCTACTGTAGTGAGTTTCCACAGCTGAGGGTGGGCTTGCTTCCGCCTCTCCCAGGTTCTTGCCCAACTCCCCAACTGCTACGCCATCTCATATTCAGATGGGAGACCCGAAGAAAATGCCGGCGGGTAGACTAGCCTGAGAAGTTGAAACGAATAAACTTTCCTGGGTGGTGGCGATGCTGAAGTCACTTCCAGGTTGGTGCCAAGAAAACCACCCGCTTGCTTCTGTGAAGAGATGAGGAGCTGAGTTTTTCCTTTTTACTGTTGGGGGTCCAGCAGCTTTTCCGACCCACCAGATGATGAGACCTCACACAGGGCTCGGTGTGCATCAGCCCACCTAGGCCAGGCAGAGTCCATCCCGTTCCCCATCCAGCTTTGCTCCTCTTGCACGTGGCAAGTCCTGCCCCCAGCTTAGCAGCTGCACGGCTCAGATTTGCTTAGTCCCGTCTTCCCCAGGCCGTAGGAACTGGCAGGGACAGATTCCTTCCCACTCCCATTTGCAGCATTACTCAACTCTGAGCACAACCCTAACCCACCCAGTTTCTGGAGAAAGCCACACCATTCAGCAGATGGATTTTGCCAGCGCCACAGAGCAGCGCATCCAAGAGCCCCAGTGGAGCACTGCATCACCTTCGGGGTTTCAGCCTCAGCTTCCCGCCTTGAAATGGGAACCAAAAGGAATAAACTAGTCTGGCAGTTTGCGAGGACACCGAAACTTCTTCCATGAGATTAGCTGGAAGCCTCATAAAATTTGGCCTGTGGAATCAGCCTACCTGGCAAGGCGGTTGAGTAAGAAGCTCCTCGGAGCAAGCAACTACCTTGGGTTTGCCTGAATTTCCTAACTGGGAGAACTGTTAAGCAGTGGAACAGCCAACCTCTGAAATTGCGGGGGCTCTATCACCGAGAGGGGTCTATCTCAGCCTTCCCCAAATTGGTACTTCCAAGGTAGCTAAACAGCATTTTTCATGCTCAGCCTGGTTGAGATGAGACTGATCCCCTTCTCTCTCTCACACACACACACACAGACCCTTGGCTGGACTTTACTTCCTGGTAGGGAGATTTTCCCATTCTTTGCAGATATCCCGCAAGAGCTGATTGATGGAACTCATCAAAGACCCAGCAGAACCACCCTGACGCCACATTCAAAAGGGCCGATCAGGTCTATGCAAGTTGAGCCTGGATAGGACGCCGTTGTAAAGCTTCAGCAGCCACGCCGTACAGATCAGAACAGTGGCTTGTCTCACCAAGCGAGGACACCCTGGACCTTCTGCAGGTTTGTTCCATGATTGACAGAACCTGCCAGGAGCCATTCCTGGGGCTGATGATCGGCGAGAGTCCACTCTGACCTCCAGACTAACAGACTTTCCCAATGTGTCTCCCTCCAGATATGCCATGACATCAAATCCCAGATTCCACAACCTGCATAGCCGGGTGGTCTCCACAAACCCCTGCCCCCCCTCATCGCCCCAATGAAGGACACTCTACAAAAAGCCTTTTTCACAGCTATATGCATTTGTTCACTAACAAACAGCAAACTATCGTAGAAAAAATATTCTCAGAAATAGAGCATTGTAATATACAATACAGGGATTCTCAGAAATCTGAGAAATACTTGGGAAAGGTTTCAGATCCTGCTTTTTTAAGAAAACAAAAAGCATTGCCCCATTGAAACGTTAAACCCCTGGATGGTGCCGCTCTGGAGTCCAATTCTTGTAGAGTTGGTCCCTTCGGGGATTAAGCACCATGGCCTACGGTGATGCACAAGGGTTCCCATTGTGTTGCAGCCTCCAGAACAACCAAGTTTCAGTCTGCTGTCCAGCCCGTGTCTCCGGAAACGGGAATGGGGGGACAGAGCCCCCACTTCTCCACGGAAGCACCCCACTTCCCCTGCCATTGGAGGGGTACCGATATCATCCTCTTTCCAGGGATCTTCTGCAGGCTTAAACTGGTCTTCAACGGCACAAGATTCGGTCATCAGCATTAACGCAAGCAGGCTGTTTAAAAATAATGGTAATAAAAAAAAACCACAAGTCAAAAGATTAGCAGTGTGTTGACATCTATCGCTTTCACAATGCAAAAAGTGGTTATCGTACAAGAGACAGCACACTATTTCGGTCCCTGAAGAGGAACAGACAGCAGCTTGCCAACGCTACCAAAGATTTCAGACTGATGTCAAGCGCCTGCTCGAGAGCATTGTGAAACTCAGATGCTAATAGGCCTCTGAGCAGCTGTTTCAGCAAGAGGCATCTCTTCTTTCGTAACTGGCCAATGCCAGTCCCAGGCAAGATGGGAAAAGCCCAAACAGAGCGCCAGCCCACCCACCAGGGACGCAATGGCAGATGCCCCGTCTGGCAAAACGAAAGGGACCCGTTATGCCACCGTTAATAAAAACCCAAACAAACAAACCTTCGTGTATAATGGGGGGGGGGAATAGACAGCTGTACACTTCGTACAAAAGGCCTGAGTTCTAGAAAAAATAAAAAATTGGGGAGGGGGCACCCTTCCCTATCTGAGCACGTTGTAAAGAAGCTGATTTACAGCTCCAGCAAGCTGGCTGCGGGTTTACATGAATTTTGGAACTGGAACAGGTTTGGGAAGCCTGGCATAATTCAGAGGGTATCTGGTGAGGAAGGTAAATGGCAAGGGATCACCTCTTCCTTCGCTGGTCTCTTCTACCATCCAGGGACTGGTAGCGCCTTCTACGGCTCACCAATTTTATTCAAAGGCAGAAACTTTCAAAAGCTTCTGCCTCTGAATAGAATTGGTGAGTCCTAAAAGGTGCCACCAGGCTCCTCCCGATTTGGGGCTACCAAAAATTAGCACAGCTTTCCTCCCATAAAGTCTTCCCCAACATGTCATCCGCCAGCTGTGCCGGCCAACCGCTCGCATCCGCCCCGGCCAATCTGGGGGCATCGAGGCCCACCAGAAGGATTGGTAAGAGTAGCACTTGGCATCGTGACGAGAACGCCCCTCCCGGTAGTTTGCCCTTGCAAGCAGAGCTGCCCAAGAATTCCTCTTCGGTGCGCCAAGAAAATATTTGGAGAAGCGCAGGAGACCCGGCGCTACCAATGGGGCACTCCGCTTTCTGAACCCGCGGCAAAAGCCTGCGGCAGAGCGCTTCGGAGCCTGGCAGCGCCCCTGGAGGAAGCCAAGCTCTCGAGGTGGGTTGGCAGACGGGACTGGGCACCGCGGGGCCCCTCCTGCACGTGCTGGGCCTGGCCCCCGCTCTCCTAGGAGACCTGCCCTGGCCGCGAGGGGCTCACCTCGGCTCCGGCCGGCTCGTCCACGCCCCGCGGAGGGGGCGCCCCGGTAACCAGCGGGTCCTGCAGCTCGAGCTGGAGGTCCCAAATGTAGTCGATCACGTGCTGCAGGATCTCCACCTTGGAGACGCGGCGATGGCGAGGCAGGGTGGGGACCAGCGCGGCCAGGCGCGAGTAGCACCCCTTCATGTCCATAAGCAGCGAGGCGGCGGCCGCCGCTTGCTCCGGGCCCAGCGGCGAGCCCCGCGGCGGAGGACCGCCCGCGCGGGACAGCGAGACGCTCTGCTCCGAGAGACACCGCGGCAGCGGCTCGCCCGCGCCGCCCGCGCCCAGGCGCACGCCCTTCAGAGCGCAGCTGGGGCCGGGGGACATCGCGGGGGTGGCGGCGGGAACCACCTTCATGGCTGGAGAGCACACGACGCGGGACGCACCACCAGGAAAGGCGCCAGCAGACAAGACGACGCGGAACGAACCCACCGCCGCGAGTGGGGCCTCGGCACCCGAGAAGCGGCTTTTGTAGCCCCCGGGGCTGCGGGGCGGAGCCACAGGCTGCCGAGAAGCCAATGACAGCGGCGGTGGGAGAAGAGGGGCGCGGCTTCCCGCTCTCATTGAACTGGAGGGAATCCGAGTGAGCTCGCGGGGCTCCTGCGACGCGGGTTTCGCCGCCTCCCCTCCGCGTGTACGGAGGGGTTGGAAGGAAAAAAAGAGGGATCGGGGCGGGCTGCAGGTGGAGGGAGCCCCGGGACACGCCGTCGGGAGGAGGGGGCGGTTGAAAGGGGGCGACGCGCACTTGCGAGCAGCTTGATCGACAACTCTGACGGTTTCCCCCCGCCTCCCTCCCGCCGCGAACCGCGCAGACGGAAACAAAAGTGTGTCTTAACATTCCTTTTATCGCCTCTTCTTCCGTCCCGCCGCACCTCTGGCACGTCTTTACCCCCCGGCAAATTTACTGGGGGGGCGCATCACGCCTAAGGAATTCAGGCTCCGGAGGAATTTTTTTACATCCGCTCGCTCAGCTTCATGCGGAATCTGCTTGTCTTGGGGGCGTGCCCCCCGCCCCGAGGCTAGATTACAAAACCCATGACTTCCACTCCACTGACTCCCGGTTGGGGTTATCGGATCTGTCCTGCGAGGTATCTGAAGGGCGTCAGGTGGAAGGAGGAGAGCATCTGAGTCGGGTTTTTCTTTGCTCTCCCCTCCCAGTGGATTCGCACATGTTAAGTTACGCCTCTTCCCCCCCGGGAAAAAACTGCGGTTAAGGAAGCGCGGCACAGACGGCGACGATCCAGCATCTAGGTCTTCGGCGTGTTGTGTGAACAGAGCCACCGCGGGCGGCGGCCAGAACTGATCCGGCTTTCTTTCCTGGCTCCGCCGCGCGACCCTTGACGGGGGTTCTCAGCCGTGTCACCCGCGCGAGTTGTCTCACGTTTTCCGACCGGGAAGGACCGTTTAGGTCGATGCCTGAATTCAGGCTCTTAGCGGTCCCGAACTGGCCCCCCACATTTACTGGGGGTGGAATCCACCAGCCTGGCGAGGATGCGACGAGGCACCGCTAAATCCCGGCGACCAAAAGCCGCGCCAAGAGTTTCCCAAGGCAGCGGCGCCCGCGATCGCCGGTGGAGCGCTGCAGGGGTCCCCTGGGGCGGGTCTCCCGTCCGGCTGGTCAGACGCAACCGGGGCCCTTCGCACCTGCCCTGCCCTGCCCTTCGCCTCTTGCGCCGATTTCCGCCCGTTTTAAATTCGCACAGCACCCCCCCTCGCGTTTTGCTCTGGGTTCCTCGCCGCCCCCGGCCCGCTCCGCTTCCCCTCTTCTCGGCCCTCGCCCTGGAGGCTCGCCACGCTGCAGCCGTTTCCCACAGCAGGCGCAGCCCGCCCCCCCTCTCCGGGCGGGTTCTGTGCCTCGACAAGCCGCTCAGACCGCGAGACGCCAAGGCCCGTGACGTCACCCATTCATAAAAATCCCGAGCGCTGTCAGCTTGGCGCCTCGCGGCCGGCGCTCCTGGAAACAGCCGGGCGCGGGGCGGGGCCCGTGGGAAGCGCGCCCGCCGCGCTCCTCCGTTCACCTGCGAGGCGGCCCTGGGAGCCGCGGGGCCCCGCGGGGCCTTTCACCACCCGCCCCGAAGAGGGGGAATGGCGCGCCCCTCCCGCATCTCGGGGAAGCCCACTGCGCCCCTGCGAAGGAGGGTCCGGCTGGGCAGAGAGCGGCTGCCCACCCCTGTCGCCCCGTCCCACGCCTCTGAGCCCCAAGCGAAGCTCTCGGCGGCTAAAGAGCGAGCGGCGCTGGTGCGAGGCGGGTCGGCTCGGGCAAAGATCCTCTGGCAGCCGCTAGAGGACAGCAGAGTTTCTTGCATCTATTTGCTGCCCTCTAGCGGTCGCCCAAGTCAAGTTGCGGTTGGCTGCCCGGCGACCCTCGCCGGCCCGGGAAGGCTCCTTAGCGACATGCTTTGCCTGCACTGTGGAGACCACGGCCAGGGTTGGGCTCTTCCGAGCCTGAAGGCCATCCGGGCGCCGGGCCCCAAGGCAGTCTGCACCCAAGCCCTGGTTTGGCATCCATTTTTATGAATGTCTATGTGGGAAGTTGCATGCCCTGCCTTCAGACGGCCCTCCCAGGGATCAGTGCCATCCCACCTGGGAGGGGAGGGCCGTCTGGAGGTGGGCATGTAACCCTCCACCCGATACATTCAATAAAGAGAGGCCAACAGCCCCCTGTAGACTTTCCAGGCCAACCTCTGTGTTGGCCTTCATGCAACCCATGTGGGGCAGTTCTGAAACCCATGGGCTTTGTCGCTTCACACAATACATTGCATTACAAACACAGGCAGGACTGAAACCATGGCCAAGCCAAAGCCAGTTAGAAATCAGGCCCGGCCTTCACAGCATGTGCCAAGCTTGCTCAGAGTTCATCCTGGTTAGGGGCTGAGTTCAGATGACAGCTTCTCACCCTGCCATCTGGAAGACAGCCTCTTTCCAGCTGATAATGACTCCCCACAAAACATATTGTTAAGGTGAAATTCTCCACCCGCTTGGCCTGCCCTCGAGGCACTGAAACACTGGATGTCAAGGTCTCTGGCTGGCATTGACTTCTGCTGATGGCTGTAATGCTGGAAAAGATTACTTAAGTGTTTTTAGCAGGAATTCAGGGCGGGGAGAACCCTTTCTTCTTAATATCATTATAAACATTAAAATGCAGGAGCTTCGTTTGGCCTAGAAGTGCATTTAATAGTTTAGGGAGGGTCAAGGAAGAGAGATTAGATTAGCAAAGAGGGATGACAACAGTGTTTCTCCACCTTGGGAACTTTAAGATGGGTGGACTTCAACTCCCAGAATTCCCCAGCCAGCCTTGGAAGAATTCTGGAAGTTGAAGTCCACCTGTCTTAAAGTTGCCAAGGCTGAGGAACCCTGAGTTTGGGAGCCAAGGGGCTTGGAGCCCAGCTGTACCCGCTCTCCCTTAACCCTCTGATCCTGTGTTTTTCAACCTTGGCCACTTGAAGATGCTGGCTGGGGATTCTGGGAGTTGAGGCTCACACATCTTCAAGTGGCTAAGGTTGACAAACGCGGCGATCATTACCCCAGGAGTCGCCACTGGCGAACTGCCCGCAGCCCAAAGCCGTAGGCACCAGGATGATGTTCAATCTGCAGGGCAACCCCCTTCCCCGACCTACGCGATAATGGCAACTGTAGTCCAGGCTGACCGCCTCCCCCGGGTTCGCAGCCCGCCTCAATGCGAGAGCTCGCTTGGCTCGCGGGCAGGAGTCATCGGAGTGGGGGTCAGTCTCTCCTCTGATGCCCCCGCCTTTGGCGCTCCAGAAGCCCCTCAGAAATTCGGGGGTGGCCCTTCCCGCGCCTCCCCACGCGCCTGCCTCTCCTCCCCACCCCCCGTCGGGGCTGCGCGGCCAGGAAGGCAGGGGAAGGGGGGCCAGCTGTGCAGCTGTGCGGGCTATTGTCGGCGTCGGCCAGCCTGCGACGGGGAGCCCAGACAGAGCGGCTCCAGCGCGCGCCCCGCGCCCCGCTCGGCGCTGCCCTCCATTGTTCTCCGCTTCCCTGGGCGGGAGGAGGGGGGGGCCGCTCCCGCCCGCCGCCCAGACCGCCGGACGCGAGCGCCGAGGGAGCGGGGCGCGCTCCCCGCGAAAGGGACCCGCGGCGGCCGCGCGAGGACGGGCTCAGCGCGCGGCTGGAGAGCTGGATGAACGGGGCGCCGAGCGCGCTCCGGGCTCTGACCCCGAAGGGAACTCGGCCAGCGCCCGGCCGGGCCGGGAGGAGCGGAAGCGAGGTTCGCAGGAGCTCCCCGTGGTGGGAATGCAGTGCAGACCCTCGCGCTGCAACTGACCTGGGTCAGGATGCTGCGGGAAGGCACCGCTGATTCCACACCGCCCCCTCCAAACAGCGGTTCCTGGCCTTCCTTCCTCTATGGCAGTGTTTTTCAAACTTGGCAACTTGAAGATGCCTTGCTGGCTGGGGAATTCTGGGAGTTGAAGGCCACCCATCTTCAAGCTGCCAAGTTTGAAAAATACTGCTCTGTGAGGACTACTCTATACCCAAAGGGTCTGAGGACCAGCACCAGCAGCACCCGGGGATCCCCTCGCACGCATGCCCCCCTCTCCCCATCAGCGTCCCCAAAGCCCTACCTCTCCCCCGATTTCAAGCAAGAAGGCCCAAAGGTTGCAAGAGTTGGGTTGGTCGTCTCATGACATTTGAGCCCTACAATGGATAGATCTTCTGCTGCCCTTCGATCAGAGCACATACCAAATAAAAACACTAAATTTTGGTGCCCACAACAGAATACCTCCCCCGCCCCCTGCACTGTAGCTTTGCAGACCGCAGTTTATTTGGACTGATTTCAACCTTGTGCTGATGGTTTGTAAACCCGTTTATGGGTTATTGCAAGGTGTCGGCTGAGCCAAGTTGGTTTGACTCAATCAACCATGATTAAGTAAACCACATTTGGGGATTAAAGCTATGTCCTAGGCTGTTAGCTCCGATGAAAACACAAGGAACACACCCAGGTGCTCAGTGTTGCCTTTGGACTAGTTCTGGGGTTTAACTGAATTGGAATGAAGAACAAGGCCTGGTTTCTTTTCCCTGAAAGCGTTCCCACTGTCAACTTTCAGTTATTCATGTAAAGTTGAATATTTCTCTGGATTAAAAGTAAGAGGATTCCTTATTTATTCAAAGCCATCAGGCAGGACTGCTGGTCACAGGTAGAACTGGGCTGCATCTCTGAAAGTGTCTGTTAGATGCTCTAGCAACACCCTGGTATCCTTGCGCAAATGATCCAAATAGTGTAGTTGGCACCCCTCTGATCCAAAGGCGTCATTTGCAGAAGGACATCGGAACGCAGGAGATATCACTTGCCCCTCGTGGATGCACAGCTACATCACTTTTGAGACCCCCTTCCAGTTTTGGCCTCATTCTGAGTATCTGCTTCAGAGCTGGGTCGCAGAACTTCCTAAACTAAGTTATAATGGGGTTGAGGAGTGTCTGATTCAGGGCGCGGTGTGATTCGTTTGCTTGGATAAAGCAGGTCATGTGAACACAGAGATTGCACCTTTATAAAATGGATTTAGCATGTTGTGTGAACTCAGCCAGGATTGCACCATTCGAGAAACTTGGAACTACTTTCTGGGAAATGCATTCATTTGCCAGGTACTGACCAAGGCACGTGCATTGTGGGTTCCCATGGAAGAAACTCCGCTGTGGTTCCTTGGGACTCCCACCGAGTGAATAGCCATAGAACTGTGTTTGATGATCTGGGATTCAAAGCTGCATTTGGGTCCAGTCATTCCCTATGTGCAAATGTCCCTTGAAAGGCAATACAGTGATCCTGGACTCACTCATTTCCATTTTTAAGGAACTTTGGTTACATTCATGTGTATTTCATTGAGAGACTGGAAAAATAATGCCATGAATTCAAGAAAAGTATAACCTATCAAGTTTTGAAAAGACATTTTTTTTCTACTGATCAAAAAATGATATGTTTCCCTTTGGCATAGATTTCCCAATATTTTACAAGAATAGACAAATCTTTATATGTAATTTGATATATGGTTATTAAATGTAAGCATAACATGTGTAGGTGATATATCAATTTAAAATGTTAATTCTTGGAGAGTGGCTTGTCTTCCTGTTTATTTTTCTCTCGTTTGCATTGGTAGTATAACTTAACAATTAGTTAGATTATCTGTTAATTAGATTATCTGTTGGATGGGTATACAATTAGTCCTAACTTACGACCATTCATTTAACAATCGTTTGAAGTTACGACTTATGACTGATCTTCGCACTTAGTCGCAGCATCCCCGTGGTCACATGATCAAAATTCGGGCACTTGGCAACCATCATGTATTTATGACAGTTGCAGTGTCCCGGGGCCATCCGATCACCATTTGCAACCTTCCCAGGGGGCTTCTGACAAGCAAAGTCAATGGGGGAAGACAGATTTGCTTAACGACTGCATAATTCGCTTAATAACCACAACAAGAAAGGTTGTAAAATCAGGTGCAACTCATTTAATGACATCGCATCACTTGGCGATGGAAGTTCCAGACCCAGTTGTGATTGTAAGTTGAGGACTACCTGTATATTACTGGTTTTTAATTTGTTTTTTATGTATTAAAAATTGCAATATAAATAATTTTTGAAAAAATCCTGGAGTCACTCATCCCTTAGCCCAGTCACATCTGATAAGTGCTTGGATAGAAGACCACAAGAAAATCCCAAGGCTAGGAACCTGAAAAAACATTTGGAAGAAGGAGTGATAAATCAGTTCCATGTGTTCCTCTCAATATCTTCTGTATCACTGGCAGCCCCCCTTCGTCTGTGAAGTCATGGACAGAGGGTGGGGGTGGAATGACAGAACCCGTCAGCCAACGTGGACAAGGCCTCCTGTGTCTGATTGGGGTCGATCCGGTGTACCTAGGAAGTTCAGGACCATGATGGAAAAGTTGCTTTTGCTGCTTTTCCAATAATTGATCTTTCAGATACAGTGCTCCTGAAGCTGGGAGCTCCCCCGGCCCTCTTTATGAAATGTAACCCCTCAAATAGTCCCTTTGCAGGACATGTCCGGTCCTCTTCTAATGAAAATGGCTCAGGTCAGTGGGGGAAGTCCAGAGATGGGCAAAGAAGAATTAAATTATATATGAAGAAAAAGGTGAGGGCCTGCGTCCATTGTTCCATCTCCAGTGTGAACATTTGGCCATCACCACTGTTCAGACTCAGGGATGTTGGAAGGGTAGAAGGTGTTTGTTGTCCGGGGTCGTCATGTGGCCCCTGGACTAAAGGCCACTCTCATGTCAGCAAGGTCCTACCATGATTGTGGAACTTTTAAAGCAAATCATTAAGGCAGTGTTTCTCAACCTTGGCAGCTTTCAGATGTGTGGACTCCAACTCCCAGAATTCCCCAAGGCTGGCTGGGGAATTCTGGGAGTTGGAGTCCACACATCTGAAAGCTGCCAAGGTTGAGAAACACTGGTCCAAGGGGACTTTTCCAGCCCAGGTCCACCCCGGGAACTTGCATGGCCACAGCCCAGACATCCATCACTGCCCTTTCACCAGACAACTGAGACGGGACAGCTGCATTGCCTCTCTGGGGATGGAGCTGCCCCCTTCCCTTGGCACCTCGCTGGACTGGCTCTGCAACAGCGGCCGACTTTCTCCCACCTGGGCCCACACCTGATGCCTATCGGCCAGCCAGCCCGGATGGAGGCGCAGACGAGGAGGCCTCCTGGCACCGCAGGAACGTCCTTGGCCCGGGGAGCTCAGCTGCGATGGGAAGCTGCCTTGGGCAGGGAGGGGCCGGCTGGAAGGGAAGCTGCAGCACCCCTTGGCCCAAGTTGGGCCCCTGGTGCAGCACCCACGAGGAGGAAGAAGGAGGCTTTCGTGCAGCTGCAGGTCCCATTTACGGAGCTAATTGCACCCTCGTGCAAACAGCTCTCCCTTTGAACTGGTGCCTTTGATCTCCCAGCGAACAAGAGGTATCTGGTCTCCACGGATGCCAAACATCCTCTCCCTCTCCCCCAAGGCGTGCAGAGCGAACGGCTGGGTTCACATGACCTACTTAACCTGAGGGTAGCCGTATTCTGGGGTTTGCATGATCCAGCGAGTGAACTATCAACTGTCCAGACTGAGTTCACACCACACCACAAGCCACGACAGAAATCTCTCCAGCCTGAACACTAAATGTGTTGTATGAACCTTTGAGTAGCTTGAGGGTGTTGTGTGAATCTAGCCCAGTGTTTCTCAACCTTGGCCACTTGAAGATGGGTGGACTTCAACTCCCAGAATTCCCCTGGGAGTTGGCTGGCTGGGGAATTCTGGGAGTTGAACTCCACCCATCTTCAAGTGGCCAAGGTTGAGAAACACTGATTTAGCCAATAGGCTTGAAAGGGTGTTCTGTATTTCTTTAAGGGGGCTCTCTTTTTTCAGCTTTCAACAGGTCATAGGCAAAACCCACTTTAGAGGTGGGGAGTCTCTATCTTTCCGAATCGAAGCTTGGCAAACTTTGCTCCTGCAGTCGGAGAGGAGTTGCACAGGGGTAAGAAATAAGTGGGCCCACTGACCACGCTGAAAGACTTCTTCAGCCAATGGGGCAGCGTCCCGCCACCTCCAATGCCATCAGATGAGGTCCCGGCGAAGGGTCTCCCACTCCTAACCCTTCTGGAAAGCAGCAGGTGGGGGAAAGCGGGGACCCCGTCAGCCAAGGGGGCCTTTGGCCAGGAGATAAGTTATCCGGGGTACCACCTAATGCCCCAGGTCAGATGTCATCCCTGGGGGGAGGCTGAGAAGGGGAGATTCAGGAGCAATAAAAGGCACAAGGCTTTGGGTACATCGTACACGGAATTTGCAGCCAACCTTTTTTTTTCAGATTTTTTTTTTATCCTGCCTTTCTTATTATTTTTATAAATAACTCAAGGCAGCAAACGTACTTAATACTCCTTCCTCCTCCTATTTTCCCCACCACAACAACCCTGTGAGGTGGGTTGGGCTGAGAGAGAGGACTGGCCCCAAGGCACCCAGCCGGCTTCCATGACCAAGGTGGGACCAGAACTCACCGTCTCCTGCTTTCTAGCCTGGGGCCTTCATCGCTAGACCAAACTGGCCAAACTGGTGGTCATCAGCTCATTGGGGTGGCCTTCACAGGGGGCTGGCCGGGTTCTTGGAGGATCCAGCCACCCAAGGCCACTAATTCCCACCTCCTGAACCCAGGTCAGCAACAAGCCTTGAATGCTGGCTGCAGGGAAGGGACGGTGGAAGGTGGGTGGCACCTTCCAGGGTGGGCCTGGCAGCTTCCCGGGGCCTCCACCCGGCCCCTGAACGGCCCTGAACTCGGGACCGGATGAACCGAGGGCCTGATCCAGCCTCAGGGCTCTTCTTACAAGAACCAGATTGTCGTTTTTAACGGCAAAGGTGACGTTTATCCGGTGACTTCATGAAAATGTCTGCGCGGTTTTCTTGTTTATTTATTTGCAGTATTTATAGGCTGCCCAACACACGGTGGTTTGATGTTGCTTTCTTCCAGGATGTGATTTTCAATTTCCAGTCCTGGGAATTTCCACATCGTCTTGCATCTGAGTCCTAAGCGGGCCCGACCCGGCCTGTGTTTTTGGGATTAGCCCGGCTGCTGCCGCCTGAGCTTCGTGGAATTGTGATGGAAGGAGTTGGAGTGATTGCGCGTAGAGGAGTAATCGAACTCTGTTCGAAATATTATTTTCCATCCAGTCATATCCGCTGTAGTTCTCCTCCTGGCTCGACCTTCTGTTTGGGGTGCGTGTTTGTGTTGGCAAGATGTAATCTTTGGGCTTTTTGGAACACCTTTTGTCTGTGGGACAAGGACGGGCAGCTTTGGGAAAAATTCCCCACGGGCCACTTACTCTGCGCCATCAAGAGACCCTGAATGACTTTGCCCCGTCTCATACAGAGATTCATTTCGTTTCGTTTCATTATTTTATGTTTCAGTTTGTATGGCCGCCCATCTCACCTGAGCGAGGCTGGGCGGCTGACAGCCATAAAAGCAACCACCCAATAAAATGAAGTGAAAATAGATAGGCAGCACAGAAAGCCATCGATCACCGCATGAAGACAAACGTCACCAGGATCCGCAGCAAAATCCACCGCTGCGTCGCACGCTCTGCACGGCCGTTGTAAAGGTGCCCTGCCATGGCCAGGCCCCCCAGCGCGATGGCACCGGCTGGTCTCCAGGGCCCGGCGAAGGGCCAGCAGGGTCGGGGCCAGTCTAAGACCTGGGGGAATGATGTTGCAAGGGGGGGCCACGGCAGAAAGAGCCCCCCCCCTCCTGGTCCCCCCAGAGGCAGCCGAATCCCCGCGGAAGCCGGGAGCAGGCAGAGACGCAACCTGCAAAGATCTGTGTCGCTCGGGGCTTCCTCCCTCGCTTGCACCAATCGTGCCCAAGCCAAGGTGGTAGACTACAACTCCCATCGTTCGGGCTGGGAACGATGGGGGCTGCAGCTCAAGCGCCCCTCGCAAAGGGGACGATGGGCTGCGTGACGGCCTTCTGGCGGAGTCCTGATCTCCTGCCGGCCCCGTCTTTTTCCCAGGGTGGGCCCTGCTGCAGGCCGGCTTCCCCATTCAGGAGCTGCCCCCCACGCGGGGGGGCTTGTGGGTGCTCTGTTCCCACACGGGCTATCAAAGCAGCTAATTAGTTCCCATCTGCTGCTTGGCAGCCCCCTCCCCGCCATTGGTGGTATGCGAGCTCCCTTTCAGCACTCCTTTGTTTGCAGGAATGTCTTCCTCTTGGCCAGCTCGGCAGCCGGAGCGCAGGAGAACAATTTGAAGGGGCCCCTTCACGGCCCCCCCGCAGCCTCGGCAGCCTCCGCTTATATCTGTGCCTCGGCCTTCTGCGCCGATTAGCCCGATGTCAAAGCTCGGGCCCCCTGGGTCAGAGGTCACGGGACCGCCAAGCAGGGCCCCTTGCAGCCCGGGAGGGAGGTGCCAAGGCTCCCTGGCACCGTCTCTCTGGAGGAAGGCGCCCTTCTCGTGCCACTGCCCGGCAGGAGGAGAGCGTTCCTGAGCACAGGCCAAGGGCCCAGGTCACCCGAAGGACCGGACGGTGGCAGGGGGGCATCGCTTTCGGGGAGGATGGAGCCCTGCCCTTGGTGCAGAGCGTGAGGCTGAGGGGGGCAGCGAGATCTGGGTTCCGATCTGCCAAAGCATCCACTGAATGACCGTCCGTCAGCCACGCCAGTACTTGGGGATAAACTGGCCTGGCCAGTAGCTGGATGGTTAAAAGTCAGAACCAGAAAGGCCCCTGAATTTCCTTGGTGGAAACGGGAAGGGGCGTGTGTGTTCAGCCCTTCCAGGGGCAGCATGACGCACCAGCCAAACTGCCCGGGGCTGCATTCTGGGTCAAGGCCCAAGGCTGGGACTGATTGTTGTAGAAAACCAGTACCTCTGAGCACGCACAGAGTATCTCTCTCCCAGCAAGATGCTCCACGGTCTGCAGTCAGACAGGCTTCCTCTCTTCGTCACCTTTGATGGCTTTCGTGCCAGGCTGTATTTTAAGTAGCAAATCTAGGAAGAAGAGGAACAAGGACTAGATTTTAATTTTGAAAATGTACATTACTGGATGGAATTAGCGTAGGGTTTCCTTTTTCATCCTTGGAAGCCCTTGCTCTTAAGCCTCGCTATGCATCCAGGGCAGCTACTCGATGAGGCAGAAGCAGCACTCTTCACATGCTCAGAGGTGTTCTCCCCTCTGCTTTTAATAGCTCTCAAAGTTTATGCCGCATCTCAACCAACGTGGTCCTCAAAGCAGGTTAGAAACCGAAGGAGAGACCTTCTCCTGTTCCTTTCCTCATGTTAAGCCCCAATTTAAGTTTAACAAAGTCAGTTTTTTTTATGAAATAAGGAAGTTTAGGATCAGCCTTGTGGACAGGTGAGAGAGAGGCTTTGCAGGAGTCCTGGGGAAGGGGCTTCTGCCAGGAGGCAAGGAGAACTGCACAAGGTGAACCTGGTTTATTGTAAAACATAGGTAGCAAACTAATGCACTAAACCTAGTTTGGACATGCTAAACCTAGTTTGTTGTAACAAACTATCCCTAGTGTGCGCCTCAGATGACCCAGCAAAGCATGTGTGGCCTAGCTCCATTCTTATTGGTTGCAAATTGAGGGATTTGCTAGGTCAATCGTTTTCTTCAGTAACCCCACCCTCCACCCCCCTGCCATCACGCATACAGGGTCTTCCCTTCCCTTCTCTTCCCTTCCCTTCCATCCACTTCTCCCGAGTTCCTATCCCACCTCACCTCTCTGTCGGGTGTGGTGGTGTCAAAAGAGTCAAAGAGGAGGCATGACTGCATAATCAAAGCCCCACCCCTGGAATGGGATTAAGCCAGGGGTCGGCAACCCACGGCCCAGGCCTTGGCCCACTGTTCCGCCTCCCTGGGAACATCCCTTGAGTGCCCAAAATTGGTGGCATTACCCTACCAAAATGGTAGCGTGCATCCTAAAATAGTTTTCATTTCTAAAAAGCCAAGAGCTGCCCCCCTCTTCCCGAACCCAGGGGGTGGAGGGAATCACCCACAGCATGGAACAGCCCCCCTCCCCGCCTGCAGTGACCTTCGCCCTCCTCAAAGGAAGGGGGTCCTTCTGGAAAGCTTTCTGCCCTTGGCCTTGGCCCGGCCACCAGCAGGAATCCTATTCCCAACCCCAAGATCATAGCGACGTCCTGGGCTCTGCAAAGGTCCAGCTGTGCTTCTCAAACCAAAGGGGGCTGCCTTGTGTTGCAAAGACGCCGGGCAGATGTTTTATATTTATTGATTTATATTCCAAATTTGTCACTGCCCATCTCACTGTTGCAGTCAGACGTTGCAGCCCAGAAGAGCTCTGGAGGGCTGGGAGAGGGGAGAAATTCAGCCCCATCCACTGGGGGGGGCTTCCATAGCCCCCTCCCTCCCCCTCCCGCCCCACGGTGGGAAAACCAAACAGGTGGTTCCAGGCCATTGACAGCCCCTTGCGTCGACTGCCTTCCCACCCTCTTGGCCGGGGCGGCCCATGTTCCCCTGCCAGAGGGTCGCTTCATTACCATGTGAATTCTGGGAAACAGGCGAGGGCTCTGGTACCAGCCTCCCGGCCATATGGCGCCCGCTCCGAGCTAAGCTGGGAACCGCTGGCAGCATCTCGGGCTTAGCGCAGGTTGCCCAGCAGCGGCCAAGATGAAAGAGCTAAAGCTGCCGGGGAGACCACACAGGGCAAGGTCAGGTCTGCCGGGGGACCACAGCAGCAGATGCGGCCGGACGTGCTCGCTCCCGTCCGAGGCACCCGAGCCGAAGGGTCTCCTATTGAAAAGGGCCTCTGGACTCTGCAGAGCGGTCTGGACGCCGTTGTGGCGAAGAAAACCCGTTTCCACGCTGAGTAAAATAAGGGAGATAGTGGTGAGCTTTTATTGAATTCGAGCAAAATTACATTTATAGTGCAGCAAGGGGTGAGGAATTGATAAATGTGGCTTAATGAGAAGCCCCTCGTTACTGGCAAGCTGGCCCAGGGTGCTGGGAATTGTAGTTCAGAAAATGTCTAGAGCAGTGTTTTTCAACCTTGGCAACTTGAAGATGGGTGGACTTCAATGCCCAGAATTCCCCAGCCAGCAAAGCTTATCTTATCCGCACATGTAGCGGTTTGACGAATAAACCCAATTATGGTTGGATCATGCAACCTTTATTATAAAAGACAGTCCTTTATTTATAGAAAGCTGTCCTTCAGATTTATTTATTTTTCAAAAACTCACTTACGTCCTTTATGTTAATCATTTAACTTTACTGCGCAAAGGGTAATGCATAGACTCTATGCTACAGACTAGTTGAACTCCCAAAATTCCCCAAAGCTGGCTGGGGAATTCTGGGCATTGAAGTCCACCCATCTTCAAGTTGCCAAGGTTGAAAAACACTGCTCTAGAATCAATCATTTACTCTGAAACACGCTGTAGATTATCCCCTAGGCTGCAAGAGTCCATGTACTGTGTAAACCCACAAGCCTGAGTGGGCTGGCCACCCCAGACATCTTCTAGCCACCCTTCTCCAAAGGCTGGAATGAAGCCATGGTTTCTATCCAGAACCATCTCGTGCTTTGAGCTGAATTGCTAGTCCTCCACTCTGGCCCAGAGGTTTGCAGAAAATTCTCGATGGGGCAAGAGCAATGCAACTTTATCAGCTGTTTAGTTCTTGGCAAAGTGTGTTTCCAGGCAGCCACTGAAAAGACTGTTATCAGTTGCAAACGTCCTTCTCTTACTGTCCCAAACAGAGGCTGTAATCTAAGAATTTCCCCAGTTCCTTTTTTTTGGGGGGGGGGATGGGGCAGGAATAATAATAACAGGGGATAATAATAATTTTTTATTTACAGCACTATCACCATGATTCTTAGGTCCTTGGCTAGGATCCAAATTATGGGAGCCAATGCCCAGTTGATTAGACCGTGATGCAGTAACAATAATAATTAATAATGGATCGGAGAAAAGCAAGATTCCGCTTAAATGCTTTACTTTGCATGACATGAATACATTTCAAAGAATCAGTGAAAACAGATGGACAGCATGCAATATGAATGTCCTGACATTGGTTCTCAGTGAGCAGTGGAATCCGATGAAGGTCGCCAAGTTGCAAACCTCGACGTTGCGTCCTGAAGCAGCTGGAGATTGAAACTGGAGAGAGCAGACACATGTTGGCGAAGCAGCTTTGGGGGCCAGGCTGCAGGTCCACAGCTTCAGGGTCAGCCCCAGCCAGCTGACTCCCACATGTTCCAACAGATCAATGTTTCTCAACCCTGGCCACTTGAAGATGGGTGGACTTCAACTCCCAGAATTCCCCAGCCAGCCTTGCTGGCTGGGGAATTCTGGGAGTTGAAGTCCACCCATCTTCAAGTGGCCAAGGTTGAGAAACACTGCACTAGACTCAGCTAAAGGGGTTTTTGCATGCTTTGTGGTTTAATATGTTATACAAAAACAGCCATGATCTGGACATGCTGCATAATTACGGTGACCCTATTTTCTTGGAAAAAAATGAAGGACAAACCTAAAAAACGTGCCAGTCTGATAGAGGTTCATAAGGATTAAACATTTAATTGTTTATAACGTTGCTTCACAAAGGAAAATTCAAGAGCCAAACCAAGAGAAACTTTACAGAAACACTTATTCCAATAAAAATATCTAAAATCAAACAGTATATGTGACTTTATTTTAAAAAGACTATTCAAATTCTATGTTTTTCACATAGCTGGCTGGGGAATTCTGGGAGGTGAAGTCCACCCATCTTCAACTAGTCTATAGCACAGAGTCTATGCATTACCCTTTGCGCAGTAAAGTTAAATGATTAACATAAAGGACGTAAGTGAGTTTTTGAAAAATAAATAAATCTAAAGGACAGCTTTCTATAAATAAAGGACTGTCTTTTATAATAAAGGTTGCATGATCCAACCCTAATTGGGTTCATTCGTCAAGGCGCGACGTGTGGATAAGGTCTGAAAGGAATGTTGTGTATTTGATGCTACGAGTATTATGGAACGTACTCTATGAATTATATATCACCGTTGCTCAATCTGCAACTGAATGATGCATCCCCCCGCAAATGTGCGTAAAACAAACAGCAGGCCAAATCCTGGCTCAAATCAGGCTTGACCTGCTGCTCGCTCATAGACGCATTTGCGGGGTGGCGCCTTGTATCAGTCGCCAAGCAGGGAATCAACAGACGAAGTACAGAACATCTGGATGACGGCTGAAAGCCCGGCATAAATTCACATCTGGTAAAGCGAGGCATGAGACGGACAGAGCCCTGATGTCTCAGACCGCCTCCCCCCCCCAACGCCACCATAATGCACTGACTGAAGCGTTGCCGGGGAGGAGAACCAGGTTCACATTTTGGTGTAACCATAAAGCGCCCCGGGATGCGGCAACCTCACCAGGTTGCTGTGGTGATGGATTGATGGATGGATGGATGGATTGATTGATTGATGTTATTGATTGATTGATTGATTGATTGATTGATTGAAGTTATATGCCGCCTATCTCCCCCAGAGGGTGACTGGGCAGCTCACAATTAAAATCAGACAGTAAAAAATATAATCGAAGAGAAGAAGGGTAGAAACAGAGTGCTTAGAAATATAGCGGCTGAGGGTGAGGATGCCGGGCCAGGCTGGAGATCGACGGTCTTTCCCAGAACTGACATTCCGGGCGCTGCCTGCAAGAGAGCCCTGCGTCATTCATCACCTTGCAGGCTCTTTCAACTGCAAATATTGGACCAATAAGGACGTGGGGGGGGGTGGCCCTCCTGTTTTTGCATCTGTCTTCTGCCAAACAAGGGGCTCACAGCTGCTTCCCTCCAAGACTGAATGGCCAGTAGAATATATCCAGTGTTCCCTCCAAATCCCGCTCCCCCCTTTCCTCCTCCCAACCCCTTGTTCTTTTCAGGGAACTTTCTGAGAATTGGGAGGGGGCGGAGAGGTGGGGGGGGAGAATGAATGGTTGGCCAGCTTTGCTCCAGATGGTGCGCCCTTCGCTGTGATATTGCCAGCCCTTCAAATGCAGATAAAGAGATTGTGCCTCTCTTACCATAACAAAGGGGTCTTGGAGGCCCAGCTGTGAAAGAGATGAGGTGCTCTGGGGGGGGGAGGTGAAATAAAACCCACAGATCCAAGCCCCTTTGGGGAGAGGGAACTGCTGTTGCCCAAAATATGTTCTTGGGAGCTCCCCTGTCCCTGATTTGGCACTGCCAGGCTTACAGTTCTGTTGCGAATCTGGCATCTGCCTTGGTGCTTGCAAAGCTTGGTGAGGGTTAGCCAATCTAGCTACAGACCAGAGATTTTGTAGGGATCTTCCTAGCTTCAGGGACTATGACTGGGACTTACTGTCCAGTACTATATAAGTAGCTTTTTGGAGGTATAGCCCACGGGGTTTGCTTCTAAAATCGCATGCAGAAACATGGGCTCTTGGATGTTGGGGGAGGGAGCCAGGAGTTCTCCCCAAACTGGCAGATTCCCCCAGCTGGAAAAAAATAAATCAAAATAAAGGTCGTTTTTCTATCTCCCTTATTGTATTTACAGAGTCCATACTGTTTTCTTCCGAAAGCCCAGCTATGAACGGAGCAGAAATGCAGTGTGTTTGTGATTACTGATACCAACAACTGCTAAACACCCTGACACACCTGCAAGGGGAGGGAGGAAGAGCCACTACACAAAGCACACACACACACACACACACACACACACACCCCGGTCTGAAGTGGGGCTGCCTGCAACAACAGCTTACATCATGTCTGCTTCACACAAGAGGCTGATGTCATTCCAGGCTGTGTTCACAGGACACACAGGGCTTGGTTGCTTTTCCCCTTGGACCACACCAATGCCAGGAGCTGATTCTGGCATTACTACCATGTGCCAAGCATGGCTAATGTTAACCAGGGTGGCTGTTCTGCAGCTCAGCGTCTCATGCAAACCCAGCCCGTTTGGGTGGCCCTTGATGTGCTGCGTTGCGTGTCCCAGGAAGTGCGCTCCTTACGCAGCCAGGTTTTGTGTGTCGTGCGAACGCAGCTAACTGAATGCAATCGGGGAGGCACTACCAGCTCCATAATATCCTGTACAAACGTGCCCTCTGCTCGGAAGAGGTCTGGGAATATCCTCTTGACCAGGGAGACAGAAAAGAGTGACCCTGAACTCCGGCTCCTAGAGCCAGGAGAGGCCTGAAAACAGCCAAGCAGATTCTTCCCCCTCCTTCACCCCCCATCCGCATCAGCCCAGACCAGCTGGAACCAAGAGGCCGTCCCTGGGATGTTGTCCAATTTCCTGCCCCTCCTTGCACAAGCGGTGGCCTTCACGCCTGTTTCCGACTTCTGCACCAGGTCCTGCACATCAGCCGGCCCTCCAAAACAGGGAGAGGAATTTCGCAGGAAAACGGCAGGGATCGATGGGACCGTCTTCGAGATCCAGTCGTTCGCGCCATGCACATAGTTGTTGTGTTTAACAACAACAACGCCACAAAGGAAAGATCGTTCAATGACTCTCATTTGGGATCATTAGAAATGGAGCCTCCATGCACAGGAGCAGTGCCCTGCTGCATTCCAGAGGCTGCGGCCCAGACCTGTCGGCGCCCTTTGCTGGCTGTGGATTTTCCAGTGGGATCCCATCAAACTGACTTTGAAACTGAACCCTTGGCAAGATGGAGCCTGGGGTGTCCTCGGTTGTCCAAAGAGTCAAGATGATGGGCACAGCCATGTGACTGAAAGCCCCACTTTTTTATCTGCACGCCTAATACAGATAAAATTATGATTTCAGATAAATTACAGATAAAATTAATTTATTAAGGTTATGAGGTGTCAATCCTGCAGATGCCACTCAAGTCTGACCTATGAGTCTGTGGCCGCAAGGGCGCCCCGTTTTCAAGGGCAGACTTTTCATTTGCACGAACTGAAACGTTGCCTCCCTCGTGGATGTTTCAAACATTGGACCAATCCAGTTTTTCCAAAGCTAGCAACTTCCAGATGCGTGCACTTCAATTCCCAGAATTCTTAGCAATGGCCATGTGAGCTAGGGGATTCTGGGATTTGAAGTCCACACATCAGGAAGCCATCTGAGTGCTGGCCCCAAAGGTCTGTCTTCTTGTACCCCGGTAAACCATTTGCGAACATGTGGTGACATCACAGACGACCAGCCAAGGGCTCCTAGGGGAGTTTCAACAGGTCTTTGCCTATCCCACAGATAAATGAGCAGCCAGAATGTATTAATTGTTATTATTTATTTATTGAATCTGTTTATAAGCTGCCTCAGTCGCCGAAGCAACTCTTGGATATATATGATAAATTAATAAATCTTAAATAAAAAACAAGAGGAAACGAACAGTAAAGGCAGTAACATTAAACACCATTAAATTCTCTGGTGAACGCTAAAAAAACCCCAGACTCTAAGTCTGGCCAGACAAAAGTGCCTCCATAGGTATCTTCGTTTCCTTGTTTCAGTGCATTTGGGGTCTTCATCAGGGACCCCACCTTAGAAAGAAATCAATACTTATCTGGAAATCAGAAGGAGATCAAAGATCCTTTGAAGGCATTTTTCCTGCTCATTTGGCCCCAGAGCCTGTTCCATTCCTGTGCATTATCTATCAGTCAGTTATAGCGGTGGCTCACAGGGGACAGGAGCCCATCCTCTCTCTTTTTTTTTTAACATGGTGAGGACTAGAAACTTAACTTCGTTCAGTTTGAACCGAACGAAAGCACGTGCAAACTGCAGGAGGCTCTGGGGACGCCGAGGACCCCCGCAAGGCGCTCTGAAGACCCCGCAAGGGTCTTCAGCGAACCCGAAGCGCCATTTCCAGGGGCGGCTGCGGTGGGCCAGCCCGTGCGAAACCTCCCGACACGCGCCTCTTTTCGGCCGGCTCGCCCGCTTTCTGGAGCGGCTGCTCGGAAGAGCCGGGTGGAGCCGGGAGGCGGGCGGGAGGCCCATCCAGGGCTGGACGGGAAGCGATAACCCGAGAGGCGCTGTCCGCGCCAGCTGTTGCGGCGGCCGCAGCCGCTGCTCGCGCGAGGCGTTCCTGGGGCTTGTGCAAGACAAACGGGAGGCTTCCTGCCGGGGCGGGCGGCGTTTCCTCCGCGGGGGGAGCAGGCAAAGGTTTTCCCATCTGGAGGGACCCCACCGCGAGCAGGAAGGTGGTCTGAACAGCTGGCCAGACAGGCTGGAGCCGGGCTGATGGGGGGCGCGGGGGGAGGCCCGCGCGGGAAGGCTTGTTATTGTGCCCGTCCAGGTGCTGCTGCAACCGAGCAGGCCCGCAGCTCCGGGGGAGGAAAGGAGGGGCTTCCCTGCAGCCTCCGCGCAGCCCCCAGACCCACCCGCTTCCACGCCGCCTGGCACGCACGGCCCTCCAGCTGGGCAGCCGTGGCCCACAGCCAGCCTGGCAGGGAGGAGGGGAGACGGAGGGCAGCCCACGCAGCCCCGGGCAGTCCTGGGGAGGGCAGCCTGGCCAAGCCAGGGCAGAGTTTTCAGGGCAGTTGGCAGGAAGCCTGCCCCCGGAGGAGCGCGGAGACCCGAAGAGGGGGAAGCGATTCTCCCTGCTTGCCAGTGGGGAGCTCCTGGGCTGGAGGGTAATTGGTGAAACGGAGGGGGGGGGCGGTTGGGGGGCACTTCAGTGCCCTACGTGGCTGAAGACCAGGATCGCAGTGGCTCAGGATGCCAGCAGCCTCCAGCAGGGCACAACCATGGGATGCTTCACTGGCATGTTCCCTGCTCCTTTGCCAGCTGGCCCAGCCAACTAGGCAGCAGAGGGTGCTGGAAGGCAGTGGAGCAGTGGCATCCGCCCTCGGCCGTTGCCCCCGAGACCTCACCGCCTGGTTCTGCCACTCCTCCAGCTGGTGCGGCAGCAGCCCGGGCAGGCTGTCAGCCCCTCGGTTGATTTCTCCCAATGCAGCTTGGAGGACGCCCTACCGGGGCAGTCAGTCCTGGTAGAGCCACAATGCCAGCCTGCCCCTAAGCTCGCCAGCTGGCATGTGTGGCTGTTAGCTTGGCACCAAATTTTATTGCTGGATTGGAGGGATGTTTCCAGTTTGCATTTTGAAAGAGCGCGTCCAGCAGCAAGCGTGCCCAACTGAGTGCCCATGGGGCGGGAGGGTTCTGCTCCAGCTCTAGCCAGTGACCCAAACTGCCACTTTGCTCAGGATCCTGATCTTAAATCTTGACATGGGAAGAATCCTGCCTATTTCTAAATATCTTCTCTCCTCCCATCGCCTTTTTCTTGTCGGTTATGGTCTTCCGGAGGGACGGCAAGCCTGCCACGCCCTTTCTTTCTTGCTCTAGAAGCCTCTTAGCTCAACAGGAGCATATGCTGGGGGAGGGTCAAAGGAGTCAAGATGGTGGCCCCCTCCGTGCAGTTAAAGCTCTGCTCCTCTTTACACTATGCGTATCACGACACGTTAAAAAGGGGAGGGACGTCCATCGTGTTGCAGTCCCTTCCTTGACAGTGTGAGGTGATCCTGAGTTTAGCCCCGTGAGGATTCTTGAAAGCCAGAAGGGATCCATCAGAAAAACAGCAGGGAGTCCAGCACTCCCTCGGGTGGACCCACCGGTTCTTCTGCACGTTGCAGAGCACTGGCTGGAGTGAACCGAGCGGTCTCTTCCAATTCTGGCGTTCTCTGATTCTATGACTGTTGACATCCAAACATGGGAAGGACCCAACTTTCAGGGGCTTTGGCAGAGAGCGTCAGAAACATTAAGAGGGTGGCCAGGATGGTGCAATCAAAACCCCCAGCTTGATTATTTTGACACGTGCCCACATGGGGATGCCCTGCCAACCTTTATAGGCCAGGAAGTTCCAGCTTGCCAGGTTCTCAGGTTCTCTCTCTACTGGTGAGATCTTCTGCATGTCGGCATTGCATGCCAACCATTCCCTGCACAGACTGGCCTTTCGAGGCTTCCTGGTGCCCTCCCAGCCAAGCCCCTTTTCTGTTCACAAGGGGCAGGATGCTGTGGCCACGGGCCACGCTCAGTCCCCCTCAGCCTTTGCCTCCCAAGCTGGCAGAGCACATGAAGGGCTTCGCTCGCATTATCCATCCCGCACATAGTGGGTGCAGAGGAGGAATGAATACATTTAGAAGGAGGTGCCCATCAGTGCCAGGTTGCTGCTAGCCCAGTTCTTGGGGGGGGGGCATGGGGCAGGACTTCTTCTCCGGCCCTCGGTCAGGCGAATGTCATTTTTGCTGAGGCCACTGGTGGCTGGCGAAATCACATCTGGAGTCTAGACTTGGTGACTCGGTGGGCCGGGCTTGTGTGCTCAACAGTGCCCGTCCTGCTGAACTCTGTTTGCTTAGCTGGAGGTATTTAATTGGAACTAAAGTGGCCTCTCTTCTTTTTGCGGACAAGGCTGCTGGAAATAGTAGCTGCAAGTCATCGAAAACATCTGCAGGAGACAGCAAAGGGTCATTAGATGGCAGGGGTGCAAGGCGCCGGGCTTAATGCTTGCAGCAGCCGACGCAGCGAAGAACGGTTCAATGCTGTTTCTGTGGACGGGCAACCGAGCCAGCAAACATGAGTTGTTGATTCTGGCAGCCGGAATATTCCCGGGCGAGCTCCCTGCCAGCTGAGAGGCAGCTCACCCAGCATGGCGGCAGAGAGATTCGGCTGGGGCTTGCCTCCCCCTCGAATGGTCCCCGACCCACAAACAAATAAAACTAAAAAATGACAGGCGTTGGTTTAAGGGGAAAACCATGCCCTGGCAGTGTCTGAATTATGGGGAAGCCCTAAAAACATCACCTCCCCCCCCTTGCCCTCCGCCCTCCAAAAACAAAACTCAGAGATTCGTCACTAAAGCCAAGGGGACAGGCCAGGCCTGTTTAGCCCCAGGTGACAATTTATGACTTCTCCACCAAACCTGGCTAAGGGTTTAGCACAGAAGGAAGGGGAGCTGGAAGCCCCCCAGATTAATTTCTCTTCTCCCCCCCCCCCGCCAGCCGCTGGAGGCTTTTTCAAACTCCAACCATATTGAGGTGAAAGGTTTGCCAACCATTTCAATTGAAGAGAAATGGAGCTGCATGGGAAATACGGAGGACAGGCAGGGGTCCAAATGGGGGGCTCCTGTAGTAGAACCTCAACTTTATTGCAGTACAAATGATGGGGGGCAGGGTTTCTGTAATGAAGTTAACAACAGTGTGAACCCAGCCCATTATGGTTAAACAAGCCATGGTTTAACAGTGTTTCTCAACCTTAGCAACTTTCAATACATGTGGACTTCAACTCCCAGAATTCCCCAGCCAGCAATGCTGGCTGGGGAATTCTGGGAGTTGAAGTCCACACTCTTAAAGTTGCCCAGTTTGAAAAACACTTTACTAGGTGATCCTCAAAACCCTTCGGAAGCAGAAAGGTGACTGAGCAACAGTTGGCTTGATGGCATCAGGTGCCATCTGCCTGTAGAGCAGAATTCACGGAATGGAAAGAGCCTGGCTACTGCCAGGGTGGGAGCCTTTCGCTCCTCTTCCCACTCCAGGGGCTGCCCTGTTGAGCTGTTACACAGCTGGAGCCTCTGCCCGCAAGAACTGCTGGCCAACCAACCAGAGACAGGAAAAGATCCTGCAGCTGGTCAACGACTGCCACATTCGGCGAGTGTGTCCAAGTGCAGAAGGATCTGGCGGAGGAGCAGGCAGAGGAAGTGACCGTGGGAGGTTTCTCAGTGCCAAGCGGGCAGCCCCTTTTGCACCACACTTATGCAGACTGGCCACCAGGTTTGGCCTGGAAGCCACCCTGTGTGGCCGCGGGACCCTGATGGGGCCAGTCCACGGCTCGTCCCGCTTTCGCCGGGACTCAGTTGAGCTTGCCAAAAATGGCCGGGCTTGCTGGACACAAAGCTCTCCCCCCATCAGCAGCTCCAGCACCAGGATGGTCACTTGGAAACCGCTCAGCAACAGAGAGTTGCATTGATCTGAACGGGCTTCAGCTGCCTCCCAAGGGCAAGGCAGTTCAAGGGGGCGGGGGGCGTCCAGAAACAACCCACCTGCATCTGAACAGAAGGGGCAGTGTGAAAAGAGAGGGGAAAGGCCGGCCAGCGAGGAGGGGGCTGAGAACCCCGCTGGGTCACAACAAGGGAGGCTGCTGCAGATGTTAAGACAGCAGCGCTGCTCCCCAGCTGCAGATCGGAGCCCGTCTACGCATCTTCTGCGCTGGGGACCATCTCCCCCTTCTGCTCCCCCCCCCCGCTGCTGATCCCAGGATCCTGAAGGGAGAGGTGGTACCTCTTGGTCATTTCCCCCTTAAGACAGAGCCAATCTGGCGCAGGCACCCCCATCACCACCCCAAACTCAGAAGGGCAAGGTTTGTGCACCGCAAGCCTGAGCGATTTGTGATTCATCGTGTGGTGAGAAGTCTGTTGCTGGAGCAAATTGTGCCAACCATTAAATGAAGCCATCGTACAGTTTGGGGACGGGATGGCATGTGAACGCAACAAACGGAGTTGGTTAACCTGGACTTACGCAACCCCAGGCTGGGTTCCAGAATGAACTCGCTTTCTGGGGGTGCAGAGTAGAGTAAACTGCATATGCACCAAATAGGGCTGGATTCACTGAATAGATGAAGCCACAAAAAAATAAAATCAGCCTGTTGTGTAGTGGAGATGCAGAAACAAGGCCTTTCAGCTAGCCTGGGTAAGCGTATTGTGTGAATGTATACAAGCTTCGGAGTGCTGCAGAACTCTTTAGAGGCTGCGCTATCAAATTCAAATTACATTTAAAACCCAAAAGGAAAGGGAAAAAATCCTTTCTCACTGCCATATGGTCTTGATCTAAAGCCAGGACTTGCTTCAGCTTCCCCCGCCGGTTACAATGCTCATAGTTTTGTCTAGTGCAAACCCTAGCCCTGGATGATTAAGAAACAAAAATGTTATTTATTATTTATACAATGGAATCCCACCTTTCTGCCCAGAGGACGCTCAAGCAGGCGAACCATGTTAAAAAAAAAGTGCAAACCACCAAAAACCCGATAGCTCTAAAACAGAAAAGGTCTGAAGGGAGGGGAGGCTGATTCTTTACCTAAGGGCAGAAAGAAGGGGGGCAAAGCGCAGCTCGGGGCCACAGAGAAGGCCCCTCCTGTGAGCTGGAAAGTGAGGGGTCTTTACGAGGATCTCTCCTGACCCGCATCTCCAAATCAGTCCCTATCAAGAGAAAGGGGCCTTCGGATAGCCAGGCCTAAAGCTGTTTAAGGCTTCAAAGGACAAAGCACGCTGCTTAAATTGTACCCCCCACCCCAAAACCTGGCAGCCAGTCTGGGTCTTTCAGCATGACCCCGCCATGCTCCCGACGGCCACGCTGAAGCTCCCAGGGGCTCCCACAGAGTGAGCACATCCTGGCCTTCCTGGGATGCGCTCAAGGCACAGATAGAGGTTTCCGACCCAACTGACTCAGGATCCAGATGTTTGTTTTCCACCAAACAGATGCTGCCTGCATCCGGGCCTAGGAAGCCGCCTGGAATAACCGAGAGCGTTTGGCGCAACAGCCTTCTCCTGACTTGCAGCTTCGCAGGAACTTGCCGGGGAACCTTGAGTAGCCAGCCTGTGTCCTCTCTGGCGTGAGATGGAAAACTGGCCTACTCTGCAGGGTTGTGAAGGTTGGAGGAGAAGCCTCTTTCTGACCTTGGGTGCTCCACCAACACAAAGCCCTTTTTATCCAAAATTATTGACTTGGGTTCTCTGCAGATCTCGAGAGGGCCTCCTTAGCCGGTCTGAGAAGGAACCCCTCCAAAACCCTTCTGGGCCAAGCTTTTGGCGGGTCTCTTTGCCTCGCACAGCAAATGCACCGAACACACTTCCAGGGCAGCTGTTCTGACACGCAGTTTGGTTTTTTTCACCCATCACCGTCGGTTTTGGAAAGAGCCTCCAGATTGTCCTGAAAGCACGCTGAGAGCCTCAAAGCTTGCTTCCGAGATAAAGGCCCCAGAGATGAAGGGCAAACCCCGTACCACCTTCTCTTAGGGCGTGAACTTCCATACCTCCAAACATGGCAGTTCCTCTGGCAGCCACGTTGGCAGGCACAATCCCTTTACCTTCTGCGGGGGGGCATGTTGCAGACCCCACCAGTCAAGGAATTTTGGCTGGCGGGGTCTAGGAAGAGGGCCTTTTCTGCCGTGGCACCCGCCCTGTGGAACAGCTTGCCACCGGAGGTGCGGTCTGCCCCCATTCTCCTGGCCCTCCGAGAAAGCTATGCTTGGGGGCCTGATGGGGGCTCACATTGCTGGAATTGGCTGGTGGGGTGATCAACAATGCTCCCCCCATCATCTTGAATTGTATTTAGTCTTTTTATATAGAATTGTTATCAGCTAATTTTAGTATGGATATTTTTATTTTCATTGTTTTTACTGTTTTGGGTTTTCATCGTGAGCTGCCTGGAGTTGCCCTCTGGGGGAGATGGGCGGCATATAAATTTAACAAATAAATAAATAAATCCCACCCCGATTCTCTTGGGAACTGGCTCTCCCCTTTTAGCAAACGTTTTTGACACGACCGACGCTTTCAGGCTTTGCAGAGAGGGTAAGCAGTTGCGCAGACCTGTCGGAGAGTAAACAGCGGAGCCTCTCCCAGGCTTCGCACATTTCTTACGGTAGAAGCCTCCATGCAACAAAAATTCTGCAGGCTGCAATGAAGCTTGATCCCAAGTCGGTAGCTCTTTGGCTGGTGAACGTGTCTACCGCAGACACGTTGCAGAGAAGAAAGGTGAAATGCAAAATGCAGAGTTCAGGCGGCCGTGTGCATCTTTACAACTAGGAAAATGCAATACTTCTAATAGAACGTAAAGGTCCACACGCTTTTAGATTTTATGCATTTGGCTTGTTCATTGCCATAACCTAGAGCAGTGTTTCTCAACCTTGGCAGCTTGAAGATGTGTGGACTTCAACTCCCAGAATTCCCCAGCCAGCCATGCTGGCTGGGGAATTCTGGAAATTGAAGTCCACACATCTTCAAGTTGCCAAGGTTGAGAAGCACTGACCTAGAGCTTTCTTCAGGCAACATGGAACAAAACCAGCCAATGAAGGTAGATGTTGGAGGGTGATGGTTCTACAAGTACAGGCTTTAGCACAGACTTTCCCAAGCTGGGTGCCTTAAACAACCTCCCCCCCTTTTTTTGCAGAGGTGGGGTGGTCCAGTAGTGAGAAGGAAGGATCCAGCATGTAGCCCTGGATGAGTTGTCTTCAAGTAAAAGTCCATGGAATCTTGTAGGCAACAACTTGGAAGTGGTTTGCCATTACCTTCCTCTAGAGCAGGGTTCCTCAACCTTGGCAACTTTAAGAAGGGTGGACTTCAACTTCCAGAATTCTTCCAAGGCTGGCTGGGGAATTCTGGGAGTTGAAGTCCACCCATCTTAAAGTTGCCAAGGTTGAGGAACCCTGCTCTAGAACACTGTCTGGCCTGGGATCTGATGGTCTTCCATCTACATTAACCAGGTTTGACTTGCTCAGAATTCTGCGAGCAGCCAAGGATAGGAGACCTGCTTCCTTCCAGGTGTTTTCAACTACAATTCCTGTTAGCCCCAGCCCACACAGCCAGTGGCATGCGAGTGTGGGCCATCATCCCAAACTTCTGCAGGCCTAACCCTGCCTTAGGCTCAAGTCTGCGTCCTGTTTGCAAGTAGAGACCTGTTTCCACAAGATGTTCTTTCCCGTGAAGAAAAAAGGACCCGGAAGAGCCTTTGCCCCCAGATAAAAGCGATTCCACTCCAGCTTGTAAGAGGAGAGCCGTGATAGTCTATGGTAGCCCCAAATCAGGAGGAGTCTGGTAGCCCCTTTTCTGACTAGCACATTTTATTCAAAGGCAGGAGCTTTTGTGACCTGCAGCTCCCTCTCTCAGATGCACGGAGAGGCTAAACTGATGTAGGATTTAAATGGGGCAGGGGGGAGACCAATTCAGTAATCTTCTGCTCAGTTATATGTGCCACCATCTGCCAGCAACGCCCCTCTGGATTCTACGGAGGACAAGCGGGGCAAACTTTGTGCAAAAGAATTAATGGACACCAGTGTGACTTCCAGACTCAAAACAAGGACGAATAAGATCAGAGCATTTCAACCTCCCAGGACACTCCAGTGAGTGTTTTGGAAAAACAGGACTTTTAATTCTGCTGTTAAGTGAGTGGTTGCTGAACTCAAATACATGCAGGCTGGGGAATTCTGGGAGTTGAAGTCCACCCATCTTAAATTTGCTAAGGTTGAGTTAGCCCACGTGGGGTGCTTTTCAATACTCACTGGCTAACAGCTGTTAAAAATTCTCACTGCCTGAGTAAAACGACAACGATGATAATTCTGAAAATAACGCAAGTCTATTAACGTACCTCCTGCTTATTAATACTTTAGGTCCAGAGCAATGTTCCTCATCCTTGGCCACTCTAAGGTTGGCTGGGAATGCTGGGAGTTGAAGTCCACACATCGTAACCTTGCCAAGGTTGAGGAACCCTGGTCCAGAGTCATGCACTGCCCTCTGCTGTCCAGATTGAAAAGTGCCACGGGGCAAACAGGAAGGGCCAAAGGTTCTACTTATGGAGACCACCGGAACGAAATTCCAAGGCCCTGCAGCAGGTGATGCACCTGTCTGGCCTCTCCAGCATGGTGTCTTCCTGATGCGTGGACCCACCACTCTCCAAATTCCCCAGCCACCTCCAAATTCCCCAGCCACCACTTAGACAAGACTGCATGAAACCCACACCCATAACAATTCATGCAATCACAATCACCCTCCGCTGCCACCCTTGGAGGGTGCAGCTCCCTCTCGGGCAGGACAATGGTAGGCAGGTGACAGGCAGGCTGGCTGGCACCCAGTTCTCCGACCAGCCCCTTGATGCCACTCTCCTGCAGTTGCATCCCTAATTCCATCTGCCAACAGTCACTAAAACTGGATGTGGACTGAAGTCCCCCCCCCCGCACACTATTTACTGAATTAAAAGACGGGGAGGTGCAACAAGGGAGACCCCAATTAGAGACCAACACACAGACGGGGAAAGATTTCTCCAGATGGGTCTGCCGTTCTTCCTTCTCTACCCCGACTCGTGGAAAGGAGTGCCAAGGCATGCAAAGCTGACCCTTCTTGTGCCCCCGGGATCAAGAAGTTTATTTAACCCTAGGCTCCAGGACAAAAGGCGGGATATGCTTCTAACAAATAGAAAGAAATCAGCATTCAGAAGAGAAAGGATGTTTAACGGCCTTTTAAAGATAAAGGCTACAGGTAGCATCGATCCAAATTGAGCACATCTCAGATGGGTCAGCAGGGTCTGACCAGGTTCATGGTGGGATGGAAGACATCAGGAAATCCTTGGGTTGAGAACGAATTTTTTTAAAAGAAACATTCCCAGAGAAGACAACGGTAGATCACTTCTGTATTGTTACCCAGAAAACTATGAAGTCATGTCCACAAAATCATCAGGAGTTGAATTTCAGTCTAGGATGGGAGGCACAAAGTCCATTCTCTCTCTGAGCGAGTTGGAGTATCTAAGCCAGTGTTTCTCAGCCATGGGGACTTTAAGATGAGTGGACTTCAACTCCCAGAATCCCCCAGCCAGCCATGCTGGCTGGGGAATTCTGGGAGTTGAAGTCCACTCATCTTAAAGTCCCCATGGCTGAGAAACCCTGATCTAAGCGGTGCCCCGGCCAGCTGCTGCCTGTGAAGAACGTTAGCCCCAAACCCAGTGCCTCCAAACCCAGCCCCCTCCTCATGTCCCAGGAGAGAATTAAGTCCAAGAACCTGGCCAGTCTGCTTCAGACCTTCATTTTTTTTTCTTTTAATATGAGAAGAAGCAAATCCACAATACAAAATTTAAAAATCAGCGCCCCGTATCCCTCCCTCCCACCGAGACAATGAAGAAGGTAAGGGGAGCCGGTGTCAAGAGCTTTTGGGGGTGGGGTGGGGGGGTGGAATCATTCCCCCCCCACCCACCCATTTCCTCCCCAGGGAGAGAATAAGAGGTCCATGGAGGCAGGTATAAGATCCAAGGGCGGATCTGCCTCCCGTGCCCCAAGCACTCCAGACAGACAGACAGACGCACACATACACACACGCACAGCCCACGTACGGCTGTGATGCCATCCAGTTGGCTTGGGAAAAAATGAAAATCACTTGCGATGGGGGAGGGTCGGGGGAGCAGATGAAGCCCAGCCTGGCCAAAACGCCCACGGTCATTTCTCTTTCTTCTCCTGGTCTGTATCTGTCTTCTCTTCCGTGGGGTCTCCCTTCGCCTCCTTCGGGGCAGTGTTCTCCTCGTAGCTGGGGAGGAAGGAAAAAAGGGTGAACCTGGCTCGCACCTAGAGGGTCTCCATCCAACCGCCCTTCCCCAACAGGATCCAGAGGGAGGCCTGGCATTCAGCTCCGACTTGGGACACCGAACCCCCGAGGAGCTGGGGAAGACCAGCTGGCAGTTGCAACCCCCCCTCAAGACACAAGGCAGGACCAGAGACAGAATTCGACTTCCTGACTGCTGCAGCGACCCCTCCCTTACAATCACCCCCCCGCCACGCTACAATTGCCAACAACTTTGCAGACATTATTGGGGGGGAGCTGTTGTCTATGGTGGCAAAAAATCAGGAGGGTCCGGCAGCCTCTTTTCCAACCAACCAGTTTTATCGAAAGCTATCAACGTTGGTGAGAACCTGGTGAAATCTGCTGCAGCTCACGAAAGCTTCTGCTTTTAAATGAAACTGGTTGCTGTAAGTCGGAAAAGGGGCTACGGGACTCCCGCTTTCTGGCCTCGAGGTTCAGTTTCCCACGCATCCAGGATTCTTACGGAAAGCTTCTTTCTTGGCACGGCCTCTTTCCACGCAGGAAGGGGACGTTCCATCCAAACTCCAGCCCTTCAGGGTAAAATTTTCACCGTGGCATTTCAATCACAAGGCCTCAGAAAGCAGGCGCCCCCCCCCCCATTCAGCAGTGCCTATCTCAAACTGGAGCAGCAGCCTATGGAGGGGGTAATTGGCTGAGAGGAACCCCTTCCTTGCCATCTTTTTGGAGCTGGGGAAGGCAGGGGCAAGGACTAGAAGCCAATGGGGAGGGACCGGTCCTCTTGGCCAGATGGCAAGGAGCAAAACCGAGCAATGTGTTGCATCTGCCCGTGAGGATTCTCTTGAATCTCGGGGGGCTGGCCAAGCCCACTTTGGCAGAGCCACACTCCCAGAGCACCCAAGACAAATCAGTGTGAGAGTGCGCGCGCCAAGCGGGTTCAGGGTGCCGTTGGCTGGGAGGCTCTCTTGACCAAGCCCCACCAACGGGAATACCTCTTGCAAAGCACCCATCCAGCAGGAGGGCGACTTTCCCCAGAAAGACCAGCCCCCCAGCAGGGGAGACCCTGCAAGAACCTCTCAGCGAGAGGAAGGGGGTAAAGAAGCTGAGCAAACGGGGGGAGGCTCCCTTTTTCAACACGTGCCCTCCTTCCTCCCAGGCTGAAGGACAGACGGACGTTTCTCCTCTTTTGAGAGCAGATGATCCTGAAGTTGCAAAGGGGGCTTCTCCCCCCAGGCCGCTCAGCTCCACACCGGCCAGCCCTCTCATTGCAAAGCATTACTTGCCCTACCAGGACTGAATAACTGTTTTTCAGAAGCTTATCAACCGGGGATATGGCTTTATCCCCAGCCACCCAACAGACCTTTGAGCCCCAGGCTCCAACGGGCACCTCCTACTCAGAGGTGAGCCACTGAACAGAAGCCCAGCAGCCAAGGTCCGTCTCTTTCACCACAGCACATAGCTCAGTGTTTCTCAACCTTGGCAACTTGAAGATGGGTGGACTTCAACTGCCAGAATTCCCCAGCCAGCCATGCTGGCTGGGGAATTCTGGGAGTTGAAGTCCACCCATCTTCAAGCTGCCAAGGTTGAGAAACACTGACACACCTACTTTAATCAAGTCAGCTAAAGACTCAGCAGATGTATTCTTACAATAACCAGGCAATTTTGTAATTGAGGATGATATGCGAGGTGCCCCAGTATTTTGCATTCTGTCTTTATGATGTCTATTTTCAACGCTTATTGTTCTGAACGGCGAGCGGCCCAGTGTTATTTTGCTGAAGCTATATACATTCCTAAAGAAACACTGGAATCAATAGCCTGATTAAGGTTTTCCTTGATTGTTATTATCATTATCATTTGCAATTTAATATATTGTAGAGCCCCAGCCCTGTTTGGTTAGTTTAGGGTTTGAGGCACAATGCAACAGAGGAGTTAATTTAGTACCCGGGGCACTAAGAATGCTGCGTGTCTACAGCACCTACTCCAATATTTTGCTAATAGCAGAATCCCAAAGCTGGAAGGGGCCACTGAGGCCACTTAGTCTGACCCCTACTCAGTGTAGGAATCCAAATGAAAGCATCCTGGCAGGCAAGTGTTGGACCTTAATTGGAACAACTACAGGAAGGGGAGCCCCCTCGCCATGGTCCCTCCGCACACCTTCCATCTCTCTTCACAGGACTCAGTTTCTAGTTCCCTGATCCCCTTCACTGCTCTTTGAAACTTCTCCAGATGACCCCACTCCACCGCTAACTTGCATGCTGTGCTGCAAATCCATTTCTCATTTAAAAAAAAAAAGTACACATTTTCAAAACCATCTTCCTTGGCTGGCTCCAGCCGGGAGTTGTTCCACCAGCCCTGCAGCTACTTGGTAGACCTGGGCTCTTGCTAATAGGTGCTGGTGGAGGAGAACCTTCTGAGGAACTCCAAAGCATTCTGTTCTTCCTCCAGACCCCATGGATACCGATCTCCACCAAGCACAGAGCATCACACCCAGAATACCATGAAATGCTTTCCACACTGGGGGATTTACGTCTAGAAATCTGGTGGGTCACCTCCAGCAAGACTGGCCTGGCGAGATCTTGCAGAAGAGCGGAACGTCCAGAGTTCCCCAAACATTTGGTACGGATTTACCTGCTCACTGTAAATCAGAAGCTTGGCTTTCCATGACGTACACTGGTCCGGATATGCTCCCTACGCACCTTTCACTAGAATTCAGAAGCACTTCCTATCTACAAGTGGCCCGTGTGGCGCCCCCAGGCCCTCCCCGCTCCGAAGGGGCACTTGCGTCTCCCCCTACCTGGCCAGGGTCACACAGGCAGGCAGGGCCTTGCCTTGGGGGGGCTACATGGTGCTGGGACTCTGCTGCCGGCGTCTGTGGGAACAGGACAGGGTCTGCTGCATGGAGTCAGCCAGGCTGGATGGAGACCCGGAGACGTTAGGGAAATGGGTGAGCCGCGGGGTATGGGGCAAGATTTCAGCAGAAGATTCGTAGCTGCAGGAGAGAGAGGGGTGGCGGGGAGGGGGGAGAGACAGAGAGAGACACGGTGGGAGAGGAAGGGGCAGAAGAGAAGAGAAGCTTAGGAATGGTGGAGCTGCACACACGAGCTGGCAGAGCTGCCCGATTTCCCTCCTCAGCTGCTTCCACGGCTACCCAGAGAGACACAGCACAGGCGATAAGAGTGGGGAAAGTCTGTCCAATGGGGCGGAAAGGATGGCCGGCTCTGGCAGCCCACTAAGGAGAGATGTGGCGAAGCACCCAAGGCCTGATATAGCCTGCCGGGGTAACCCAAGGCTGCCCTGATCCATTTCCCACCTCAGCCTCCCTTCCTGACTCCAGGGCTTCCCTTGTGGAGAGCATAAAATGCCAGTGTGGAGAATGTGGGGTAACCAGCCTTGTGTCGAGACCGGAAGAGCTCTTGGCTTGCCTTATCTGGGCAGAGAAGCTAAGCAGGGTTGGAAGTATTAGCACAGGGATGGGAGCCACCACAAAACCCATGGGTGCAGGCTAAAACCCGCCACAAACAGAAGGCAAGGGCAAGCATATCCAGGAGGACATCTCCATACAGTTCCTAGGAGCTGCCCCTGACTGAGAGAGGTCCTATGGGGCAGCTCTACTAGCTCTCCACCTGGGAAAGAGCTAACCCTGGATCGTGAAGCCCTGCAGGCTGACACTTTTGTCCCTTGCAAAGATCCCTCCCCACTTAGGTGACTCCCTGTCTGCCATCTTGCTCCTTTGGAGGGAGAAAGCCACAGGTCAGATGTTGCAGTATGGACAGGACGGGAATGTCCATGGAGCAGAGAGGAAACAAGAGCAGCTGGGGCAGGAGGGGGGAGAATTTCAGAGTAGAATTCAAAGGCTGCACCTGGGGGGACCAGTTCCCATCCACTCACAAAGCCAAGTCCAGCATCAAAGAACATCAGAAAGACCCTCTGAGTGTAGCCTTGCTGGTGGACGTAACTCAACAGACGCCAAACGCTCTTAAAAAGAAGCCGCTTTCTTTGGGCAATGCGTAAAGACCAAGTGTGGGTTCCAGGACTCGGAGATCCTCAGCTGATACTTCAGGCAAGGCGGAAGGGCCTCTGATGACAGGGACCAGTTACTCCTCTGTGAGTAACTCTTTCAGGATCAGCTTATCTGCTAAGTATGAAGATGGGCAGCACGGAGGGTACTGGGACACGTAGGTGAACTTTCTGGAGTAGCACTGATGGTGTTCCCTAGTTGGGTAATGAAACCACCAAGCTCAGAGAGCGCCAAGGACTCCATAGCTCAACCCTGAGCTACAGAGATTCTCTTCTGTTGGAACTTTCTGGAGCCAAGCATCCCTCCAGAGCAAGAGCCCTCCTGGGACACTGGCCATCTCCCTCCAGATCCACTGGTTTGCAGGAAAACTTGGGAGTAGGAGCACTGGGCGAATGGATTTGCAATTCCTGATTCTCCCCCCTCCAAGCTTTGGAGGAGGCTCAGAAGCCTCCAGGAAACAGTAATTACTAGGCTACGTCTTTAGGAGAAGTGCAGGTCCCCACCAAACTGCATGCTTTCAACATTTTTGGATCTCGTAATCAGAAAAGGCTTTACTAAAAGCAGGGTTGGAGGGCAGGGAAAAGCTGGGCTGATATAATTAAGCCTAGCTGAATGAAGCCATTTGAAGACATCAAGGCCTTTTTAAATAGTTTTTTTTTTAAGTGTTAGCACTCGCAGGAGCTCGCTGTGCCTCAGGGCTACCTTGGAGGAAGCCACGAAGCCCCTGCCACAAGTTCCAAAGTGGGGAGTGTTGTGCCCTGCTCTCACCCTCCCCATCCAACCATCACAGCACTTCCGACATCTCTTGGGCAACACTTCTCCTTCTCCTCAAGGACACAAGCCTGTGAACGCCCTAGGAGCCCCTGGATTGGAATTACACAGGACTCATAGATGCAAGCAAGCCCATTTCCACTGACCAAGCCAGCCCGCTTCCCCAGATCGCCACACTGAGATGTTGGAGTGGCGCCCTGCTGTGAATTCTGACGAGCTTCACCCGCCAGCCTTGGCAAAGAAAATGTAAAACGCTGGCAGAGTCTGTCCACAGAGGGAAGGAAATTCTCTATGGGGGGACGTGAAAGGAGGACAGTGGGCCATCAGAAGTCCTGGTGCTACGTAGCTCCTGGTGATCCTCAAACAGGACTGAGAGCAGTCGAGCCGGACCAGGAACAGTCGTTCCTGCAGCAACTCTTCCATGCACGGATCAGGAAATGTCGGCCCCACAAGATAGACCAAACCAGAAAACCAACTCCACAGGAAGGCTAAAACTACTTTTACTGAGACTGGCTATAACACAGAATCTTGCAAATCTGATTGTACTGGACTTCTTCCCCCTTCTTTAGTGCAGTGTTTCTCAACTTTGGCCACTTTAAGATAGGTGGACTTCAGCTCCCAGAATTCCCCAGCCAGCATGAAGTCCACCTATCTTAAAGTTGCTAAAGTTGAGAAACACTGCTCTAGTGAATTAGGGGAGTGTCTACTTGAACCTTTTCTGAATGTTATCCCTTTCTGGACTTAAAAAGAATGTTTCAGCCCCTTCTGCCTAGGGAACGGTGCCTTCATATTTCTTCAAAATCATTTTCCTTGCTCTCTGCATGGTGACAGGGAGACAGCAGATATAACGTCTGCAGGCCTCTTCCTCTCCTACTTTTAGTTGTTCAACAGTGAAGTCCTTTGCCACAATCCAGGTCACCCCTCAGATGCAGAGTTCCCTTCCTTCCTACCCCAACACCCTTGATGCCAGCTGCTCAGCTTCAGCCAGCCAGACCCCATCACTTATTGTATTTACACCAACACTCTTCTCCCCTAAGTTCACAGAAGATCCTTCAGCTGCAGGTACAACTGACAATCCTGCAACAGCTTCAGGATCACAGTAACACTTTTCCAAACACCTGAGCACTTTAACCTGCTCCCTCAGACTTGCCGTGATATGTAACTTTATGAGGATTTTCACTGTTATATAGATTACATTGTTCACAGCCCTGCTGTTGGATAAAGGCAGGTGAGGATTCAATAAGTACAAATAGGTGTGTGAAAGCCTGCTGTAATTCAGTAGTGAGGGGACAGCCTTCTGTACATGGTCAAAGGCACTCCCACAACGTTGGATCAAAGGGCATTATCACCATTATTCTCCAGCAGGAATACCCAGGACAGGATGAGTTGTGGCTGTGCAAAATGCCAGGAGGAGGAGATGGAACAGAATCTCCAAATCACTGGGAAAGTTCCCAAGGAGAGGACCTTCTACGGGCAGAATTGGTGCATTACTCCTTAGCTTGCAAATGTCATTTAATTCTGCCCAAAGACAGTTACAGATGGCAATTATGGAGAATATATGTAGCTCAGGGTTAGCATGGGGCTGTGGGGTTTCCTCTCAGCTTGGATTTTTTTTGCAAATGAAAAAGCAAGCTCACAGAACACAACCAAAGTTATAGGGACACTTTAAAAAAGGGGATTTAAAAGAGCCTGAATCCAGTCCCTCTGGCCCCATTTTTTGAGACAGAAGAGGCTTAATTCCCTCTGAGGTGTTCTGCCAGGTGTCCACTTTTCTCCATAGCAGAGAGCACAACCATTTCTGGTTTTTCCACAGCAATCACTGGGAGGCACAAATGTAGGGGCAAATTCTGCCCCCATTTGAACCAGGCAGCTCCTGATTTGATTTGAGTCCACCTGGGCTCTTTCGTAAAGGCCTGAAATCAGGCCCAAGCGAAGAAACCTGGCCAGAGGTGACGAGACTTACAGGAGAACGCATCTGGGGAGAAGCTGGTTGAGAAAACCATCCTACAGTCAAATGCATAGTAGACCCTGTGGGAGGAGTGCTGGCTTAGTCCACGGTGGCAGAAGATCAGGAGCCTCCCTTTTCCGACTAACCAGTTTTATCACAAGGCAGACGCTTTTGCAGCTCCCTTACTCAGACGCAGAGAGTGCCAGCAGCCTTGTAATAACATTGGTTAGCAGGAGCTATGCCATGCAGAAAAATGAAAAAGAAAAGGCAATTCGGAGGAGCTGCACCAGGCAGAGAACAGCATTTCTGTTTGGCTGGTTTGCACACGTATGGCTGGTTTGGCTGGTTTGCACACGTATGGCTGGTTTGCACACTGCATTAGACCATAATGACCTGTCTGCTGCAGTCCGTGTTTGCCGTATATTCTCAGTCACTGGAGTTCATGAACCAGGAATACTGGCTCAGCACGGCGTGTGAATCACCTTGGATACACGCAAAGCACTGAAGCACAACCTCGCCAACTACATCTATACTAATTGATGCCTGGTGAATTGGGGGAGCCCAGAAAATTGGGTTGAGTAAACCCATGATTAAGCTGGGTGAGTGTGATGTATGAACAGGGCCTATGGCTTATTCAGCGGTTCAAGGATAAAGCAGAAGGCACCTGAACGCCCTCTGTGATTTCAGCCGACTCAGGCGGAGGGGAGGAAGACGCCGGGATGCAGAAGTTCTCGAGTGCCACTAGATGGGCCCTAGATTTGGCTCACCTGGCTATGTGTGTATTTTAAAAGGGGCTTCTCTCTTTTGGAAGACTCCCCTCCTGCTCCAAACAACCTCACGTGCAAGATCTCCTAGGGCTGACCGTCAGGTTTCCAGCACTGCACTGAAGGTATCTGCCTTTTGAACCCAGTCCATGTTCTGTGGGAGCAGCCCCCAGCCCACGGAGAGAAGGCTGCCTACCACTTCTGTAGACTACTGGGGATGGGGATGATAATCTCAGCCCCTCTTCCCCTCCTGGATTGGCCTCGGCTACCCTGCTGCCGCCCATCATGCAAACTGACTTACCTGAACATGTCCGTCACTTCTCCCTTGGCCAAGGCCACCAGAAGAGGGAAGCCGATGCAAGCTGGAACCAGGTACAGCAGAGCTGGCTGAGAGAGGGAGACCGAGGGGGAGTGTCAGAATGAGGGAGACAGACCGGATGGCATCAGGGTCCAGCCTGGACCTGCTCAGATGCACCACTCGTTCACAGCAGCGGAGTTGCTAATGGCCTTCTCGCTGTCGCCAGTGGAAAGCCTTCTCCAACCCGGCGCCCTCAGGTGCCCCACTGTCATTGTCGCGAGACAGCACGGCCACAGCCAAGGCGGCTGAGAATCCCTAGATTCTGCAGCCTGACGCACCGGGCTGGAGAAAGATGCCCTTTAGCTAGGAAAGTTAACATGAATGCTTATTTAAAAATGAAATAATTTTCTTTAATCCCTATTGTATTTTTTTAAAAAATAAAATCAATTAAAAATATGAAGTAAGATGTGGATGGTGCCTGGGCTTTGCTGGCCAAGGGCTCTTGATGGGCAGAAGGCCTGTTACTCCCCCCCGCTTCTGCTGCTGCTGGAACTCAGAAGAGCATCCGCCTGCACACACTTGGACAGCAAGAACATTACGTCTACCAGGCTCCAGCTGGCTCGTCTGGACCTGAGGAGCTTCCAGCTAAATGGGCCATCAGCACAATCAGCTGCTGCTGGAAGCCCTGACAAATCTTCAGAAAGCTGCCAGGTCAACACCACAGCCCAGGAAGGGTGCATGGCCAGATGGGATTTCCAAGGCAGGTTTTCTTCTCGCAACCCACTGACCTCATACAGACACTGGGGGCTGGTCCAGGAAGCTCACCTGAGCATGTTTGAAGACATGCATGATGAAGATGGTGAGGCTCAGCCCAAAAATGTACGCCACAAAACTGGTGTAGAAGTACGTATGCGTGTTCTTCTTCAGGCTGTGATGACAAGCAACAAGTGGGGGCATTAGGGCAGTCCAGAACCCGGGTGCAGACCCACAAGCCAAGGGAGTTAGGAAAGCAATCCAACAGGTGGAGAGGCGGCCAGAGGAAACCAGTCTTTCCCACTCTCTCCCCCATCATTGCCTAATTTTTCAAAAGCAGGCAGCCCCGTAGGTTGCTGCAGAGGATTTACCTGATATCAAAGCGCAACAGGAGAGCAATGAAGATTCCTGGAGGGAGAGGAATAAGTATAAAGTCACCACTAAGCTAACATTTGCCCACCTCTAAATGCCCTCCTTGCCAGCCAGCCAGCTGGATTTCCGTTCCAATGAAGCTGCAGGCCCACAGCTCCCCCTGGTGGCTACAAATACCACGGGGGGGGCGAAATTCCCTGGACCAGCTTTCTCAACCTTTTTACCCTGGAGGAATTCTTGAAAAAATAGTCAGGTCTCAGGGAACCCCTGCACAAAAGTTATAACTCTCTCTACCTCCCTCCCTCCTGTTATTTTTCACAAAAAAACACAAAAGCGTCACCATGCTGTCCACTTCTAACCTGCACAATCAGGTTTTACAATGCTTGCAATAACGCTTCAGCATTTGCCTTACCGGGGATGACGATGTCTCCCAGGCCCAGCATGGCAAAGTTGTCGGCTTCCAGGCCTTTCTCCAGCAGATCTTGGGGGAAAACCACTGCAGGAAAAGGAGAGGAACAGGAGGAGAAATGGGGCGGTCATTGTGAGGAGAGACTGAAGAATCCAAAGGCTGTCCCAAATGTTATGCCAATTTCAGGTGCAGGAGCCTCTTTTTAATCATTCTGCATTGAATATTACATCAGATTTGTCCTCGATGGCCCAGTTATGTTCTCTGGCCTCACCCCAAAGGGCTCAGAGTGGACTTTAGCCGTAGAAAAGTTGAGCACCTCCGGGGACAAGTACCCCCCTTTTAAAGGCCAGACATGAGGAACAGGAACGATGCGCTGTAGCTCTCCAGAATTGGCTTCCATAAATGAAGACAGATCAACTTTGTTTCCACCGAGCACCTTGGCTGGAAAGACCTTTGGCTGGAAAGGTCCATTCCAAGAGAGGCACCAAGATCAGGCTGGACTCAGAAGGTGAAGACCAACACCTGGACTGTTGCTAATGCAAGACAAATGGCTGGCTCACCAGCTCTCTGGTGAGGGAGCAACATTCTGTTCACCCAAATCTTCCAAACCAACTTCTTGGCTATGTCCCCAAGAAGCATGTCAGTGGAGGATCCTAAAAGGAGCTTCTCAGCCTCCACCCATGGAGGAACCAGTCTTCCTTCCCACATCTTCCTCTATCGGAAACCATTGGGAATCCTGTTGATCGCATCAAATGGAATAGGTCAAACCCAACTCTGCCTACCTCCCTGAGGAATAGGAATGGAACTATGGTGACCTTGAATGTACTAGACAGTTCAAAAGATGAGATAATCTGGCTGGGTTTCCACAACCTACCTTCCCAGACGCCTTGGGACTCTGAAATTCCACAACCATGGGAGTTGCTGCCCAAAACATCTGCAAGGCACCTAGTTGGGGAGTGGCTACCCACTGGCACAAAGCTGCCATTCAGACTCCAACCAGGTTAGAGTGAACTATCCTTACTGCTTCTGAAGCTCAAAGCCAGATACTCACATTTGATAGGGGCTTCAAATGACTTTGCTACAGTCACCATCACGTTGGTGCCGAAGACCTAGGGAAGAGGAAAGCAGCATGAAGAAGAGGAGTGAAGGGCAGGCAGCAGTCCACAAAGTACAGGAATATTACAACAGCTTCCATTTCTTCCATACTTGAGCTTCTAGAGTCTTTAACATGACATCTTGCGAAGGCTCAGTAGAACAATGAATGTGCCAGAGCAGGGTTCCTTAATCTCAGCAACTTTAAGATGGGTGGACTTCAACTCCCCGAATTCCCCAGCCAGCCATTCTGGGAGTTGAAGTCCACCCATATTCAAGTTGCTGAGGGTGAGGAACCCTGTGCCAGAGGATGAGCTACACCAGCCTACAAGTGTGGAAGTAAGTCCTCACACACTGTCCTCTTGCATCCATGGCTCCCAGGTTCTCAGCCCACTCCTCCCCTTTGGCCACCAACAAAAACTTTGCCCACTCCAAATCAACCAATTTCTGCTTTTTTTCAGACCAACTGGCTGAGATTTTTCAAATCCAGGTAGCCCCCTACAAGTAGCTGGGTTCAGGAGAAGCTCCTGCAGACCAGACCTCCATCATGACGTTGTCTGGAGGATCCGCTGAGCCTGGGAACATGCTGCAGTAGCAGGTACTTACCCAAAAGACATCATAGATGAAGAGGCCTCCAAGAAGGATGCAGCCCGTGCTGACGTTGTTCAAGTGCAACAGCTCCACCCCGTTGAGAGAGAAGGCCAGGCCAAACAGGTTGTTGGCAATCCAATGCTGGAGGAAAGAGAAGGGCAGTCCTCATCCAACTCCTGCCCCTTGGTCCAACAGGAACCCAGCCCTTGGGTTCTGCAGATCCCCTGCCTGCAGCCTGATCAGGCTGCCTAGCTTCACCAGCAGGTCCGCATACCTTCCTCAGCAGGTACCAGACGCCAACAATGCTGCTCATGGCCAGGCAGACAAGGTCCTTGGTGTCAAACTCATAGTTCACAATCTCTGCAACAACAGACAAAGCCATTTTCACTGCCACCAGCTTCTTTAACGCAAAGCAACACAGGGGCAACGCTCGGTCATTCTGGTAGCACAGCCAAGGCTCCGAGTCAGCGAAGGGAGCCCTTATTTTACATCGCTGGTATCGATACACACAGCCGCCTTACATTAAGCCGCGCCTTTCGTCCACTGAATCCAAATGCCTACTCCGACTAGCAGTAGTCCCAGGAAAAGCAAAGCTCTTTCCACCCGCCCAGTTGGAAATGGCAGGGAACCAATTTGGATCCTTTTCTATGCAAAGCACGTATTCGGCTGCTTCGTTAGGGGGAAGGGCCACAGACAAAAGGGAGGGTGAAATTAGCACCCCAGAGATCCCAGATCCGATTCCAGGCAACTGCAGTTAAAAGACTCGAGTAGAAGATGATGGGAGGGAGAAATACTGAAATGAATCAAAGTCCTGCAGAAGCCTCTTGTCTCTTCTTCTCCTCCTAAAAACAAAGGTGCCTCTGTACTGCCTGCTTACTCTCCTTGCTACCTGATTTTTTGACTCAGCCAGAACGCTGGATGCTTTCCCACTCCTTTAATCATCAGTTACGGACTGAAACATGTCATGCAACTTGCACGCTCTCAAGCTGATCCAAAACTCTGGATATGTATTTGTGGTCCACCCAGCCTACCTACTCTAGTAAGCCCAGCTTTTGTCTGGGGGGGCCCACCCCTGTTGGAGAAACCCTCAAATTGTCACTGAGTTGGGTGCAGTCCAGCTGCTACTTCTTGCAACACACAGCAACAGCAGCGGCTTCATTATTTGGAGCTGGCCACCAAACCTGTGGGCATTGCTCGTTGACCCCAACACAGCACACAAAGGCATTGGTCTTATGGCACCGCACGAGCAGATGCGCAGGGGAGAAAACAAAGATTCACAGAGGAAATTATCCAACCCTTGGCCAAACTGGGGAGGGGGGGTGGACTTACCTTCCTTTGCTTCCCCAGAGCCCTGAGTAAAAAGGAGCTGATACTGCTTATTGGGAAAATTTGCCGGGAAGAATTTGTTCATCATGGGGCTGAAATGAGATGGGAGGGAGAGGAAGGACAGGTGAAAAGACAGGAAGAAGCCAAGGTCTTAAGAAGCATAACCAACGAGAGCAACTGTGTTGGCCTGAAAGAAAAAATCAAAATCCCACAGAAACAATATCTTTATAAAGCTAACTGAAGGAGAAGCAAATAGTTAGAACAGGATTTCTCAACCTCAGCCACTTTAGGATGCGTGGACTTCAACTCCCAGAATTCCCCAGCCTGGGGAATTCTGGGAGTTGAAGTCCACACATCCTAAAGTGGCTGAGGTTGAGAAACACTGAGTTAGAAGCTTGGAAATCTGAACCCTTACAATGATGCTGTAAGCCTTCAGTTGGCCTAATAAAAGTATTGCTTCTGGAGGAGTTTTGACATTCTCAAGAAGCATCAGCAATAGCCCCACACACGCCTGGGTGAGACCCTGCAGGGGATGCCAGGCTGCGCACCCCAAATTCTGTTCCAGGACTGCCAATACTGTAACAGTTTTCACTAATCATATGAACAAGGCGTTGCAAGATATCCTTTATTTTCAGCCTGTCGAGGCACGGCTATTGGTGAACCCAACAAGCCAATGTGAGCTTATTTGGCAACTGAAGGGCAAAATTAAGCTTTTAAAAACTTTGCCGGCCTTTTAAGAAGCCAGGACCCTTTTGTTTTTAAAAAGAAAAGTTGGCATCAAACAATTAAGGATTAGTCAGATGTTATCCACCCACATGTAAAGATCGTCATTTGCGGTAATGAAGAAGAGGCTCCCGTTTAAGAGGAGCCAGCTGGATGCCCATTTCCCATCTGATAAGGCAGTTAACTATTAACCTTAGAATCTTCCAGTATTTTAACTTTTAATTTGATGTGCAATAATCAGCTGGGCATCTTTTATTTGCAGATGATGAGGCCGCAAAAATGTTTTTGCTTTCATTGACCCAAAGACGAATTTTCTGCACTGGGAAGTCACTGGTGGGGAAGTGGAGGAATAGTCAGAAAGGTATAACAGGGGCTGTGGAAGGAATAGAAAACTCTACAGGATGAGGATGACTCACTTGGCAGTAAGTCCAGCACCCTTAACTCTTATGCTCTATTGTGTTGGTTTTACAACGCTAGCCCTGCTTTTCTTTGTTTTGCTGCATCTCCTGGCATTACAAACTTGTTTTTATCTTTGCACTCACAGTACATCGTATTCCTCATTTTTCTTTCTTTACCTGATGGTGTGGGAAAGGGCGAGGATCCCAAGGACAAAGAAATACATGGAGAGCAGCAGGTTGATATATTCTTGAGAGAAGATCTAAGAGACGAAACAAACCGGTGAGGTTAGCTTCCAGTTTGCTAATGACACAAGCGAAATAGTAAAAGCACGCTAGCATGTCTTTTTTGCCATGACCAATCAGTGAGCCTGCCTGCTCGTAGAAAGCTCTTTCCTTTTCTGTCATGACAGATTCTAGTAACGAAGGCACCAAAGCAGCTCCCGCTGAATGAAACATTTTGTAAGAGCTTTGGAAAAACTCAAGTTTGTTCTACAAAGACAGAAAGATACTTTGGCCAGTTACTTTGATACTGAACATCTTCAGCAACAGGATCTGGATTCAAGTCCCAACTCAGATCAGAAACTCTCTTAACTTTCCCATGAAACAGTCACTTCTTAGATTCTTACTGGACTAAAATTTTATTCTGGCACAAGGCCATATTGTTACGTCGTGCAGTGCAAACCCAGTCATTGTGGTTCATGAACCACAGTGTATGATTTAGCATGCTGGACAAACCTGGCCTATGGTGGCTTATTCAGCAAATCTTGGTTAGCAAAAGCATGGCTTAGCACAATGTGTGAATTCAGCTAACAGGGATCTGAACCAACGAGGAAGCGCCATTCTGACGGTTTCCCAGGCTCCCTTTGCTGCTGAATGCCTCAGTTTACAACCCCAAATGCAAGCAAGTAAAACTCCAGGTAGAGGACAAACACCAAAGACAAACAAACCCTATCTCAAAGGACATTTCCAATTTACACCCCCCATTGTGCTTTCACAAGCGCTCAAGGAAGCACCTTGCACCACTTAACACCCAGCTATTTCGAATTGTTTACACAAGCATTTTCAAGAAAGAAGAATGGTTATTTAATTTCCTGTTTTGTAGTTTTACTTTTTTCCCCCTGTTAACCTCTTTAGGACCCTAATGAAAAATCTACATATGAATAAGAAAAAAAAACAAATAATAAAAAAGATTAAACTCCAGCCTTTATTGCTTTGCCTATTTACCTCTCTCCCTCTGAAGAGTATAACCTGTTCCAGTATTCAGATGGTCCTGGAGAAAGTGGCTAATCTTCTTCTACAGTACTAGTGAGTGCAGGTAGGCACCCTTAAATACAACAGAAACATACCTTGCTACCCTTTAAGTCCCACAATGCTCCATTAGGGGAGGGGAATTATGGGAAACCAAAAGAGTGGCTAGTTCAGCTGCCTGACATGGCTCAGAATATTAGGCCGGGGGGAAAAAACCCCTAAAGGAAGTATTAAGAGATGATCCCACCAGAGCAGGGAATCAAGGCGAAAGGCGAAACTTCCTCTGGCCTTGCTCGAACGGGTGTGTTCAGCAAGGAGAGGAACTGCGCAGGATTTCGCTCCTCCTCCTGTTCTCTCCAGCTGCTTCAGCGCCAGCAGAAGGGAACAGAGAACCAGCATTCATTATCAACTGATAATGAGGACCTTAAGTGGCCCCCTTCCCTGACAGCATGATCCATTGCACTCAGAGGGGAAAGGCTATCAAAGGTTACCCCTGAGTCAGAAGTGGAAAGAGAGGGTGAAAATGGATGTGGTAATTACAGGAGAACAGTCAGCAACTGCTCCTCATGTGTCCGGTATTCCCAGCAGAAGCCTCAACTCTTCTGACTTCCAGGACAGCTTATCTAAATATCTGGAGATGCAAATCCCTCAGAATACACCACCACCCTGCAGGAAACATAATTTGCCAATTAGAACCACCTTGTTTCCTGGCCTGATGGCCCAGCCTGCAATGGCCAGTTGCTCAAAACTAGCAAATGAGCTGGCAAAGGAAGAGCTTGAAATCCAGCTCAGTTCAACATCTCATGTCCGATCCACTCCCCGCATATAGCCCTCTGTGGATCACATGAAGCTGCAAAGCTTTTTCAAGTCTTGGGCAGAAGCTCCTAGTCCTCAGGACCTAGGGAGGGGGGACGGCATGACCCCACCTCCCACAGCTCTGGCTCTGGCAGGAGGACAAGCCTTCTGGCATATCCTCCATATCTAGTCTCCTTCAGTATGCCAGATGGAGAACTATATCACCACCTACTCAGGCTGCAACCAGAGGAAAGGAGACCAGCGGCAGCCGTGCCTGCCTTGCGTTATCTGCTCTGAAATCCTTGAACCCAATTTCAGTGAGAGCCAATATGGTGCAGTGGTGAAGGTGCTGGACCAGAAACCGGGGGACACGAGTTCCAGTTCTCCCTTAGGGATGAAAGCTGGCTGAGTGACTTTGGGCCCTTCACTCTCCTCAGCCCAACCCACCTCACAGGGTTGTGGTTGTGGAGAAAATAGGAGGATGCATTATGCATGCTGTCTTGAGTAGTGCAAAATTAATCAGTTAATAAAAGCACCATAGAAATGGAATAATAAATCAATAAAAGTCCAGAGGAAAGCACTGGGTGCATTTGCAGATGGCCATACCGGACCATGAAATTAATTCTGGGTGCTGGGATCCACTCCATAATTACGTTGATTCAGGAAGGATCATCTTGTCATAAGGGCAGCAGAGCAGACTGGAGGATGTGAAAAATCCAGCCATGCAACAGAATAGGGAAGCACCAAGCCAACACAAAAGAACCTGATCAGTGAAAGAAAGTTAAACAAAATCCCACTGCCTTTTTAAAACTTAGCAATGGCACTCTCTCTCTTCTCTGTATACAGTAAGTTGAAGGACTAAGAATGGAAATTGTAGGCCTGTATTATAGAACGCCTTCCTAGTGAACAGCCACGAAGCCCCCTCTCTGTATTTATATGACTGGTTATATGATGTTTTAGATTTTCCTGCTTGGATCTAGCATTTTTTGAGATCTGTCTGAGGAGCCACTCTGGAATATTTTATTATATATTTAAGAGCTGAAATAGTGCAAGCAGCAGATCACAGAAGTACCAGATCAGAATATAGCTCCTCTTTCCTCCCCTGCTGTCCTATTTGCTAATTTAAGGCTGTTTTATGACTAAATTGCTTTAAAGTTGGTGTTTGCTTATCATGCAACCTACTGCTCGTTTCTGAACAGGGAAGCACTTAAAATAATCCACCTTCACTTTTGTAGCAGGAGAGCAGATTTCTCACATTAAAAACTCTGTGCACACTCTTTTTTAAAGTTAGAAACAACAGATTTGTCATTATCAGTTGCTTCCTTGAGTTCTAGGAAACAAAACAGCTGCTGTATTCATCAGAACGAAACGAGTGCCTCGAGTACGTGACAGACCAAACCAGACCCAGCAGTCGAGACATGAGGCTCATGTTTGGCACCCAGAAACTAGGAACTTCTTTCCAACAGATGGTCAGGAAAGGCTTCTCCCAACTCCAAGCTACAAGAGGAACCAGAGTCCCTTCCTGGCCACAAGATAAAACTATTGGATTAACTAAAAACCAAAAGAAAGCAGCCTCGCCCAGGGCCCCCGTTGCTTTACTTACTTTGAAGAAGAGATAGAGGCCTAGGAGGGTGCAGCTAGCGACGATGGGAAAACGGGCAGCATCTCGGCTGGTAATGGTCTCTGGCATATCCGAAGCATTCTGGAGGAGAAATCGGCCAGGGCTGAGTCCACTGATGTAGCATGCAGAACCCAGAACTCCAGCCATGAAGCTACAAGACAACCCACTTCACGCGCAGCAACTGAACTCGTCCTCATTCCATAGTGGAAGATGTGGTGTGAGGCAACCAGTTCACCCTCCTACGGTTGTCGGCTTTTATAGTCCTCAGGAGCACTACTCAAGCGGACATCCATGCACAATTACCAGAGGCAAATTAGTTACTACACAAGAAGGCACCATATGGAGCTTTGCTCAGCGAAATGCACACAGCTGTTTTTATTGACTTTTTTTTTTGTTTTTTGTTTAATCTGAAGGACATTCCTGCTACGTATCCTTTTTGTGGTGGAGCACTTGGCTGGTTCCCGTGACAACTTGGAATCATTTTGACATTTTTTTCCTAAGATGGGATTAAAAAAACAAACAAGAGCCCTCTAGTTGCAGCCTTTTCCAGTCTGGTGCCCACCAGATGTTTTAAATCACAATTTCCATTCTGCCTGCCCACTGGATATGCTGGATGAGTCTGATACAAACTGCAAAATATCCACAGAATGTCTGTTTGGAAAAGGTATCCTACTTTAAACACCAGCATCTGTTCTTCAGTTTTAATCAGATTTGAAAGTAACGTATGAAAAATTAGAATGCTGCTCAGAAAATCAAAGAGAGGATGGAGACAGGGGAGTTTATAGACTCCAGATGTTGCTGAACTGCAATTCCCAACATCCCTCACCACCGGCCTCACTCGCTGAGAACCGTAGTTGAGCAACAAGCAAAGGAACACGGGTTCCTCATCTCTGAAATACGGAAGTTGCTGTGTGATGAAAGATAAAAGGTGATTTAGAAATAAGTAAGACCTGTGCATTGCTAAACAGAGACCTGTTCACCCAAGGCACTGGTTCCAGTGGATTTATTTGCAAAGGGTCTGTGTGATACCCTCTTACAGATTTAACCATACTGGATTAAAGCCACTGACTAATTCACTCACCAGCGGACACCGCACAGCTGTTAATGCTAACCCTTTAAATATGCCGCTGAAATGACAGAATTATTGCCTGAAACTGGATGGCTGCCAGCATCAGCACCTGAATCCAGAATGAATACACCCATGCAAAACCTGACCTCTTCAGAAAGGTCAATGCATCCTCTCCGGCACACATTTAACCATCATTTCCAACAAAGGAAGTAGACGAGTCTGTAGAGGTGGGACCTCTTTCCCATTTGGCCCCCTTGGCTGCTAACACATCAGTTGTTTGCCTCTTTTAGCTCACACCCTGTGAGGACTCCCCTCGGTACACACAAAAAACCTCATGAAAATAGATCGTCCCCTGGAACAAAAGTGTTGGCTTCTTCAAGCGGGGAGGAAGGGGGAGAATAAAAGGAGAAAAAGTGAACAGCATTTACAGAAGTCTCTGGATGGGGAAGAGGCCAAGAAGCAGAGATCAAAGAGACAAAAGGGAAAATTTGGTGGCTTTTGCCTCTCTGTCCCCCGACGCGAAGTGAGGGCAAGGGGGACGTACCTTTACTGACCTCTTGGCAGGCCCCCCTTGCATTTGCCCTGGGATCGCTCCTAAGGCCAAGAAAGGGCTGGGGGCCACCCAATTGCTGTATGTGGGACCCCCCTCCTGCTGCACCCACTGGAGGGCCCGGTTGGATCCCAGGGCAGCAGGCAAGCTGTGGCCCAGACTGGGGCCACCAGGCTCCCCGTGAAGGAGGGGGCAGCCCGGGGAGGAGGAGGAGACCTCAAGGAGCAACTCCCCCACCCCCAGATGGGAGAAAGACTGACTGTAGCAGTGTTGCTCAAACCTGGCCACTTTAAGAGGGGGGGCTTCAACTCCCAGAATTCCCCAGCCAGCTGGCTGGGGAATTCTGGGAGTTGAAGCCCCCCCTCTTAAAGTGGCCAGGTTTGAGCAACACTGGGCTGTAGGGACGGAGCCAGGAGTCAGCGCAGCGCCAACCAGCGCAGGAAGCCCCCCCGCTGCTTCTCGCGCGCCGACCAGCTGAGGTAGACTCTCCCCGCGCGGAGAGGCTCTACCCCGGCGGCGGGGGGTTCCGCCGCGCCCAGCCCGCGGGGCCGCGCTCCTCCTCTCACCTTCCCCTTCGCGCAGGTGACGGAGCGCAGCGCCCCGAAGAAGATGGGCAGCAGAGCCATGACCACCAGGCTGCCGTAGGCCAGCGCCATGCCCTCGGGGGTGGCGGGGGGCCGCGCCCCGGCCGAGGGGGCCTCCGCCGCCGCGCTGCCGTTGTGCGCTTCGGCCTGCTCCATCGCCGCCAGTGCCCGACGCAGCCCGCACTTCCGACCCGGCAGAGGCGGCCTCGCAGCGCCCAGGGACACGTTCCCTTACCAGCCGGAAGTGCCCGCGGCGCATGCGCGCGCCCGCGCGGACACGCCCCCTGGAGACGGCGCCGGGGCCCGTTGCTACGCAGCCGCCGCGCCTCTCGGCCTAGCGCGGGACCGGGCCGCCCGCCCGCCGTGACGGGACCCCCGGCTGGGTCATCCGCCTGCGCCCAGGGGCTCGGCGGCGGAGGCCCAGCAGGTGAAGGGGTCTTTCCTCCCGCGGGCCCCCTCGCTCCCATCCCTGAGGGACGGTGCATTCCCATGTAATGATGGTGAGACACGGGTCAGAAGCCTGGCAACGGCTGCTGATGCTGCTACATTGCTGTTATTGCTATTATTGTTGTTGTTATTGCTGCCATTATTATATATTTATATTTCAAATTTGGTCACCTCCCATCTCTCTGGGAAGCGACTCTGGGCGGTTTACGGTAAAAACAAGAATAAATGTTAATTAAAATACAATAAAAGCCATATTCATACGTAAGTAATAATACTTTCCAAGGTGCTGCTGGTAGACAAGGAGGGAAAAAGGCAGAGACCGAAAAAGGAACCCACCTCGGACTTATTATTGCTGCTGTTATTATTGCATGTATAAACTGCCTGATTGCCAAATTCATTGGTTGTGGTTCTATCTTGGATTGCTTTTCTTCCTCACAAGCCATGATTCGAGTTTGAGCGGTTGTATACATTCTTTTGGTAGGTATGTATTTATTTAAATTGATATGCCCCCCCCCACTCTGAGGACTGTGGGCAGTTCACAGATAAAAACATGGAAAAAAAAGATACAACAATAAACAAAAATGAAAAAAAACCGATGGCAAACAGTCAGACAGGGACAAAAAACGAATCCACACAATCCGAAGGGGGCTTCGCTCCCTGTCACCAAATAATTGGGAATCAGGTGACATATACACTTAATAAATGATAATAAATAAGTAAATTTGACTGAAGGTGAAGTAGAAGTACTTTAACAACCTGTCAAATCCAAAGAAAAAGAAACCAAGGGTTGTGAGGAAACAACAGAACACTATGTCAGGAAAGCCCCCAAGGATTAAACCATGTCTGATGCAGGTTGGCAAGTGGCCCCCAGCCAGGACCTGCTGGAAAAACAGGGTTTTAGACTCGGGGTCTTTGCGGTGGGCAGAGTTGAGGGGATTCCCTAAGATGGGGGAGGCCAAGGAGAATGGGTGGCTTGAGGCCCCATAATGGCATCTGTTGTTGGTGGGACCTGGAGCATGCCACCCTGCCAGGGCTCAAAGGACAGGCAGGAACAATGGAAGGGAGGCAGCCCAGGCCTTGAACTGTGACAGGCTTGGCAGGGGACAGCCGGTGCCTTGAACTCCACCCGGAAGCCAGCTGGTAACCAGCCTTGTCTAGCAATGTGGGTTGCTCAGGAGGGGAAAGGGTGACTTTGGAAGGTGGTGGGCTCTCTTTGGTTACAGGGCTGTGTTTGTGTCTCTTCTTTTTGAGTTACACCCTTTTTTTCCTATTCTGATAAGTCTCAAGGCAGCTAACATAATGTAAGGGAATAGCGCCAGACCAGGAAAAGTTAAACACAGACATAAAATTGACATTAAAAGGTTGCTTGTTTAAGAATTACAGGCATTGTCATGGATTTTGGAGACGTGAGAAAATGGGGGCCGCATTTGATTCCTCAGGGAGGGCACTTCATAGATTAGGAGATGGATGTCTTCTTGTGTGACAGACGGGGCATCTTCGGAGGGCCTCCCCATGGAGCCTTGTAAAGGAGAGGGCTGCCTTTTTCGTGTCTGTAATTACATCAGGCATATATAGGATGGGCAACATCCAGCTCTCAGGTTATTGCTGAACTTAATCTCATGTGTGTGTGTGTTTAATATGACTGTTTGACATGTTTATTGTTTTATATTTTTTGCTGTATGATGCCCAGAGTCACTTCTTGTGAGATGGGTGGCCAGATAGATCGAATGAATGAACGAACGAATGAACTAAAATTTCCAATAGGGTTAGCTATGAGAAATTGGGAGCTGTAGCTCAGCAACATCTGGAAAGCCACAGGTTTCTCTACTCCAAGCCAAGTAGGTCCCATATTGACCAAGGATTAGAACAAAATGACCTGCAATATCCTTGCCAACTGTAAGTTTCCGTGCTCCTGTTGGTGGCCATTGCTCAGGATGACCATATGGAGCCTCCATATTTAAAGATCTCTGGATATCACTGCTATGGGAGCAAGAATGGAACAGGCTATTGCTTTTGTGCAGAGGGTTCCTGTGGGCTATAAGGAAACAGAATAAACCTTTGGTCTGATCTGGGCACTCAGATACCTATCAATTCAGGATGCTACCATATATAAAACAAAACAGTTGTATTGTATTGTATTGTATTGTATTGTATTGTATTGTACTGTATTGTATTGTATTTATTCATCAAATTTATATAGCCACCCATCTCATAACAAGTGACTCTGGGCGGCATACAACAAAGCTAAAAACAGGTAGTTAATAAATACTAAACAATCAATATTATAATAATTATTAAAAACTTTTTAAAAACTATTAAAAAAAAGAAGGAATATTAGGTGAAGAGATGTTAATAATAATGTAGCCACCTTAATAGTTCACCAGTCCCATGGGGTCCCCAGGCCTGATGGCACAACTAGGCTTTGAGGGACCTTTGGAAAGTCAAAAGAGATGAAGCCAACCTCACTTCAGGGGGAAGGATATTCCATAGAGTGGGCACCACAGGGGAAAAAAAAGCCACAGAAGCTTTTATAGAAAGCTTCTAGATGAGTGCCCATGTTAATTATCTGCCATAAAACCAAAACAGGGTCTTGTGACACTTCAGAAACTAATATTATTATTGCATAAGTTTTCATAGATTGCTGTATAGTTTTCTTCATCAGATTCGTGGAGTGTCATGTACCTTATATACAGCTCAGGACTGTATTCCATATATCTAATGAACGGACCATAAAACCCTGTGTGTTATGTAAATTAAGGAAAAGCCAATTCTTGTGGAATTGTGGAAAAACCCAGTTGGCTGCTGGACTCTTGTTCTGGATCTTGTCTAGCAGGAAACTGGGCTAGCCTTATTCCCAAGCCAACTGTGTCCATAACTGTAGAGGGGAAATTCCTGGAAGGTGCAGAGGTGAGCAGTGTGGATCTGCTGCTGGAAATTGTGAGCTCTTGGCTTGAACTGAGCGTGCTGGGCCTCTGTCTCTTCTTTGGAGGAAGAGAAAGCATTTAATATTTGGTTTGTGAGAACTGGACTGAGCCAACTAGATTATGGTGGGGAATGTTGGGGGCGTAGTCCATCACATCAGGAAAGCAGTGGTTGAGCAAGGCTGCAGCATGCCACAGCGGGAGTACAGGAAGAGCAGGACAGACAGAGTCCTGTGGAATGAGCTTCTGTTGAAGTGTCTTGGCCTGCAGAGGGTAGCAGAATCCCATTGTATGGACTGGCTTGTTATGATGCCAAGAAAACTCATCCTGAATTACACCCGTCCCCTACATTCTCTTCTGCAGCAAACGTCCATGCCTGTGTTTGAAGTTCAGCTGTTTTCGTCTTTGATTCCGTTTTCATTTTAGGGCTGGCCACTGGTTTTTCAGCTGTATGGTGTGTAAATCCAAAGGAAAATATAGGATGGGAATGCCTGCCAGAGCCCAAGATCAGTTCCTGCTGATTGAATCAAAAGCTTTCCAAGCAAGGCTTTTGTCCTGCACTTGGGACTGGATTGGGCGGGGGGGGGGGGGCATTTAAAGGACATTATTTCTCATTTCTAACTGTCTTGTGTTTTCCCAGTACTTCCCATCTTTTTCCCCTTTCCCCCACATTGTTTAGGATGTAAAAAAGAACAATGACTTCACACTGATTTCATTATCACTTTCTGTTGGTATGTTGAACCATCCTCAAAACTCAGGATGGACTACATCCATTTTCCCCAACCTGATGCCCTCCAGTAATGCTGGGTTTGCAACTGCCAAGATCCCTGTTAGTCTGGCCAAAAGTTGAAAACCACAGGAATTTAAGAACAAATCCCCACCCCAAGTATCACACACAAGATCAGATTCTCCCATTCACCCTCAGGCTTCCATATTCCTCCGAGAGAGATTTTGATAACTGCGTGGCAGATAAATATTTAACGGAGGGAGAAAGAAGGAAGATGGTATAGCAACTCTGAGGAGTACAGTGGATTCACTGAAGAGGATGTCCTCAGGAAAAATTAGCACTGCAACCTTTAGCCCATCTTAAGCTCTTCCTTAGCTGAGTTTATGCACCAATCAAGTGGTTTGTTGCTCCTGGAAAGTGAAACCTCTTGGGTGCTCTACCTCATGGGAAGCTGCTTGTGCAAAGCTTCCCATAGTCTGACATCGCAAGAATGGCATGGCTGAGGACACAGTTCCATTTTCAAGCCGTTGCTTCTGACTGCGTGAAGCAAGACTTCTTCAACTTCTGCTTCCCTTTGGCCCTTCTTTCCAGATTCAACTGGGTGCCATCTGCAGTGGGGCTAAGTTTGCAACTCTCTAGTAAAGCTGCCTTGTAAATGAAATCAAATGTTCCACAGCTGGAAAGGAGCCAGGAAACACTGGAAAATTGGCTGGAATGCACATTTTCCTTTGGAATACTTCTTCCCCCTTATGGGTTGCTGATCAGCGGGCTGATGTTATTGTTTCCTACAAAGCATCTTTCCAGCTTCACAGCATAATGTCATCTGCTTTGTTAGCAGCTGTTGAGGGGTTCCTCTACTTAGAGATGGGTTCCTTTGAATCTTCAAGGGATTGGCTTTTAATTGGCTAAAAACTTGGCTGGAAGATATCTGTGGCTCCCTTTGTAACTCTGTCTTGAATTGAGAGGTTGAGGCACTTGGAAGTGTTAGATCTTTCTAAGGAATTGCTGGATTCAGTAAGCCTAGAAGCACTAGATTTGCACAGTACACCAAACCACAAACTGGGAAACCACATTTTAGACTAGCAGAACCTAACCTGTATGGCCAATTTATGATTCAGTGTGCTAAAGAAATCTAGAACACTGTGTGAATTGAACACACTATGGTTAAGTTAACCATAGTAGAGAATCTATGTAGCTTAGGGTTGAATTTTTTGGTTCTTGGTGTTCTGTGAGCTTGGTTTCTTCTTGCTGACATTTCATTACCAGACTAGATCAGCATCATCAGTGCTCTGAGAGGAAGTGAGGTTTGCTGACCATTTATATATAGCAGTTTATCCTGATAGTATGTGTGGGTTCCGGTGATATTGTCTCATCTTTGATTGACATGCTCTTCTGAGTAGCTGTAGTCCAACACATCTGGAAATCACAGTTTGGGAAAGACTGATATAGGTGATTTGAACTGGCATAAAAGCATTTGTAATAAACACATACTGTACAGTGGTGCTTAAAAGTTTGTGAACCCTTTTGAATTTTCAATATTACTGCATACATATGACCTAAGACGTGATCTGTTCTCCACCCACATCCTCAAACCAGCTAAAGAGTACCCAATTAAACAAATGAGTCAAAAGCATTTATTTATTGAGGAAAATGATCCATAATCCAACTCTTTGTCTTCAAACTCTTCTCATGACCCATCAAATTTCTGAATGGAAGCAGAGCTTGGAAGAAAGGGGGAGAGGTCCTTTTAAAATGTTCCCTTAAAAATGGTCTGACAATCTATTTTAAGGCCCAATGAGAGATGATTCATCATTTCACATTTCAGGCTAAGAGCAGAGATAAATGCTCATGGGAGCATTGGTCCTCCCCCCCCCCCCATCTGTCCTTTTGCCTTAGCATGTTGTTTCTTTTGGACAAAATCCACCAGCCAATTCCTCTGTCTAAATCTCACTGAAGTGGATAAAAGCTGCACACAAGCAACATTTCACTCTTTTCTGCCCATTTCAGATTCAGTCCCCATCATTGCTGCATTTCTATCTTTGGTCTCTGGTATTCTGGAAATTGCAAATGCAACATTATTGGAGGTGCCAGGTTAGCAAAGAGTGGAATAGAGATTATACCAGGGCATCATTAGCAGCTTCATATTTGCAAAGGAATTTGCTTAGGAAATTCTTCCAGAAGAAATTGCTCATTCTTAAGCTAATTACAGGTGGCAATGTTCTCAGTAGAGAGAAAACTTGAATACAAGATTTTATGGGAAATGAGTTTCCTTCTTTAGCAGTATGTAATATTCTTCATGGTATGCATGAGGACCTACCTTATGTGAGCACTCTGGCTACTTGCATTTTGTCTACTGGTTTTACTCTAAAGGGCACAAAACAGTATTTTAAATCATATTGAGTCAATGATTTGAGACCCTGTTTTTTCACACAGCAACCCTGTAAGTAGGTTTAGGCTGAGCAATAAGAACTGCCTCAATGAGTGTCATGGCTGAGAAGGGATTTGAATGCAGAGAGCTTCTCAAGCACCTTGGATTTAATCTTGAGCTCATCATATTTGGTCACACCAGAGACCTGCAGCCAACCAGAGGTTGTAGCAGTGGACAAGATTTAGACTACCATACCTCCCCAGATTTGCTTGGTCCTGACCCTGCTGCCTTCAAGACTTGGATGTTCCCTCAGGCATAGGGCCTGGAGGTTGGGTGAGCTTGTCAATGTGGTTTTTTAATGTAGAATGATTGTTGTAACATGAGTCGGGTTAGATTGTCCTCAGGCACCAGTATGTTATTATTTATGTTTTTTTGCTTGTGTTGTTTTTTTAATCCTAAATTCGCTGCCCAGAGTTACAGTTTCCAAGATGGGGTGGCTATATAATAAATACATACATACATACATACATACATACATACATACATACATAAATAATCCAAGTCTAGCTTTCAATGAGGTGTACACCAAATTGCAAAGGATGCTAGAGGAGTGCCTCACTGCCGATTGACAGCAGAATTAGGAACAGATGTTTGCCCTTGTCCCAGCAATGTCCTCCCAGACATCACTTTCTGATCTAGCTGGGACTCAAGGACCCCCTGTGGCAGCAGCTTCCTGTGTCCTCTGTGCCTAACTTAAGCCATTGAGAAGGAAGCCAGATGTTACCTGTAGACCCTTGGCCTGCATTTGTTGGTGCTTGTAGTCTAAATTCTAAGGGAAGGGAGAGAAGGAAGAGAGGAATCCAACAGGGAAAAGTGGAGAAGAGAGGTCTGGGTCAGACTGTGGGACCCAACTCAGAGCAAGGATTGTCAACACTGGCTCACATTGTTGTAGGCTCCCTTTTCCATAAGCAAATGGTGTCCTCCAGAGGAGAAACATGACATGCCTCTGTTGTATCTGTTTTCTTTACTACTGTACTTTTATATTACATTGTATATTATATTATAAAATTCATTATATTAAAATATAATGTATTTTATAATGTAAAATACATTATATTATGTATTTTATATTATAAAAGTTAACAAATACCTCCATAGAAGCAGACAGCACACCTGTTAAGCCCTACATTAGGTTCATAGAGAGCATTGGCAGGGGAGGAAAACTCTGTCTCTCTTTTCCCAAATCCCCTTCCTCCCTTTCAGTCTCCCACACCTAGACATAACTTGTAGTGGGCTAGTCCCAAACACCCATTCTTCTAGTTCTGAAAGTATATTGTCCATTCATAAAACTTCCCTCCCCATTAAGAAACATGGATTTTAATGGGTCAGATAATTGGTTGCTCAACCACAGTGCTCAGGCTGACCAAACAGGCAAGCTGAAGTTACCTTATTCTGAGCCAGGTAGTTGCTTTTCAGTAGTGCTGTATCTTCAGGTAGAAAGAGGTCACCTGCAGCTGTCTGGTCCTTTCAGTGAGAGATGCTGTGATGAAATCCAGGCCCTTCTGCACTCAAAGCATGTGCTCTGCAACTGAGCTCTGGTCTCTTTCGAGTGTTGATTTTTAGCCAAGATTACACTCTCCTTCATCCCAAGACCCATCCTTTCAAACATTGCTGCTCACAGGCTCTTTTCTCTAGCAATTACAAATGGAAAACTTGGGAGAAACGGCCTGGTACCATCTGTTAACCAAGACAGCAAGTGATGAACTGGAAAATGAGATCTTCAGTGTGTTGGATCCATTTGAGCTTCACAGCAGTGGCTTCATAGAAAGTTAAGTCCGAGGAGCAAAGCCTGCAGCAGTGGACATGTTGCAGGGAGTAGCTGAGCTGAAAGATCCCACTGCAAGGAGTGACAGAGCGAGTCATATAAGCCCCTGCCACAGGTTCCCCAGGCTTTCCATTCCATGGGTGTAATAACGGGGATTATTTAATGTGAAGCAATAAAAGGATTCCTGGTCTGTCTCCTGGACGGGACTCTTTGATAGCCTTCTGCAGCCAGGATGACAACTTCCATCATCCCCAGAGACCTTGGACTATTTCCCAAAATTTCAGCTGCTGTGTTTTGAAAGAGGAGGCCTCTTTGTTCTTTACCCTTTGAGGATGAAACTGTAAAATCCCAAAGTAAATACATTAATATACAAATTCATTCCAATCATTTCCCAGTTGTATACTTAAAGAAAAAACATTGTGGCATCTCTTTGAAATGCTTTCAGCGTGAGTTGCAAAACTTTAATTCCCCTATAAATTCTAATGTAGGCATGAGTAATTTAGTTCCTTGACAAAGGGGAGCCATGTTCTCTCAAGAAAAATTTACATGTGAATCCATCCAGAAGGTAGGAAGGCTTTTTTAAATATTGTTTGTTGTTTAGTCGTTAAGTCGTGTCCGACTCTTCGTGACCCCATGAACCATATTGCGCTAGGCCTTCCTGTCCTTCACTGCCTCCCTGAGTTTGCTCAGTTTCATGCTCATTGCTTCAGTGATGCTATCTAACCATCTCATCCTCTGCCGTCCTCTTCTCCTTTTGCCTTCAATCTTTCCCAGCATCAGGGTCTTCTCCAAAGAGATCTCTCTTCGCATTAGGTGGCCAAAATATCTGAGCTTGAGCTTCATTATCGATCCTTCCAATGAGCAATCAGGGTTGATTTCCTTTAAGATTGACTGGTTTGACCTCCTAGCAGTCCAGGGGACTCTCAAGAGTCTTCTCCAGCACCACAGTTCAAAGGCATCAATTCTTCGGCGCTCGGCCTTTTTTATGGTCCAGCTCTCACAGCCATACATTACTACTGGAAAAACCATAGCTTTGACTATGCGGATCTTTGTCGGCAAGGTGACGTCTCTGCTTTTTAATATGCTATCTAGGCTTGCCATAGCTTTCCTCCCAAGGAGCAAGCGTCTTTTAATTTCATGGCTGCAGTCTCCGTCTGCGGTGATCTTGGAGCCCAAATAAATGAAGTCTGTTACTGCTTCCATTTCTACCCCTTCTATTTGCCAGGAATTGATGGGTCCAGATGCCATGATCTTAGTTTTTTTAATGTTGAGTTTCAAGCCAGCTTTTGCACTCTCCTCTTTCACCCTCATCAAGAGGCTCTTTAGTTCTTCTTCACTTTCTGCCATTAGGGTGGTATCGTCCGCATATCTGAGGTTGTTGATGATTCTCCCTGCAATCTTAATTCCGGCTTGTGATTCTTCCAGCCTGGCATTTCTCATGATGTACTCTGCATATAGGTTAAATAAGCAGGGTGACAGTATACAGCCTTGTCGTACACCTTTCCCTATTTTGAACCAATCGGTTGTTCCATGACCGGTTCTAACTGTTGCTTCTTGGCCCGCATACAGATTTCTCAGGAGACAGGTAAGGTGGTCCGGTACTCCCATCTCTTTAAGAATTTGCCACAGTTTGTTGTGATCCACACAATCAAAGGCTTTTGCATAGTCAATGAAGCAGAAGTAGATATTTTTCTGGAACTCTCGTGCTTTCTCCATGATCCAGCGAATGTTGGCGATTTGATCTCTAGTTCCTCTGCCTCTTCGAAACCCAGCTTGTACATCCGGTAGTTCTCGGTTCATGTATTGCTGAAGCCTAGCTTGTAGGATTTTGAGCATAACCTTGCTAGCATGTGAAATGAGTGCAATTGTGCGATAGTTTGAGCATTCTTTGGCGTTGCCCTTCTTTGGAATTGGAACGTCAACTGACCTTTTCCAATCCCGTGGCCACTGTTGCGTTTTCCAAACTTGCTGGCATATTGAGTGCAGCACTTTAACACCATCATCTTTTAGTATTTTAAATAACTCAGCTGGAATACTGTCATCTCCACTAGCTTTGTTGTTAGCAATGCTTCCTAAGGCCCACTTGACTTCACTCTCTAGGATGTCTGGCTCAAGGTCAGTGATCACACCAGCGTGGACATCAGGGACATTAAGATCTTTCTTGTAGAGTTCTTCTGTGTATTCTTGCCACCTCTTCTTAATCTCTTCTGCTTCTGTTAGGTCCCTGCCTTTTTTGTCCTTTATCATGCCCATCTTTGCACTAAACGTTCCTTTGATATTTCCAATTTTCTTGAAGAGATCTCTAGTCTTCCCCATTCTATTGTTTTCCTCAATTTCTTTGCATTGTTCATTTAAGAAGGCCTTCTTATCTCTCCTGGCTATTCTCTGGAAATCTGCATTCAGTTGCTTATATCTTTCCCTTTCACCCTTGCTTTTCGCATTCCTTCTTTCCACAGCTATTTGTAAAGCCTCATCAGACAGCCATTTTGCTTTCTTGCATTTCTTTTTCTTTGGGATGGTTTTAGTTGCTGCCTCCTGTACAATGTTACGGACCTCCGTCCATAGTTCTTCAGGCACTCTGTCTACCAAATCTAATCCTCTAAATCCATTCATCACCTTCACTGTGTACTCACAAGGAATATGATCTAAGTCATACCTGAGTGGTCTAGTGGTTTTCCCTACATTCTTCAATTTAAGCCTAAATTTTGCAGTAAGAAGCTCATGATCTGAGCCACAGTCAGCTCCTGGTCTTGTTTTTGCTGTCTGTATAGAGCTTCTCCATCTTTGGCTGCAAAGTATATAATCAATCTGGTTTCGGTATTGACCATCTGGTGATGTCCATGTGTAGAGTCGTCTCTTGTGTTGTTGGAAAAGAGTGTTTGCTATGACTAGCTTGTTCTCTTGACAGAACTCTATTAGCCTTTGCCCTGCTTCATTTTGTACTCCAAGGCCAAATTTGCCTGTTATTCCGATTACTCCTTGACTTCCTACTTTAGCATTCCAATCCCCTATGATGAAAAGGACATCTTTTTTGGTGCTAGTTCTAGAAGGTGTTGTAGGTCTTCATAGAAGCGGTCAACTTCAGCTTCTTCGGCATCAGTGGTTGGGGCATAGACTTGGATGACTGTGATATTGAATGGTTTGCCTTGGATACGCACTGAGATCATTCTGTCGTTTTTGAGGTTGTACCCCATTACTGCCTTTCCCACTCTCTTATTCACTATGAGTGCAACTCCATTTCTTCTAAGGGTTTCTTGCCCACAGTAGTAGATATAATGGTCACCCGAATTAAATTCACCCATTCCCGTCCATTTCAGTTCGCTGATTCCCAAGATGTCGACGTTCAATCTTGTCATCTCATGTTGGACCACATCCAGCTTGCCTCGGTTCATAGATCTTACATTCCAGGTACCTATACAATATTGTTCTTTACAGCATCGGACCTTCTTTTCGCTTCCAGATACATCTACAGCTGAACGTCCTTTCGGCTTTGGCCCAGCCGCTTCACTCTTTCTGGAGCTACTTGGAATTGCCCTCTGCTCTTCCCCAGTAGCATATTGGACACCTTCCGACCTGAGGGGCTCATCTTCCGGCGTCCTATCTTTTAGCCTTTTGACATTGTCCATGGGGTTTTCTTGGCAAGGATACCGGAGTGGGTTGCCATTTCCTTCTCCAGTGGACCACATTTTGTCAGAACTCTCTGTCATGACCTGTCCGTCTTGGGTGGCCCTGCACGGTATAGCTCATGGCTTCACTGAGTTACGCAAGCCCCTTCGCCACGACAAGGCAGTGATCCATGAAGGGGTTTTTAAATATAATTTTTATTAAAGATTTTTTTTAAAGATTAAACACTAATACAAACTAATATAAGAAAAAAGAAAAGAGAAAGAAATCAAAGAGAAAGCTAAAAGTGCAAGAAAGGAAAAAAAAGTAAAAGAAAAATAGAAAAGAAAGAAAAATACAAAGAAGTAGCTTCTGATCTTCTTTACAGCAATTATAAATTATTAATTTTTATATAGTTATTATAATGATAATATTTATAATTAATTATAAAGTACAATTATATATTTATCTCTTACTCTATGGTTAAAACATAACACTCTTCTTTCTATAAACTATCCTGTCTAATCATCAGTACCATAAATCATAAGTTCTTTTTTCTGTTTTACGCAAAAAGTCGATAAGGGGTTTCCAGTCAGCAATAAGCATAGATATTGGCTTTTCTCTGATCACAGAAGACAATTTCGCCATCTCAGCAAATTCTGTCATCTCCACCAACCGTTCCTCCATTGTGGGAAGTGCCGAATCTTTCCATCTTTGTGCATACAACAATCTCACCACAGAGATCTTGTACAAAAACAAAGTTCCATGACTTTTTTCCAACTGTTTGTCCATCAATCCCAAAAGAAAAATCTCTGGCCTCAATTGTATATTAATCTTTAAGATCCTCTGAATCAGTGTGTGCATTTGAATCCAGAACTTTCTAGCTTTTTTACACGTCCACCAAACGTGATAAAATGTCCCTTCTTGTTCACATTTCCAACATAAATTTGAAGTGCCTTTATATATTCTAGACAATTTATCTAGATATTAGAGAAATATTAAAAGATATTAAATATTATAATTATTATAACTATATAAAAATAATTTATAATTGCTGTAAAGAAGATCAGAAGCTACTTCTTTGACATATACCAATGGTACATCATTTTATAAAAATTCTCTTTAACATAGTGTAAATTTCAATCCTTTCAACTACATGCTTTCCATTGTTCCATCTGTATATTATAGCCAAAGTTTTTAGCCTACTTTATTATACATTCTTTCACTTGTTCTTCTTCTGTTTTAATCTCAATAAAAGTTTATACATTTTAGCAATTACATGTTCATCATTTGTACACAATTCTATTTCAAACTCAGTCTTAAAATGTTCAAAACCATAAATTCTTTTGTCTACTTTAAATCTTTCTAATAACTAAATAAGAGAACTATTCACAACTATATCCCTCTGCCACCAGATCTTCTCTTGATTTTATTTTACGTTCCCCTTGACAAACTTCTAATATCTCACGATAAGTTAGCCACTTGTGTTTTCCTATTATTTCTTGTCTATAAAATGCTTCTTGTGCAGAGATCCACAAAGGTGTTTTTGGGCACAACCTGGGTTTGTATCTCTTCCATATTCTCAATATGGCACGTCTAACAGTGATTTTTAAAATCCACGTTAACCTTCACTTTGCTGTACCATAAATATCCATGCCACCCAAATCTCAGGTTGTGTCCTTCTAACTCCGAGAGCCTTCTATTTCTCAGCAGCACCCACTCTTTCACCCAACCCAAACAGCAAGCTGCAAAATACAATTTCAAATCAGGAAAACCCAATCCTCCTCTTTCCTTCTCATCTTGTACCACCTTATATTTAACTTGTGGCTTTTTCCCTTGCCAGGAAAAATAAAAAACAGATTTAGATATCTCCTTCTGCCACTGTTAAATGATGCATCAGTTTTCAAAACTGATATTGCCTGAAACACAAACATCATTCTAGGCAAGACATTCATTTATTTTATCACAGAAATTCTCCCCAGCAATGACAGCTGTGTTGTTGTTCAGCCGTTAAGTCATGTCCGATTCTTCGTGACCCCATGAACCATATTGCGCTAGGCCTTCCTGTCCTTCACTGCCTCCCTGAGTTTGCTCAGTTTCATGCTCATTGCTTCAGTGATGCTATCTAACCATCTCATCCTCTGCCATCCCCTTCTCCTTTTGCCTTCAGTCTTTCCCAGCATCAGGGTCTTTTCCAAAGAGTCCTCTCTTCGCAGGTGGCCAAAGTATCTGAGCTTGAGCTTCATTATCAATCCTTCCAATGAGCAGTCAGGGTTGATTTCCTTTAGGATTGACTCGTTTGACCTCCTAGCAGTCCAGGGGACTCTCAAGAGTCTTCTCCAGCACCACAGTTCAAAGGCATCAATTCTTCAGCGCTCAGCCTTCTTTATGGTCCAGCTCTCACAGCCATACATTACTACTGGAAAAACCATAGCTTTGACTATGCGGATCTTTGTCGGCAAGGTGACGTCTCTGCTTTTTAATATGCTATCTAGGCTTGCCATAGCTTTCCTCCCAAGGAGCAAGCATCTTTTAATTTCATGGCTGCAGTCTCCGTCTGCGGTGATCTTGGAGCCCAAATAAATGAAGTCTGTTACTGCTTCCATTTCTACCCCTTCTATTTGCCAGGAATTGATAGGTCCAGATGCCATGATCTTAGTTTTTTTAATGTTGAGTTTCAAGCCAGCTTTTGCACTCTCCTCTTTCACCGTCATCAAGAGGCTCTTTTGTTCTTCTTCACTTTCTGCCATCAGGGTGGTATTGTCTGCATATCTGAGGTTGTTGATGTTTCTCCCTGCAATCTTAATTCCAGCTTGTGATCTTCCAGCCTGGCATTTCTCATGATGTACTCTGCATATAAGTTAAATAAGCAGGGTGACAGTATGCAGCTTTGTCGTACTCCTTTCCCTAGTTGGAACCAATCGGTTGTTCCATGACCAGTTCTAACTGTTGCTTCTTGGCCTGCATACAGATTTCTCAGGAGACAGGTAAGGTGGTCCGGTACCCCCATCTCTTTAAGAATTTGCCACAGTTTCTTGTGATCTACACAATTGAAGGCTTTTGCATAGTCAATGAAGCAGAAGTAGATGTTTTTCTGGAACTCTCGTGCTTTCTCCATGATCCAATGAATGTTGGCAATTTGATCTCTAGTTCCTCTGCCTCTTCAAAACCCAGCTTGTACATCCGGTAGTTCTCAGTTCACATACTGCTGAAGCCTAGCTTGTAGGATTTTGAGCATAACCTTGCTAGCATGTGAAATGAGCACAATTGTGCGATAGTTTGAGCATTCTTTGGCATTGCCCTTCTTTGGAATTGGAACGTCAACTGACCTTTTCCAATCCCATGGCCACTGTTGCGTTTTCCAAACTTGCTGGCATATTGAGTGCAGCACTTTAACACCATCATCTTTTAGTATTTTAAATAACTCAGCTGGAATACTGTCATCTCCGCTAGCTTTGTTGTTAGTAATGCTTCCTAAGGCCCACTTGACTTTGCTCTCTAGGATGTCTGGCTCAAGGTCAGTGATCACACCAGCGTGGACATCAGGAACATTAAGATCTTTCTTGTATAGTTCTGTGTATTCTTGCCACCTCTTCTTAATCTCTTCTGCTTCTGTTAGGTCCCTGCCTTTTTTGTCCTTTATCATGCCCATCTTTGCACTAAACGTTCCTTTGATATTTCCAATTTTCTTGAAGAGATCTCTAGTCTTCCCCATTCTATTGTTTTCCTCGATTTCTTTGCATTGTTCACTTAAGAAGGCCTTCTTATCTCTCCTTGCTATTCTCTGGAAATCTGCATTCAGTTGGTTATATCTTTCCCTTTCACCCTTCCTTTTCGTATTCCGTCTTTCCACAGCTATTTGTAAAGCCACATCAGATGGCCATTTTGCTCTCTTGCATTTCTTTTTCTTTGGGATGGTTTTAGTTGCTGCCTCCTGTACAATGTTACGGACCTCTGTCCATAGTGCTTCAGGCACTCTGTCTACCAAATCTAATCCCCTAAATCTATTCATCACCTTCACTGTGTACTCATAAGGAATATGATCTAAGTCATATCTGAGTGGTCTAGTAGTTTTCCCTACGTTCTTCAATTTAAGCCTAAATTTTGCAGTAAGAAGCTCATGATCTGAGCCACAGTCAGCTCCTGGTCTTGTTTTTGCTGTCTATATAGAGCTTCTCCATCTTTGGCTGCAAAGTATATAATCAATCTGGTTTCGGTATTGACCATCTGATGATGTCGATGTGTAGAGTCGTCTCTTGTGTTGTTGGAAAAGAGTGTTTGCTACGACCACCTTGTTCTCTTGACAGAACTCTAGTAGCCTTTGCCCTGCTTCATTTTGTACTCCAAGGCCAAACTTGCCTGTTATTCTGATTATTCCTTGACTTCCTACTTTAGCATTCCAATCCCGTATGATGAAAAGGACATCTTTTTTGGGTGCTAGTTCTAGAAGGTGTTGTAGGTCTTCATAGAACCGGTCAACCTCAGCTTCTTCAGCATCAGTGGTTGGGGCATAGATGGATTACTGTGATGTTGAATGGTTTGCCTTGGATTCGCACTGAGCTCATTCTGTCGTTTTTGAGGTTGTACCCCATTACTGCCTTTCCCACTCTCTTACTGACTATGAGTGCTACTCCATTTCTTCTAAGAGTTTCTTGCCCACAGTAGTAGATATAATGGTCACCTGAATTAAATTCACCCATTCCCGTCCATTTCAATTTGCTGATTCCCAAGATGTCGACGTTCAATCTTGTCATCTCATGTTTGACCACATCCACCTTGCCTTGGTTCATAGATCTTACATTCCAGGTACCTATACAATATTGTTCTTTACAGCATCAGACCTTCTTTTCGCTTCCAGATACATCTACAGCTGAACGTCCTTTCAGCTTTGGCCCAGCCGCTTCACTCTTTCTGGAGCTACTTGGAATTGCCCTCCGCTCTTCCCCAGTAGCATATTGGACACCTTCCGACCTGAGGGGCTCGTCTTCTGGCGTCATATCTTTTAGCCTTTTGACATTGTCCATGGGGTTTTCCTGGCAAGGATACTGGATTGCCATTTCCTTCTCAATTGGACTGCATTTTGGCAGAACTCTCTATCGTGACCTGTCCGTCTTGGGTGGCCCTGCACAGCATAGCCCAAGGCTTCATTGAGTTACACAAGCCCCTTCACCATGACAAGGCAGTGATCCATGAAGGGGAATGACAGCTGTAGTTTCTCCCATTTTAACATACCTTTTTAAACTTTATTCCATGTCTTAATTATTTTGAAATAACATACAGTTCATGTTATATGATACCCAGATATTTTACCTTCTTCTCAATCTTAAAACCCATTGTATTCATCAGTTCAGTTTGATCTTCTCTCTTCATATGTTTTATTAACATCTTTGTCTTCTGTTTATCAATCTTGAAACCTGCTAATGCACCAAATTATTTTAATTTGCCCATTAATATTTCAGTTCCCTTTAAAGGATCTTCCAGAGCCAACACCAAGTCATCTGCAAAAGTCTTTAACTTATACGTTTCTTTTTTAATCTTTACTCCCACAATCCTCTCATCTTGTCTTATATCTCTGTTCAGTAAACAAGAGAGGAGACAGTGGACACCCCTGTCTTGTTCCTTTTTGTATCTCACAGGGTTTGTTAGATCTCCATTAAAAATTATTTGTGCTTTCTGTGAAGTGTAAATGAATCTTACCCCTTTTATAAAGTTATCTCCAACATTCATGTCTTCCAAAACAACAACAGAAAGTAGGAAGCTTTGTTAGTCTCCTGCACAGTCTTCTGACACCTTTTGGGCTCATGCATAAATCATGGCTTTTGGGTTTTCTGCAGTATGTGACTCAAGGTAATGATGGCTTATTCAACAAACTGGCTTAGCTTGATGGGTGAATCTAGTTTGTTGTGACAAAAAAATTGTCCCTTTCAATCAGATGAAAGTACACCATAGTTTAAATTATAGTCTAACAAAGCATGTGCGGCAGTAAATCTCTTGTTGTGGCAGCTCGGATTATGAACAGCTTGCACTCATGTGAAAACATTTGCTTCCACCTAGTCAGCTCAATTCTTAGAAAATTCCCCTAATGACCAGTCATCTTGTTTTGAAAACTGCAGCAAAGGTGACACTCCCTAGCATGCAAGCATGAAGCAGGGAAAGGGCTGTAACGTTGGAAGGCTTGGCAAGGCTGCTCTGAATCAAGGGTGCGATCTGGATGCAACCTGTGAAGCTGAAGCCTTGTTCAGCTCAATGCATGGCTGTGGGCCAGTCCCCCTCACAAGGTGGTTAGAGGCATGAAATTAAATATGAGTTAATGTATTCCAGACCCAACAACTTATGACAGGCCAAATCAACCTCCGACGATGTCTTACAACTGCCAGATGGTTGTCAATTTACCCCCCCACTCCCCACACAGTTTTCTATTTTTGAAATCTTAGGGAGGCAACTAAACAGAAGATAAACTAGAAGGAATGATTAATGAGCTGCACTGAGGTTATACAGACCAAACTCAGTTACTAGAAGACATTAGACATGACAGTATATATTCCGTGATCCTAGAATTGTGCCACACAAATGCATAATTCAACAGCCAAGAATTTTGGGTCTTATGTGGAAGAAATGCTGAGTCATTTGTATTGCTAAATTATTTCTAAAACTGACACTGCCAACCTTCTAAGTACTTCAGTCTTAAAATGTCACTTATTCACTTGTAGACAAATGGTACATAAACATATTTGAGTGTACAGCCAAGCCTAAAGTTCTAGAGAAGGAGGAAAGACTTAGGGAGGAAATCATGTAGAGGGTACTTAATGCTTCAAGGGGTGCATGTGACTTCCAAATCCATTTCTAGGGCCTCCAATCATACTGCTGAAATTTCATAGCACAATTCCTGAAGAAAGGTGAGATACCATGGCAGAGGACAAATATTACTTCTACTGTATCTTCAAAAAAGTGGAAAAATGAGGGTCTAGGAACTACAGATAACTCATTCTGAGATCTATATTTTTGAAGTTTCTAAAGCAGCTCATGTAATGACTGATTTGTAAGCACCTTCTGAGTCATAATGATCAGGATGGATTTGTCAAGAACAAGTCCTTCAAGATTAACCATATCTCATTTTTGTATTGGGTAGCTGATTATGGGTATGTTGTAGACATAATACACTTTAATTTCAGCAAAACATTTTAAAAGTATCCTATGATATTATTAATATTAAAATAATTAATTATGGTCTGAATAACATGGCAATTAAAATGGCTCAAAAACATGATAAAAAATGTTCATTAATGGTCCTTTACTAAACTGGAGGGAGAGTGGGTTGCCTCAATCCTGGACCTTGTACTCTTCAAAAAATGTATTAATGACTATTGCCAAATATACAACTGACCCATAATTGCATAGAGCAGGCAGTATTCAAAATGGTATTGGTAGCTGAAGAGACATGGGCTAAAAACAGCAGAATTAACATAGACAAAGAGAAAGATATTTCTATTTGGAAATAGAAATGAAATGCATAGTGTAGAATGGGAGCTACCAAGCTTGGTAACACTGTAATGCTAGTGAAAAAGATACTGAAATGGATTCAGATCGGAAATGAGTCAACAAGTGAGGTGTCTGCCAACAAGGAAAATGCAATTTTTGACTATGTTAAAAGAAGTGTAGTTTCCAAACTCCAGGGAGTAATCATTTATTCTGTGTTGGCCAGGTGTACTTTCAGTACCAGGCCACATTTTAAGAAAGATTCAGGCAACATGGAATGGGTGTTTCAAAAGGCGATGAGGAAGATCAGAAGACTGGAAACTAAGTTTTATGAAGACAGAATCTAAGAGCTGAATACCTTGAGCCTTGAGAAGACTAACAGTGGGTAGAAGATAGGCCTCTTCAAATAAAGTACCTGAAAAGATGTTGCACAGAAGGAGGTGAAGACCCTCTCTCTCATTTCAGAGCACAAGATCCAGAATAATGGATTTAAGTTACAGGAAGGAGATTCTGACTGAATGGAGGAAAAGAAGCTGAACGTTGAGAGCAGCTTGAGAGCAGATCCAGCGACAGCCTCCCCTTTGCCGGATGTGTTTAGTAGAGGCTGCACAGCCCCCTTTCTCTGGGGTGCTTTCAATAAAATTCCTGTGCTGAGCAGTTGCTCTCAAGGGCCTCTCCAGCTCTACAAAATGCTGAAAATCATAATTTTCTGCTGCTTTTGAGAGAGGAAATATTGCAAAAGCTGTAGTGTAAGCCCTTCAAATGCTACTGTTTGATAAAGGGGAGCACTCGAAACATCTTGCAGCCCTGAGCAAGCATACATGCATCCCACATCCCTGTTCATTTTCATCGTCCGCACGTTGCAGCCCCCTTTCTTCAAAATGTAGCTGTGGTCCCTATCTGTCGGAAGGGTGGCATAAAGAAATACTGCCTGGGGAATCCTTGCAGCCCATCCTTTCTTTTCCAATTCTTCCTTACAATTTTTATCCTAAATTGTCAGCCATTGGGGAGTTTTTCACATCGGTAGAGCTGGTACCCAGCCTAACCAGTGCCATACAGATATTTGTAGGGCGAGACTGATGCGCCTGCTGATGCGCCTGCTGATGCGCCTGCAGTCCAAAAAGGATGTGCTCATCCCTTAGTGCTTGTCCGTTTGATGTCATGCTGGAAGGACTCCGCAAGCTTGTATCCCCTGTCCTTCCATCCTCTCCTCAAAAGCCATGCAGAATAGGAATCGATCCTGTCCGGGCAGGGCGCTGAAGGTAGTGAAGACCAGGCTTGGATCAGGCCCAGGCCCCGCAGAAGCCTCACCTTCATCCCATGCCAGCCTTATGCAGTTTGATTGCTCTGCAGGGCTTTAGTTAATTGCTTGTCGGTTCGGTGTTTTTCAGAGCAGCTCTCTTGCACCGTGCTTCCTTGCGCCAAAACAGTTCTGGGCAGAACATGCAGGGAACATCTTTTCTCCAGGTGCCATGAAACACTCAGGAGTAATGGACCCACAGCGCCTTTGTAGGCCTGCCATCTTGAGGTGTGGGAGTTGCTGCTGAAGGCAGAGCAGCCGGGGCAAGGAACGGCCACCCTCGGCATAAATAGGTTGGCAAGGTCTCAGGGTCACGTTTCAGCTTTCCCCCTCCTGCAGGGCTGCTCGCCTCCCAAATCTCTGATCTGCTGTGCATGCAAGACTGTGGGGCTCCTTCCTGGGAGCTTGGCTCTGCCCAGGTAGAAGCCCCACTGCCACCAAACCAGCTGGAAGAACCGTCACGCGGCACCCTGAAGAGTCAGGCTCTGCCCACCCATCTCAGGGAGGTTAGCCCCCTCCTCCAGGAGGGAAAGGTGCTCTGTGGGTGTCCACCAAGCCTCCCGTTACGTTCCAGCGCAGACCCCAAAGCAGAGGTTCTGCCCTGCCTTTTGCGATTCTTGCCACAGGCCGCCCAGCAGCAAAATCATACTGTGCTCCTCCCGCCGAGGAAAAGAAACCCCTCTTTATGCTGTCAGCCTCTGGTGACTAAATGGACTAAATGTTGCTCCATTGGCTCCTGTGTTTTGCCCTTCTGCTGCTCCTGATTCCTGCCCAGAGCTCGCCATTATCTCCCTCCCCGCAACTTCCTCTGTTTGGGCCCTGCATTTTTCTGGGCTGGATCTCACTCTTTCCACTCTGCCTCTTGCCAACTTTCCATCAGCAGCCGTGGTTTTTCTCCCCCGCCCCCTTTCCTTCCATCTTTTCGCCGCCTCTTGATGGATTTTTAAACTTTTTTGGGGGGGCAGGATGGGAGTGGGAAGAAAAGAAGGCAGTCTGGGGGGTCTCTGAAATGTAGGGGTCCTTGTCTGCGTCAAGCCAACTGGACTGAACGTTGGGAGGGGGCTAGGCTAGGGTGAATATTCAGTGCTGCTCCAGCTGGAGCCCGAGGGACAAACTTTGCAGGAAACCCCCCTTTTCTTTGGCAGAGCCGGGCGGAGCTTTCCTAGAGAGGAGGCAACCCAAGGCCTGTTAACAGTTGCAGAGCACTTGAGAAATGGGTGAACTGAATTTGAGTTGCTCTACTTAGCGAGGGAGGGGAAATTCAGTCACAAGCAGAGTGCAAAAGGCATGGGGCATGTGCCTGTGGGGAGACTGCACCAAATCTTGTTTTGCAGCTGTTAAGCCAGGGTTCCTGATGGGGAGGCAGAATGCCACCGCTAGTGCTCCAACCCTGGAGCGGGTTGCAAGGTGGCCGTGAACGAATTTCTACGCACTGCACGCTTTGCCCAGCCTAGGCAGACCACAGGGACTGACAGTTTGCAACATCTGGAGCATTAGAGAGACCTCAGGATCCATGCAAGCAGGGGAAGAGTGTCAGACCCCCTGGCTGCAGCATTGGCAATTAGGGGAAAGTGTTCCCAGCCCCTCTGAAAGCCCTGCGAGTTGGCTGCCTACAAAGCTGGCAAGACTAACCGCTTGTTTCCATGACAAGGAAACAGGGGAAGTTGCAGCTGGGTGGGCGGCTCCTCCTCCCCCCCCCCCCGCCGACAGAACTAACTCTGTAGAGCACCCGAGCTTAGCTTGTCCTCCTCAACCGGCCTCCTTAAACAATCCTCCTCACAGCTCCCACCAGCGACGGAAACTTGTGACCTGACCCCAGGAAGGAGCAGATCCCCAGGCTGAAGTCAGGGCTGGCTCGCGGCCCCGGCGTTCCAATTTAGCCACTGGTTCCTCCCCACCGCGGCTGTTCTCTGAGAAGGAGGCAGCACTACTGCCTCAGCTTGCCTTTAGAGGGAAGTGCCTGGAGATTCGCAGGGTCTGTGTGGCATTTGCTTTATTTACAACTGTACAAGCAACAACTGCGGTTGGAAAAAAGGAGACACTTTCAAAACACGCACCCAACAGCTCACCCGAGGAAAATTTGGGCAGTTCTCCAACCAGGTTGTAAACAAAATTTTGGATCTCTTCGAGAACCCCTCCGTGCATCTCCAGTCCAGCCAGTGACTATTTCTGCATTAGCACTTTTTAGCTTCAACATCATCATCGTCATCATCATCCAGCCATTACTGTGGCCACTTATCCCCAACAAAGACAAGCCTTATGCAGCTACGGTAATGGCTGGATGATGCTCTAAATCAGTCTTTTTCAACCTTGGGCACTTTAAGAGGTGTGGACTTCAACTCCCAGAATTCCCCAGCTAGCCATGCTGGCTGGGGAATTCTGGGAGTTGAAGTCCACACCTCTTAAAGTGCCCAAGATTTGAAAAACACTGCTCTAAATCAAGAGTGCAAAAATGCTCTGTGCCATTTCTCAGTCTCCGTGTCTGTTCTCAATTGGAGAGAGGACCCATTCACCGAAAGTGCTCCTTCTAAACTCTCAACCCCCCCCATCTCAGTTATCTCAAGATGATGTCACCAGTTCCCCTTGGTGAGTAACAAGCCACCATGGCTTGATAGAGAAACAAACAGCAATGGCTTGAGGTAGCCCTCCCCAGTCTGATGCCTCCAGAAGCATTGGGTTACCCCCTCATCTTCCCCACCAGGCATGAAATAAGCCAGCTGTGGCATTTATTCCAAGGCAGCATTAAGACTTTAGGGAGCAAAATACGTAGGTGGGCAGGAGGCTGAGGTTAAAAGCCCAAATTAGCCAACCTCCAGCCTCCCCCAAAGCTGACCCTAACTCTTGCTCGCTCTCAATTCTGCGACTGTGGCTAAAGACAGAGCATATGCCAGAGCCTGCATCCTTAGCCAGAAGCCACACTCTTTCCCTGTCATCTTTTGTGTTAGAAACAGAAAAATACACTCATATTCCCCCAGCCAGCTGCCCCGGGTGAAGCTGGTCTCGCCTTAACCCGGAGGGCAGCGTGTTGCTCCTTTTGGAGATCTGTGTTTAAAGTTCTCTCGTACCGAAAGGGAAGTCCAGCTTCTGCCTTTCCTTGTCCCAAGAAAAAAGCAACTTTCGAAGTACAGAATTTTGGGTGCTTTGCTGGAACCCTGGAAGTACCATTTGCGAGAGGGAATGTTCAGCTAATTACAATGCAAGACAAAGCCGTATTTCAGAAGTTGTCCCTGCAGCCTATTTCTCATCCGGCTTATCGGTCCATGCCAGGGCCAGCGACGGTCATCTACCAAGCAGCCAGCTTCATTCCTGACCAAGCCTGGCATTAAGCCACTGGCCTGAATCTGAAAGATAGCGGACAGCCCCACAGAGCCCGGAGGGCAAATCAAAAGCCTTGTGAGCGAAGTGGAGCAGATAGGGTTAGGGCCCACGTCATGCTGTTACTCCCTGCTCGTGTTCATCAACCAGATTCCACCATCGCTTTCCGGAAAGCCTTGCTTTATCACATGGCCTTCCTCAGCTGTCCCAAGCGCTGGTTGGCCGGTCAGTTGACCCAAGGTGCGCCTCCTCTGAACGGTTCCAGGCCCCAATCAGCTCAGAGGACGCCGCTGCCCACCGTTCTTTTTGCCTGTTTGAAGGTCCCACCCCCAACGAAGAAGAGCGTTTGCAAAGCCGTGGGTAGGCCTGGGAAGGAAGACCAAGACGACCCCTCAGCCATGCAAGAGGGGAGAGTGGAGGAGGGCATCTGATGCCCTTACAGCACAGAGAGGTCGTGGCAAGACTTGGAACGGACCTTCAGAGCCACCTTCTTGTTGTTGCGAGCCACCAGCCGGTCCAGGAAGCGTCGCACCTTCTTGGTGAGGCTCTCCTTGCGCTTGTAGAGTGACATGCGCCGCTCGTTGGCCTCCTTGCTGTCCTGCCGCAGGCGGATCTGCCTCACCACCCCCTCAAAGAGTTCGGTCACGTTGTGCTGGAGGGCGGCGGAGGTCTCGATGAATTTGCAGTCGAAGACCACGGCGCAAGCCCGGCCTTCTGCAAGAGAAAAGTCCCAGCCTGTGAGAGTGCTCTGGGCAAGAGGTGGAGGAAAGCATGTCCTCGGGGCAAAGATGTCCCTGGCATCTCTTAACGCAGAGTTCATAACCAGGAAAATGGGGAAGGATCAGTTGAGGCCCTAATGCTGTGGTTGATAGGGCAATTTGCTCCTTTGGAGAAGACCCTGATGCTGGGAAAGATCGAAGGCAAAAGGAGAAGAGGACAGCAGAGGATGAGATGGTTAGATAGCATCACTGAAGCAATGAGCATGAAACTCAGCAAACTCAGGGAGGCAGTGAAGGACAGGAAGGCCTGGCGCAATATGGTTCATGGGGTCACGAAGAGTCGGACACGACTTAACGACTAAACAACAACCTCTGCTGAAGCTGGCAAGGTCGGGGGTTCTTCAGTTCTAGGTAGGAGACGGTGTAAATGGGTTGCTTTTGTACAATACACTTAATTGGGCCAAAGAAGGAGGTACAGTAAGAGGTGAGGGAAGGTGCTGAAGGAGAGAGAGATGGTGGAATCCCAAGTGCCCGTAAAAAAATAATTTGTTTAAACTTTGAAAAACTTTTTTTATTGGCCTAGGGGTTCCTCCCTCTCTCTTTTGTTAAATTCAAGGTGTAGCCACTGCACTCGTGCAGCATGCAAAGCTTGGCTAGCGCTATGCATAGAGTTGTAGCAGCTGAGGTGGTGAATTGGCACCCGGGAGACCCAAGTCCCAGTCTCTCCCCAGCTAGGGACTAAAGAGACTTTGGGCCCGTCCCTTCCTCTCAGCCCAAGAGCAAGGATGGTCCAGTGGGGAAAATGCTGAACTAGGAGCAGGACAGCCAGGTTGTTCTGGCCCCCCTTCAGCCATGGAAGCTCCCTGGGGGACTTCGGGCCAGTCCTCCCCTCTCAGCCCAAAAGCCAGGGTGGACCAGGGGTGGAGAGACCTCATCCCTCCTCAAACACCGCATTCCTACCGCCCATCAGGAACCTGCTTGACCCACCTTCCACAGAGACTTCTCGGGAGCGCACCAGGTCAGTCTTGTTCCCCACGAGGATAATGGGAATGTTCTCTGCCTGCCGGGTCCGGCGGAGCTGGATGCGGAGCTCCGATGCGCTCTCAAAGCTGCCCCGGTCCGTGATGGAGTAGACAATGACGTAGGCGTTGCCCACCTGCATACAGTAATTGTGCAGCCAGTTGTCTTCCTCCGAAGACTGCAAGAAGAGGAGGAGAGATGCTCTCGCAAGAGGAGGATTGCCTCCTTTGACCCATACCGCACGCCTAGGCATTTGAGTCAAAAGTACAGGAATAAACATTGGCGTCCTTTTCTTGGCAGCCCAAATTAGCTGGTTCGGGGGCAAAGACCACCCCACCAAAGAGGATGGCGATGAAATGTGACTTGGTGGTGAAACTGAGGAGGATGCTATGCCAGCAAAACCCTCCCACTTCTCTGTACCACCTGAACACTGACATGTAGCTACTGAGTTTTTGCGTTGTGTGAAGTTCCACTAAAGCAACCAGCAGGAGCCCTGACTTCTCCTTGGTGCAAGAACGTTGGTCCCAGACCTGAAGCAGAACTTCAGATGGGCTCAGGCACAGGTGATGAGCTTGGGCAAGCGGCCAGGTGGGAGCAGGACCAAAATACATCCATCGCTTGACTACCTGACAGCAGGTTGTCTCCAAGGGCTCACTAGGAAGGCCACTGCCACAGCTGAATTGAGCCTCTGAGAATTGAGTGCTTCTGCAACATTTGACAGCATCTAAGTCATCTGATCCGTCAGCAGGACAAGACGCTTGAGGCCATCCAGTCCAACCCCCAACCACATGCAGGAATCCAAAGTAAGGCCCCCTAACAAATGGCTCTCAAAAACATCTCGCCCACTGCTCAACTGCTCTTCTTGTTAGGAACCATCTCCTAAAGTTTGATCTGCATCTGCCTCCTTGTAACAGAAACCCCTTATTCTGTGACCTGCGCTCTGGAAACAAAGGAGAAAAACTTGAGCTTCTTCTAGGCATTCTCAGTCGTCTTTTCTCAAGGCTCAACATGCCCAGCCCTCCTGGTGCTCAATTTCCCACCCCCTGATCATCCTTACTGCTTGGCTTCCACTCTTCTGACAGGCAGGAGCCCTTAAACGGTCCCCAGGTTACATCTGGTCCCATCCCCAATGCATTTTCCCCGATGAACGGCTCGCTACAACACACCTTATGATCAGAAAGGTCTTCAGGAAGACTGGTTGATCCATATCTCTCCCTTCAGAAATTAACCGGCTCGATTGCAAAATAATATTGTTAACTGAGCCTCTCCTTCTTTCTAATAGACAAACCACAGATTGTTTCTACGTCGTAGAAAAAATGGTAGCAGTGAAGTCTCCTTTGAGTTGCATTCAACTCCTGATGACCTATATCCTTTTTCCTCCTCCAGCCATCTTATAAAAGCTGCATTTAGAAATATATAAATACCAGGAGAGCTTAAATTAGAAACCCACCCTTTGCAATAACATCTGAAAGGTGGATCCATCCAACTTTCTCCAAGGAGGGTTCCTGCCTACAAAAGCAATTCAGGCTTGCAACCCCAAGCAGGCATCGCTTGAAGTCTTGGAGAACCCCTGGCTGAGTCACCACATTGCTGCTGCTGGCCCCCCCTGCATTCCTGCCCCTTCTCCAGTCCAACCTGCCTCAGTGGCTACAAGCAGAGGGCAGGAGGAGCTGATGACTCCTGTCCCTGTGCTGATGCCAGGCAGCAACAGTACCGCGAGAAGCAGTGACCACAAGGATCAGAATGCAACCTCGGTCTCGGGCATCACCTCTCCCTGATCCTTTCACTGGACCAGCTGAAATGACAACATTCAGCCACATGCTCCTGATGTAGCAACAGCATCATTTTGGTAGGCATGGGAGCATTTGAAGCCTTTCATGAATTTGACCTCTGTCATTCTTTCTGCATCAGCTCTGTGGGATAGGCTAGGTTGCCCTCCATCAGACAGACTAGGCAAAAAGGAAGGCGAAGGGACGCCTGCTAGTGAGCAGTTGAAGCACAACTCTGGAGCTTGCGGTTCTGCCTTTCTGTTTCCCCACAGCCCATTTTTCAATTTCATGGCACATTTTGCATTGTTTTCTCCTTGATCACAATCCCTCCGAAGCTGTGTTTCTCAACCTTGGCCACTTTAAGACGTGTGGACTTCAACTCCCAGAATTCCCCAGCCAGCAGGGAATTCTGGGAGTTGAAGTCCACACGTCTTAAAGTGGCCAAGGTTGAGAAACACTGCTCCAAAGCTTTTAAGGGGGAGGAGGCACGAGAGGTTTAAGCCTATGAATGGGATATCATCTTGTCCAACACCTGCAGGACCTCACAACTAACCAAGAATGCTGAAATTGGCTAGATCAGAGCAAGTTGTTCAGAACTTGGCTTTCCAGCTGAGGGACGAGGGACATTCACCCTCTGCTGCTAAAAACTCCACCTTCTGCTACTCAGAAGCAGAGCTGTTCTGAGAAAAAGAGGCTACTTTCTATGGCAATATTATGGCCAGGAGGCACTGAGGGTTCTATACTTAACATATTGGATTTATTTAGGCATTTTATACTTTTCAGTGTAATACAGTACTGAATGAAAAACAACCGTGGGACTCAGAAATCCAGGCTCTTGAATTTTTGTGAGAATAATCACCCTTCCAACCAGCTGACCCTATAGGCTTGTTTGCCTGTGGGAGGCAATAGTGAGGATTTTGCCTACAATATTTTGGTATTTGTACAACTGCCCTTAAAGTTAGATCAGTGTGATAATCATCCCCTTATTTTTGTATGTGTTTAAAGGATTTCTTGCTCTCTATACCTTGGAGTGACTCATGGATGATTCATTTAAGATACCATAGTAATACAGACAATTCTAGGGGGAAAGCAGAGCAGCAAAGAAGGGAAATTAACAGCATAGACTTGGTTTTAAAAATGTCCGTAAAAATAGCCACTCAAAGCGCAAAGTAAATGAAAAAGAGTTGTAACCTCAGAAGTCAGGAGCAGGGAAAGGAAAGAAACCTCTGGAGATTTTAGTTAACCTGTTCCCACATCACTGGGGTTTTTCATGCCCCAGATTGGGTTTGTGGGGTGGGGAAGGAAGCCAATTGACAGCTGTCCAGCTGGGAAGCTCCATCACATTCTTGCATGAGCTCCTGGAACACAGAGCAGGCCGTCCAAGCAATTCTGTCTCGGTATGGATTGCTTGCTTCATCCATACAAATAAGGAGTCAGCCCAGAAACTTAACCGGGAATGTTTCAGTGACTAATAAACCAATTAAAAATCAATAAGTGGCAAAAAAAAAAAAATCTGCATGCAAGGGGCTGGAGAGCTGCTGCTGGTCAAAGCAGAAGTCTTGGTCTGACCCTGCCACCAGGTTCACGCATGGTGCCATGTCCTGCTTTGAAGAACGAGGTCTGCTCTTCCACACTAGGATCGCACAATACGTTGCAGGCTGACAAACCACCTTAGGTTCTTGGAGGATGCACAGAGGCCACCCCAAGGCAGTTTCCTGTGTTTATATCAGCCATGAAACCAGAAACAAGGAGCAAGTATTGCAGACAGATCCAATGTCAGATGATGGATTCAAAGGAAAATGGAGCTTTGGGAGTTTGCCTGGGTCCACACCTGTCAGGATGAGCTCCCTGCAAATTTTCTCCTCCCTCCAGCTGAGAAAGATACGGGCTCCCTTTCTGCTTGAGAAATGTCCCACTGGTCACCCACTTGCCCTACTCTCTATGGCGGATCATTCAGACCACCTACCCGCTTTTCAGCCTCCCAAGTGTCGATCACCACCAGCGTGGTCTCCTCCCCATCCACAGACAAGGTACGCTCATAGGTGTCCTCTGGAAGAAAGCAGAAGCAGGGCCAGGTCCAACGGGGCTGCATGACTTCAGAAAGACAATAAAGAGAGTCTCCCCACCAAACGGCAACCGTTCCAGCCTCCAGAAACACGAGTCTGTGGGAGCGGCCTTTCCCCTTGGCAGACCACGGGTGGGCAAGAGACGTGAACCGAGGGCCAAAGACCGTCAAGGTCACCTGACATTAGCTTAGCACGTGGCGGTATCGATACCATCAGGTTCAAGCAAGGAAGCAGAAGAACCCGTGCCATGAGCCCTCCCCGTGCCCGAAGGTGCAGGAGATCCGTTCCTTCCCTTCAGAAAGGGCGAGAAGAACATTTACACCAGGGCGCCCTGGAGCCAGCTGTTGACCCAGAAGGCTCAATCCACACTGGAGGCTGGGCAGAGGGAAGAGTTCACAGAATCACAGAATTCCGGAGGGCGAAGGGGCCATAAGGATCATCTAGTCCAGCTGCAGCATGCAGGAAAGCTAATCCGACTAGGAACTTTCCCACTCTGGCTACAGCAGGACTGGCCGTGAACCAGAGGTTGCGAGGTATCCTTGGTCCCACCAATTCCTCTGGCAGCCACTCCAGAGGCCAAAGCCAGAGGCTGCTGCCAGCTGCTCGCCCCAAAGGACTGCACAACTTGAGGACTGTTGCAAATGAAATAATAAAACAGGCTAACCGTTTAAAAACCTCTTGCACTCAGAAGTTCCTACTGCCCTCAGATCCTGGAGTTGGAAGGGTTTTGTATTCTTCAACGTCTCCATTAAGGGCTTAGATCTGTGTTTCTCAACCTTGGCAGCTTTCAGATGGGTGGACTTCAACTCCCAGAATTCCCTTGCTGGCTGGGGAATTCTGGGAGTTGAAGTCCACCCATCTGGAAGCTGCCAAGGTTGAGAAACCCTGGCGTTGATTAAGGGCTCGGGGAATAATGGTACCAAACTGGGTGAGATTGCTAATATTTTAAAAGACAGAAACACTATTCTGTGCATTTAATTCCCCCCCCCCCATGGAGAGTTTTGCTTTTGCCTTTGTTAAATGTTACTTTAAAAAAAAAAAATCCCACTTCTCTGATCGGGCAAGATCATGTTGAATTTCATTTTAGAATTTAGCAATGCCACTTTTATGCAACTGTCAGATATTCTGGAACTGGTGCAGAGAGGGAAAGGAAGGGGATCCAGGATTGGGAAGAAGGACTTGCAAGGTGAGGCTGAAGGGACTTGCAGGTGGTGTCTGCACCATCTGATACTTCCTCAAAATGACCAAAGGGGTTGCGCCATCGTGATTTCCAGCTCTGCCCCTTGTGTGGGTGTGGATGTGATGTGAAAACATAGACAAAGGAGGCGGGGCTTGCATCAGGCGGTGCAAAGCTTGGTCATTTGCCCCCTTGAACTACATTTAGCTTTCAAGAAACATGGCCGCAGGGGCACTGGATAGCCCATTTCAAATACCCGAAGGGGTGTCAAACCGAATAAAACCAGAAGAAAAATCTCTTTCCTCCCACAGTGCAAGTTATAGAACAAGGTTCATGTTCCAAGAAGGAAACTCTCTAATGCTAACAGCAGGGTGACCGTGGTGTCCCTTAGGCCAAGGGGTGATGGTTTCCCTTCCCTGCGGGGGTTCAAGCGGAGGCTGGAGAGCCATTGATCGCCAAAGCTTTCGTCTGGATTGGACGCCTTCAGTGTCCCCTTCCGAGTCTAGGAGCCCTGACAGTGGGAACTTTGGAAACCAAGGTTTTAGACTGGTCCTCTGTTTTACTGTTTTTCCTAGCAAGGAGGTAAATAACATTGAGAAGAGGCACCATGCCAGATGTTTCTGCAAAGGTCCTAAGCAGTGCCTGGGAAAGACATCTGTCCCCGTCTGATCCTGCATCTACATATTTATAATGTCAATAAACTTGCTATCACTTTCCTCTCATTTTTACCTGTCCTGGAAACTGCAGTTTAGGGGAGGTGCTGAGAAATTCATGGGGCCAAAAACCCTCCAGAAAGAGACGCTGCCCCTAATTTTCAACACTGAACAGGATGCCCCCACCTGGACGCCCTCCCCATCGGGTCTTGGATGCCACCCAACTGGCCATGTTCCAACAGAAAAAGCAGATGCTGTGCAAATTCCTCGGGAACCCGGACTCAAAAAGAGTTCTGCATTTTCCAGCAGAACACCCAGTTCTTCTGCTGTCTTGAATTACAGCCTTAGGCTTCCTTGAGAAACTACTCTTTCAGAATCACCAAGACAGACGCCTGCCTCTTGTCGGGTCGCAGGTCACCCACGGAAGGCCCACGAGAAAAGCTTAACTCAGCATCCATCTGACCACGAGGATGAGTGTAATTCTGGGTCAGGACCAGCAGCCACATCATCCCACAGGAAAGAGTAGGAGACAGTGCTGCTCCCCCGAAGTCGGGGACAGGCCTACCTCTCTGCTGTTCCAGCGAGTCCTTTTCTTGAACCCCGGCAAAGAGGTTTACCAAACTGGTCTTGCCCACCCCGGGATCGCCGAGAAGCACCACACGGTAGAGGGATTCACACGACTCATCGGAGCTGGAGGACTCGGACAGCCAGCCGCCACAGGGCTCCGGGAGGCAGGCCCGGGGCTCGCAGGACGAGGAGTGTCCCAGCTGCGGGTGGCAGGGCTCAGCCTGCCTGGTCCGAGGGCTCGGCCTCTCCGAATGAGACCCAGGAAGCGGGGTGCTGGCCCGCCGGTGGCAAGGACTCATGCTGTTTCCACGTTGGAGGTTCAGAGTCATCTTCTGCCAAAGAGAATCGGTCCAAGGTTAGCTCTTGGCTGCTCTGAAGGCCACACCTGGTCACACCTGGCCAAGCAGCTTTCATCTGTCTGCAGTGCACACAAGCCCACAGCAAACACCGCCCCATTAACCTCTCTGGGGGAGCCCCCCTGAAGTCACATCATCTGAATAACTGTAAACTGGAGTGGGGGGAGGAATGCCATCACCTTTGGTATCCCGTGGGTTTGGGAGACTGGAAGTGAATAGCGGGATGGGCAACAGAAAGGGCGTCTCTAGCAGGCAACACCCAAAGCGGCCTTTTATGATGGTTTTGCTAGATGCTAACAAGAGTTGACACGTAACTCCAAGTTAGCAGATAATGGAAGGGGCTGGGTTTCTGTAATGCAGAAGGGGGATTGGAGATCTACTGGAAGATTTCTAGTTGTTTTACAGTTGATTGTCAACCATTTGTGACCCTGTCTTTATTAAAAAGGACACTACATTTTTCCGCCTAAATTAGACCCAAAGCGTAAGCTTACTAGAAGTAGATTGTTCTGTAAAGGAGCTATGAACAATTCAGTTCAGTGCTAAGTTTCTTGGCTCAGAGGCATCCCGCTTAAAGTCCAGCTATATATCCTTTGACTCCAACTCTGATGGGTGGATCTTAGTTTTCTGTTAAAAAGCAAAACAAAAAAACGGAGTTGCCCACCTCTGTTTTGGGCTGTGCCTGAATTCCCAGAGCACATTAAAACAGGCCAGCTGCAAACGTAGCAGGCTTCGTTTCTGCAACACGCTGAGCTTAGTTAGGGTTCAGGCTGGCAAAGGATTTTTGTGATTCAAAGTGTTGCGCAGATCCAAAAAGATGATCTCAACGACCAGGTTGAACATTTGTTCCTGGAAGTTATTTGTTGTCCTTAGGCACAAAATTGTTCGCAATTTAAACGGCACACGCACACACACATCCACACACACACACACAGAATGCTGATGGTTCCAGCTGGTTCACACACACTCAGTTGCTGGCTTTATTTGCAACGTAGACAAAGGTGCCTGTTCTCCTCTGCTGATCTTTGTAGTTGCAGCTCCCTCCCAGAACACACAACTCCCAATCACCATGACACCAGGACAGGAAAGGCTAAACGAAAGGGTGCCGTGTCTTTTGTCCCCTCTGATTTCTCCTCCGAGCTCAGTCTAACATGCAAGTAAAAACTTGTATTTACTGCATTTATCTCAGAGAGTGAATGGAATATTCTCCTGCCCCAAGTCATCCCCCCTCTTCTATGCTCCTCTCTTCTAATCGCTATCGACAAACATTTTGATTCATACATTCCTTGTGGTTTTTTAAATGAATTTGCATAATAGACAGAGAAAGTCCATGGAAATGTATACGCAGCACTATATAAGCTTTCTCAGAATAGATCAGAGCCTCAGTGTTGATATTTTGACACATGAAGTCCCGTGGTTCAAATGAGAAAGCACGACATGCGCGTTGGTGGAACACAAAGATTACGGAAGCAGAAAGGAGACTAACTGGTTGTCAGACTCGATTCATTGGCCACAAACTTGACAGGCCTACCTCGCAGGGGGTCGTGGCAGATAATAAAATACAAAATTCTGTACACGTCCATTTCATTTTCTTTCAAAAGATGATAGCATGTGGCTTATTTTGTACCTCTGTGATTAAAGCCCTGTCAGCAATTGGGGTCTGATTGTTCCCACAATCTTTTCTGGTAGAAATCAAGTTAATATTTGAGTATTTGAATTTTATTTATTAGATTTATACCCTGTCCTTTCTCCAGAAGCTGACGTGCCCTATAAAACACTCCTTCCTCCTTTTTTTCCCCACCACAACCCTACGAGCTAGGCTGGGCTGAAAGAGAGGGGCTGGACCCACGTCCCCCAGGGGGCTGTTCCAGGGCAAGGGCGGGGGAGGTGTCTGGAATTAATCACCTGGAGGTCCTACCTGAGATGAAACGTTAGATGAGCTGAGGATGACCGGAGGCCGGGATGGAAGGTCAGTTGCAAGCAGGCATATCTCGGAGTTCAATGAAAGCATCTTCAGGCTCCGCAGAGCTGCTGAAGAACTAAATAAAATGTAAACCTTTCATCCAGCAAATCCAGCTGTTGTAGATGTGGGTTCTGGACCACACGGAGCAACAGACGGGGAGAGACAGATGCTGGCGGGATGACTGAGTTGGAAATGGCTGCAAAGAGAAATCCAGCTAGTCCTGAATTTCAACATTTGCCCTCCCCTCTCATCAAACTAGTTTGTTTATTTTATTATTTCATTTAGCAAATTTATATAGCCGTCCATCTCACAAAAACATGACTCTGGGCAGCGTACAAGCACAATAACAGTTAAAACAATATAACGATCTTTAAAACACTGAAACATTAATAAAAACAAAAACATTGTGTCTCTAGTTCTTCTAGCAAGCAGAGAAAAGAGTAAAAAAGCTGTTTTTGTGCACGGGCATCTTCAGTAATCAGCAGTTGAAAAAGATTGCTGTTTTTTTTCATGAGCTGCAAAATGTTTGGGGCCAAATACCAGTGTTGTGCCCAGAAGAACTGATCTGAAATGCCAGGATCTTTGGAAGCCCAACCATTGACTTCCCCACACATCAGCCTCCCCCGCACAACACCCAGAAGGGGCTGGGAAGCATGACCATTGTAGTCCAACGGATCATCAAATTGGGCAATACCACTTGGCAATTGGGGCAGATCAAAGCAACAGGCTACTGAGTAGTTTTGTTTGTCTCGGTTTCTTTGCTCTTCTTTTAAAATTATTAAAAAACAGAAAAAGAGAGTGATCAAGAAAACACCAAAAATAAAAAGAGCATAAGAACAAAAATAGTTAAAGCTACCCAAAGAAAAAGGAGGAGCCCTGAATAATTTGGGAGAATATCTAAAAACATTTGCAATCTTGAAAAAAAATAAATAAAGATCTATTTCAGCATTACTATCCCCAAAGATATTTTTATAAACTCTTGATGTAGCTAAAAATGGAGACCAAATGCAAATATTGCAATCCCTTACAAAATTATTTAGAATTCTTAGCTGCTGTGTTAACATTTTCATCCACTGTCATTTCCCACATTTTTAAATAGCACTGATCCAAAGAAAAATGTACTTGAAGTTTTCTGTGTTTAATAAATCTGGTGGCTTAATAAGAAACCCTGAGTTCTTGTGTTACAATGTTTTATATGGCCTGGATAATAAATGATTAAGTAAATAATTAATCTTAATAATTAATGATTAAGACCACTCTAATTTTTCCAATTTCCTCCAAAGATTTCAATCAAAATGAGTAACAAAACAGAGAAGCTAAAATGTACCAGTTGCTTACAACTCTTCCTGCACAAAGACTTTGATTAATGCAACAACATTTAAAGGAGACATGGGACTCTCTGGGAATTGTTTTGATAACTCCAACAGGCTGAAAAAGAATTTTACACCATCATGCATTCCAACGGACTAGTTTCCTTGGCTCTTGCTGGGGTCCCTGCGCCCAGACTGCACTCTGCTGCCTATTGTTTTAATTTGAATTTAATTTGAATACTCTGGATCCTCTTCGTGGCTAGATTAACAGGAAGTAAGTCAGCGTACGTGGAAAATCAAGCCAAGGATCCTCAAGCCTCTCTCTGACTGGCATCCTCTACGGGGGTCTGCGTGTGGGTTCCAGTCCAGTTCTGGTTTCTTCCAGGGCACCAGTAACCCAACGCCAGGCAGGGTTTTGCCAGCTTCCAACTTCCAAAACACGGTTAAAAATTCAAAAGGAAAGTGGTTTCCGATTGTCACCGCTGGGGCGGCATAAAATTACACGCGCGCACAGAGGGTGGCCGCAGCCAACCTTGCGATCGGCTGCCAACCCGGAGTCCCAGCTCTAGCGAGGGTCAGGAACAAAGGCGAAGAAGCACCTGGGCATATGCAAAGAGCATTGCCCTATCTTCCCACGAGGGCTGTTCCTAAAGGGGGGGCGGGTTTCCACGGACCCTTTGTAAGGGTCCGGCTGCTTGTGCCTCCCGAGAAGCCTCGCTCGCGCCTCTCGCCAAACCAAGCCGCGGGGGGAAGGGGCGCCAGGGCACTCTGCACGCCCTCGGGGGGCCTCTCGCCCGCATTCCGGGGCTCTGAAGTTGCGGAAGGGTTTCCTAAGGGCCGCTCGCGGCTGGAGCGGCGGCCGCGGGGCTGCTTCCCAGCCAGGGATTCGACCCGGCGGGCACGACCCCGCGCGCCCGGCTCCCCAGTCGGTGCTTCCCAGCTGGGGGGCAGCTGGCCGCCCCGCCTTACCTGGCCTGCCCCTCTCACTGCTCGGCGGGCCGCTCCCGGCGGGCCCTCGGGCGCCTGCAGCCGCACCAACCTCGCGCCCCGTCGAGCCCGTCCGGCTTCATGGCGCAGCGCCGGCCGCGGCGGGGCAGGGCAGGGAGGGACTTTTAAGCCGGAGTGGAGGCGCCCCCGCCCCGCCGCCGCTCCGGGCGGGACACACCCCCTGCGGCCCAGAAGGCGCCCCCGCCCGCCGCCCTTCCCCGGCAGGACGAGAACGAGGGGGTCTCTGCGCGCGTCCAGAGGGCTGCGCGGGGCCTTGGCGGACTGAGCCGCCGAGGGGGGCAGAGCCCGCGGGGCTGGGGGTTCCGCGCGGCCGCCTGGGCTGCGCTGCCCCGGAACGCGGCGAAGAGCTGCCCTCGGGCGCGTCTCGCTCCCAGCCCCGTCCATCCTGCGCGAGAAGAGCGAGGCTCGCAACAGCTGGCGCCGGTCTCAGCCGCCTCCCGCGGGCGCTGCCAGCCCTGCTTCTCCTGGGAAACTCACTTTCCTTTCGGGCAGGAGGAAGACCCTCCCGACGCCCGGAGACGTTGCCACCCAAGCCTCTTTGCCAACACCCCTCCCCCAGCCCTGGCCTTTCCTCTTTCTGGGAGCTTCTCCTCCGAGAAAGGCAAAGCTGGGTGAAGCTGGGTCTCCAGAACTTTCCCCAGTGGAAGCAGAGCAGGCAACTTTCTGAATGCGGGCATCTGTTAGGGCATCTCCACCAGGAAGCCCCTTTGAGCCCTGCTGCTGGTCTGCACCCTCCACCTAGAGCCTGCTCCTTCCCAGGAGCTCGAGGATGGCCCAGGGAGGGGGTTGGCTTTGGGCCTGCCCACGGGGGCATCAACCAGCCCACCTGGTGGAGAGAGTGGTGGCGGGAGAAGTTCCCTCTCTGCTTTGGTCTGGCCCTCCTGTAGCCTTCACCTTGGGGAGAAGGTGGGGAGTGTGTTCAGAAGATCCTGCAGCAACCAGTTTCAGGGGGGTGGAGGTGGCACCAAACCTGGTGGATAAAGGTTTTAACTTCCTGGGTGTGTTCAGGTGGCCTCTGGAGAGCCATTTCTTTGGGAAGCTTTAATCTGGATTCCTTGACGGAGGAGGGGTTGGGCTCCATGGCCTCAGTGTCTCTGTCCAACTCTTAGGATTCCAAGCTGGAAGGAGACTGTGGCTGGTAAATAGTTGCCATGCAGGAATAATAAGAACTGCTCTCCATATTCTCCTAACTTCTGCAAGAAATTCAAGAGGAAGAGGAGGGCTGGCCGTTCAAGAGGTGGGCTAAAGCTGGACGTGAAGGCCAAGGAGACCCAGACTTTTCCTCCAACAAGAGAAGCATCAGCCAGGTTGGGAAGGAGCAGCAAAGAAACCACTAGAGACTCCGGATCAAGATGACTCACTGGGGCCTTTCAGAGGATGATGAGATGAAGATGGAGCTGTGAGAAAGTATTTAATGAGAGCAGCAGAGGCTCAGCTCTGCAACGACGACTCTTCGGGCGGCCTTGAAGCTTGCAGAACTTTTCTTCCCAACCCCAGGGTGGAATTCCTCAGAAAACTCATGCATTTTAAACCCATTCAACATGTTGTCATTCTATGCAGGGGCTGAGTTCACACAAAACAACTAGGTTCTTGAATTAACCCCTGCTCTGGGTGCAGATGTGCTAGGCCACAGGAAAATTAATCTAGCATGACTTCTCGTGGTTCTGGGTCATGTAAATCCAGCACCAATGAAGCTGGGAGCTCCTAGTGCTGAAACAGACAGTTGGGAGACAAATTGCAAGGCTGTTTTGACAGTGATAAATTTAAAATTGGGCGAGCAGCAACCTGTCTATTAATATCCTGGATGCTCCCGAACACAGACAGGTGGCTGCAGAGACTTGAGTATGCATTGCCATATTGCAAAGCCTCGTGCCAATGCATTATCCCATTAAGAAAGATGAAGTAATCCAACTTTCTAACTGAAAAACTGTGGACACCACGCAGGAAGGATGGAATAAAACCAGGACCTTGCAGAGAAAGGACACTGGCCCCAGGAAATTTGGTGGCAAACCACTGAGAAACAACTGTGATTGCTCATCTGCTGTTGACCAGAAAGCAACACAAAGCAGTCACGTTAACTTTTATTTACACATCAAAACTTCCCAAAGGAAATCCCACCAACTTCGCTACACCACCGCCTCCCCGCTACAGCCCTTGGTTACCCTCCAAGTACGGCCCTGAGCTGCCCAAAGGTGCCAGAATTAAACCTGGATCCGCGTTTGCTCACACCCTTTCCTTGCCGTCTCCGTTTCTCTTTCTGCCCCATTTCAGACCGAAAGCTTCCTGTCTCTGTCTTTAAGAGGCCTTGAATATGCCATGATTTGAACTACAGTCCTTAATGAAGGAGTTGCTTTGACAGTAAAGGATGTAGATTATTAGGTATGGGTTGTGTTTAAATGTAGGGGAACACCCGTGACCGCATCCAAGACTAAGGAGGGCAGGGAAAAGAGCCCCCCCACCGCTTTGATCAGCTTAAATACCAACGGGCCCCACCTAGTGGTGACTTCAGAGTCTGCAGCCCAAAGCCGGGGCGTGCAGCCTGGTCAAAAGCAACCCATCTGATGAACATCTGCTGTAATAAAAATGCACATTCCTGGGCTCCAATGGCTCTGCAGCTGCATTTGGAACGTGCACAGTGTTTCTGAGTTATTTATAAAAGTAATAAAGGCGGGACAAAAAAATCTAAAAAAAAATAAAAAAAAAAATCAAAATCTACTTTTGATTTAGTAAAGTCCAGCTGTGGTTTATTTCTGGTTTTGGCTTGCTGTACTAGTGAAATCTAGAAACTAGCTTAATTTGGTAACCAGGATAAGGGAGCTGCATCAACGCAGCTGATGAGTCTGGCTCTGTGCTCTGACTTAGCAACTTTCTCTTGCTGGTGTGAGGCCCGCAGGCCTGCTTAGGGGCCGTGCAGGGGAACGGCCTGGGGGCAGTCTTTAAACCCAGGAAGAGGCACTTGCCATCCAAGAACAGATCAAGTGGCCTTGTTAGTCTGGGAAACTCTCCTGAGAAGCCTGGGAGGACCTGGGATCGTCTGTCTTCTCTCCAGCTGGGTCTTGGGCAGCGTCCCATCGATGGACTTGTGGTTCAGAGTTCCAGCATGCCCCTTTCCTGCATTGCAGGCACTGTGATGGGCAGAGACAGGGGTGCCCACCCGGCGTGGTCAAAAAAAGCAAGATGGCAACTACAACGTACAACTGAAGCTCCGTGACACACGTAAAAAACAAGCAGAGCTTTGATTGCACCATTATGGCCGCCATCTTGATTTTTCTGACCATACTTTGTGGCTGTCTCTGGGCAAAGTGGAGGAGCAGTGGTGCCCTGGTGGCCAAGCAGCACACTTGGTTTGGCTTCAAAGATACCAGCTTCCATTTCCAGCATCTGCAGTTAAGAAAAGATCTCTGGCAGCCTGGGACAACTCAGCTTGGCCATGAACGGGGACCAGATTATCAGATACTCAAGCTCAGCAACAGCTGCTTCCTAACACACTCACACACTCCTTTTCCTGCTGCCAGTCAGGGCTTTCCCACCAATGGAAGGAGCAGTTTGGGTGGGTGGTATATGTTCAACGTCTTCTTGCTATCCCCAGTTACTCTCATAACCATCAACCCGGCTGGTGTTTCTTTGCATGGAAATACGCCTTTCCTTGCAGCGCAGAATTCAGCAGGGTGCCAGCTTCGTAAGGTGACTGGGCATGGCAGGGTTCCTGGCCACTGATCCTACCACTGCACCTTTTACAGGGACCCTGACTCCGCATTCTGCATTAAGGTGTAATGAGGAGAATGTGACATTCTCAGTGGCACTGCTCTTTCAGGTGTCCTGGCGATAAATCCAATACCATTCAGTCAGAAAAGGGCTGCCTTTAATAGAAGAAAAAAAAAAACCCTGAAATATTTGGAGGAGGAAAGCTAAAGAGACATTCTTCCAACAGCTAGAAAATTTAGCAAGCCTAGGCTATGGCTAAGATGAGACACTGAATCCAGGGAGAACGCAGGAAAACCCAACTGACAGTGGTGTACAAACATGCTTTTGCAGTCAAGGTGTATCCCTCCTGTCTCATTTCCAGCAACTACAGGGGGAAATCTTCATCTGTAGGGATGTTGAGAATAACCTCCATATCTGGGGTGCATCTGATGGGAAAGAGGGAAACAGAAATCAGATCCACGCTAGGAAAGAAGAAGAGTTGCCCTTGAAAAGCTCGGAGTTCTCCCTTCAGACACAGAAGCAACACATCCCTCGTTCCTTTTGCAAAAAGGGACACTGGATTGCCAAGAAGCCATTGGCAAGGGTGGCTGAAGTGGCTTTGGCCCACTGGGCGTCTGTGGCTCCCAAACTCGGAATAGGCTACGTCATCCAGAATATGAAAACAAGATGGTCAAGGCAGTGGAGGTGAGGGTGGGGCACAGATGAGAAGCTTCTCTTGGTGGTGGAGAGTTGTTTAAAAATGTACTAATTCTAGAAGGATTGGAAATTAAAAGTTGGGAGCAGCAAGGGCTCCCGAGAGTAGCCATCCTTGCTGTCTCCAGCACTACTTCCAGCCTCTACTCTTCTTGGTGCCCATCTCGCTCTTTTCAATCTCCAGCAGATCTCCTGGCTAACTGCATGCAAGCTCTGCGGCTGCAAGAAAAGGAACACTGAGGAGAAAGGCGAGAGGAGTACCTGGGTCTGCGCAGGAGGACATCTGGGAAAATCACATCGCGCGGGTCCCCGAGCGATTGGTGCAACATTATGATGCTCTTGTGCAACTCCTTGATTTCTTTCACCAGGTCTTCAATTATCTGGAAGCATTAGAAAGGACTGGGGAATTAAGGCCAACCTTCCACAGCTCAGAACATCTACTTTTTCCTACTCCCAGTTGTACCTCCCCAGCTTTTTTGCGTCTGTCGCATGGGGTTTTAAACATGCTTGGCCTCCAGATCGGGGGTTCCTCATAGCTAATGCCAAGATGCTACTCTAAATTAATGCTTCCCCAAGCCTCAGGACTCATTCCTTGCTGAAATTTGGCTCCTAAGATCTTCCTAAGCCATTTGTTGTAGAGTTTCTGAATGCAGTTCGTCCCCTAGTACAGTGTTTCCCAAAACCTTGGAACTTTTAAGATGTGTGGACTTCAACTCCATGGCTGGCTGGGGAATTCTGGGAGTTGAAGTCCACACATCTTAAAGTTGCCAAGGTTGAGAAACACTGCCCTAGTATGTCAAAATTCAGATTCTCGGCCTACAATCCCATAATAACTTCTCTCTGTGTTTCTCTAAGTAAAGGCCTCATCTCAGGATTTGTCCCCTTGTCATCTATATGTAACCGGCCAGCCTCTCACTACAAGGAAATTCTTGTGGAAGGTAACCGTACAATGGGACTACTAGCCACCAGGTGATCAAGAGAAAAAATATCTAACCAGCCCTGAAATTAGCTTAGTTCCTTGCCAAGTTATCTTGCCTCCTTTTGGGTTTCTATCTGTTTTTTCAGTTCCATGTTGTTCCTGTGCATTTGCTCAAGGCCGTCCTGATACTGCAGCAGCGTCTTCTGTACAGAAAAAAAGAACAATGCAATTGAGACGGAAACAGAACAGCAGTTCCTGAATTCTGATTGGCAACGTCAGGCAGCCAGATTTCATAACTATTCTCAAGGATGACCCCCCACCCCGCCATTTGCCCTGCTTTATAGCCTTGTGGAAATGGGGTTGTGGGCCAGATTGAGCCCTGGGCAAATCCTGCCCAAGGAGTAAGTTGGGATGCGTTACCCTTATGCGCAACCCAGGTTACAGAGTGCCTCGTCTAGGAACCTTGGAACTTTTAAGATGCGTGGACTTCAACTCCCAGAATTCCCCAGCCAGCATGGCGATGTCTTTAAAAGCTGGGAGAACAGTGACATTTTCATCTCCCACTGTTACTTTCAGGGTTTTGTAGCACATTTTAAAAGGTGCTTTCCAGCACAAAATAAATGAAACCCAGGCAGCACCAAACATGGGCTCTTGGGGACGTTGCACAATCGAACCGAAAGCTATCTGGAGATGTCCCGAGCAATGCAGAGAGATTCCACTAACATCAGCCACCGTCTGTAAAATGCGCTCTTGCTCTTCCCTCGCTTTTCCTGCTAAGGTTTCCAGGAAGCGTTTGGCCAGATCTTCTGTATCTTCCAATTCATCCTGGAGATGGTGGTACAGGAGAAGCAGCGGCACTGAATAAGTGCCTGAGGGCTGCGTTGCCCCCCCGCCCCGCTTCTGGCACGAGAGACAGGTGCCCGGGAAGCCTCCCCCCGCACCTGCTGCTCTTCACTCAGGTTCCGGATGCTGCGCAAAAGAGATGAGATCTGGACCGCTTTTAATGGGTACTCCTTGTCCATGTAGGTTCGCAAGACGTTCACCTCCTCCTGGAAGGTGTGCACTTTAGTGCTGACCCGTTTCAATTCCAGGTCCAGTTCTGAAGAGGAAAAAGCAAGGGAGAGAAGCTACGCCAGAGGGCCACGCTTAGCGGAGGAGCCCCCTGAATATATTGGCAACCTGTTATTCACACAGTCATGCACATCCTCCCCTTTCAGTGTCCATACATTACTCAGACAGTTCGGAACATTTTAAAACCACAATACTGTACTATCTAAAATGACATCTTAAAATTGCATACACAGATGTGGGGAATGCAGCTGATTCAGTCTTTAAACAATGAGGCTCTCTTCATCCTGGAAAATATTCTGGTTATGGAGGGAGAAAACCCCGAAGAGAAACCATACATTAAGCATAGGTCCTCTGGTGCCAACTTATTTTAGGAAGAGTCACTCTTTAAATTCCTGTAATGTTAGGTTGGAGAGTTTGTAAGGAAGACATATGTCCATCTTTGGTCAATGGTCAATCCAGTTTGACCAAGCTTTTGAAGAGAGTGGGAAAAGTACCCAGCCATCTTTCACAAAGAATTATGCCACTGCCTGCCCAGAAACAGATGCCACAAAAGACATGGATTTGGTTCTTCCAAAACGATGGAAAACTGAAATATATCTTTCATTGGACTAGCAATGTTTAAGTGTGTGGGAAACTGCCCTGACTAAAAAATTAACATAACAAAGAACTTAGAAAAACACTCAACGAAGAATAAATTCACTCCCACCCAGGAACCACATCTTGGCTATACAGTATTCACCATGTTTTCCTAAAGGATCACCATTGTGTGGCCAAAGCCACGTTAGTCTATGGTGGCAAACGATCAGGAGGAGTCTGCTGGCACCTTTTCCAACCGACCTTTCTTGAGTTGCTGCTTCTGCCTTTTAATAAAATTGGTTCGTTGGAAAAGGTGCCAGCAGACCCCTCCTGATTCTTCTTCTATACAAAACTCATTCTACTAGTAGAAATATTGCCTACAGATGTTACGTGTGAATGAAGCTATGCCTTGTTTTTCATTCCTGTAGGGATTTCCCCCCCTTCCCGTTTCGTAGCTTCTTTGTGTGAAATCCCTTTTTCCCAAGGCAGATGCCTTGAAGCTTATTTGCATTGCCTTTAGATCAGAGTTGTGTCCCTGTGGCCGGTCAAGAGGGCTGGAGAGGAGGCTGCCTTACAGTAAAGGCCACCATTTGCCTTTCAGAGAGCTGCCAAATAGCTTTTCTCGACTTCCTGGGAAGCCAGCGGCCCGGTTTCTGAAACCCAACTTCCTTCAGTGGCAGGGGAATTTCGGAAACCCTTTCCAAACAGGCCAGTTGGACGGCCCGCCAAGCCCAGGACTGGCTCCATGTACTCTGAGTGGTGGCGCTGGTGGATCCCGGGGGAGCCATTCCTGCGCCTGCGCCTGGCTCCTTTTGGGGGGAGCTACGTGGTACTCAGCCCAGCTCAATCATCGGGCAGCAGAGCGGGTGCTCTGCCTCTCGGCTCCCTGTCCCTCCAACCTCTCCATCGTTCTGGCAGCAAACCAGCGCACTGTCTGGCCTTCTCACAAGGACACGTTGTCCCCTTCAAGAGGGGGTGCTTGATAAGCAAGCAGGGCAGGCTGCACTGATGCTCTCCTTGGGGATTTCAAGGCACAGACCTCTTCTCCGCCCCTGCCCCCCGCCCCCCAGCCAAGAAGGTGTGGGCATGGCTTACTTCCCATATTCTTCTCCACCATCTTCTCCACTGCTTCGAGTTCTGCTCTGGCGACACCGACCTGGTTCTGATTGGAGTCTCGCAGAGTTGCAATGATCCTCTGTGGGGATTGAAACAACAGGGGACCCGCTGCTCAGGAGGGCCCAAGGCCAAGGGGCCAAATGGCCTTTCACCAGGGGTCAGGAGGGTGGCCTAAATTGTGCCATCGAAGACCCCACCCCTGCTTTGCGTGCCAACAGGGGCAGAGTTTGGCTTGCCTGGTTGGAGGCTACCGTTTGACTCCCCACCCTACCCGCGTGGGCACCCTCAGTTTGCATGCTGCACAAAGCTTTCTGCGTGGACGGCTCCTGTTCTGTTCAGCAAGGCCCAGAGGGATTAAGGGGAAATTTAGGGTTTCTTTCAGCTGCTTCTCGAGGAAGAGGAAACAGAGGCTGAAGACGGAAAAGACACCTGGTGGAATCCAGGAAGAGAGAAAGGGAGGGACGGGGAGGGAGCCGAAGAATCACAGCTTAATGGAGACAGAGAAAGCCAAGAGGTCGCAAACACAAAGACAGGTTGTGGGGGGCATGAAGAAGAAAAGAGATGGTGCCTCTGGAAGAGGACAGACCTCCGGCCCCAAGATTTGCCGGTTTCCTGACTTCACTCCTTCTTCCAAGGCTTCCCCTTCCTCTGCCCTTGTGCTTCATCCACCCCACGCTCCTCCCCACTTACCTGTTCACCCCGTTTCCCAGCCTCCCTTCTCCTTCCCTATCCTCCAGCCTTTGGGGGCTGTTTCAAGCTTTTGTTTGCTTTATTTGTAAACCCTGAATTTAACTGGTGTGGATCTTCCGGGCTGTGTGGCCGTGTTCTGGAAGTTTTGTTTCCTAACGTTTCGCCAGCCTTCGACAATACCTGAATTTAACCTTTATTTAGTAAGAATTTGGCTAAAACGTGAACATGAACAATGCATAAAGTCTAGGGGATCTCACAGTTTGGGTTGCGATCATAAAGGGGTAGGGTCCTCTGCCAGCCCAGTGGAAGCGTGCACCATGTCACCCTCCCAGAATGTCTTCTAAAGCCAGATTTTTCACTGGCTTATAATGCTTGTGAATATGCCATGGTATCACTGCATACCAGCCGATGGAAGGAGGAGTGGGGGGGAGGAGATTTCAGGTACACATCTTGTGATCTGATCATGAACCTGAAATGCTTGGATTTAGGCATCTCCTGGATTCAGGAGAAAGACTACTCAGAGGCCGAAAGTCCCAGCCCCCGCCCTGGCATCTCCCTGGAGGGATGGAAAAAAAACCATTTCCCCGCCTGGGAAAGCCAAGGCCAGTCCAGCCATCTCGAGGGGGACCAAGATTTCAACATAGAGCAGTTGTTTCTCTTTGGAGACGCGCAGGATAGCCACTCACACGAGGGCTTCGGAGCCAAAGGTCTTACATTGCAGGGTTCAGCCACCAGCGGTCAGTTGGAATGAACTGGCCCTTAACAGCCGTCACTCTCACCACTGGGATTCCTGCATTGCACTTACAAGCCCAAATGTGGCTCCTTTGGTCTATGAGCCCAGAGGCTTGAAAACCATGGTTCTGGGTTTAGTGTGTTGTGTGAATCTAGCCAGCTTTGGCTTCTGTTCAGCTTTTTTTTTCAGTGCCTTTGAGTCAGTGCTGACTCCTGGCGACTGCCTGGTTGAGTCCCTGCGGTTTTCTTGGCAACGTTTTTCCGAAGTGGTTTGCCCCGGTCTCCTCCTTCCTAGGGCTGAGAGAGGGGGACTGGCCCACGGTCACCCAACTGGCTTTGTATCTAAGGCACAAAGCTGTTATTTAGCCAGCTAAATATGGCTTAATACCATGAGTGAGCCCAGCCAAGCCACAGAGGCTGATGAGGGCTGATGCGGGCCCTGCGAGGAGGAGCGCTACTTTTCCCAAAGCAAGCCACGTATCCCCTGCTCTGCGCTGAAGGGCCCAGCTGCATGCGCCCTGGGATGATCTGGAATCTCCATGCCCAGAAAGTCTGGCTCTGCTGCTCTGGTTGATCACCACGCACTTCCCCAGCCCATGTGGCCTTACCCCAAACATGTCATATTGCTGCAGAAGGGACCTTGCATGCTTGGCAGAATCAGCTTCAATTTCCTGGATCTCCTCCACAAGGTCCTGGTTCTTCTCCAGGAGCACGTGGGAATGGTGCTTTAATTCTTCCAGACTGGCCATCTTGCTCTTTGAAAGTCGCTAAGGCGTTTTTGAAAAGACGGGTTACCAAACAGCTTCCCTTCACTCTGCTTGACAATCAGATGGAAAGAGACCCCGGTCCCAGGATGGTGCACTCCCACACCACCCCTACTTCTCCACTGGTTCCCTTTTGCACATTCTTTTAAGAACATAACCAGTGGTTCTAATCCCCAAATTTGAGGTTCCTGGTCTCCAGCTCTGGGGGAATGCCATGTGAAATCTGGCCTCCTGCCCAGGAAACACCGGGGCCCGCATGAGATACACCCACATCTGTATCAACAGCATCGGGTCCTAGGTGCTATTTCCTTCATGTACCTGCAGGATTTTGATGTTCTCCAAGGTGTCTGTCTTTGCTTTGTCTTTAGTCCTGACTGGTTGCCAACCAAGCTTCTGCCTGGAGGAGGAGGTCACTTTCAAGCCCATGCCTGGAGCCTTTCGTTCCGCTAAAACAGAACACAGCGTGAGTGCCTGACGACGATACCCTGATTGGTCTGAGTAAAGCATGTCAGAGAAGGGGAGCGTATCTGACTCGGTTCCAAAAATGAAACCCCAAACTACCTGTGACTCTGCTGGGCTTGAAACATCCTCCACCCCAGAAAAGTTTGGCGTAGTGCTCATCATCATCCTCCAGAACGGGATGAGGCCTTTTGGAGATACCAACAAGTCCACACGGTGTTCTTGGCAACATTTTTGGAAGTGGTTGGCTTCTTCTTCCTCAGGCTGGGAGAGAGGGGCTGGCCCAAAGTCACCCAGCTGGCATCGTGCCTAAAGCAGGACTTGAACTCCCAGTCTCCTGGTTCCTAGTCTGGTGCCTTTAACCACTAGACCAAAGTGCCTCAATACTGGGGTATTAGGAATAGATAAAGGAAATAAAGAACTCCACCTGTCCTTCTCTTGGCCTGTCCTCTATCTTTTTTTTTTTTTGGCCTTTCAATCAACTTGACTCCTAACAAGCACATGGATGAACCCATGTGGTTTTCTAGGCAGAATTTTCAGAAGTGGTTGGCCTTCTTCCTGAGCTGAGGGAGAAGAACTGACCCAAAGTCACCCCACTGGCTTTCGTGTTCAAGGCAGGACCAGCGCTCAGGTTTCTCTGCCCCACTAAACCAAACTGGCCCTCCTTCCCCTAATGACAGGAATGATTCCCTTAGGCTCTTCCTCTTGCTTACAGGAAGAAGAATCCCTTCCTTTCTTCCTTGTCTCTGGCACGACAGAAAGTTTAGAGATGCAGGTGTTCTATCTAGCATGTTCCTTCCTTGATAAATGCTGCTAGTTCTTTTTAGACTTTATTTATTTATTTATTTATTTATTCATTCATTCATTCATTCATTCATTCATTCATTCATTCATTCATTCATTCGGCTTGTATGCCGCCCATCTCCCCCACGGGTGACTCTGGGCGGCTCACAATAACTTTAAGCCTCTGCCTCTTAATGGGCTTCATTCCACTAACCTACACAAGCTCCGCTGAATAGGAAACAATGGAAATGAACTGGAGGGTTCCAGCCCAAAGTTTTTTCTTGCAGGGCCAGACTACGTCAGCAGAACCCCTTTCCAACCTGATCTCTTGTCTTTTATCTTCTGCAGGGACTTCTTGTCCTCCTCCTTCAATACTGCTGATATGGCAGGGGGCAGGAATAATCTTAATTTTTGTCCTCTCGGTGTCTGTTCTCTTTGCCACTGGTTATAATCCTAAATGCCATGAGAAAAAGAGGCACATTGATAGAACAGCAGGGAACAAACCTTCAGTAAAACAATCGGCTGAAAAATAGAGAAAATTCTGCACTGAAGAACATAATCCGTGACCTGCTAGATTGGACCCCTGGCCCAGCAGCCTGTTCTCACAGAGGCCGACCAACTGCACAGGGAAGCCCACTGGATGGCCTTCAGAGGCCATCCCACACCATCACAGCTAATCGTAATTGATCCCCAGGACTTCCAGGAATCGGTCCAACCCCTTTTTTGAAGCCAGCCAAGCTGGTAGGCAGCATCACATCTCAGGGTAGCGAATTCCAAAGTTTAGTGAAGTTGAACTCCAACTTCAATGGCTTCATGAGAATCCATACCCTTCACAGTCACAGAGATGGCAGTCCCTCATTCACCTGGGAGGAAGCTCAAGAGACACCGTGGGAGACTAATGCAAGCATTCCGCCTTCTCAGTCAGCATCACCGTTCCCCCAGATAGGGTGGCCCTGTATGGCATGTCTGGATCTGCAGCTGTGCCTCGACCAGCTTCTTGCTTCTACCTAAACCCTAACATATTCTGGTCAGATGTGACAGACCTTCAGGCCTAGAGGAGAATCTAAGCCAACTTTTTTTTATTACACCCTATGGACACCCCTGGGGTCAACTCCCCCAGGTCCCATGCCTATGGGACGGTCACCTAACGGAGCCCTGAGGGAGGCATTCTCTGTGGCTGTCGCCACTCTTTGGAACTCCCTCCCGGCGGGGATCTGAGCAGCTTCACCTCTCTTCGGGAAAGCTTTGAAGACCTCCTTGTTCCATCTTGCGGAAAGGAGGGTGCTCTTTAAGTGGAAAGGGAGGAGTCTGTTGGTGTGTAATATTTCTACCCGTTGATGCTTTCCTTTGGTTTTAAAAAAATTAAGCTTATCATCTTAAATTAACATCTTAAATTTGCCAAGGTTGAAAAACACTGCTCTGCATGGAGGATTTGATAGCATTCCACTGTGGTCAAATAAACAGTTGACAGGATTTCACTAGCCAAATGATTGGATGCCAACCCAAATTCATGCCACCATGAGAGCCATCTCCTACCGCCACCCACTCCCTTCAGTCCTAAAATCTTTTCACTCTATGACTAGGAATTGTATAATGAGGTAACTGACTTTTAGGTATATTTTATACATCTCTCCTCCATATCTTCCTCCCACAATATAATGTGTGTTGTTATACCTGTTAATGCCATCAGGGGCCCAATTATGTGCCCACTCCACGTATATACACCTATTATATCACTGAAAACGCCCTACAGATGTTTTTTTCAGTGGCAACTGCTGTAAATAACCTTTCGCGCCACCCACACACCAGTATAGGCATGGAAATTCAGTTTGACATGGAAAGCCAAGGAAACTATTCAGTTTGACATGGAAAGTCAATGTGGGCCTCCATCCAGCAGTGTCCTGCTTAAACATACATATTTCTTTTTCTGTAAAGAATATGGAATCATGCCCATTTTGTTACCTATTCAGATAGATAGATAGATAGATAGATAGATAGATAGATAGATAGATAGATAGATAGATAGATAGATAGATAGATATGAATTGGATCTTTGCACCATATTGCTTTCTTTTTCCAAGCAGTCTTTCTGGAACTCACAGTTTGTTTTAAGGAACTAATAATACGCTTGGGCACCAAACCCTGATTCCTGGCAGACATCTTTGGAGCCGAGGAACAGCCCTGCAAAAGGAACACGGAGAGGAAATGCCAGCATCTGGAGCATTTTTGCCTGGATGACAAAGAACTATATAAAAAGAAAAAAGGGGGCGGGCGGGGGAGATACTGGAGACCCACCATAGTCAAGTTTTGCAAAAGGTGCTTTTGCTGTCTCTTGGAAATGAAACATTTCTTATTCTGCAGAGGAAAGCTGCTTTTACTGGAGCAGCAAAAGGCTGCGAGGAAAACACGCCCCGTAAGTGACTTGAAATAATGCTTTGGGATGTGGGTGAGATCTCCCACCGATCCCAAAGCATTATTTTATGTTATTATCTTATTATTCTTCGTCATGGAATATTTATATGCTCCCTCATCTTTCCAGATTCATGGAGGCTCACAACAAATAGCTAGAGCAGGGTTCCTCAACCTTGGCGACTTGAAGACGGGTGGAGTTCAACTCCCAGAATTCCCCAGCCAGCTGGCTGGGGAATTCTGGGAGTCGAACTCCACCCGTCTTCAAGTCGCCAAGGTTGAGGAACCCTGAGCTGGAGCAAATAAGTGTGTTTTTAACTTTGTAGGCTGTTCACAGTCACAGAGGTGAGATGGGCGGCTATACAAATTTACCAAATAAATAAATAGGGAGATGAATTCCCCTAACCCCAAATAGCATCGCCGCCTCCTGGGGATTCAGAAGCAAAGCCCCCAAACAGGGGCGACAGCCCACAACAGAGGGGCGCCCCACAGCCTCACCTCCTCCCTCCCCCTGTGTCCCCAACAGCAACCCGAAAACTGCTTTTTTGTGGATTTGGTAAACCGCCCTGAGTCATATCACATCGAATAAAATAAAATTTAAATTTAATTTAAAACTGAATTAAGTTTAAATCCCTTGGAAGGAAGGAAGCAAAAGCCCCCCCCCCAGTGGATATATTGCACGTCCCTCCCGTCCCAAGCGAAATGCACGAGGGCTGAGCGTCACGTGAGCCAGGATTTTATTCCAGAGTTTGGTCTCAGATTAGGCTCCGTGGCGTCCCTGTTGGCATGGAAGACCTAGGCGACCGAGCAGTTGCCACCCAGATGCCGCTGCCCCGTGGCGCTTGGTTTCCAGGGGTAGACTGCGTCCGCCCATGGAAGCTCCAAGGTGAGCCGCTTCCTCCCCCGCCCGCTTCCCTTTTACCTGCCGCTACCCCGTTTCCCGCGTCTCCCGTCTCCTAGCAACGCAGCGCGCGCGCTCATCTCCATGACGACCGAGAGATCTACGGAAGCCGAGCGGGACCGCGCGGGCCCGAGGAGCACCGCCCCTCGCGTTCCTGAAAGGTCCGCTCCGAGCCGCAGGCAAACCCGCTCCGTCGTCCCCGCCCCTTGCCGTTGATTGACATCGTTCCCAACCCCCGGTCTTTGATTGACCGCGTCCATGCCGTGAAGGCCCCGCCTGCCAGCTTCGCTTGCGCATGCGCGGGTGGCATTTCGCGTGACAGCTTTCGCGGTCTCGCAGCCCATCCCCAATCGGGCGCCCTCTAGATAGGTTGACCTGCGCTTCCCATCAGTGATCTTCAGGATTGTTGATGGGAGTTGTAGGCTAATGTATTTACCAGATAGGGAAGGCCCAGCTAGGGGGCAGCATCTACTCGATCTCAGGTGAAGAAGGTAAAGAGAGTTGGCTTGGCTTGGATAGGAGACCACCAGGAAGTCTCAGGGGCCACTGCAGAGTGGAAAGTCAAAAAGTCATCTCAGAAGAAGCAAACCTCTTCTGCTGCCAGCAAAACCACATGGAGTCACCGGGCGTCACCCTTAGCTGAAGAAAGGCTCATCTTCACCTTTGGACGGGGAGAGCGGAGGCCCAGCTGCGCTCCCGAAAAGGAGCGAGAAACGATCTCGCAACCGTTCCTGCCCCCACTCACCACAGGAGCTCGGAGGGTTTGTTTCCCTGCCGTGCTGAGTTTCCTGCTCCGAGAGGACTGCGGCACTACGGGCACGCGGCCTGCGGAAGGCTCAGACTGCAAGAAAAATGGGCGTGGGGCTTTATTTTTCAAATAAGCTTTTATTTCCTCCTACAGGGATTATCAAACAGCTTAGATGGGTCTCCCTGCAGGAGTGGATTTTGCAAAGGGAGACAGGCGGACATATAAAATACAGTGAAGAGAATTCGCCTTGCCCAGCCCAGGGCCTTGGACTGCCTCTCCCATCATTCCCCGCCGCCACCGCTGGGTGAGGAAGACATCATGCGGGGAGGGCACATTCAGGCAGGGCTCTGTGGGGCAGCCGGCGTCCAGCTGCCCTGCTCCTGCCTGATTCGCAAGTTCCCCCTGTGCCGCTTCAGGCTTGCTGAAGACCCCTTGGGCTCTTCCGTGGCGCTGCCGCTGTGGCAATCCAGCCTCCCCACCAGCCCTGTGAGGAGGGCCTGTAGGCTAGCGATTCGCCTCTGGCTTGCTTTCAGCGTGCTTCCAGCACGCCCTGATGGTCGATGGTCTCCTCGGCATCGTGGTCCTTCCTCACCTGGTCGGCGATCAGCGAGAGGCAGAAGACGCGGAGCCTGCAGCGCCTGGCCGCCAGAACCTCTGCCGCGGTGCTCATCCCCGGCAGCAGGAGATGGGCGGCCCCCTTACTCCCTCAGGACCGGACCCTGGCCGCGGTCAGGCCACCCTTGGCCAGGTGTCAGGAATGCAACTTTATTCCTGGCCGGAGGGTTTCTTATTTATTCCTGAGCTTCATGTGCTGATGGGTAGTGACTAATAATAGGAAGAAAATAGAGGAGGAGGAAGAAGAGGAGGAGGGGAAGGGAAGGGAGGAGAGGGAGGAGGAGGAGGAGGAGGAGGAGGAAGAAGAAGGAGGAGGAGGAGGAGGGGAGGAAGGAAGGAGGAGAAGGAGGAGGGGAGGAAGGAAGGAGGAGGAAGAGGAGGAAGAAGAAGGACTATTATTATTATGGTGGGTCGCACAGTCAGCCAGATGTTTAGCCTGGATTTGGCATTTTTTTCCGACTATCAAGTCCTTCCCAAAGACCTGGGATGGGCAGGTGTTGCTGTCTGATGGTGTGAAAGGTATCATGGCAGGATATAAGCTGTTTCAAATATTACTATTACTATTACTATTACTACTACTATTACTATTACTATTACTATTACTATTACTATTATTATTATTATTATTATTCCTTTCCACCCAGAGGGTCATTGGCTTCAACCTTCCCTTGAATTCCTCAAGTCATAATTCTTCAAGGGGTTATATCAGCAGAAAAGTGGTATATAAATTTAATAATAGTACATGGACAAATATATAATGCATAGCTAAAGCATCGTAAACTCTAGCAGGGAGATTCGTTCAACCTTCCTCAAAAGCTTCAAATCAAGGAAGCCTATCCCGGAAAATGATGGTTTAATTGCTTTCGGTTATAAATGGTCAACTTTGATGTAAACTGGAGCCTTCAGTAAATAAATGAAACTGCCATGAACGTTGTTCTTTTTTAAAAGGATTGACTTTGGTCTCCCTAGTGCTGAACTGGAATGGGTTTGCAGGATGGGAATTGGTCGGACAATCGTGGGCACCTGGTTGGAGAACGCCACCCTTCCTAGGCTCGATAGATTGGCAGGCCTCAACCTTTCACCCTGCCAACAGCGCTGCTCCCCGCATGGCACATACCATTCTTCGCTGGGTCCGAGCAAAGGGTTTTGCCCAGCCAAGCTCAACAAGTTGATGTGGTCCCGAATAATCATGAGGTCCCCAATATTGTAAGAGTCAGCCAAGGCACCAGCAGCGTTGGTCACGAGCAGTATCTCAATGCCCAAGAGCTTAAACACCTGGATCGGAAAAGTGACCTAATATGGACAGCAGAGTTGTACCAGCAGAAGTTACAAGAAGGTACGACAAAAAGGTTCACACATTCCACTGACCTTGTTTGCATGGTTCTAAAATTAGCCATAAATTAGCACACCACATACTAAGCCATAAACGAGTTTTGAAAACAGTGGCAAACCATGTGATGGCTTACAAGTAGACCTCATTTAGGGACTGCTTCATTTAGTGACCATTCGCAGTTACGACAGTGATGAAAAAGTAACTTTTGGAACCAATCTTTGCATTGATGACTGTAAAGCAAAGGAAAGCTGAAGAAAGGTTGTAAGCTGCAGTTTCATTTAGTGACCAAGTTGCCAGTCCCAACTGTGATTGCTAAATGAGGACTACCTGTACTGCAATGTCTGAATCCAGCCACTGAATCCATGGCAATTTTGCTTCTTTGAAAAATGAAAGACTTGTTCTGCCATGTTACCCCAGGTCTGATTTCATAAACGATTAATGTTTTGACTTGCCATAATTTGAGGCCCAGTGTGAGTTACATTCAATTCCATTTCTCTGACCAGCTGTTAAAGTTGTTGTTGTCACAATCATCGTTGTCATCATCTTTTATTTTAATTTCTACTCTCCTTTTCTGCCCACCAACAGAAAAGTTGCAGTTAGGGTTATATCAAATCAGAAATAACCCAAAGGTGCTCACTCACTACCCCACAAAAAACTAACCAAGGTTATCACAACCAGGCTTAGCTCCTCTGAAAAATAGCCACTCAATCTTTCATTGACCTGATTAAATACGTTTTGTTAGTACAATAAAACCGCAACGATACCAATTCAGATGTGACGCAGAAATGTTGGGAAAAAAGCACTTCCAATCGAAATAGTCCCGACCCTTGAAATCATTCCGACGTCAAAGAGGAAATGTTCCCCCTCATCTCTGGCTCTCTGGTTTCTTCCTGGAGAGCATGCTTCTGCCTCAGCGGGACCTTGGCTGATCTAGAACGCTAAGCAGGATTGAATCTGATTGGTGCATGGATGGGAGACCACCTGGGTCTGACGCTAGGCTGGGAAACCGAGAACATATCTTGGAAAAGGGCCAGCGCAAACTACTTTTGTACAGCTGCCAAGAAAGCTGCAGGGATGCAGAGCTCGAATCTTGGAGCGTTACCTTTTCATCCCTTGTCCTGGTCCACCCCACGGAAGCCAGTCGCTCTCCAGCTTACCTGCCAAAGAGCGTAACCCTCGTACAGGTGGAAGCGCCCTTTCATGCAGACAGCCAGCTTGCCCGGTAGCTCCCTGGAGACAAGATGCCCGTCGTGGCCTTTCACTGGAGAGGGAAAAGGGGGGTGTCGTGGAGACCCAGAACATCTGGGGCTTTCCTCTGCTTCTGGCCAAACGTTCTCCAACTTGCCACCTGCATGGACCTCTTTGAATCCAGCCAGTGCCATGATTGCAACTCTAGTGGAAAGCGGCCTGCAGCAAAGTCCATGGTGGTTGTGGAGCCCCCTTTATTATGTTTGCCTTATACGCTGATCTCCCAGTTGGCCAGGATCTCTTTTTATTCCTCTATATGTATGTGTCTGTCCGTCCATCCGTCCATCCGTCCATCCGTCCATCCGTCCATCCATCCATCCATCCATCCATCCATCCATCCATCCATCCATCCATCCATCCATCCATCATCTCAAACAGCAACAAAACAAATTCAGATGTGACCCAGAAATATAAGAAAAAAAATATGTTCTTTTTATCTGAGTTGTCAAGGCTTCAGGCAACCTCAGCACTGGACAAATGAAGAAATAATTGGGATTGCCACCCCTAGACAATTTCCACCTCCTTTCACTCAAGCCAGCAAAAGCTGCATGAAGACCAAGACAAGCCCCCAACGTGGACCCCAGGCTCAGATGACCCTGTTTCACCCCCATGTGAAAATTTCCCCTGAACTGAAGGGTAACTGAACTGACGAAAAAGAAGAGGGTGGGGATAAAAGAAGGTGGGAGGAAAAAGAATTTGGCTTTTTAATCATCTGCTTTCGTGAAGAACAGGGTTTTGCTAAAGAACGTATCAGTGGGACTAAGTGAATGAACGAATTTAAAGAAACCATTCTTCATTTTCCTACTGACTTGCCCATCCATTACTCCTAATTCTTAATCAGAATTATTTTATAAATGATTAATAATTGTATTTAAATGATCACTTACCAAGAAATCGTTAATAAGATTACGATTAATTACAGTAATCATATACAACTATAGTTTTTAATCATTAAATGTGTGGACAATTATTTTGTCTCTGTTTTATAATAAAAGAGTTATTATTCTAAAAGTTCAAACGAAAGGACTCACACTTGTAAATAATTCTAGGTCCCACCCTCTGGTGTGGGAATCTTTATTTTGACAGGATCTTGGTCATCCTGATTAAAGTAACTCAGGGCCTTGAGATCACAATGTTGTATCAATCAGGGTTAATTGATTTTATATTGTGGGTGGTCCACGACCAGAATTCTCCCTGGCTTTCCTGATATAAAAGCTGTTCCTATTTGCACAGCAATCCAGTGTCGTGTTTAAGGCATTAGACTAGGACTGTAGAGACCCCAGTTAGAGGCCCCCCTTGGCCCCACATCTTGCAGGGTGACTTTGCTAGCTCAGGCTAATGCAGAGGGTTGGGGGGTCTATGAGCCCAAATTAGGGGAGACCCCGGCTCAACTGCCTTGATTTCTCAGAAAAAAATGTTGTTCCAGCAGAAGAATTTAAGCAATTTAAATATTAATAAATGGGTTAGCACGGAGCTCCTGAGCATAGCAAGAGTTTTAAGTAGAGCAGCCATTAATTAACAAGCATGTTGCATAGTTTCAACTCTGTTTTAGTGGTTCAGCTTCAAGAGGAAGTTGGATAAAGTATTTGTTAACAAATGTCATTATTTTAGGGCTCTGTCTGGACTTTTTGCTGACACCTGGATTGGAAAAGACGTTGCCTATCGTTAGAGTTGAGTTGCGGGATGAAGAGTTTTATATCTGTTAACTGAGAGGAGGTGAAGAGAAGTGAAACTGCTTATACTTGTCGCGATGAAGGTGGGAATTCACTTTCTTAGTTTTTTTAGTTTTCTTTTCTCTAATTTTCTTTCTTTTTGCTCGTTGCTTTTTTGCACCTTTTATGCTTTCTTTCTATTTCCCTTTTTCTTTTTAGGTTGTATTATCCTTTACTATTGTACTTAAAACTTTTAATAAAAAATTATTTTTTAAAAAAAGTGGTTAAGCTTCAAGAGGAAGTTGGGTCTTCCTCCCGCTAACTGAAGGTTGTGGTTAACCGTTTTTTATTTTTATGTATTTATTATTGAAATAAAATAAAAATAAAACCCTGTTTCCTTTGGTTTCGGGTCTTGCCCATGGAAGGCTCCTGAACGGGTCCGCGTATGCTTAACCTGGCTTTGCAAACCCAGAATAAATTTTGGAGACTGAACTGCTTCCTCTCATCCTGACTCGGTCAAACCTCCCCACCGACTTGGTGGTTGTCGTAATTGGCATAAAAATAAATTCAGACGTTCCCTCTGGCAGGTTTTTCTCCAAGAGCTTTAGATGCAGCTTAATCTGTTGGCCACTAATCCAGTCAGGGCTTCTAACTGGGGCTTCTGGCAGCCCCCAGGCACGTTAATCGGGTTAAAAGTTGCCATTATGCAAATACAGCTTCCCCGCCTGCTTTTTCCCAAATATGTCAGGTCTCCTGTGACCCTGGTCAGTATTGGCAAGACTTCAGTGTTTCTCAACCTTGGCAACTTGAAGATGCGTGGACTTCAACTCCCAGAATTCCCCAGCCAGCTATGCTGGCTGGGGAATTCTGGGAGTTGAAGTCCACGCATCTTCAAGTTGCCAAGGTTGAGAAACACTGCTTCAGGGTATCAGGAGCCCCTTCCCCATTGGTGGAGAACCAGCCAATCAGCATGCAGGAGGGGCGGAGTTAGCCTAGGCAAGGCTGGGTCTGACTAGATTTAACCCTTCAAGTGTAGTTGATGGAGTCAACTGACTCCTTTGGATGTTCTCGCAATACACTAGTCCCCATTGATCCTGCCTAGTGTTTTTTTGGGAACAGGGCCCCTGTGATGCTTGTATGGTTCTGCTCTCTGCCAAACCAGTGTGCCTGGTCTGCATTGACCATGGCAAGAGACGGAATAAACTTCCGCATAATTGCATTTTCAAGCTAGAGGAACAACTATTTCCGTTGTCCCCCCCAGTTTAAGCATAATCTGATAGGAGCTACACCCAAACCCCATCTTGAGGGTGAGGGATCTCCTCAAGGTACGATAAAAACATTAAGGTGGGGTCCGCACAGGTGTGAAGCTGTGCCTATTTTCTGATGTGCAGCAGAACTTCGATCGCAGCCTTGAGGCCGCCACCTTGACTTTTTTGACCATACTGTGGACCCCCCGTGCTGAGGGTGACTTTGATCTGCAAACCTTGTGACTTAAAATATCTCATTTAATTTGGGGGCTTCCTTGTCTCCTCCCCATGCCAGGACCTATGGCTTTGGGATACTTTAGAATGGACCAACAGAGCAATGCTTTAAATTTAAATTAAAAGATCTCTGCAAGGGATTTCAGGGGCAAATCTCCAACGAGTCCCATTGATGAAGTTACCTAGTTGGGTAATGAAACGTCTACAAGCGAATAACCAAGCTCAAAGAACCCCAAGGACTCCACTGCCAATTTTACTCTTGAATGTGGAAACTCAAATGGATTTTTTAAAATTTTGTGTGATCCAATTTGTTAGAAAGCTTTTCCAATTTGTAGGCAGAGGGCGATGGGAACTGGACTCTAATACAATGGAGTAAGGGAGCTGGAAGGAAAGGGTTGAAGAAATCTGCCTAGCCCAATCAATACATTTAATCTGAGTAATTTTTTTTAAGTCCTTATTTTCTTGAAAAAGTAGCATGCTTTTAGGACTTGCCAGTAGACATGGATATTGATTTTAAATGTTGATTTACATTGCATTGATTTTATTGTTACAGTTTTTCTAACTGTAAGCCAGACTCAACATTTATACAAAGAGAAAGGCAGGGCTCAATTCAATTACAAATAAGTAAATAAAAATCCTTTGTTAAGCAGATGGCTCCCTGATGTTCCTGAAAGGGCACTAAAAGGATGGGAATCTGTCTTGCTGGACAGGTTTTGCAATTCGCATAGAAAACTGACTGCAAGTTCAAGATCTCGAATGAAGACAGTAGATGGGGACGCTCTCCTTCACTTGAAAACCTTGGACCCATTGGTTGGGAGGGTGTCTTGCCAAATTGTGGGAGGCAATGCTAACCTCATCTTAGGGCTGACAGTGTCAGCCTTGCAAGGGAGTCCAGAGAGGAAGCACACCCAGATGGACTAATTCTACTTTATTGCACGGTGACATTAGCCGAATCTTGCAAGTCCAAAAGTACATCTCTCCCCCCTCGCCTTTACAGTCCAGGAAACTGGGGACGGTCCCTTCTGAGACGCTTGCCAGGCCCTCATCGCTGCTGCGGGACGGCTCAGCTGCCTCTTATCTGACCGCTGCCCAGTCGGCGGCTCTTCCTCCTGTCTCCCAGGGTCATTCCCACATACCCTTACACACGTGTTACCTCTCTGCACCACACCACTTGCATTGTGCTTCATGGAACTGCCCCGTGTTGCTTTCGTTTCTAGAACTCTATTTTTTAAATCAATCAGCAGATTTCTCAGGCTGATGACAAACAGCAGAAACGCCAGGAGAAATGTTTGTGTTCTGTGTGGAACTACTAACTATCTACTAACTATCTAAAACTAATAGCCAGTCCAGCCAGTGGCACCCAAGTCTGTTCTCTTGTTTTTTCTGCTTCATGCGCAATCATTTCCGGCTGGCAGCATATGAGGATATGCAAGCGATCCTCCGCAAAGGATGGACTTGAGTTGCTTTGGCGAGATGGGTGGCCATATAAATCAAATAAACCCGCAGATGAATTGATAAAGAGAGAAACGACCTGTGCAGCATGGAAAGTTGGGAATATCCGCGTAGCGGAAAGACACCGGGTTCATCAAGCCGGCCGCCAGCGGCCCCAGTCCAGAACCACAGTTGATGGCAATTTTGGGGCGCTGCTTGGCATGAGCCGAGAGCCAGTCTGCTGCTTCTCTGCAGTGGGCAAAGCTGTCAGGCAAGAAGTTCAGGGCCGGAGCAGAAAGCGTCAATCAGTCGGAGTGGATTTCAGCCCCAGATTCGGTTTCCAGCACCAAAGGTGGGTTCCGAAAGCATGTCAAATAACAGAAAGGTTCTGATGTTGGGGGAACTTTGGTACTTCGTAGCAATAGCCGATATCTCCTTTGTATTGGGGTCACTCGGAGAGTCTGCCAACCTGGTTAGCTGCAGCGTCGGTAGGGGCTTGCATGCGTGAATGGGTGTGAACACAGCGCATGACTTTCAGTGGGGAAAGTTCTCATTTCGGGCAGGGTGACACACACCTTAACTCCTTTTTTCTGGAATCGCACAATAAAAAAATAAACTCAGAGGCTGTGTTTGAAATGAGGCGAAATCCCACCCAGCCCCCGCCCCAAAGTTTAACACTAACCATCTAGACCAGTGTTGCTCAACCTTGGCAACTTGAAGATGTGTGGACTTTGACTCCCAGAATTCCCCAGCCAGCCTTGCTGGCTGGGGAATTCTGGGAGTCGAAATCCACACATCTTCAAGCTGCCAAGGTTGAGAAACCCTGATACAGTGTATTGTGTGAAGGCAGCCATGAGGTCTATATGTTTTGTGAATGCAGCCAGTCATCAAGAAACGCCAAAATGAAGAGAGAGTCACACATTTCTCCTATAAACGATTACGTGTTTTCGGGTGATTTTTAAACCTCCCCCCGCCCCTTTTTATGAAACGCAGATACCTCTGCCCATGCCCAAAATGCATTTTGCTGCCAAGTAAATCCGCCCCTCGACAATGCCCGGGACAGAGCGGGGACGGGAAAGGTGGTGAGATCAGAGTCCGTGCGCTCCCAGGCCCACGGGAAATGAGCATCGCTGCCGACATGCGCGCCGCTGCAGCCGGGGAACGAAGAAAGCTTTGGACTGCCTGGCTGGAGTGGTACCCTGGAGGGTCATAGGTCCCCCCCCCCCAGTTTAAATCCAGCAGCACATTCCTTAACACTGTTTATCAGAATCTAGACAGGATCTTGGAGATTTCTTGGTCGGACGAAAGGGGACAAAAAGGTACCCGGGTTGTACCTGCAATTTTCAATTGGCTGCATCTTGGATCGCCAGATGAAGACCGCTGCCAGCGGGGTGGATGGAGAACTTTCCTCACCCCCCCTTAGCACAACTGTGGCTTCTCGTCACTGCCTTCCATTGACCCCCTTTGTGTATTTAAAGGGGGCTCTGTTCTCCCCAAGGCGCCCCATGGGTCTGGGGCTGTAATGCTGCTGGGGCGCCCAGAGCAACAGCTGTGCACAAGGGATGTGAAGGGCAGGATCTTCCGCCCCGGCCCCACCCCGTCCGGCCCCCTCCTCACCTGTGGCGCCCTTCCAGGTCCTTGCTTTAGGCAGACCACAGATCCTGGGATAAACCCACAATGGTGGATTAGCTGGAACGGAGGAACCCGTGCCGTTTAGGGCTGCCTAGCAAAGCTTCGCTCTCTGGTAAGGAAGCCGAGGGCGCACGGAAAGCCTGCCCCATCTTCATGCGCTCTCCGGGGCGGGGAGGCCAAGGTGGGCGGGTGCAGCAGGCTGAGGGAAATTTGCACATGGATAAAACATAATTGGAGCGTACAGCTAACTATACCTTAGCCCAGTGTTTCTCAAACTTGGCCACTTTAAGATGGGCGGACTTCAACTCCCAGAATTCCCCAGCCAGCCATGCTGACTGGGGAATTCTGGGAATTGAAGTCCGCCCATCTTAAAGTGGCCAAGTTTGAGAAGCACTGCCTTACAGTAGCATTTGCCTCCCATACATTTTTAATTCCACTCACTGGCTTTGAGTCAATTCAGGGGTGTCCACAGGGTATGGTCAAAAAAGTCAAGATGGTGGCCACAAAGCTCTGCCTGTATTTATGTGCATCAACGTATCTTGATTTTTCTTTTCTTTTTCTTTTGCCATGCCATGCAGACACCTCTGTGCTCAGAGTCTTCTGACTGGAGCAGCCTAGAGATCCGAGTAAATAAATAAAGGGGCCGTAGCCTCAGAGCATGTACCAAGTGTCTTCTCCCCAACCACCAAGTAACCAGAGCCAAGAAGTGTACATTGGAAGAAAGGAAGCTGGGAGGGTCATGTTTCCGTTTGCTCTTCCCCATCCTGCCTCTTTCCAGCCTTCGCAGGAAACCACAGCCACCCTCAGAGCTAAATTCAACAGATGATTCCTGGGGTCCGAGTGCGAGATCAGGCAGTTTTCTATTTTGCATGACCTCCTTCTGCTTTGAGGGTGAAACGTTCCCGGGGCAAAGCTGGCTGCGGTTCCATCATTCTTGCGGTGCTTGAAGACAAGCCGAACTCCTTCCAGCGTTTGATTTCCAGAGACAGGGACGTGCACCCCATAATTCTGCGAGGCTTTCATTCCCTGCCCCTTTTCAGTTTCTACGACTGGATTCAAAGCTCGAGTGGAGTTTGTCTGGGGTTTGCTGTAGGATGCGAGACCCAACCAGCCTGGTTAAGCAAACCATGTTAGATGACCCACGAGTGAACTAAAGGTCGCCATAGATGCCTCTCGTCCCGATCCAGGCCCTCGGTTCTGTCCCTCTTTTCTCAGTGTTTCATCCTGGTTGTTTCTCTGGATTTGTTCTTCTCAGCAAGCGGGTAGGATGCAGAGCAAGCGTGCAGTTGCTTGGAGCTCCTAATCCCCCCCCCCAATTTAGACTTCACATAGGCCTGAAGAACAGCTGCAGCACACCAGAGGTATCCATGGAGGGTTGGGGGGAAGCAAAAAAGTCAAGCTGGTGAGCTAATTGCACCATCAAAGCCCTGAGGCCACCCATCTTGCCTTTTTTGGCCCCCTCCACTCTGCATACCCCTTGCCACAGATGATCAAATTTTTTTGCAAAGAAGGAAGAGGAAAAAAATGGGTTTGCACAGGAAATGAAAGTCTGTCCTGAGTTTAAGGGAAAAAACCCACCGATGAAGCGTGTGGATATAAGTTGCTAATTAAAACCAATGTATTCCACAATGGCTTGTGTGATGGCTTCCAGTTCACACAATGTACTCAAACAAAGGTGTTACTCCCAAATCATGGGGAATGGGGGTGTCTGTGGCAGGGAGGCCTGGGGGAGTAAATGACAACGTCCCACTGACGACTGGTGAACTACAAACTACCCACCTTGGCTTCTTGAACGCTAAAAGTGTCCTCCAGACACATTCCTTGGCTGGGTTCACACCATATATTCAACCTGAGTTAAAAGAGCAGTCCCTGCGTTCATGGATTTGGCACAACAAAGGATGCATATAATTTATTTCATTTCAGTAAATTTCATCACATTTATAATAGCCGCTCACTCCAGCAGGTTCCAGGCGGCTTACAAAATCGAATCCTAAGTTAAAACCTTTAGAAACATAGAGAAAACAAAATTGGGGTGGGCTTCAGTTGCACAGTTCTAGCTGCCAGCTTGGCATTTTTGACCCCCCCCCCAACAACTCTGTCCAACATGCTGAAATGCCCCCCCCCGCCCCCGGGTAGCTTAGTGTGTTGAGAAAACCCAGCTAGTTTTTCTTCTCTCCTCTGCTCAGCTGCAAGTGCCTTGGGACCCAGAGCCCCAGTAGAAGGCCATGCTTGGGTCATGTCGCCCAGGAAATACCCCGCTTGTGCCCTGGATAACTTGAGACAGCCTCTTTCACAGACTCCTTCACTTCAAGAAAGAGCCACCTGGCTCTGCCAGAGGACTCTGTCCCGCTGCAGACCCAGGTGGAAAGTGACAGGCGCACAGTGAGAAGATGCTCCTTTCCATGCCGGTGTTCCCAAGTGCTGCGGGGATGTCAAACGGAATAGAGGGAGAGCACCGATATCTGACGTCTCCCCCATTGACGTCCGGATCATCAGCAACACCCCCTCTTGCAGCAAGGATGCTGGGAGATGACTGAGGCCAGAGTTGCTCAACCTCAGCAACTTTAAGGTGGGTGGGCTTCAACTCCCAGAATTCCCCAGCCAGGGACTTCTGGGGAAGAAATGGTGAACTAAAGACGGCTTTGTAAATCATGTTTCTTAACCTCAGCAACTTAAAGATGGGTGAACAACTGATTTAGACCCTTGACTGAACAAGTGTGCAGAGGTGCCTTTACACAGCCCGCCAACCCTTCCCTTCCCTTCCCTGATGCTTCCAGATGTCTTGGACTACAGATGCCATCATGCCCAGCCAAGACGACCATTGAAAGCTTCAAACAAATACCGCTCTCCTCTCCTCCCCCACGTTCCAGGTTGTACAATTCCTGATGCCTTTGGGAGGCCTTAATTTTTTTGAAAAAAGTGTTTGCCAGGAGAGAAGGGAGGTAGGAGAAGAAGGGGGAGGATGTTCATTGCAACCCAATCTGCAAAGTTCTTTTTTTATAGCCAGTGTCAATAAAAGTAGCTTTAGCCTTCCCACAGAGCTGAGTTCCTGGTCTGGTCTACCTCATGGGGCTGACATTTCCGATGTGAAGCCCCTCTTAGCTTCAACTCCTTTAGAGGGGGAAGATAAGATACGGGGTGGGGGGAGAGCAGAAGACTTCTGCATACTCCTAATGCTCCTAAATTTGCTCTCTCTCCATCTAGATCAGTGTTTGTCAACTTCGGCCACTTTAAGATGGGTGGACCTTCCGGAATTCTGGGAGCTGAAGTCCACCCATCTTAAAGTGGCCGAAGTTGACAAACACTGATCTAGAGGCTTTGCTCTATTAAAAGTTGTCTTTTCATCCTAAACTGCCTAAATTAGCATAGTCATTAACAGAAAGTGGAATAGATCTGCATAGCAATAAGAACCATTTGAGTTGGCTCCAAGCTTGTTTGCATGCTTGTCTTCATGCTCCTGTCCAAACTGCCGGCTTTAGCATCTCAATGCAAGCCCCCCCCCCAAGGCTCTTAATTCCCAGTAGGAGGATCACCCCATCTTAGATCTGCACCCTTTTCAGATTCCAAAACAGAACAAAATCTGTGGCCAGAAAAGGTTGCATTTTGCCTCCCTGTGTCTAAGCTGCCAGAAAGGTGGGATTCTGCGGGTCACAAGTAAAATAAAATAATAGTGTATCTTCCCATCTGCAGCTTGCAACGGTGGAGTGCAGATGAAGTGAACACATGAGGGAGCTGTCAGTCTCTGGATCCACTTAGCTTTGAATTCCCAGCTCTAAATAATCTCTGAGCTCCAGTTTGCAAATCCTTCTTTGAATGGGGTTTTCAGACTTTTTCAGGATAGGGAATGTCAGTTTTGGGTTTTTTTTAAATACTGGATCCCCTGATAAAGCTGTAGGGATAGGAAATAGGCTGCATTACTTCCCCCCCGCCCCAGGTCTCTCATGAAGCACCGCCAGGTTCTTGAGGAATGTAGGCAAGATCTGTGTCTATCAAGAATATTTAAAATGCCCGCCTGTACATGTTCAGCACATATGACAGGTTTTGCAAAAGGCATCATTTGCTACCATTATGTTGCTCAAACAACTGTGGTTGGGTTCAGCTCCCTTCTGAGTGCCAAACTGGTTTCCCCGCTGTGTATGGTGTGAACTGACCTCTGCCAACCCTGGTCCCCAAAATAGGAGTTGGATTAATCCTCTACATCTCAGGGTTGCAAAGAAGTCAGTTCATACATCAGTGTTGTCCAAACTTGGCCACTTTAAAATGAGTGGACTTCAACTCCCAGAATTCCCCAGCCAGCCATGCTGGCTGGGGAATTCTGGGAGTTGAAGTCCACTCATCTTAAAGTGGCCAAGTTTGGACAACATTGCCCTAGGTTATACCTCCCTGTATAAAGTATTTCTCAATCCTTGTCTTCCCTAACTAGATCAGATGGGCATACCAACTTCCAGAATTCCATATCTAGAGGTTGGCAAACGTCGTAGGTAATAGGAAGCTTGTTCCCGAAGTGAGGTTGCCAATTTGGCACCACTGTGGTTAGGAACCCAAGTCTATGGAAGACGCGCAATCATGACATCTTGCATGCGGGAACGTTTTTAACAAGAAATTCCCTTTCTAAGCTAATAAAAGCTAGACCTCTCAAAACAGAAAGCGTTTCCTGGGGAGAAAAAAGGAATGCAGTGAAGAAAACGGGAGAGTTAAATTTGCAAAAGTCAACATCCTGATAAAATCAGTGTCATGTTCTAATTAAATCAATTACACATTGCCTGCTTAATGAACTTGAACCAGGTTTAGAGCTGACTTACAAAGAGGTTAGCTAAAGGCATCTCAACTGGAATAGGCTTGTGCACCGGAAAAGAATTTGGAGTATGCAGGGGGATGAATTTAGCATCAGCCTGTAACTCTCAGAATCCTGCAGCTCCCTCATGATCCCAGGAAAAAAAATGCATCTTTCATCTGTATCTGTTATCATTGCCGTTGCTGATATAATAATCATTATTGCTATGATTATTGCTCATGTGTTATCATTATTGTCATCACTGAACCATAATTCTATACTTGGATTTATTTATTTCTTATTCTCCGACATTTTGAGGGTTTTTCTTGCTGTGTTTTGAAAACGACAACCAGGAGGCATCCCTAAGGCCTGCCCCGCTTGCAAACCTGGTTATTTCTTCCCAGCCAAGCCAGCTTGCTGAATGCAGGAAACCCCAGCAAGATGCCCAGCTGATGTTGCCAAAGCGACTGGGAGCTTCCTGGGGCGAGCGAGGCTGCCATTGGCTCCTCCTCGGCGTGACTGAGGCCTGCCCAGAGCAGGCGAGGTGCCCATTGCTCGCCTGGGTGACGGCGAGGATGGCGGCGCAGGAGCGCTGCCGATTGGCTGGCGAGCTGAGTGATGGGTTGCCCCGGCGCCTCATCCTGCGGAGGCAGTTTCCGTGGCAACACGAGTTGCGGAGGAGAAGTGGGGGGCCTAGGCCACCACTGGCAAAGCGGGAATGCAAGGGGGAGATGGGGGAGAGCGGGGAGGCCGTTGCAGACGGGCTGCTCCCGACATGGCAAAACATCCGTGCCTTGGCGACGGGGCTGCTGAATTTATAAGAGGCTTTGCTTTCGCCCAGAGAGAAAATCCTTTGCTGTCCCTAGCCCTGCCCGAAGATGGAAAGGCCGTGACAAATCTATCTTTGCAGCAGCAGTTGCTGCCTTCCTGTCTGCTCAGCGCCTACGGAGGATCTCTGACGGCAGCTTAAGAAAGGCTGAAAACGCAGATTTACTGGCAGACGTTGAAGTATCTGCTGTAGATTAAAGCACAAGCGTGCAAATAAATAATGTTTAAATATCACCCTATCTAAATTAGGGGACGGGCGTGAAAAAAAAATGGGAGGAAACCAGTCCTGTATTAAAGGAAGGAAAAAAGGTAGAAGGTTTATAGGCCACCTTTGAGTAAAACTAAGGTCTCCTTCAAGTCATTCTTGGCTCCTGGAGAGTCCCTGTTGTTTTCTAGGCAACAGTGCAGACACACCTCGCCTCTCCCTTCTTCTGGAATACTTTTCCTGTTTTCCAGCGTCCAAACATTCTCCACGCTGCTTAGCTTCTGAGCCAGCCCGGTGCAGCCCCCTGCTAAAAACCGCACCGGACAGGCTACCAAAAACAAGGCAGAATACAAAATAACGTGGAACGGACCGCGTGGAGGACATACCTGCGAAGGACAGCAAGGCTTGCTCCGGTGTTGAAATCCCCGAGCAGGTCACTAGAGGCAATTTGGTTCTTAATTTTCAAAAGAGGCTACACAGGCGCCTCGCTTCCAGTACACTGCTTGATGTTTGGCTACCACAGTGTTGTCCAAACTTGGCCACTTTAAGATGAGTGGACTTCAACTCCCAGAATTCCCCAGCCAGCATGGCTGGCTGGGGAATTCTGGGAGTTGAAGTCCACTCATCTTAAAGTGGCCAAGTTTGGACAACACTGGGCTACCACATCAGCAGACTTCAGACTTGGACTTGCTTCATTTTAGACCAGAATCCCAAGATCCATCTCTAGACGCAAGCAAGAAAACTATAGGTCTGATCTGCACCGAACAAATTAAGCTGTGATAGCCGAGGTTGCATTCAGACAGATGAGTTGGCACGATCAGTTAGGAGACATCCCATGTTTTCCTCTCTATTTTTCCTAGCGTCATACCTGTATTAATTTCCTGCGTTTGGTTTCTTGCATCCTGCAGCTCTGGCGACTCGGAGGCATTCCTGGTGTGTTGGATTACAATGCCCATCATTCCCTAGGAGACCCCTAGGCTGCTGGAGAGTCCTTTCCCAGGGTGGAAGGGTGGCTGAGGTTCCTTGAAAACTATCCTGAAACTTCACACTGTACAAAATAGGACCATAAAACTGACTCAGCCATGCAGTAAACATTTAGGTTGGGTAGTTGATCGTTCAAGACGTTCTGTGAAAGGAGAAGCTGTGATCTATATCTCTGCCAATTTCCAGTTGGTCTCAAGACAGGGTTCAGTGACCGATAAACCAAAATATAATGGTCATATAGAAATAATATAGCAATCATTATCTTGCAAACATTCAAATGATACCGTAAATTACTAGAGCAAAAATAATAGTCCTACGATGACCGGTCTTCAACCAAAGTCCACCAGAACAAGCCTACCTGTTTTCAAGGCTTTTCTAAAGCGATGGGGCCATGGAGATTTCTGGTGGGAAGATATTCCATAGGGTGGGTGGGTGCCATTGATGAAACACAGCTGTTTCTCTCTTTCCCTAGATCTCACGTACAGGAGGAACTCTAAGCGTCTCTACCTGAAACGTGCCTACTGAACAGGTAACATCTACTGGTGCTTCCTAATCCTGTAGATGCTCAGCTACCAAACTACATAGGCCTGTACAGGTCAAAAATCACCTTTTTGAACCTGTGAACCTATTGGAAACCATTGCTAACCAATAATCAAATGTATTTTTTCACGTCTAGCATGTTGTGTGCACACAGCCACTGTGTCCTGTTAATCCAAGTTTAGGATTTATGATGTTCTGTGAACCCAGCCCAAGTTTGCTAAATGGCGCTGGATGTTACAAATGCATTACACCACGACTGACAACTTCACTGGTCCACTGGCCATTTTGGGGCTTGGCCCAGGTTCAAATGGCTTGTTTTGACCTTGAGGTTCTCCTTAACTTTGTGCTGTTGTTGAAAGGTTATGCTTTCGCACACGCACTTACTTACGCTTTGAGAGAGATTTGGAGGCCTATTTTGCACATCAACACTAAGGCAGAATGTGGTTTGTTTGATAAACCAGGGTTAAAAAGACCATGGCTTAGCAATGATATCTGTATCCAGGTTATATAACTTGGGCAGTGTATGAGATAATTCAATAACAGGGCCTTTTGGTAGTGGCACCCTGATTTTGAAATGTCTTGCCCCAGAGGACCATCCAGTGTCTACTCTAACCCTTTTTTATCCTGGCAAAGTTAAAAAATAACTTTTGGCAAGCTTTTTGTTGACCTTTCAATCCTTTTTTAAGACGGTTACCTTTTCATTCTTTGATCTATTTTTCTATTTTTCACCTTATCTGGAGTCTTAAATGCTGCTGTTGTTGTTTTTTTAATCGCTGCCTCTTTATTTTCTTCTGTTTTGCAAGCCATCAAGCACCTTCTTTATAAGATGTGGCTGAGACATGATGTGAATCAATAACAGGACTTTTGTGTTTTACAAGAGCAGCATAAAATTCAGATATTAGGCAGGACACACAGAAGTGGCGTTGAGCACAAGAGCGGATCAAGTTGCTTTCAGTCGAGGACCTCTACAAAGATAGTGCTGGAACGCGCCCAAAACCCTACTTACGTTCATCCCAGGACGAGGCTACTCTGCTCTTGTGTTGGGGTATTTCAGATGTGCACGAAAGCCAATGAATTCACATGGTCTGGGGCCCATTTTCCCCAACAGAAAGTTCTCCTCTCCCTCCTCCCTCTTTGCAGTGCTCCCCAGATCCCAGCCGCGCCACTCGGACGATGGGTCCCCGTGTTTTGCCTGGTCCTCAGGCACAGGGGTCTCTGCGGAGGGAAGAGAGTCCCCGACCACAGTCCCAGGTCAGAGATGGAGGCTCCCAGGGGGTACAAACTTAAACAAGGGTGTCCAGGGATTGACTGATTACGTGCCATCACATCAGTGTCAACCCTTAGTGAATACATAGATCTTCTCCAGAAGGAGTGTCCTAGTGGAGGGTCAAAAAAGTCAAGAGGGTGGCCATATCCATGCAATCGAAGCCCTGTCCCTTTTTCATGTATGATGGATGGTTGTAATCGCTATCCTGACTATTTTGACACACATACACGGTAGACAGTCCTGAAGTAGAAGATACAGGTAGTCCTCCACTTATGACCATTTGTTCAAAGTTATGACAGCATTGAAAAAAGTTACTTATGACCAGTCCTTGCACTTATGACCATTGCAGCATCCCCGCGGTCACATGCTCAAAATTTGGGCACTTGGCAACTGGCATGTATTTACGATGGCTGCAGCATCCTGGGGTCACATGATCGCCATTCGCAACCTTCCCAGGGGGCCTCTGACAAGCAAAGTCAATGAGGGAAGATGGATTTGCTTAACAACTGCAGCAAAAAAGTTCGTAAAATTGGGTGCAACTCACTTAACGAACACATTGCTTAGCGACGGAAGCTCCGGTCCCAATTGTGGCCGTAAGTCAAGGACTATCTGTACCAAGCAAACTGCACGGATGAAGGTGGATTTGAACCTGCGCAGCGTGCACGCAGTCAATGCACATGCGCTCTTCTGTAAAACTCACGGAGGCAACGTTTAAATGGAAAATCTCTCTGCTAGGACTGTGCATAAAAGAAAGAGGAGATGGTACCGAAGAAAAATGCATAAGACCGGCATTAACAGTGCCAACCCTGGTTTCAGCATGCTTACATTCCACCCCAAGAGCCACTAAAAGTGGCTGAGACCCACCCTGGGCATCAGACGGTCAGAACCAAACGCAGAGCAGCAGCAGCGTGGTGGATTAAAGCCGGCCGGAGAACGGGGACAGTTACGGTCGGCAGGTTAGGAAGCGGTTTTATTCGTGGTTCAGGGGGTGTAAAAGGCCAAATACTGCTTTTGCACCACGTGCTAAGCCTGGTTGGTATTAGCTTGGGTTCGATGGTTTTTGGATGGCTTACCTGTTGGGCAAGCCCAGGAAATGAGGTGATGCATTATTGAGCATTTTGGGTGAACACAAGGAGGGTCACTTTTTCTGAAGGGGGGGCAAAATGGCAAGCTGAGCCTCTCTTACCAATCTTGGAGGGTTCAGACCCCATGGTAAGCCGTCATTTTTAAGCAAGGCACACTCTCTGCCTTGTTTGCCACCCAGGGGTGTCCGCAGGAGTCAAAAAAGTCAATCTCTGCCCCTTTGTAGTGTGCATAGATTTGTGGTTGCAGGTGCCATCTTGACTTTTTTGACACCTCTGAATCTACCTAGGGTACAAATGTATCTTCTCCCTTGGCTGGAGGGACACAGCAGACAGACCCTGCTGCTGGGGCCCCTCTTTAAGAAAGCCTGCTTTACATGTGTGGAATTACCTTCCAAGCCGCTGGAAATGCTGAGTTTGCACGTCACGCTAAGCCACAGCTAGCTCGTGGGCTGGCGAGGAAGCCACAACTAGCAGGCCACACGCCGCCGCCTAAGCCTTAATGGGTGGGCTCCCCCGACCCTCCTTGGGCCAACAAGTCCAAACAAACCAGGTTGCCGCTTTCTCTCCACCCGGCCTGGGCTGATTTGCAAGGGGCCCCTAGGCTCAGCCTCGGCTGCCCGGCCGAGATGCCCAGGCCAAGGTCCCTCAAGGGTTAAGCCGTGGGGCAGGGGGTGGAGATCGGGGGAGGTTCCCGGGGGCGCCCTGGGCAGGGGGAGGACGCTGCTGCAGAAGTTTGGAGCGCGCTCCCGGGCGGCGGCCGGGGAAGGGCCGGGGCTCCAGGCGGCGGTCGGCCCAGGAAGGGGCCAGGCGGGTCCCTCGGCTCGGCTCGGCTCGGCTCGGCTCGGCCCGCCCCGCAGCACCTGCCGAGGAGGCGCCGCGCGGCTCTCCCGAGCGCCGAAGCTGGAGCAGGAGCCGGGCGCGCTCCGGGCGCAGAGCAGGTGAGTGGCCGAGTTCCCCGCCGGGCTGGCCAGGGGCGGGCGCGCTGGGGGGAGAATGGGTGTTGTAGTCCGAGCCTGCCGGAGGACCTGGCGCGCGGCAGAAAGCTGAGCCGGGACTGGGAAGCGCCGGGTCCGCGGCTGGAACGCTCGCAGCTGGGCCGGCCGCCAGCGGTTACGGGCGCAACAGCTGCACCCCCCCCAGTTCTTTCTGGGAGGGAGTTTAATGGTGGCCCAGCAGAACTTGTTCTTTCCCTTCGTCCCCAAAGATTAGCATGGCGTTGCCCTAAGCCATGGCTCGTTTAACTATGGCTTATTGAATAAGCTGTGATTCGCTGGAGTCACAGATGGCATAAATCCATTCATCTCATTTTAGCCAGGTTAACAGAACTTCGGAAGCCAAAGGCAAGTCAAAAAAGTCACGAGCGTAGCCATCATGGTGCAATGTGCCAAAAAACGGGTGGAGGTTTGATCACACTGTCCTGGAGCCCATCTTGACTTTTTTGACCATACCCTGTAGACAACCACCACCCCCCCCGGCCCCTGCCAGGCCCCAGCCTCTATTTCTCTTCCTTCTTCCTGCGGTCTCAAAGAGCATAGAAGTTGCCTGTCTGGATTTAAGTGTGTTTTTGTATTGCTATTCTTGCTTTATTGAACCAAAATTAAGAACAATGGTGCGAACATAACACTGGCGCAAAAGGAAAAAGGAAATCCTAAATAATGAAATTAAACTTTCAGCAGTTCTATCCAACTACAGAGAACTCGGTTCTCCTGCTTGGGCTTCTCAGAGCTGGCCGTCTGGTATTGTTGATCCTGCAGATTTAAGATGTGTGGACTTCAACTCCCAGAATTCCCCAGCCAGCATGGCTGGCTGGGGAATTCTGGGAATTGAAGTCCACACATCTTAGAAGTTGATAAGGTTGAGAAATACTACATTAAGGGGAAGCTACAGGGAAGATATTCAAGAACTTTTTTCCATGCTGCAAAACTTACAATGGATAGAAGTTGTGGCTACCTAGAGTTTGTTTAAATATAAAGAAAAACTTCCGGAGGGTAAGATCTGTCCAGCAGTCCACCTATGGAGGTTGTAGGGTTTCCACCTTTGGGGGGGGATTTAAGAAGAGGCTAGACAGCCCCAATTACTGGCATTTTAGGCTACATTATGAGCCTTTTAAAAAGGTGATATTAGTATCTCAAGGATGGTGTCCTTAGTTTTCCTGCACATTGCAGAGGGGTGGCCTAGATCAGTGTTTCTCATCCTCTGCAACTTTAAGCTGTGTGGACTTCAACTCCCAGAATTCCTCAGCGGGCAGTTGAAGTCCACACAGCTTAAAATTGCCGAGGTTGAGAAACACTGGCATAGCCCATTTTGGGCTCCTGAGCTCTTGTCTCCAGCACCAGAAAAATGGCCACAAAGATGGGGAAAAGTGGGATTCTGGAGGAAACAACTCAGCACCAGCCCCTCATGATGTTTTCCAGCTGTTTGCTTTCTTTTCTGGAATACAAGCAAGGGACAACCTGTTGGGGTCATTTGGCCATGTGTCGAAGGCTCAAAGTGTTATGGTGTAGTGGTTCAGGTGCCAGACTAAAACCAGGGAGATTGCGAGTTCGAGTCCTCCCTTTGGCATGAAAGACAGCCGGGTGACTTGGGCAGTCCCTCTCTCTCAGCCCACCCCACCCCACCCCACCCCACCGGGTTGTTGTTGAGGGGAAAATAGGAGGAGGAAGCATTATGTACGACACCTTGAATTGTACAAAATAACCCTAAATTGAATAAATGAAGACAGGATTCAGAAAGCCACATCAAAGAATGGAAATGTAATATCTAGTTTAGTTATTAATTAGAATTAACCAGAGATTTTTACATGAGATCAAGGAGAAGGAAATCACACTTTGGCAAACTTTGATTAAAAAGAGCTCAGTCTTTGTGGAAAAGACGGGAATATCCATGGGAGACCCGATCAAGCAAGGGACGGGTGGCCCAAGGATAATTCTGCAAGCTCTTTGCGCTAAAAGGAAGACTCTACCTCCCCAACATGTGGGGTGACCAGGTGACTCCCTGGCTTTTACAGACTGGCCTTATAAAACATAGGACCCCCCCCCCATTTCAAACATTTGCTGTCCTTTCACAGGGAGTAGAGAAGTTCTAGCCACCCCTTGCTGCTGTTTTCAGCAGTCTTATCCGATTTTATTGCAGTTTGATTCCTGAGTAGCCTTTCCCCTGTATTTACCTATTGCTAGCTAGTTGGAGGACCTATAGAGCAAAGTGTGAAACATCTGGGGAGGGTCAAAAAAGTCAAAATGGTGGCTGCAACTGTGCAATCAAAGCCCTGATCCTTTGACATGTAATGCAACACGTGTAAAAAAGGCGGGGCAAGTCTTCAGTGGCACAGTTGTGGCTGCCATCTTGACCTTTTGCCCCCCCCAGATGCCCCCGTTCCCAGGATTAAAATCCTTAAAGCACATTTTTCAAGCAGGCGTCTCCCACCCTGCAGCCTCAGTCCTCTGGTTGCTCATCTCATCTGGAGGGAAAACTGGGCAAGCTGGAGTTGAGGCTAAGAAGCCAAAAATCAGGAAATCTTAACAGTTCAGATCTTTCCTCTGATAAATATTCACTCAGGATCTTCGAGGAGTCGCCGTCTGAAGTACGGAGAAAATAATGCTGGCCTACTTTGCAGGGTTGTTGTAAAGTTTACAAGAGAACTTTGACCTTGTGCCAAAACAGCCTTTCCACTGATGGCCTCCGCATGTGCTGGGACTACAGCTTCCACCATTCCCAGCTAGGTAAGGTAAGGTAAACTCTTCTTCAAGTTGACCTAGACCTCTGGTGACTTCACCGGCCCAGCCAGATAATTTTTGGGGGTGGCAATACAGAAGTGGCTTGCTCTAGCTTTCTTCCAGAATGTTTTTTGACGTCCCACTCTAGCCTACAGCCTTAGGGTTTCCTGGTGGTCTCCCATCCATGAACTATACAAGATAAAATGGTGAAGGCTCCCTGGCGATATTCTGGGTTCGTCCCTGTAGCTTTTGTGGCAGCAATTCAGAGGTGGTTTTCCCCTTGCTTCCCCTGGAATGTTTTCTTAATTTCCAGTTCGGCCTAAATGTACCTCTTAGTGCAAATCGAAGGACCTCCTTCCGCTGCTCCCAGGCTGCCCAGTGTCCCGCGGCATCTTTTGGCACCCTGTGTTGGGTTTCAGGGGAGTGGCGGAGGGGGCAGGAAGGTGAGGCTGGACAGATTTTGGCCTTCCTGGCCCCCCCACCTGTCCGGTACCATCGAGCTGAAGGGGGTCTGTAGACGTCTTCGCGGGTCTGGATTCGGACTCCCGCCGTTCAGAGCGGTCAGCTCGCGAGGAGTTCCCAAAATGCGCCGTTGCTGGTTCCCTAGCCGCCCCCTCCCATTTCGCCTTTGGTGTGGAGAGTTAATTCACAGGGTGGAGAGAACGTGCTTCATATCAGCAGGGAAGGAACCGACTGTAAAAGGCCCGGTTGGTTGGCCGGAAAGCGGGAAGTTTTGCTAGCCCCTGGTTGTCCGAGAACCTCCGCCCTCGGGGCGCAAATCCGCTTTCCCCGTCCCTAGGAACTGAAAGCATTTTTCCCATCCCTTCCTCTCTCTGCCGGCTGCTGAAATTTGGGGCTCTCTCCTTCCCCTGCCCTGGCACAAATCCTTTGGCACGGGGCCTGGATGGGGCTCTCCCCTGGCATAAACCTGGCATTGCCGGGGCCTGCCTGTTCTCCCCCCCCTTCCTGCCCCAGATCCGTCCAGCAGGGCCGGTGCTGGGGGGAGCCCGGGAGGGTCCGCGCTGGCTGGGCGGCGAGGCGAGGGGGGCGGGCTCGGCTCGGTTGGGGAGAAAGTTTTTGACATTCCCTCCAGCCGTCCTTTTTACGGTGCAGCCCGATTGGGGAATGCAAATGCCCCATTCCTGCCCCGCAACCAATGACGTGCGGGAGGGGGAGGAGCATGCCATTGACAGAAGGAGCACCTTGGTGTTTACTCCTCGCATCAATGTGGGCAGCCCTAGACTGTGCTGGAGGGGAGGGGCTGAGCGTGTCGGGGAGGGGGGACGGGGAGGAGGAGGAGGAGGAGGGGGCTGTCAGTGAGGATGGGCTATAAGAGAAGGCAGCGAGGAGGAGAGAGAAGGGTGGGCGTGAGCAGGCTGTGTTTGCAAAGCAAGCCGGAGCTGATCTGAGGGGCCTGGGGGGCACAGAAAGGCTGGGATCTGTCGCCGCCTCCGCCTCCTCCATCCCCGCTCAGGTCTTTGCCCGCTCCGAGGGCCGGCACCGCCAGAAGGCGTGACTCCTCCGTCCGTTGTTCCTGGGGGATGCCGTGGCCCCCGGAATCCCCCGCCCGGAGCTGACGGCCTCCCCTCCCGACCCTGCCTGCTCTCCAGCTGTTTTTGCCAAAGATTTCCTGTTCCTCCCCGGCTCTCTGGCCCCCGCCTGGCATCTCTCGGAGGCCCAGCGCAGGTGCCGCCAAGACCTCCTGTCAGTTTGCCAGCCAGCTGCTTCAGAGACTGAGTTAAAAGGGGGGCGTGGACGAGAGGCGATCTTGCCGGCAGCCAGCGAGGCTCGCCCGCCCGCCCGCCCGCCCACCCGCCGGACGAGCCGCGGCGCTTCCACCCACCAGACGATGAGAAAATAACCCCGGCTTGGGCTGAGCATCCGGAGGGTTTGGAGAGTCGGCGTGCCGGGGCAGCCGGGGCAGCAGCATGGTCCAGCAACGGAGCACGAGGACCCGGGGCGTGGAAGCCAAGCGGGAGGCGTGTTCCAAAGCCAGCCTGCTCTTGAAAGATGCCGCGGGGGAGCCGGGCTGGTGCAAGACCCCCAGTGGGCACATCAAGCGCCCCATGAACGCCTTCATGGTCTGGTCCCAGAACGAGAGGCGCAAGATCATGGACCAGTGGCCCGACATGCACAATGCCGAGATCTCCAAGCGCCTCGGACGGCGCTGGCAGCTTCTGCAGGACTCGGAGAAGATCCCTTTTGTCAAGGAGGCCGAGCGGCTGCGGCTGAAGCACATGGCCGACTATCCCGACTACAAGTACCGGCCCAGGAAGAAAGGGAAGCTGGGCGGCGCCAAGTCCCGCCCGAGAGTGCCCGTGAAGATCAAGCCCTCCGTCCTCGGACGGGCGGCCTCCCCCAGGAGGCAGACGCCGAAGCCAGACGCCGGAGCCCAGGGGGGCCGCTCCTCCCCGAAGCCGGACGACGACCCCCTCGATGCCCGCGTCCTGGAGGAGTCTTTTGACGAGAGTCCCGGCACGCCCAGCAAGGAGTTCTGGCACGCGCTTCCTGTGGCCGGGGAGAAAGGAGCGTGGGGGGCCAGCTCTGGCCAGGCCAAAGGCCCCGAAGCCGCTGCGCTGGGCAAACCCTGGTCCTCCGAAGTCTCTTCCCCAGCTTCCATGAGGTCTCCTCCTTCTTCCTTTGCCTCCTCGGACGAAGAGCCGGAAGAAGACCTGTGGAATGTCTTGCCCGGCCGAGTCCAGCCAAGCACGCCCTGCGGGAGCCCGGACTGGGCCCTCTTCGATAAAGACCTCGACCTCTTTCCTTTGGGCGCCTCGTCTCACTTTGAATTCCCCGATTACTGTACCCCGGAAGTGACCGAGATGATAGCCGGGGACTGGCTGATGTCCAGTATTTCGGACTTGGTCTTTACATACTGAGTCCTACCAGGTAACTCTCACTTCTCAACAATCAGGTGGTTCCAGAAAAAAAGAGAGAGAAGAAGAAACCCAGCTGTTTACATGCAGAATCAGGTATCTCCGTGTCTTGCCTTGGCTTCATTCAAAGGCGAGTCCATCCCCCCCCGGCACACACCCACTTGGCCAGCCTCTCCTGGCTCGCTCTGGGAGGCTTCCCGTCACCTCTCACCCCCCCATCTCACAAGCCACCGAGAACTCCTGGCTTGGCACCGTGTTTATTTGCCCATGAAATTTGACTGTCTAATCAGGTTTTGCATTGTAATCCTCGCTAGCTGTCCGTTCCTGACACCCCCCACCCACCCCCCGCAGCTGCTTCCCGGCTCTGATGCCGCCCATGGCTGACACGCTCCCTCTCCCTCTCCGTTTGCACTCCAGCCTCACTCGGTCCTCGGGTGCCCACGCTCCCTCTCTCGGCACCCCGCTCTTCACCCCTTCCTGTCCTGCCCCCACCTGGAGGGGCTCCGTGGCTTCACTGGGCGTTGATTCCGGGGCCATTTCGATGCCGATGGCAGGAGACATGGCAGGGACGATCCCATCCTCCTTTTTGTTCCCTCTTTCAATGGCTGCCAGGGAAAAGATTCCATCAGAGGGCACCGCGTTCCTCAGCGCTGGGGAGGACAGGATGGCTGGTCGCTCTCCGGCGCCTGGGATCGGGCGGGCTTCGGCTTCCTCACTTGACGAGACTTTCGTGTTGCCAATGCACGAAATCCATCCCTGTACTGGGGTGGGAAGCCTTCGCTTGGGGAGAAAGCAAAGTGGCGGGCACGTGGTAAACACGTGGACCCACAATGCAAGCACGCTTGTGTGTAGCAATTTTGTCTCCCCGAAAAAGCCCCCCCCTTTTTTTGCCAGAGGTATGCTGCAGGCAGAGCAGGGCACTGCCTCCTCCCTTGCATGTTGCATTAAGTCAGATGGTCGATCGCAATATCGTTGGCATGCTCCCTGCCACTCCCTCCGATGCCACGTCTCAGCTTCTGCGGCTCACCCACCTCCCTGGCCCTAGCCGGCTAGCCCTGGACTTCGCCTGCTGCAAATAGAGTCTTCTCTGGGTCTCTGGAACGGGGGTCTCCTTGAAGGCCCATCTGGGAATGGCTGAAAGCTATCTCCGTCCTTCTTGGTGGGCTGTGACTTTCACTGAAGGTCAATCCAGCCCCCCCCTTCTCCCAGAAAAGATTCTGCAGCAGTATTCTGCTAGGGTGGCAGGGCTGAGGGTCAGATTTGTCATCACGCCTCACTTCCAGGAGGAGGGTGCCTGGGTTGGGTTGGGTTGGGTTGAGCTGCTCCGCTGAGCTCTGCCCTCCGGTTCCTTTGCCTGCTCTGGTGAAAAATCCACGTTGCACCAGTGGGCGTGCCTCGCTAGGCCTGGCAGGGTTGTGACGGGGAGGGAGGGAGGCAGAGGCTCTGCCGGGCACCTGTGGGAGCGCTGCCAGAGCGGACGTGCCCAAAGTCCAGCGGAAGCGGCCACCCCAGGCAGGGAAAGGTGGACCCCCCCCCCCCGTCAGCAATCCCTCTTTGTGGAAGCTGGCCAGGGGAAAGGGAGGGGGCTGAATCCACCCTGGACCTGCATCTGGAGGCATGCGATGGAGGAGAGCAAGTTTCTCTTTCCCAGGAACTGGCATCTCATGAGGCCTTCGAGCATCTTTGGAGGACATGCAGTGACCTGATTCTTGAGCGAGCAGATGTCTTTCCGGAGCCGCTGGGAAGGAAGCCACGGACATCCAACCGACTGCAGTTGGAGACCCTTGTGATGGCTGTGACTTCCCTCTTAAGTCTGCCCGGGCATTTAGCAGGACTGTTCTGCCCACAGCCCCAGCCTTAGTCCTCCTCTCCCAGAATATAGCCCAGATCATCCTTGAACCAAAATGGGGGGGACCCGCCTCTCGCTGCCTTTGTTCCCCCTCTCCCAGATACGGGCACGCCTGGGCGGCAAGTTTAGGGTCATTTAAACGGAAAGAGCTTTCGTCCTGCGAGGAGCCGGTGAATTGTAGCAGCTTAGGACTCCCATGGGCTCCCTCTTGCCCTTCCCAAACCGCACTCTCAGGCAGCACTGAAAAGGGTTCATTTTCACATATGAATCTTAATCCTCCTTGGAGGTTTTTATTTTTTAATGCTTGGTTTCGTGATTGTACACCAAGGGTGCCAGAACACTGCAGAGAAAATGGAAAGGGGCGAGGGAATCTGGTTGAGTGACGTTTGGCACCCCGATGCCCGCGGGCACCCCGATGCTGCAGGCAGTTTCACCCAAGCAGCAGTTCTCGGAGGTGGTGCCAGGATTCACTCCCAGGTGGACGGGAGGAAAGGTCTGACCTTGGCTGGGACCCCGAGCACAGACCAGCCCAGAAGCTTTCTGTGGGGGCCCTGCTTGTTCCCCATCCCTGGAATCTAACCATGCCTCATCCTGGCTTGTGATAACTCGGGGGGTCCTCCAAATGTGATTTTTTTCCCAGTGCAGTTCATGAATTTCTGGCCAACTCTCTCTTTGGTCCCTCGTCATTTTTCTCAGCAAACAATTCGCTGGGCTGAGAAATGCATCCGAGAAGCTCAAACATGTCGGCCGGGTTTCCTTGCTAACGACACCCGCGTTGTACTAGGTAGAATCTAGAAGGCAGCCCTTGATTTTCAGAGGAGGGTGACCTGTCTTATTTCCCCAGCCATGTTGCCTTCCCATCAGCAAGCCAGGATGCGAAACACAGGAGGAGGCCAAACGTTTGCAGCGGGAATCAAGGAATGGCTTGGCTTTGGACAGCTGCTTTGGACAAAGCCACGAGAGGTCAGTGTTAGATGGGGGGGAAGCAGGAGGAAGCCCCCCCCTTGCCCTCTACGCGTAGGAATAGATTGGGAAAATGGATTAGAGCCCTGTTTCTCAACCTCAGCAACTTTAAGCTGTGTGGACTTCAACTCCCAGAATTCCCCAGCCAGCAAGGCTGGGGAATTCTGGGAGTTGAAGTCCACACAGCTTAAAGTTGCTGAGGTTGAGAAACACTGGGTTAGAGCAACAGATATTTTCCTCCGTGTAGTATACATCTCTACAATATAGATGTGGACTCCACAGGTCATCCAAGCTCCATGCTAATGGAGGTTCTTCCAGTTGGGATCCACAGATCCATTTTGTCGCCGGCCAAGGTTCAGGAAGGGGACCTCGGCTTTCAAGCATCTAGAATGGCTTTCCCCAGTGATGCTCCTCATCCTGGCCCCACCGAATGGAGCTGGAGGCAGAGGAAGGCAAGAACATCTGGGGGGCTCCAGGTTGGAGTCAACGGATCCAGGTTGACTCCGCACTTGGGGACGGTGCTCTGTAGCTGAGAAGGGGTTGAAGTCAGCGATGGTGTGAATCTGGCAAAGAGGGAGCTGGGACAGTCCGGGTTGGCTAATTAATCCGCGTCCCTCTGCTTAGTGATTCCGCTTCCACGAAGATGCCTTACATCAGCCGTCCCCAACCTGCCACCCCGTGGACCTTTTGGGCCTACGATTCCCAGAATTCCCCATGGCTGGCTGAGGAATTCTGGGAGTTGTAGTCCCCAGCCCTCTGGAGGGTCCAGGTCGGGAAAACTGCCTTATATTTTACATTCCATTTTCTCAGTCTGAACCCGAGAAGCTACCAGCAATCCCTGGGGGAGCTCCTGGAACTGAAAGGACTCCGTGAGCTTGTATTCCGTTTAAATTCAGCTGCAAAATGTTGGGAAATGCAGCCACCAAAGATAGAGCGTCATCAAGGTTGCCAGTGTTTGCATTTTTAGGGAGAGGAGGGGGCCACAGAGAGGAAGAGGCAGGCTGTTTTCAAAGAATGCCTATAACAAGAAGGTTTAGAAACTTGGGGGGGTTGGTTTTTTTTAAGAAAAAGGAACTTCCACTTTTCCATTACAACCAGGCCATAGAATCTCTGCTTGGGTTGGGTGGGTTTTCACTCATTTGCACCCATATCACCCATCAACCCCAACTGATAGGGGGCGGGACTCCCCGGATATTCTGTTTGTGCTCAAGCCTCTTTCTAGTGATTAGAAATTGCTTTGATGCTGCTCCCGTTCATCACTTTAATCATTTCTCCTGAAGGTCATCTCTCTAGTCATCCATGATTAATGGGGCTCAGAATCAGGATAGGACCCACCCATGATCTATTACCGCTCCGTCTCTGGGGAGCATTCTCCCATTGGGGGCACTTGAGATGAGTTGGGTGCCGAGCCTGGCCTTTGTAGTCCCATGTGTTAGAGCAGTGCCAGCTTGGAGAAGGCTGCATTGGACAAGAAAACATCAAAAGAAGTATAAAACAGGGTAGGTAGGGGGGAGAAAACTGATTTCACATCACTTCTCACGCACTGTACAGGCAATCCTCATTTAGCGGCCATTTGCAGTTACGACGGCAATGAAAAAGTCACTTTGCGACCAGTCCTCCCATTGACGACCTTTGCAGGTCTGTAAAGCAAAGGAAAGCTGAAGGAAGGTCGTAAGCACAGTTGTCGTTTCACTTAGCGACCAAGTTGCCAGTCCCAATTGTCGCTAAACGAGGACTACCTGTAAATCCTGGATTTGATTGGGGTGCACAGAATGGGGAATTGTTGCTCTTTTTTCCTTGGGGAGTCCTTGGTGCTCTCTGAGCTCGGTTGTCTTTTTTTCTTTCCCACATTTCTAAGTTTCTGTTAAAGTCATGGGAGCAAAGCTAGCATACAAAATTGGCAACCTGTCAGGAAACGTGGGCTCGCCCAGTTTAGAATCCTAAACTGGTAACTAGGATACCAGCTTAAATCTTTGTGCGTGCACACAGTGCACTCAAATTGGTGACCGAGTCCAGGCGGTTTTCTGTGTTTGCACAATACAGTCAACCCTCAATGAACAGACAGGCTGGCTTTGCATAACATGTTAAACGACGACAATAAACCATCCAAGCTGGGCAAGGGGTTGGGCTAGGTGATCTCTAAGGTTGCTCCCAACCTGTACGTTCTAGAGGTCAAAGTTGTGCAAATGCAGGCGCTCGGATTTTTCCTGACTCGGTTAAGCCTATTGTGCAAACGCAGCCCGGAAGTTACACGTGGATTTTGAGTGGAACGCTGGCAGGCCGCTTTTGCACGATTTAAAAGTGCAGCAGCAGCCCTTTGACCTGTGGGGGAGTCCATCTTAGAGCAGCTGGGGGTGAGGAGGAAAACAGAGAAACGCACTCTGTACGTGCTCAGTTGGACAACGGTATATTTAGCGCTTACATGATTGCTTCCACTGCGGGTCGGAAGTCTGCCCTTAAAACCAGATCCAGGCTGACGTTAAACAGAGCTCCAGTTTCTTCTCCTTTTTTTAATTCCTTCCCAAACGTTTTCTCCATTCCAAGTTTATTTTGGCCATGGTGATTTTGCTAATTATATATCCTAATCTTAGAAACCCTGCTGCTCTTCTAGGTCTCCCACACTCCCCGCTGATCTTGGGACAAGACCTGTTGCAAACGTGGCTTGTTGTTCTTTGCAAAAAATCTCGGGTTGTTTAGATCAGGGTTTCTCAATCTCAGCAACTTCAAAATGTGTGGACTTCAACTCCCAGAATCCCCCAGCCAGCCGGCTGGGGGATTCTGGGAGTTGAAGTCCACACATTTTGAAGTTTGGATGATTTACATGAAGGTATGGTGGCTTGCAGAGGAAGCATTCTCTTGGAGGGGTTTGGGCACCCTGGCCCGTGGAGTGACCGATTCTCACCTTTACAGCTCCTTATCTTGCCCAGGAAAGGCTTAAGGACATTCAAAAGCCCCAAAGCCACCAAGCAGTGGGATTTACAGTGGTCTGGACAGATCTTGTGCCCCTGTTTGAATTGTGCAGAGTAAATTGGGTAAATAATTATAGACACGAATGCCAAAACAGGTTGGTTTAATCTGCATGCTGGTTTACTAAATTGTTTCCTCCCCCTTCGTAGCTATGTTTTTAAAAGCAGGTTAGTGTTAGAATTCCTGGTGGCAGGGACTTCATTAGTGGTAAATTCTTACAGATCATGCTAACAGCCAAGGAAAGACGACCGGGGATTGTCTAAAACCTTATGGAGTAATTTGTGCCAATTGTCGAAGGTGAGCTTTCTTGGCACAGGAGGGTCTCCTCTGAAAAGTAGGAGACCCTTTCTTTTTTTGGAAGAAAGCTGGAGACTCAGTCTGCAGACGGCTCCGTTATGGTCCAACAGCCGAGGTCTCTCTGTAAAGAAGGCTCAAAGGGCATTGTTGTTATTCTGACAGTATTTTGCCTACCAACAGCCCTGTGAGGTAGGTTAGGTAGGAAAGAGGGTCTGGCCCAGGGTCACCCAGTTAGCTTTCCCCACTCGTATCTGACCCTTTAATCCAGCCTTCCTAAAATTCCTTCCCTAAGGGGCAAGTAAGACTGCATTTCCCAGAATTCCTTTCGCCAGCTGTGCTGGAATTCTGGGAGTTGTACTCTCGAGCACCTGGAGGGCACCAGGTTGGGGCTGGCCACACGAAGCATTCCACTGGATTGCCTTTCTTGCCGGAAAAAGCAGGCAGTTATTATATGTATTTCCCCAACGATAGATAGGACTTTTTCATAAAACTGACCACCTCCAACAGCTGGACAAGCTCAGGTGCGAAGATGCTTGCAGGAGACGGTATCCTGGTTAGGTTGGAAATCTGGCTGGGGAGATCTTGTGGGGGGCAGTGCGAGGGCAAGCAAGGGACTGAGGCTGAGAGGTGGTCCTTGAAGCTGGCAGGGAACGCTTAAGATTTCAGTGGCCCAAGGGTGCTGGGGAAGAGCGGGCACCTCCGGGTGAAACTGGCTTGCAATTTTGGGGTCAGGAGCAAGTCGCGTTTTCCCATTCTGTTGCCCTGCAAATGGCTATGCTGGGCTGGGGAAAATGCGGTTGAGCAACCCCTTTTGGGCGGGGCCATGGGGGGCTGGTGCCACCCAGGGGGCCCCACCTGCTGGAAGAGGTCCCGCTGTATAAAAGGGCCTGCATTTTTCATGGCACGGTTCCCCCAGGGAATCGGCAGTAGCCTTAGATTTTTTTTAAAAGTGGGGGTGACGTGATGATGGGAGAGATCTCCTTAGGGCAGTGTTTCTCAACCGTGGCCCCTTGAAGAGGTGTGGACTTCAACTCCCAGAATTCCCCAGCCAGCTGTGCTGGCTGGGGAATTCTGGGAGTTGAAGTCCACACCTCTTCAAGGGGCCACGGTTGAGAAACACTGCATTAGGAGATCCTGGTCAGAGAAGGCAAGATGGTTTGAGCGGGTTGAAAGCATCTTCTTGTGTTTGTACGGCATCACCCAGGAAAACTTTGCAGAGGGGGGTACAGAGTTGTTGCTAAGAAAGGCAGGGCCCGCTCCTTGCGGTCCAGGACAAGCGGCCTGCCCGCCCTCCTCCTCCTCCGTGCCTGGACATGGCTGTCTTCATTGCCCCGTTCTGTGCCGTCCCCCTTTCCTCGGGATGGGTAAGGTGGGGCAGGGAATTAGTGGCATCAGCGGGCAAGGACAATGGGAGCTGACTCCAAAGCAGCTGGGGCGTGGGGGGGAGGTTTTTCCTCACGGGGAGGCAGCGGTGTGTGCAGCCTGCCTGGGGTCCCGCTCCAGAAGCCCTGCCCTCCTGCTCCCTGGAGAAAGCCCTCTGTGCATGCTTGATGGTACTCTTCTCTACAATAAGTGTCTCCAATCTCAGGCCATAAAACGGAAGGCTTCAGGTTTTAGCAGCCCTGGCAGAAAACAGCAAGGACGGGTCGAGGTCCCAAGGGGGCACCGGTGAGGCTGCCCGGCTTCCCCCAACATGCCCCGAGCGCTGGGCCAGCGCTGGGGGGCCCTTTCATTTCTCTGTTTCCTGCTCAGTCCCGATTCGGGGCTGGCGTGTTTCTCGCCTTGCCCAAAGGGGCCATCCCTTTCCCCACACCCGTGGGGACCAGTCAAGCCTCAAGTGCTATTCTGAGTTTACGAACGATCAGGCAAAAATCTTCCTCAGGACCCAGGACCGGGCAGGACGACCCCTGCCATGGTCTGACCACAACCGCGGAGACGTGGCGCTGTGCCACGTTTCCTTCCTTCTGACTTCGAAGCACAACCTTCAGCAACGCTTCCTCTTTGCCCTGACTTTCTCTCCTCGGAGCAGTGAATTTGGGGTGGGGGGTGGGGGGTGGGTGGCGTCCGTAAGGGGAGAAGACGACGATGATGAATAATAATAATAATAATAATAATAATAATAATAATAATAATAATAATCCGTGGTGCTCTGTGCTGGATTTACATGGGGAAAATGTATGCGATGGTAGTGCTTCAGAGTGACTTGGTGCACCCCTCCCGCTTCGGTTGTCCTCTGCTGTGAATACCCCCTGCGCCCTCCTCACCCGTAACCTGCTTCCAGAGGTGTGTGTGTGGGTGGGTGTGCGATGTGTTGGAGATGAAGAAATATTATAATAAGGGGGGGGAATAACTCTTTCTCAGGTACCAACTCCACAGACTGGCCAGCACGGGGCAGGGGCCGCGGTCCCGCCCCTCCTTCAAACCTCTTCAATGCGTGACCGATTTTCCACAGGTGCCAAGAGCAGTAATCCGAATGAATGAAATAATAATAATTAATAATAATAATTAATAATAATAATAATAATAATAATTCCATTCTGGGTTTCCTTATTGGTAAATGTTGTGTTAGTAGTGACCGTCGTCTTGAAAGAAAATAGGCTTGTAGAAAAAGAAAGTTTAACGGCACTCGATCCATCTGTGTGGTTCTGTGACTAGCTTGGGAAATGGTGAAATGGTGGTTGTAACCCTGGAATAAAGTGTGTTCTTGGTCTGGAACCCGAGTCTGTCTGTGCTTTGTCGCTATCGGCTTCGGGGATGTGGATTTTTCTCCCCATCCCGCTGCCTTTCACCGATGCCTCTCATTTATTTTATCCCCTCGTGCAACACGCCGAACTAAATTTAAACTAAGTTTAAATCGTCATTTCTTGCATCAGCTGCAGTGGATCGCACATCGTAAGCCAAGAACCCTGGTTGACGAATCTTGGGGGGTGGGGCACAACGCACCCAGCCAAAGGGTGACTGGTTAGGGTTTGGTGCGCCTGTTGAACTAACTAGGCGTCTCCGCTTGGTTTCATGCATTCGGGATGAAGGAAATGGGTATCTGCAGGAAGGAGGTCAAAAAAGTCAAAATGGCAGCCATAACTGTGTGATTAAAGCCTCACCCCTTTTTTACACGTGACTCGGACTGGTGTTTCTCAACCTCAGCAACTTTAAGATGCGTGGACTTCAACTCCCAGAATTCCTCAGACAGCATAGCTGTCTGAGGAATTCTGGGAGTTGAAGTCCACACATCTTAAAGTTGCTAAGGTTGAGAAACACTGACTTGGAACATTATTTTGCCTTTGGTTCCCCTCTGCTGCGAATAACCTCTCCTCTGCATCCTTCTTGCCTTTAATTTGCTCCCCAAAGCATGTTCACAGGTGGGTGAAAAAAGTAAGGGGCTGAGGCCACCATCTTGACTTTTTTGACTTCCCTGGTAGAAAGGCTTTTGATGGCTGGTTCCACCTTCTCTCTGCTACTGATGGTGCCGATCCCAGCAGAAACTCAGAACAAATTCCACCTCTGTGATGCGTCCTAATACTTGGTCAACAGAAAGGCTTCCCAGCTATTTTCCTGGCTCCTGTTTCTTTGATGGCAAATGCATCTGTCCGTGGCGGCCAGAACTTCGCACGCTGATTTCTGCTGGAAAAAAGCAGCTCGTAAGGGACATGGGAGCAAGCTAGACCTTTCTTTCCTAGTCAGTTGGCTTCCCATCATAGAAACCAGCTTCTAATTGCCAACCTACAACCTCTGGCCCAATGTGGCCTCAACATCCTGTGTTCAGCCTCTGAAGCCCCCCAAGAGGATGCCACAGAAAGGGTGGAGATTAAGCAGCAGGATTAAGCTGAGAAACGGAAAAATAAGTGTGGGAACAGAAGCGGGAAGCCTCCAGCAGATGGAACTTCGCCGTCCCTCCCCAAAATCCTCCCACCAACCTGGCCCCAGACTGGGTCGGAAATTCCCAGCCCTGCCCTTTCTGACAGTCCTGGATCACCAAAGGCCTTCTGCAACCAGCTGGAAGATGGCTTGCTGTCCCTTGGCTGCAAACATTGCTCACCCCCGTGCTAAGCTTTCCAGAAGATGTAAAGGCAGCTCCAGGACCCAGCCCTGCACGGATGGACCCTCAGGCGCCATTCCCCCAACTGGGGCTGGACCTCACCGCCCTGGTCTTCAGATGAGGATCTAGGACCTCTTAGGGGCCAGCTGCCATCTTCTAGCATCGATGATTTTACTGTGGTTTTATTTAAGATTGCTTCCAATTTCGTTTTTAAAAAAACTTGGGACCTTCTGGGAAGAAGAGAGAATAACGACCACACCGTGCGCCTATACGCTTCCTGTTTTGCTCCTGAGCTTGAAAAGCCACCATCGAAACCTGGTGGTCTTGCCATCACTCAGCAGTGCTGCCTGAGGTATGGGAGGTCAAGGCCCCAGAAGGGGTGGGGGGTGGGGCGGGGGGTCAGGTCATCCAAAGGCTTGCGGGATGTCCTCTCCCGCTTAAGTCCAAACACCTGAGGGGCTAGGTCTTCCTGTGTGCAAAACATTGCTTCTCCCCTGAACGATGGGCTTTCCGCTGCGGTGTTCAAAGCCCTTCCCACATTTTAAGTCACTATTTGTAACCGTCTGATCTGCTAGACCAACACCAGCCCTCTCCTCCCTGGATTCCAACTCCAGTAATCCCCAGCCAGTAGAAACAACAACTCTGCAGTATGTCCCTTGGATGCAGAAATGCAAGCTGAACCCTTTGGAAAAAGGTGCCTGAAGAAAAGGAGTAGATTTCTGGAGAAGACCAGGAACGGCTGCCCTCAAGTTTCTGTAAATCCAGATTCCAAATCTGAGCCCAGCTTGCTTGCTCACCAGCTGGCCCAGTTTAAAAGAACAAATGTCTGCTAGTTTCCTAGATTAATGCACTAATGAATGAAGAGAGAATTGAAGGCTGGATTTGCACAACAGACCAGGATAAAAGAGGGCTATGTCGTTTGTGGTTTGTCATATGGTGGGAACCCAGCTGTTGACTTGGCCTGCTGTGTGAACCAGACCATGGCATTAAATGGGTCTCTTTGAATGCTGCATGTTGTGTGAACACAGAATGTGTACTTTGTGAAACTGGGTCAGAGTTTAGCATCTTATGGGACATTGCAGTAAAAACAGAGCAGGTGTCATGCATCAAACAACTTTTGATTATAATACTGCCTTGGGGAGAGTGACAGCTACACTTTATCTATACTGAGTTCTTTGGCAAAACATTTCTTTTTGTGAAGCTGTGCCCCACCTCCCAAAACATGGATGATCTTCACAGAGCAGGAGAAGAAAAAACGGGGTTCACATCCTTTCTTGCAAACCAGGTCCCAAGGTGGGAGCCCTCTTTAGCATGACACATACAGATCTGGTTTGCAAGAAAGGGTGTGAATTTTTTTTCTCTCCCTCTGCGTTTGGGGCCAGTCCTCTTTCTGTTCCAGTTTTCACACAGCACCAGTCTCACCTGTTGACCCCAATCCATCACACGCGTGCAATTTTACAGAATGAAGGATTACGGTTCAGATTAAGTTTCGGATTAAGCCCTTCAGTCTGCGCTGGGCCTTCCAAGCAGCACACAACAAGCCTGTGAGGTAGGCTAGGCTGTTAGAAACCAGCTTACCCAAGATTGTGGATGGAAGGAGAAATTGGTCGCAGCTAACCGGGATGGGAAATGGAGAGCGTAGTCTCTCCATCCAGGAGCAGCCACAGAGCGCATCTTCGTGCAGACCTCTTTTCCTGCCTGAAGATGCGCCAGGGACAAAGCCGTGCATCTGTGGCTAATCAATCTCCTTGGGCATAAAAATGATTCAAGATCGCAGAAGGAAAACACAGCGAACCTTTATCCCCCTTGTATCCTCTTCCATTTTCTGCATCCCTGGGTTTTTCTTATCGAATGATGGAAGGGGTGGGTGGGGTGGGGGGAAACGCTGCCCTCTTCCCGTGCCTTTCCGATCTTCTCCTTCCTCCCCTTCCTGATTCTCTCTTTTATTTTTAGAATGGCGCATATTTTTGTGGCTCTTCAGGAATTAAACGGGGGAATTGTTGCTTAGCAAGCGTCAACATGTCAAACGCCGGGGGCTGTTTTCACCAAACAATGAACCGAACAGATGAAAACAATAGAAAACAAAAGATGGCTAAGAAACGAAACGATTCGTAAGAAATCCATTCTGGATTATTGGCACTCTGTTATCCTCCTTTTGGCTGGTCAGATGCAATCGTTTATAGGTCTAAACCGCTTATGGCGGTACTTAAAAACACAGACAGAATGGTAGCAGTGCTTAGCTTTATTAGATCTGCAGTCTGGGCTGCTCTCAGCCTCAGAGATCAAAGAGATCCATAAACGCATTCGCCAAGGAGTGAATCATAATTAAGAATCCATCATTCTTAATGAACTGGTTGTATTTTTATTTGCCCCATAAATCTTTAAAATTACGGGGAGAAATCCCTCAGCCAGCCTGTTTCAGCCCCCCATTCCGAAAGCTTCCTTCGAAAATGCCCGAGCCAGCAGCATCCCACTGACATCACCAGCATCCCCGAGAGGAAGCTGTCGCCAAGGCAACAGGGCACTGGCATCGCCCAATTGACTGGTGGCAACAGAGCTATTGTGGAGCCGGCAGGGTAGCAGATAGGGGGCTCTGGGCAGAAGGGAGCATCCTGCCTTTCGGGTGGGGGTAGCCAAGCCTGGGTGGGAATTTGCCCCAAGCATGCCCAGTCCGCTTGGAGCCTCCCGAAGCAGGCACCTCCGTTGCCCTGTCTTGTTGCACTGCTGTACCCAGCTGGGATGGGCAAGACCCAGGGCATCACCACTAGGCAAATCTTCCCCCTTTGAAAGCGCGAGGGGAAGACTCACAAAGATAGAGACCGCGTCAGTTGGAGCCGTTCTGATCGGGGTCCCTTTCTCGTGGGGGAAAGGGGCTGGGGGCCCAAGGAATGGCCTCCAAGCTGAGCTCTCGAGGTCTTTGGCAGGGTTTGCACGCCTGCTTGCCCGAGGTAGTTAAAGACCCAAGAGCTGTATTTGCTCAGTACAGGAAAGGCTTGGTCAGTTTTAACCATGGTTAGATGGTATGTGTATGTCCGCATGCATGTGGTCCTTATTGCATGAACGCACCAGCTAATCCAGTTGGTTAGTTTATGGCAGTGTTTCTCAACCTTGGCCACTTGAAGATGTGTGGACTTCAACTCCCAGAATTCATGGTGGCTGGGGAATTCTGGGAGTCGAAGTCCACACATCTTCAAGTGGCCAAGGTTGAGAAACCCTGGATTATGGTATGGTGCAAACCCAGAATATGTGTTAATCCAGTACATGAATTAAGCCAGTTGCATGACTGCAATCCTTATCCCCCCTGATGTTCATGGATTTTTCTTCGGCTCTGACCATCCTTAACCTAGAGCCCCCCGTATGGGACCAGCCCCACCGCCCCTCAATCCAGCCGTTACTGAGGATCCTTGCTGATGCAACATCTGATATCTCCCCCCTCCTCTCCAGGCGCCCTTCCACTTCTCCCCACGCCCCCCCCACCTTATAAGCTCTCCTAGTTGCTCCCCAACCTGCCTGCTCCCATCTCTGCTCGGTCCAAGAAGACCCCTTTTGTATTACCTATGGCAGATCGCAACGTGCCGGCAGGGAATTCTAAGATTTGCAGTGGCTTCTGACTGGGCGGGCGCCAGGTTGGAGAAGCTGAACTGAAAGACTTGCCCCTTGACTGGTTACCTCCCCGTGGCCGGACCCCCCTCATTTCATCCTGCCTGGTTGTAGGGTGCCTTGGTAAAGGCACCGGGGAGGTTAGGAATCTGGCGTTAGGAGATGACCGATGCGTTGCCATAGTCGCCATGCCTGGAATCTCGTGGCAACGGTTGCTTGGTGATGCGCCCTGGACCAATCACACACCCTGCAGAGGAACTGGGAAGGGTACCAGGGAGTGGTCAGGGGCTCATCCTCTGTTGCTAGGAATGTCACCCCAAAGCTTCACGGCGGCGCCGTAGCAACAAGCCCCGCCTCCCCTTTCTCCCAACAACAGGAGTATCCTGGCAACAGGGAGCCGGCCTCTTTCCTTTCCCCCCGCCCCACCCAGTGGGATCAGCCTCTCAGCAACAGTGCCTCGGTCCCCCCACCCCTAGCAACGAGCGCTGGTCTCCCAACCCCGCGGTTTCCTTGCTGTCTGCATTGGCTGACCCTGCCAAATCTTTCCATTCCAAATGAGACACGGGTCAGTGCACGGCCACCCAGAAACTGTGCCAGGAGGCTGATGTTTCTCTCTCTCTGGATCTTCTTCAGATGGTTCCTCAGCTCACTGAGTTGGGTGAGCAAACTCCCAGTTCCAACATTTTCCAAGAGGCAGGGCTGGGCTCATCTTCTCCTGCAGGCGAGAGGCCACCCGCGCCCACTTCTACAGATTGGTTCCTGTCACATGCTTCACCCTAAACCCAGGTTCAGAATAAGTAATGGCTGCGTTCACACCACATGCTGGGCCAAAGGAAGCCATCTTTCCAGTTAGCAGGATGCTGGCTCAGCCAGCATGTTAAGAAAGTGGCTATTGTCCCCCAGGATGCTGAACCGCAAACTATCGTAACTCGGCTGGGCGTTGCACGAATTCAGACAAAGCTTGATGTGCACTTAAAGAAGCTTTGCAAAGGAGGTAGATGAGACTGGAAGACATAAGCATTGTAATATATCTTCATGGAAAAGGGAGTGCTTATTACAAGCCAGCATCTCCTAGAGCAATAAAATGACTCCTGTGGCTTCAGGGACACAAACATCCCATTTTCTGAGCATCAATGCAGATGTGACTGGCCAGCTTCAACTCTCTGGTCTAGTCCAAAGCCCCACCCAAGCATCAACTAGGCCTCACTCGGCTTTAGTTTCCAAGGCCAGATGTTGCTCAGATGTTGCCACCTGTTGGGATTCCAGGGGTTGGTTGCGATATTTCCAACCAAAAAAAGAAATCTTCCAGGAGGCATCCCATCTCCGTTGAAGCCACAACGTGGGGACGAGGGAGTGTCCACTTCACTGGGGTCTGGAATTGCTCAGTGATGGGGTGGAAATCTAGGATACAATTCCATGACCTTCAGAACAAACCCTTGTTGGGAACGTTTGGAGGAATTTAACAGAACTCCTTTCTCTGTCGGCCTGTTCCTGTGGTACAGTTTTGTGAAACCTTTCTGAAGCAGATGAAAAGGAGTGTTAAAGCAGCATACATTTCAAGCCTCCAGGCCTTTCTTTAAAATGGAGGGAGGGCATTTGGGTTGTGAACGGGGATTTGGATGGAAATCTGAGATGGTTGTGCTCCCCAGTATAACATGGGCTTCCCTAAACTAACCTCCTACAGAGTGGGGGGTAAAAAGAAATCAAGATAGTGGTTGTGACTGCATGATTGAAACCCCGCCCCTTTTGAAAGGGGCAGGGCTTTGATCATACAGTTCCAGACCCCATCTTGACTTTATGCCCCACCTACTTGAGTACTACGTGCAGGGGAGGGGAGGGGCACTTGGTAGGCGGGACAGAATATGATACTAATTAGGGACATTGATCCCACATGCAGCGAGAGCCAGGCTGAACACGCAGGTCCCATATGGAGAGAAAAGTGCAGGTTGAGTTCCCGTATCAATACCATTCTGGTCTACCTGGTACGATGAGAAGACAACTCATGGTTTTGCAATGAAAACGAACAGAAGAAGAAACTCCAGGGCAATTTGGTATGTGTGCTAAATGCTGGAGCCCCCCTCAGGATAAGAAGGCTAAGCCATTCAAAGCCCTAACAACAAGCCATCTTGGTGAGATGCTTTGGGACACCGAAAGAGGCAGGAAAGGATGCTGTGTTTCAGCTTGTGGCAATTGGTGCATTAAAGCAGAAGAGTTACTTCAATGACTTCCTGGGCTGGGGTCTTCATGCTACGCCTGTGGGATGGGGACGGGTTATAAGAGGCCCCCTCTCTGCAACGCAAGGCTGGGGCACTGGCACCCACGTGCAGGGAGCCTTCGCCCCAGCTCTCAGCTACGGGGGAGAGGTTTTGTATTGGACCAGTCGAAAGCCAGGCCGTCGTGTGCCCAGAAGGCAAGCTAGCCGGATCCCCAGGAGAAAGGGGTTTCTGCCTTGCCGCCTGCTGAAGACGGATTCCTTGGCGCCTGCCAGAGGTGGGGGGCTTGTCTCCATGACTCAGGCAGGGGGAGGAAGGCGGCTCCCCACTGAAGCGCGGCAAGCAGGCAGGGAGGCAGACACTCGGAGGCTGGTTTCTGACGGTGACTCAGAGAGACCCGCCTGGGCTCCGTCGCTGGCCTCGCAGCCTGCCTCCCGCTGCTGGGCTCCGGCGGCTCCTGCAGCAGGTGGAGAGCTGCTCACCTCCCCCATGCAGATGGTCGTCCCAGCACCCTGGTCCCCTCACCTGGCTACGAGTGGAGAAGGAGCTCCTCGTTTCCTCCCTGCCTGGTGCTGATGGCAGCTAGCAACGTTTGCCATCCGGCAGCTGCGCCAGCTCTGCCAGTAGAACTGGTGCCAAGGACACGTTCCGGGCAGCCCTGCTGATGAGAAGCTGAGGACTGTGCCCAGACCTGGACAGGTAAGGACCTGCACTGGGCGCAGGGGGGGGGGTGCAGCTTCAGCTGGAGGGGGCTCCTGGCTCGGACATCCAGGGTGAAAGTGGGGGAGGATGGATTTCGAAAGCTGTTTAGCCTCGGAAAGGCCAGAAAAAGTGTCCGGGCTGCAAGGGGGTGGGTGACTCAGAGGCAGCCTTTGTACAGCAAGCTGAGCCTGGCTCCTGAAGTACTCCAGTTTGGGGGTTCGCCCAACACGGTGCAGAGACGAACCCGCCAGTTGGGGTCTCGCCATGCCTGAAACATCCAAAAACCCAAGCAAGAGGAAAAACAAAGGCTGTTCAGCGTGTTTAGAAAACGCAGCTGCTCATGTTTTGCAGCATCTGGTTAAACGAACACGGCAAGGAGTGGGGAAAGAAGAGATTTGCCCTCCTGGGTCTGGATGATGTGTCGTTCCTCTTCCACTGGAGGAGTGGGCGACCGGGTCGGGGACCAAAGAAGACAAGGAAATGTGTGGAAGATAGGACATTTGCAGAGGATAGGAGGAAAATGGACTTCCCACACCTGGTTTGTCTCCAAAATGTGCTTGGAATGCATTTCTTTTTCTGGCTGGCTTTACTTGGTGGGGTCCCCCCAGGAGGGGAATGGTTCCCCCTCCAAAAAAAGAAGCTGGGGCGGATGGAACAGGGTCTGGAGCAGGGCGATGGGGCAGTTGCAGAGCCCCATCTGTATGCTGTATATGCCTAAGAAGAGCCGAGTCACGGATGATTCACAAGACAAACTCAGCTTGGATAGGCTTAACCTGGATTAAGCGGGGGGGGCAGCTTGTTGGGGTATCCTGTGCAAACC